>NW_022589704.1:88964862-90164862 GCF_004348235.1 Phoca vitulina
AGTTCTTTATAGATTTTGGATACTAGCCCTTTATCTGATATGTCATTTGCAAATATCTTCTCCCATTCTGTCAGTTGTCTTTTGGTTTTGTTGACTGTTTCCTTTGCTTTGCAAAAGCTTTTTATCTTGATGAAGTCCCAATAGTTCATTTTTGCCCTTGCTTCCCTTGCCTTTGGCGATGTTTCTAGGAAGAAGTTGCTGCGGCTGAGGTCGAAGAGGTTGCTGCCTGTGTTCTCCTTTAGGATTTTGATGGACTCCTGTCTCACATTGAGGTCTTTCAACCATTTGGAGTCTATTTTTGTGTGTGGTGTAAGGAAATGGTCCAGTTTCATTCTTCTGCATGTGGCTGTCCAATTTTCCCAACACCATTTGTTGAAGAGACTGTCTTTTTTCCATTGGACATTCTTTCCTGCTTTGTCGAAGATTAGTTGACCATAGAGTTGAGGGTCCATTTCTGGGCTCTCTATTCTGTTCCATTGATCTATGTGCCTGTTTTTGTGCCAGTACCATACTGTCTTGATGATGACAGCTTTGTAGTAGAGCTGGAAGTCTGGAATTGTGATGCCGCCAGCTTTGCTTTTCTTTTTCAACATTCCTCTGGCTATGCGGGGTCTTTTCTGGTTCCATACAAATTTTAGGATTATTTGTTCCATTTCTTTGAAGAAAGTGGATGGTATTTTGATGGGGATTGCATTGAATGTGTAGATTGCTCTAGGTAGGATTGACATCTTCACAATATTTGTTCTTCCAATCCATGAGCATGGAACGTTTTTCCATTTCTTTGTGTCTTCCTCAATTTCTTTCATGAGTATTCTATAGTTTTCTGAGTACAGATCCTTTGCCTCTTTGGTTAGATTTATTCCTAGGTATCTTATGGTTTTGGGTGCAATTGTAAATGGGATCGACTCCTTAATTTCTCTTTCTTCTGACTTGTTGTTGGTGTATAGGAATGCCACTGACTTCTGTGCATTGATTTTATATCCTGCCACTTGACTGAATTCCTGTATGAGTTCTAGCAGTTTTGGGGTGGAGTCTTTGGGATTTTCCACATAAAGTATCATATCATCTGCAAAGAGTGAGAGTTTGACTTCTTCTTTGCCAATTTGGATGCCTTTGATTTCTTTTTGTTGTCTGATTGCTGTGGCTAGGACTTCCAATACTATGTTGAATAGCAGTGGTGATAGTGGACATCCCTGCCGCGTTCCTGACCTGAGGGGGAAAGCTCTCAGTTTTTCCCCATTGAGAATGATATTCGCTGTAGGTTTTTCATAGATGGCTTTTATGATATTGAGGTATGTACCCTCTATCCCTATACTCTGAAGAGTTTTGATCAAGAAAGGATGCTGTACTTTGTCAAATGCTTTTTCTGCATCTATTGAGAGGATCATGTGATTCTTGTTTTTTCTTTTGTTAATGTATTGTATCACGTTGATTGATTTGCGGATGTTGAACCAACCTTGCAGCCCAGGGATAAATCCCACTTGGTCGTGGTGAATAATCCTTTTAATGTACTGTTGGATCCTATTGGCTAGTATTTTGGTGAGAATTTTTGCATCCATGTTCATCAGGGATATTGGTCTGTAATTCTCCTTTTTGATGGGGTCTTTGTCTGGTTTTGGGATCAAGGTAATGCTGGCCTCATAAAATGAGTTTGGAAGTTTTCCTTCCATTTCTATTTTTTGGAACAGTTTCAGAAGGATAGGTATTAATTCTTCTTGAAATGTTTGGTAGAATTCCCCTGGGAAGCCATCTGGCCCTGGGCTTTTGTGTTTTGGGAGATTTTTGATGACTGCTTCTATTTCCTTAGTGGTTATAGGTCTGTTCAGGTGTTCTATTTCTTCCTGGTTCAGTTTTGGTAGTTGATACATCTCTAGGAAATCATCCATTACTTCCAGGTTATCTAATTTGTTGGCATAGAGTTGCTCATAATATGTTCTTATAATTGTTTGTATTTCCTTGGTGTTGGTTGTGATTTCTCCTCTTTCATTCATGATTTTGTTGATTTGGGTCATTTCTCTTTTCTTTTTGATAAGTCTGGCCAGGGGCTTATCAATCTTGTTAATTCTTTCAAAGAACCAGCTCCTAGTTTCGTTGATCTGTTCTACTGTTCTTTTGGTTTCTATTTCATTGATTTCTGCTCTGATCTTTATTATTTCTCTTCTCCTGCTGGGTTTAGGCTTTATTTGCTGTTCTTTCTCCAGCTCCTTTAGGTGTAGGGTTAGGTTGTGTACTTGAGACCTTTCTTGTTTCTTGAGAAAGGCTTGTATTGCTATATACTTTCCTCTTAGGACTGCCTTTGCTGTATCCCAAAGATTTTGAATAGTTGTGTTTTCATTTTCATTGGTTTCCATGAATTTTTTTAATTCTTCTTTAATTTCCTGGTTGACCCATTCATTCTTCAGTAGGATGCTCTTTAGCCTCCATGTATTTGAGTTCTTTCTGACTTTCCTCTTGTGATTGAGTTCTAGTTTCAAAGCATTGTGGTCTGAAAATAGGCAGGGGATGATCCCAATCTTCTGGTACCGGTTGAGACCTGATTTATGACCTAGGATGTGATCTATTCTGGAGAATGTTCCATGGGCACTAGAGAAGAATGTGTATTCTGTTGCTTTGGGATGGAATGTTCTGAATATGTCTGTGAAGTCCATTTGGTCCAGTGTGTCATTTAAAGTCTTTATTTCCTTGTTGATCTTTTGCTTAGATGATCTGTCCATTTCAGTGAGGGGGGTGTTAAAGTCCCCCACTATTATTGTATTGTTGTCAATGTGTTTCTTTGCTTTTGTTATGAATTGCCTTATATAGTTGGCTGCTCCCATGTTAGGGGCATAGATATTTACAATTGTTAGATCTTCTTGTTGGATAGACCCTTTAAGTATGATATAGTGTCCTTCCTCATCTCTTATTACAGTCTTTGGTTTAAAATCTAATTTGTCTGATATAAGGATTGCCACCCCAGCTTTCTTTTGGTGTCCATTAGCATGGTAAATGGTTTTCCACCCCCTCACTTTCAATCTGGGGGTGTCTTTGGGTCTAAAATGAGTCTCTTGCAGACAGCATATCGATGGGTCTTGTTTTTTAATCCAATCTGATAGCCTGTGTCTTTTGATTGGGGCATTTAGCCCATTTACATTCAGGGTAACTATTGAAAGATAGGAGTTCAGTGCCATTGTATTGCCTGTAAAGTGACTGTTACTGTATATTGTTTGTGTTCCTTTCTGGTCTATGTTGCTTTTAGGCTCTCTCTTTGCTTAGAGGACCCCTTTCAATATTTGTTGTAGGGCTGGTTTCGTGTTTGCAAATTCCTTTAGTTTTTGTTTGTCCTGGAAGCTTTTTATCTCTCCTTCAATTTTCAATGACAGCCTAGCTGGATATAGTATTCTTGGCTGCATATTTTTCTCATTTAGTGCTCTGAATATGTCCTGCCAGTCCTTTCTGGCCTGCCAGGTCTCTGTGGATAAGTCTGTTGCCAATCTAATGTTTCTACCATTGTAGGTTACAGATCTCTTCTCCCGAGCTGCTTTCAGGATTTTCTCTTTGTCTCTGAGACTCGTAAGTTTTACTATTAGATGTCGGGGTGTTGACCTATTTTTATTGATTTTGAGAGGGGTTCTCTGTGCCTCCTGGATTTTGATGCCTGTTTCCTTCCCCAAATTAGGGAAGTTCTCTGCTATAATTTGCTCCATTATACCTTCTGCACCTCTCTCTCTTTCTTCTTCTTCTGGGATCCCAATTATTCTAATGTTGTTTCGTCTTATGGTATCGTTTATTTCTCGAATTCTGCCCTCGTGATCCAGTAGTTGTTTATCTCTCTTTTTCTCAGCTTCTTTATTTTCCATCATTTGGTCTTCTATCTCACTGATTCTTTCTTCTGCCTCATTTATCCTAGCAGTTAGTGCCCCCCATATTTGATTGCACCTCATTAATAGCCTTTTTGATTTCTACTTGGTTCGATTTTAGTTCTTTTACTTCTCCAGAAAGGGTTTCTCTAATAACTTCCATGTTTTTTTCAAGCCCAGCTAGTATCTTTAAAGTGATGATTCTGAACTCTAGATCTGACATCGTACTAATGTCCGTATTGAGTAGGTCCCTGGCAGTCGGTACTACCTCTTGTTCTTTTTGTTGAGGTGATTTTTTCCGTCTTGTCATTTTGTGCAGAGGAGAATAGATTAATGAGAGAACAAAATGCTAGCAGGGTAACAACGTCCCCAGAAAATATACTCTAAACAAATCAGAAAAGACCTGAAGCAGTGGGAAAAGAAAGGGAAAGAGAGAAAAAAGAAAAGGAAAGAAAAAAACAAAAAGAAAAAGATAAAGATAAAAACAAACAAAAGCAGAACAAAACAAAACAAAACAAAAACAGAATGTGATCAAATATGATCAGGCTGGATTATAGATCAGTGCCACACACTAGATTTTGGGTGTATTTTGGTCTGTTAAAAGAAAGTCCCTCCCAAAATTTTAAAGAAAGAAAAACTTATATATGTACAAAAATAAGGGTTGATATGATGAAGGGATGGAATATGACTGTAAAGATGGAAATTATAAAAAATTTTAAAAAAGGATTTGATAAGTTCTTTGAAAAAAGAAAGAAGAGGATTAAAAAAAAAAGAAAGAAAGAAAAAAGGGAGAGAATGTGATCAGGCAGGGGAGTAGAAAAAAACCATACACTAGAGATTTAGAGTATATTTTGATCTGTTAGAAGAAACTATCTCAAGATTTTAAAGAGAGAACAACTTATATATATATGCCAAAAATACGGGTAACTACTATGAAGGGATAGAATATGACTTTAAAAATGAAAAATAAAAATGTTTTTTTTTTAAAAAGGGATTGATAAGATGTTGGTTGAAAAAGGGAAAAAGAAAAATTCAAAAAAAAAAAGAAAAAAGGAAAAAAGAAAAAAAGACAGTTAAAAAAAATAATTAACTTTGAAAGACTAAAGAATCATGGTAAAAAAGCCATGAATTCTATGTGCAGTGTTCCCCTAGCGCTGGAGTTCTGCCGTTCTCATTGATCGGTAAACTTGGTCTTGGCTGGCTGTTCTTGCTGATCTTCTGGGGGAGGGGCCTGTTGCCGTGGTTCCCAAATGTCTTTGCCGGAGGCAAAATTGCCCCGCCCTTGCCGGTCCGGGCTAAGTAATCTGCTCGGGTTTGCTCTCCGGAGCTTTTGTTCCCTGCAAGCTTTCCGTACAGCTTTGGAGGCGGAGAGTGAAAATGGCGGCCTCCCAGTCTCCGCCCCGGCGGAGCCGAGAACTCGGGGTCCCGCTCCTCAGTGCGCCCCCAGAGAAAAGCCGTCAGTCACTCCCGTCTCCCCGGTCTCCGGCCGCGCTCCGTGCTCACCCGGCCTGTGACCGCGCCTTTCTATCTGGCACCCGACCCCGGGTGGAGTCTCCAAACCCAGCAGATCCCCGCGGTGCGCTCCCGCACATCTCCTCCCGGGGGAAGAAGGTGAGTCTCCCCGGATCTGCCGCTTGTTGGGTCCCTGCTGGAGGAGCAGTGGCCCGACTGTGCCGCGGATCACGGTTTATAGCAACCCCGAGCTGAGAGCCCGCGCCTGGGCTCCGTCTCTGCAGCCGGCTTCCCTGCTCCGATACTTGGGAGCTCTGCCGCACTCAGGCACCCCCGGTCTTTCTGTGACCCCGAGGGTCCTGAGACCACACTGTCCCGCGAGGGTTCCACCCCCCACTTCGCCACCAGAGTGACGTCCCTCAGCGGAGCAGACTTTTAAAAGTTCCGATTTTGTGCTCCGTGGCTCTATCACTTGCCAGAAGCGGCCGTCGGAGGCCCCTCCCCCGCCGTCTATCCTCCCGAATATCGCCTCGGATTCACTTCTCCGCACGTCCTACCTTCCAAAAAGTGGTCGCTTTTCTGTTCAGAGAGTTGTTGCTCTTCTTTTCTTTGATCTCCTGTTGAGTTTGTAGGTGTTCAGAATGGTTTGATCCCTATCCAGCTGAATTCCTGAGAGGAGACGAAATCCAGGTCTCCTACTCCTCCGCCATCTTGCTCTGCCCCCCAAGAAATTGAAAAGATTTCTTAGACAAAAACTAACCACATTGATAAAATAAACTTTATCAAAATGTAAAACTTTTGCTCTTCAAAGGACAAAACACAGATTGGGATAAGATAGTCTCAATACATATGTATGGCAAAGAACTTGTATCCAAAATATATTTTTAAAAACCTCCTAGACTTCAATAATGAATTTTGAACAACTCATTTAAAAAATGAGCAAAAAATTTGAACAGATATTGCACAAAAAAATTCCAGTGGCCAATAAGCATATTAAAAGATGCTCAAAATCATTAGTCACTGGAGATATGCAAATTCAAAAGACAGTGAGAAAAAGCTCCAGTCATTCTAAAATGGTTAAAAATGGAAAGACTGACAGTACCAAGTACTAGAGCAGATGTGGCATAACTGTGTTTCTGGGAAGCATGGGAAATGGTATATTCCCCTTGGAAAACCGTGTTAAAACATAAACTGAGGCATATTAAAAATTTTAAAGGTTTATCTAAGCAAAAATCCATTCAAATTGGCAATGCCAAAGCAGAAGTGGTTAGGAGCTCCTGGAGAGATTTTACAGAGAAAAGGCAGAAGCAAAGTAAGGCAATTACTAATTGGCTACAGTTCAAACCCTAGTTGGCTCTTTGTGATCGGTTGTCCTTAAGTTTCAACTTCGTAGCCTTGAGGCATTTATAGGCTTAGATTTTGGTTTGTCACCATAGCATTAGGGTCCCCTCAGTCTAATGGTCCCCTTGTTAATTGTTCTAATAATGGTTAACAATTATTATATAGAACATTAAACATACATTTGCCACATGACTCAGCAATCCTACACCTAGGAATTTCCTTGAGAGAAATAAAAACATAGGTTCACACAAAAACTTATCCAGGTCTATTTATAGCAGCTTTATTCACAATAGCCCCAAACTGGGAACACCCCAGGTGCCCATCAATTGGTGAATGGCAAAACAAAACTAATAACAAATGGAATAACCTATTGATACACATAATAGTAAGGTTGTATCTCAAAAGCATTACATAGGTTAAGTAAAGATGGACACAAGAGAACATACTATATGACTTAATTTTTATAAAAATGTAGAGGAAGAAACACTAAGCTATGAAAATAGTAATCCTACTATTTCAATAAGGATTGAAAGTATAGGAATTGCCTCTAAAAGAGGGTATCACAGACATTTTGGGATGATGGCAATATTGTATCTTAAATAAGGTACCTGTAACATGGGCATATTCATTTGTCAAAAGTCATCCAATCATGCTCTTACAATATGTGCATTTTATTGTGAGTAAATGATACTTTAATAAAGTGACTGAAAATTGGAGAGGTAGAAAGAGAGAGAGAGAGAATAAGTAGATATTGTTTGCACAAACAGACTCCAGGTTGATTTCCAGATGTGCATTTCTAAACTCTTCAGTCCTTTTGTCTGGGGTCCTTGTTATTCTCCCCAATGCTTTGGAAAGGCAATTTCCCATTCTAAGAGTGAACTGGGGAAAACCACTCTAATTGATTTGATCAACAAACCTAAACCCACCTCTATTTAAAGAGAAACCAATCTGAACATTCTATAACTGCATGCAGATCCTGCTTTGCTTGAAGGTGTCTGCCTAGCAATGCCATAACACATAACTCTGTCTCAAATGAGATTGTGGTTACTGAGGCAGAGCAGAAACATTTGCTATGCTTATTTGCATTAACCAATAGTCAGACTGGCCTTGGGGCTCAAAGCTATTTGTGGAAGGCTCTGTGGTCTACTGAGCTGATGAAATGTAGAGGTATGGGCAAAGGGAAGGCATAAAAAACAAAGTCGGCATATTTGAGGCGGGATTTTTCTTTCTAGCTTTTTTCCTTTTTATGCTTTCTTTTTAATTATTTTCACATTGCTACTGAAAAAGTTATATGTGCATATGATGAAAATCATGAAAATAAATCAATAGTACTGAAGACTATATGGAGAAGAGTAAGTATCCCCCCTACCATAGACCCCTCGCCCCTAGTCCTTCTCTATCTAGAGGCAAAATCTATTACTGTTTTCATATATAAAGTTTCAGAAATAGTCCATGTATCTGTAACTATACTTGCTTAAAAATGTAGCAAACATCACGAAAAGCAGGAATTCCTGGGCCAGCCTGCCTGAATAAGCATCCTATCCTATTGTTTCCTACTTAGTGATCTTATTCAAGGTGTGGTCTCCTTTCCCTCATTTGTAAAACGTGCAAAATAATCACACCCACTTTATGGGGTGTGGTGAGTATTCAGCAAGTCATCCAACAGTAAGTCGTCCCCTAGAATGATGCATATTCCGTGCCTTGCTTTTGCCACATAATGAAGTGCTGGGGATGCTTACAGGTCAAGCCATGCAGAGGCATCTCAGTGCTTCTGACCTGCTTCTTTTGTTTCCATTTCACTGTTTCTTTTCACGTCTTTTTTTCTTTCCTCCAAAATGACCACCAATAGTCTGAGTTGATCTGTCCGCCCTTTTGCTTCATATTGTCAATAGCTTAATTTTTCCTATTGTACAGACTTTAATTTTCTTTTGTTGATATTTGTCCTGGCTTCTCTAGCAAATATTTTAAACATCCAAAGTATTTTCTTGTTCTTGCCAGACTGTTACTACTGAGAGAATTTGCAAACCAGGTTCAGACTGCAGGTCAGTATTCAGTTTTTCCTCAAACTACCTTCCACTTCTCTCAAATTTGATATGTATGTTCTCTTGATGCACATATGCTGAGGGGCTAAATCAGCAGCCTTCTCCTCTATCATATTTGTACTTTTTACCTACACATCTGTTAAGTGTAGGACTCTGGTCATGGAATATTACTGCTAATAGTAGTAGCAGATACCACATTAAAGCTTATAATATGGCTAGTTTCTATCCAGCCATTTTGAAATCAGATATGGCCAGAAGCACTATGTTTACTGTTGCACAGATAAACCAGGGTTCTCTGAGGACCCAAGGTTGAGATGGGAGATTCTTAGAGATACAGCTGTTCATTTAAGGAAAAGAAGCATGCCATTTTTATGAATTTATTATTATTCTTCAGGCTGGAAAAAAATGCCATTATGGAGAAAGACATAATCTTTGTTAACATAGGGCCAAAAAGGGTAGGATCAATGTTAATAATCCTTACCCTTCACAATAAAAAGTGAAGTTAGAATCCTAGTGGTGCTCCCATATTAACCTCTTGCCCAAGAAATTGGGAAATAAAGGCTAAACACTATAGTTTAAGCTTTTCAATGTTGCCACAAGACTCTATTTTCTCTATTTTCTTACAAGGAAAATAGAAAGTATGATAGTATCTACCCTCATAGGTCTGCTGTGAAAAGTAGAAATTAGAGCAGCCAAGCACACAGAAAGAATTCACTAAGAATTAGCTACAATCATAAATGTTTGCCAACAAAATCTTCCAGTGATGAGGATTTATCTGTTGATCACCCAGGAAAGGAACAAAATGGAGACCTCAGTGTACCATGTCTAAGTAAAGCTTGAGATGAGAGGCCCCGAAAAGACAGACTGGATGTGAGGCAGTCTGAGCAATAAGTCAGCTGCAATGAAATGAAGACCAGGGAGCAGGTGGGGGCCTGAGGAGAGTCTCCTGATTTAGGGGTAGAGCAACACGGACAGAGTTTCTGGATTACAATCCAATAAAGTAGGCTGAATATGAATTGCGGGGCTGGATCCCAGAATTATGACCTGAGCCAAAGGCAAATGCTTAAACCGTCTGAGCCACCCAGGTGCCCCTAGAGTAGACTTTCTGTGATATGTTCTTGGGCTTCAGTCTCCTCACCTCCAATTGTGGGGCATTAGATTCCTTCCAATTCCAGAACTCTATAAATCTAACTGCTCCTGGTGGATTTTTACTGTGTGAACTTAGCTAAGCTGACACTCCATTGCCTCGAATTCCCTTCATGGCACAGCTTCTGATTCACATGGCGCCATGAGAGATTTTCCGCAAAAGTTTGAAGACAGAACCGATAGAATGACCAAGTGCCTTTACACGGGGGAAAGTCAGCACAAGGGATGCTTTCTCAGCTCAAGCACATAGCACTTACATGCTGCCTCACTTTGTTGGTGTTGAGCAGCATCTGGGCCCACAGCAACTCCAACTCCTTCTAGATCCTTTTTCAGCTTCTCTAATCCTTAGTCAGGGTGTGTTTAGCTTCATAATAAAGGGCGCCTGCTTTTCCTGCAAGGATATTCCCATGATAGAACATGAAGGCTTGGAGGTAGTGAGAAACCAATGCACGTTCTTGTCTCACACTGTGGGTTCCCCCATCCTCACTGCTTCCGGTGTGTTCCCGAATCTCGCACTTCACAGCCATCTTCACTTCCTGACTGCCTGCCCTCAGACTTCAGGATCCTGACACAGAAGAAATAGCTTCCCATGACTGTTTATCAAGTCTCTATGGCTTTTCAAGGTCAAAGCACTGTAATAAATCCAGAGATAGACAGATGATAGATCAATACAATAGATGGATAATACATAGATGACAGCTGGATGGAATCCTTGGGATTCTGCTTCTCCTCCCCTCATCAAATCTTAACCTCTTTCATGTCTTTTTATTTTGTATGTTATTCTCTACTTTGTCAAATTCAACGAAGTTCCTTGAGGGCATAAGGATGCATATACACTTGCTGAATACCTCGAATACTTACTAACACAATGCTGACACATAGTAAACTCTAAACCAATGTATCCTATTGTTAACTGTGTGATGCTTTTTCTTAATATATTTACATGCACCAACTAACTCCCAGTCAGTTCTTCCTAACCTTGTGGAACATTTAATCTTTTAAAACCTAGTATTTATAGTAGTAGTAATAATAATGATAATAGTAACTTGTATTTATATGGTGCTCACTAAATGCCAGACATGTATATTACCTAACTGAATCTTCACAACAACTCCATGCAAGTCACAACCAGGCAGGCTAGCTCTCAAGTCTGTATGCTTAACCACTATGCTATCCTGCCTTTCAACGCAATGGTTTGTGATATATAGATTTTATACTCTCTAATATTATGCTAACCAAAATTTCTAGTGAATGAAACTTCTATTTGTAGGATTTATCTTTTTGAGTAATATACATGTCAGTCAAGGTCCCAACAGGAAACAGATGGCACACTGGAAATAGGATAACTGCAGAGGATGTATTTACAAAGGGAGCATTTACATAATGAAGGTGTAGGGGAACAAGGGATAGTGTTTTAACCAGCACCTTAGTAGCAGCTGAGTCCATATCATCCCCTGGATCTGTAGAAAGTAGGGGAGGCCAGTTTCTAGAAGTAAGAGGGAGAAAGAATTGCAAAGTGAGCCACTGTGAGAGGTCAAGGTCACAGCCAGTTTGAGGCGACTTTGAGGCAGGAGCTGGAGAAATACTATAACTCTTCTCTCCACTGTCTAATCTCCTCTTGGGGCTTCTCCATTGATAAAACCCAACTGAAAGTCAGACAGGTGACAGGAGTCCATTGATGTGGCCTGTGCAGATCAGCCTGGTAGAATCAGAGGGTGGAGAGAGGGGAGAGGACGTGGGGCATAACGAAATATTCTGGCACAGGTCCACTTTGAAATGTTACCAAATAAAAGGCGTGGGGTAGCTCACATGCTCATCATCATCTTCCTCCCTGGGATGTGAAATATTTGCTTTCAAAGAAGACAAATTAAAACCTATAAACTTGGCAGTAGTACAGATTCTCTCTCTGCCAAACAATTATGCTATATCTAATATATGTAAACTTAATTTTAAAATTTTTCCTTGATCATAGATGAATCCCTGCATAATTTCCAAGATACTACCACATGCTCATGATTTAGTTCTGCTCCAAGTTCATCCCGCTGACAGCTGGTTTTTCCTATGGCTTAACTGTGTCTTTAAAAGCAAATCTCCAGATAACCATGTCACACAGAATAAAGAAAGCATTTCTTTTTTCCCCTCACACTGCAACCCTTTGCTTTCTGATATTGGACACATGCCATGCATTTTGCATTAGCTCTGTGGCAAATGTCTAGTGTTACAATCCAAGCACCAGTGCTCATTAGCCTTTTTAGGAGCTTGGAGACCAGAGTTGGAAAGGTATAACTTGGAGAAATAATTCTCAGTGAGCAAGTAGCAATTTGCCAAGCAGACAAAAAAAAAACGAGGAAGGGGGAGGAGGAAACCCAGACAAAGTTGTCTGAGTTAATGAACCAGAGTCTGAACCCATGACAGCAAAGGAAAAATAAAAATAGGCAAAGAACTACCGCATAGCATTTGCTGTAAAGAATAAAAAAGGATGCCATGAGTAGGGTTCTGTGAGCTGTTTCTTATAAATTCATTGATGCTTAGCACCTACGTCGAAAGAGAAAGGGCCAAGTGGCTGGGGAGTGAACCTGGACCATCCTGACAGATGGAGGGGAGGGCAGATCATCAGGAGGCCATATCATGTTGAAAGAGGGCTGGGTGTCCAGTCTGGACACCAAGGCCTCTGCCCACCCTGGACAGAAATACCTCCAACTGGAAGGATAGGACACAGCTAATGCCAGTCTCTGTTGAAAGACCAGCCTATACCTGCTCTATTCCCACCCTCATTCAACACACATACATAGAATCATGAATGCCCCAGGCACACACACCTCATCTCCTATGACTTTACTTACACCTCTCATGCTTGCACAAGCATTAAAAGAACTACCTTTAAGCTGAAACCAAATACTACAGAATATTCTATGAATTATGAAACAACCAAGACTGCTGGGGTTCTTTGTGTTTATCTGGCATGATAGAGCCTGAGGAATATTTAAGAAGAGTCTTGCCAAGGATCCGCTACAATTCTAGTCACAAAATCCAATGTGTGGGTAATTTTTCTCATACCACCAAGCAATCCTTGGACACCAGCAGGGTGTCTGTCCTACAATTCAACTCAATTCTACAACTATCTACCTGGGGGTAGTGTTAGATTTCAAAGGTTGGGAGCTTAGTCAGGTTTATTGTTATAAATTGCAATGTCACATCCACAAAAGCAAAAAGCAGCATTTTAATCATAGAGGGCTATAGACAAACTGGAAACTTGTCTGACTCGCTATTGATGTTTTTCTTATTCTTATTCTTAAGAAGATGTGCAATTCCAAATTTTGCCCAATCTGTTTAAGGAAGCAAAAGGTTGATATAATGATAAACTAGATGGGTCTGTCAGTATGAAGAGTCTTTGTGAGAATTCTTAAAAAAAGTGTCATCCCATGAACCAAGGAAAGGGGGCCTTGCAGCTCTATAAATGAGAACCTTCATGAAAAAGCCATGTGTGTTCTAAAAAAATTTTTTTAATTATATCATGGAACACTACATCAAAAACTAATGATGTAATGTATGGTGATTAACATAACATAATAAAAAAAAATGCAACAAGAAAAAAAATTTTTTAATTCTAAATGAAAAGCTATGTATCCTCTCCCATTCTTCCTCCCAGGGGCAGGGAAAAGAATTGGGAGCAGCATCTAGTTCTATAGTAAGTTTAAGAGAGTGCTGTCATCGACTCCCTATTTATCCCTCTTACCCAGACAGTGCATAGAATGGGGCCAAGTTTTCACATACAAACATTTTGCCTGCCCTAAAGAACACTGGAATGTTCTTCTTCTCATCATTTTGTCCCGCATGCTCATTGTTTTCCCTGTTGATACCTTCCATTAGGAAGCTTCATAATCACCCTATCTAGCCTTATTCAGGACCACACTAACATTCCTACCATTTCCTCAAATTACCAGAAATTTCCTGACCTGTGCACCCTTCCCTAAGAGCTGTACCATCTCATGAACAATCTACTAAACACATGCTATGGAAAGGAGTTGATTTGCAACTCAGATTTGCTTAATATCTAACTTTTTTTTTTTTTCCTAAAACTAACTTACTCTAGAATGATCATTATAAATTGTGGTGGCTCCATACTGGGCACTTTTTTAGTTGAGTAGGCATTATATTTGCCAGTAGATTCTTGCCTGTGTGGTTCTGGGTTGTGGTTTGTCACAGAAAAGTATTCCTGAGAGTTGGAAGGTAGAGTTGAAGAAGTAGCCATTTTTACAGTCAGGAGGTCGGCTCCTAAGGCAATAGCTTATAGGTGCCATCACTGATCTGCAGCTCATCTTGTTGGGGGGGGGCGACAAGCCAGCCCTCGATACCTCCTCCCTCTCCTGCCACATACCGCCTCCAACTTCTCCAAACCCTAGGCTGAATATGTGTGCACTTCCATGCTAAAGCACTGGCGTCTCCTACAGTTGCCCACACGACGAAGAGTAGAGATGGTGAACTTCAGATGTGGGTTCCGCTTTGTCCTCGTGGATTCTAGTTGGTCCTTGAAGATAATAGTTCGTCCTTGCTTTTCCCAACTTCATATCTTGATGTCCTCTATTGCAGCCCAGTTAATGCATAGTCACTTCAGGCCCAACACCTTGCATGAAGGGAATAGCCTTGCATAGACTAATCCCACCATTTCATAAGGCTTGATCAAACTCCAACTGAGACACTGAGACACGCTTAGATTTGACAATTAAAGGTATCTTGATTCCTTCCTGTTTAAAAAGAAATTCTGGGCAAATACTCAGTTCAAAGTTCAAGGTTGTCTCTTGACTGTCAAGGTATTTCTTTCTCATCAAAATGAAACCAGAATGCAAGGCGCAGGTAACGCACCCCCAGTGGCACCTAGCTGGTACAAATTACAGGTCTCTTACGGTACACTGGGCCTCTCAGCATCAATGTATCTACCCACCCTAGAGCACATGGGACATTTGGATTAGCATGCAGAGCCCTTGGGGAACTGAGCACATGACCCACAACCCTCTCTAGACCCTTCCTTCTGCCAGTTTTTCTCTCTCTTCCTGTGCTCTAAGGTCTCAGCAGCTTGCCAGAAAAGAGGTCTTCTCTGGGGCACAGCAGCCCTGATGTTCTCAGAGTGTGCCTAACTTACCTGGTTTTCTGCCTTATTCCTATTTTAGGGGAACTGGCATCATGGGAGAGTCGGAGCACTCCATTCTCCATTCACTCTCTTCCCTCCCATCTCTACAGATCCTTCTACAAGCACAGGAAGCTGATGACCTTCCTTTTATTAGTGGAGAAAAGAACACTTCTGTTTCATTATACACTGTTCCTTCTCTTATATTCTATGACTTCTATAAAAACTCTATTATCTGAGTCAGCCAGGCTTGGTTCTTATTAGAAAAAGGATACTTTTGGAATTTAGAAAACCCCCTTCCCTCTCAATAAAGCCTTACTCTGAAGACACTGTCTCATTGGGACCTATAAAATGTCAATTGGGAACTAGCATTGAACAATAAGCCCTTTGTTCTAGGCTTCCCTGAAGCAAATAAATAAATAATTGCCTCTGAATCAATGTCATTTAGGTACTGGGGACAATATAGAAAAGAAATACATCAGTGTAATATCTCAATATTATTCTAGCATTATACCTTTCAATATTTTAATTATCATATGTAATATGTAATAGTTTATAAAGATTATAGGTGAAAGTGAAGTAATGAATTTTATATCCATAGATGCTTAAAATTGAAAAAGACCACAAAATTGGATGGTTTACTATACATGTTTCCGACAGGAATTGCATTTGGCTATTCATAAGAGAGACGGGAAATGCAAAAGGCTATAAAAGATGGAAGTTTTGTTTTGTTTTGTTTTGTTTTGTTTTGTTTTCAGGTTACAAACAAAAGGAGGTAGGCAGTCCAGGCTGATAAGGCCCTTAGGAACTGAGGCTGTTTCTGTCTTTTTGTCCCACCATACTGAATGTGTCTCCTTCATCCTCAAGGTCATACCATCATTCTAAATACAGCTGGAGTTTCCGCCAACACATCTGCATTTCAGGCAGGAAGCCAGAAGAGAGACAGGAAGGACAAAAAGACTCTGTCAAAAGTTCTATCCAATGATTGCTCCTTATTGATCACACTTATCCGCAAGGGAAGCAGGGATGTGTAATTTTTCATCTCAAATAATAATCCCAGATCCTGTCAGTAAGAAAGAAGAGAAAAGATCCTGGTTAATTGTTGAGCCATCACTGCCATAACACACCTCTACCAAATCGTCATCCAGCTCTGGATGATCGTCTCCAGTGATGGAAAATCTGCCACAACCAAAAGCAAACCAATTTAATAGAAGACTGACTTTTTCCCATGTCTACCTGAAATCTGCCTTCACGATGCTCCTACCTAGTCGCTAGCTCTGCCCAGGGCATTGATGAGAGCAAATAGCATTCCTCTTTTTACATTTGCCCTTCAGATGCCTGAAAACACACATTTTTTCCAAAACTTCTTCTTGTTGTCCTTGTTATTTTGTTTTGTTTTATTTGTTCTACAAGACTTCATCTGAAATAGTCTAGATTAATTCTGTTCTGGATTCACCTCTCTTTGCAAGTTTCTCTTAAGGCAGAATCTCAAGTTCAACCTATCAACCTATCAACAGCTCCAGGTGTTGTACGAGATCTAAGGAAGTGATTGAAACGATCACTTTCTTTGTTAGTTAGTATACTGAGTCATAATTAACTAGTCTTTGGGGAAATAGTGGCATTAATCCAGAACAGTTTCTATAGAATTGGGATACATTGACTCTATCTTTGCACGTTTAACATAAGTGGTCATTTAGTCTCCTGAGTGCAGAGCTAGCTATAAATACACAGACATATATAAATGAACAGCACTCCATAGCCTCAGCAGCTACAGTACCAAGCATGTAATTCCATAGCTTAGAATGAGAATAATATGAATAGAAAGGCCAGAAAAAACTCTCGGTCAGACTATTTTTACTCCCACTCTGTACCTCCCACTCTGGCTTAGTCCTCCCTTCCCTAAGCCTGGACCAGACTCTCATTTTGCCATATGCCGCCTGGAGTTTGAGCAGTACACTTATTTCTATATGACATGGAAATGGCACTCAAGAGGAACTAAGTGCCTTTGACTTACACGACTGAGTGAGAATTTGGAGGGAAAGGGCCCCCAGATGCAGATGGAAGAGGCACACACATGCAGCTCAGCTATAATTGCTGGAAGGTTAGGTTTTCAGAGGAATAAAGATGCTGACAATGGATACCCACATGAAAACCAGGAATGTTAGACCTACCAATCTTTAGGTCTCACTGAGGAGACAAAGTGGAATAATATTCTCTACCATATGGCTGCCATTGATCATTCTTCCAGAAAAACCCAGCCAGTCCCATAAATCCAAGTCACCAAAGAGAACAGCAACTCCATCCATCTCAGTTCACTGTAGTCCCCTGGCCACCTGAGGGAGGGTTTGGCATTGCTGGTTCACATTATAAAGAAAGGGAGGTGTTCATCAAACCACCCAGAGACAATAAAGAATGTCTTGCCTAACAGGAAACCAAACTACAAATCCATGTGTTCAAAATTTTGTACATTTAGCATGCCCCCAATGCCAGAAGACATTTGAGTATGCCTGTCGAAGAAATCTGCCTATTGAGGCTATAATGCCTACTATGAGTTATCACTGGTTTCCCTGGTAGTTTTGCCCACAAAATCTGGGGATTTTGTATTGATCCCAAACTATTTAATTCGCTACAAACTACATGAGCAAATTTGCATGCTAGAATCCACACTCAGCACTTGGAATATTAAAATAAATAAGACATGGTCCCTGCCTTCAAGAAATCCACAATCTAGTGGCAGTGTAAAAGGTGGGGGTGGATAAAGTTTGAATATGCTAATGTTATTTCAACTTCAAATCAGCAAACTAGCATAAGCCAAAAGAAAGAATTGTGTCAGGAGGGGGACAGAATTTATTGACAACAAAACTAGATGCACCTGGATTCTGCCATAGATGGATGAACACAGGTACTTAAACAATATTATCAGGACTCTGGCAAGGTCCTGGATCCATTTTCCTGTTTTGCTTTTATTCTTACACTTGAACTCTTCCCAAGATGTCAGGAATGACCCCTCCACAGCTCCTGATTATATGAGTCTTAGTAACCTCAGCCTTCAAAGGAAAAAAAGCTTCCTTACAAATGATTCCAACAAATATCCCATAAAAGTGTTGCCGTTAACTGGCTTAGTTCACATGCCCTGACCAACTTCCACAAAGGGTAAGGGGCTTGGGATAGATCGCTTTACCTGCACTACATGGTGGGAGGAGTCCCTCAAGGAGATGAGCCGTTCTACCACCAGAAGAAGAAATAGACAACTCAATGGACCAAGGCAAGAGAGAATCCTCACACATGCAATCATATGGATAAGAATTATGCAAGATAGAAATACAACCTTATGAAAAAAAACAAAAAAACCTCGAGTGCAGAGTATATGAGCCCTGGATGAGTGAGGCTGGATTCACACTACCAGTGCTGTGACCTTAGGGATGTTACTTCAACTCTCAGCTTCAGCTTTCTCTGCTGTAAAGTGAAGATAATAATCCTATCTGAATTACAGGGCGGTTTGACATATAGATACTGCACATAAAATGCTTAGCTCACAGCCTATACAGGAATAAGTGCTCAGTACATCTCCATCATCATCATCATCATTATTATTATTATTATTATTATGGTAATTATTTTAAGAGAAAGGAGGAGACTAAGGGCAGGAGAGGGGTAAAAGTTTAGGATAGGCTGGATGTTTCGTGTTGATTAGAATGGTATTGGCATTAATGGGCTGAGGCTGCACCAGATTTTGTGCAACGGTTAGGAGACACTAACTCACTGCATGTCTTGCACTTTGATAACCTAGAGAACCATGAGATGCTCCCACTACAAGAGGCTGCACCAGAAAAGGTTTCAGGACCTCACTTTGAGGCCAAAGGACAGGGGCCTGTGGCCTAGTCGCTGCAGGTGGGTACAGCGTGGTCCATTGATTTTGACACATAATTTAATTCAGGGAACAAAAATATAAGATACCCAAATGCCAGAGAGATTAAGAAAACACATACTTTGTGTTTTTCACTCTTTAGGCCACATTAATTACGTATTCTATCTCCTGTCTTGCTTTACTTCGTATTAATTTCCTCAAGTTGGAAATTGTACGGGATGTGTTTAATTTACCCTTCAGAGCACTCTTCCCCACCTTCTCTGTGCTTCAGTAACCGCCCAGGTGAGCTGCCTTGTCCTCTGGCATTCCATTTGGCCATGGGGAACAACTATCAGGAGATTGGAGGGAGAGGGCATAGGAAGGTCTGAGGTTTCTTTTCCCTGCTCCCTCCTTCAGGGTAACCACAGACAGTCTCCTCTGACCCAAGCGCAGAGCTCCATGTCCTGGGACCCTCTCCACAGGACCCTCCTGCTCCACATCCTGGAAACAACTCCTTCCCCTGTACCTTCAGGCTGAGGGTGCTAAAGACTTACTAATTTTAAATTCCTGGGGTACCACACTGTCTCGTGTGGTTTCTCTACTTCTAACACAACTTTGTAAATAGCCCTTTTATTAAATTCACCTTAATTTACTCCATTTGACTACCACCTGTTTCCTGATAATGCTTTAATTGATGCATAATAATTCACCAAAAGGCACTGACTACTTTTCCTTTGTGAGGCCGGATGGAGGTAAGAACTGGGCTAGAGCTCAGGTTAAGATTTGAGTTGGAATAGCTGTCACTAAGCAGGATACATAGAAAGGTTGTTAAGAGAGGAAATCCTGAGAGTTCTCACCACAAGGAAAAATGTTTTTCCTTTTGTTTCTTCTTTTCTTCTTCCTTTTCTTTTAATTGTATCTGTATGAGAAGAGGGATGTCAGCTGAACCTATTGTGGTCATCATTCCAGGACAGATGAAAATCAAATCATCACGCTGTGTGCCTTAAACTTATGTGGTGATGTATGTCAATTATTTCTCAATAAAACTGGGGAAAAAAAGATTACAGTTGAAGAGATAATAGCTATAAGGATGTGCCCTCTTGTTCTTCTTTCTCAGCTAGAAATTTCAAGTTCAGACACCAGCCAGGATGAACTTTGTCTTCTCCCGTGAGCTACTAGCCCCACGTGACTATTGAGCACTTAACACATGGGTAGTGATTTGCTGAAACTGAAAAATACACACCAGATGTGACAACCAAATATTAAAGTGAAGAATGTGAAATATCTCAATAAGTTTTCTATTGACTTCCTGTTGAAAGAATAACATCTTGGATATATTAGGTTAAATATATTGTTAAAATTAATTTCACGTATTTAGTTTTACTGTTTTTACCATGACTACTAGAAAATTTTAAATGACATATATGGCTCACATTGTATTTCTACCAGACAGCATAGTTATATTGTCACCTGGTTATGTTTGTCTCTCTTTAGAATTGCATAAATTTCAGTCCCTCACATTTGGTTACTCTCCATAACGCCCTTCCCTAAGCACCCTGCTACATGTTCACCATTCTACAGAATCTCCTTCTAGAAAGTTCTTCTGTCAGTCTTAGTGTCATCTATTTTAACTTCACTGCTTTGACGCAAAGTATATGGTCCAATGAAAACACAGAAAGCCGAAAGTATAACAGCAGCCAGTGTATAATCACTCCTGTCTCAAACACAGGCTCTGCCTCCAATTTACATTTTTCATATGCTCTTGTAACACTGAGAAAGTAAGAAATGCTAATCCACTTAAAGTGCATGTAGCCAGCCATTCAAAGTGATAGGAATTTTCACAGGCATTCTACTGAAGGGTGAGCAGATTTAGGCAATAGGGCAACACTCACAAATCATGTTCATGTAAAAATATCCCATCTTTTACTGAGAAAACAACATACGGATTTCATACTCTTTTATAGTGTAAGAAGTTGATTCATGGTATTTTGAAAATAAAACTGAGCATCAAACAAGTGTTACACATAGTGTGGCAGTCACCTTAGTGCTAGAAATATTAAACCTAATACATAGTCCTGTGAAAACTATGCCGTAGACTCTGTCCTAGCCACTGTAGAGCTGAGTAGGATAAATCTGTTACCTTTAACATGATGGGGAAAGCACAGACGTACACACTAAGCTATTTTTATGAGAACACTAAGATTGTCTTTCAATGCCAATAACTTGCACAGAACTCTTAGGTGGCAAATAACCCAAATCAAACAGGCCCCCTTGGGAAAAAGGAGTTTATCACTGATAATAAAAAAGCGTTCAAAGTCATATAAAATCTGTTTTTTGCTATCTCTCAGTTCTTCTTTCTTTGGTATTAACTTGTTTTTCAGAAAACCTCTCTCCATGTGTTGACGAGGATAGTGACAAGCCAATCAATGCCTATAGTCTGCCGCCTCAGCAACCTGACCAGAAAGGAATCACCTCTTTCCCAAAGGTCCAGCAGAAGCCTCAAGCCAGCCTGTTCCTGGGCAGAGCCCTGCCCTTGGCCTCATCAATCACCGGGACTCTGGTTGGCCAGGCTGGGGTCATGAGCCTGATTCTGGAGTACAAAGGAAGGAAAAATTAGTCTTGAGAATGTGGAAATAACATTTCCCAAATAAAAAGGGGGACTCTATTAGCAGTGTAAGGGTTACTGGACCTGCCAAATTATCAGATGTGCACAGCAACAAGAAAATAAGCAAATGATAAGCTAAAGTGAAAAATAACGCCCTCTTTCTTTTAACCCAAATTACTTATGACACATCACAGGCCGAAATTCTTCAATTCTTTTTAGCCATTGTTAGTGAGAAAGGGAGAGATTTTATCAGTGAAGATTCGAGAAAGGATGTTCTTTCCTCGACCATTAAGCCTCGACTTAATTCTGAATAAGAAATAGGTGGGGGGGGGATGGAAAGAGGTGCTCTTTTCAATCTAAATGTATCCTGAGGAATCATGATGAGCAAGAGCAGAGGAAGTTAAAATTTTCAAATCTAAAATTTTGGATTCAACCCCGTTGTGTCACTCAACCTGATTTCTGTTTGATACTTTGTTAAATTGATGATCTATCTTTGTCCAGCAACTCAGAAGCAGTCCTGGACTAGAAATGCTGACTATGTTTAGATTGCTGTCAATCAACAAATAGGCTCTTAATGCTTGCTGCGGGGCTGGCGCAATGCTCAACGCTCTGAGATGCTAAGCACGTCTTAGACATGATCCTTAGCTTTAAGGAGCTTACCATTAAACTGCAGAAATGAAGCTAATGTGCATGAAACAAAACTGGACAATATTGAACAATGGCAAAACATAGGCCTAAGTGTATCTGCTGCAGATCAATGCTACGGAAACTCAGGGCAGAGGAACATCACCAGTCATAAGTTACAATGTGAGAGTGAAGAATCCGCTACTTTCTGCACATACCTATTTGAACAGGAAAGAACAAATGAAGATAAAAAGCTAAATTATTAAATTCTGACTTCATATCATTTAGCACTTTATTTTCTAATTGCTTACGAGAAATGCATAAACATGTTTTTAAGCATTCTCTTTGTTTTTAGACTATTTCTACACTCTTGAACCTCTTAAACATTTATTAATACAAGATCAAGTGATGTTCAAAGAAACAAAGAATCAAGGATAAAGAAAACCTCAGGCAGATTGTTGAGATTGTGAAAACATCAAATTCTTTTCTTAGGGTGACCATCAATTCACTAATTTTCACTTCAAACAAATCCAGTCCTCTGCAATAGCTGTCATAAGCAAAGACTGGGCAACTGGTATACATTTGTTGCATAAAAAATAAGATAGAATCTTTCTGTAAGAATCCATCACACTGGTTAGAATTTGGGGGGTGTTCTGTGTATGTCATCTCATTAATTGGCTGAAGCAGGTGTCTGTTAGGGCTGCTCCCAGGGGAGGTCATTTATCTCTGGTTTCTGGAGCTGCAGAGGGTCCAAGCTTTATTGATCCATGTACTAGGCTGGTATTCTCTCCATTGATTGGCAGTCTGGAAATCCCAGTGGGATATAACTAATGTGTAAGGTTTGTAAAGGTAATTTACTAACCTAGCAAAACTGTAATACTCTTTCAAAGACAATTATTGTGAAAAATCACAATTAACCTTATTTAGATTTCTACCTGATTGCTGAAAATGATAAGGAATCTTGGGAGGTGCTTGTAAATATGTCAGAGTTTTAATGAATTTATTCTGTAAAACAATTTTTTTATTTTTATGATTCACTTTTAAATGCATATATTCTAACTTTCTTTTTCGCATTTTAGCCAGAAATATGACTCCTAATGTTCTTTTAATTTTAACCTGTCATAGGAACGTTTCAAAAGTCCTTTTCTAATTTATTATATCAAATACAAATAAATGTTGTTCAAGGTTAAAACAATTTGATGCTGAGAGAAATCAGATACTATGCATTGTTTAATATAGAGCCTAATGTTATAGCATATAGCAGCTTGCATTTATGTCCATTTAAAGCATCACTAAGTGACTAGTAATATCATATGATTTATATTTTCATACATATAGTAGAAAAACTACAATTTTATATACTTAAGGCTTAAGTATGAGTTACAAACTACAAATGTTCTCCATTGAAGATCATATTATATTAATAAAATAAATATTTTTGTCTTATTCTTAAAGATGCACATTAGTTTTAAATCTAATCTCTTGCCCACAGAATTGATGTAGTTTCATTTTTATTTAATAAGCAGCTTCTTTAAGAAATTCTATCATTACTTTTTGAGTGCTCTGCTGTATTCTGATAAGCAGATATTTCAGCTTTGAGTATTATTTAGCCTAGTCTGCTGCCTTCCCATTTCTTCTATTCAAGACTCTACCACAAAAATACATCAAGAAATGGTTCTCATTTGTTTTACAAATGCCAACCTCCAATACCAAAGTTAAAAAATGAAGTTGGCTCTTTTTAAGATATTGATAACAGTAACTTGCCTTTTGAATCCTCGTGCTTCTCAAATATTTTTGAACACAGCAGATTTAAATTGGGCCAAACTTAACTGATCCAATACTGAACTGAGTCTCATATTCCAGTGGCAAAAGAACAGCCTGAAAAAGAATCTGAGAGGACCTCGTACAAAATACTTATCATTTACTTTTTAAAACAAGGGTCACAAAACTATGATCTATAAACCACACTGGCTCACAGTGTGCTTTTGTAAATAAAGTTGTTTTTTGGTTTTTGGTGTTTTTTGTTTGTTTGTTTTGTTTTGTTTTGTTTATTATGTTATGTTAGTCACCATACAATACATCATTAATTTTTGATGTGGTGATCCATGATCCATTGTTTTCTTATAACACCCAGTGCTCCATGTAGTACATGCCCTCCTTAATACCCATCACCGCGCTAACCCATCCCCCCACCCCCCTCCCCTCTAAAACCCTGTTTGTTTCTCAGAGTCCATAGTCTCATGGTTCATCTCTCCCTCCAATTCCCCCCCTTCATTTTTCCCTTCCTTCTTCTAATGTCCTCCATGCTATTCCTTATGTTCCACAAATAAATGAAACCATATGATAATTGACTTTCTCTGCTTGACTTCCTTCACTTAGCATAATCTCCTCCAGTTCCATCCATGTTGATGTAAAAGTTGGGTATTCATCCTTTCTGATGGCTGAGTAATATTCCATTGTATATATGGACCACATCTTCTTTATCCATTCATCTGTTGAAGGACATCTCAGCTCTTTCCACAGTTTGGCTATTGCGGACATTGCTGCTATGAACATTGGGGTGCATATGGCCCTTCTTTCACTACATCTGTGTCTTTGGGGTAAATACCCAGGAGTGCAATTGCTGGGTCATAGGGTACCTCTATTTTTTAATTTTTTGAGGAACATCCACAGCTTTCCAAATTGGCTGTATCAACTTGCATTCCCACCAACAGTGTAAGAGGGTTCCCCTTTCTCCACAACCTCTCCAACATTTGTTGTTTCCTGCCTTGTTAATTTTTGCCATTATAACTGGTGTAAGATGGTATCTCAATGTAGTTTTGATTTGAATTTCCCTGATGGCTAATGATGTTAAACATTTCTTCATGTGTCTGTTAGCCATTCATATGTCTTCTTTTGAGAAGTGTCTATTCATGTCTTCTGCCCATTTTTTGACTTGATTATTTGTTTTTTGGGTGTTGAGTTTGAGAAATTCTTTACAGATCTTGGGTACCAGCCCTTTATCTGTAGTGTCATTTGCAAATATCTTCCCCATTCCGTGGGTTGTCTCTTTGTTTTGTTGACTGTTTCCTCTGCTGTGCAGAAGCTTTTTGTCTTGATGAAGTCCCAAAAGTTCATTTTCACATTTGTTTCCCTTCCTTTGGAGATGTGTATTGAAAAATTTGCTGTGGCCGATGTCGAAGAGGTTACTGCCTATGTTTTTTAGGATTTTGATAGATTCTTGTCTCACACTGAGGTCTTTCGTCCATTTAGAGTTTATCTTTGTGTATGGTGTAAGAGAATGGTCAAGGACCCTCCCCCAGAAGACAAGCTGGAAGAACAAGAGGACTACAACCCTAAGGTCCCTATAAAACAGGTGCATCTTGCTTCAGTCGTGGTTTATACTTTGGACTCTGTACATTCCCTCAACCACCCACAACAGAATGACTAAGAGGAGGAACCCCCAACAAAGAAAAGAATCAGAGACTGTGGCCTCTGCCACAGACCTAATGGATATGGATATAAGCAAGATGTCAGAAATAGATTTCAGAGTAACAATCATGAAGTCGATATCTAGGCTTAAGAAAAATATTAGCGACAATATAAAATCTCTAAGGGAAGAAATGAGATCTAATCAGGCCAAACTTAAAAATGCTATGAATGAAATGCAGTCTAAACTGGATACTCTGACTGCCAGGATAAACAAGGCAGAAGAACGAATTAGTAAACTAGATGATAAGATGATAGAAAGGAAGGAAACTGAGGCGGCCTGGAAAAAACAGATTAAAGCCTAAGAGATCAGACTGAGAGAGATTAATGATGCCATGAAATGTTCCAATGTCAGAATTATTGGGATGCCTGAGGGAGTGAAGAGAGAGAGAAAGAGGTCTAGAAGATACATTTGAGCAAATCGTAGCTGAGAACTTCCCTTATCTGGGAAAGGAGACAAACATTCATGTCCAAGAGGCAGAGAGGACCCCGCCCAAGATCAATGAGAACAGACCGACGCCCTGTGCCCAGAAACTGCAACAAGGCTTTGAGGAGAGTCCTGAATTCTGGGTCTCAGTAAACACTAGCAATGCAGTAGTTTTACATTAAGAGGAGATGTTGGTAACCCTTATTAACATTCTGCATTGGTTACTGGTAGGTGACCATTAGTTATCTGTGAAAGTAGAAGTCTTAAGAATTATGAATTAATTGCCTCTAAAGGTCCAAAAAGGACTTGTCCAAGGTCCACAGTTACTAAGCTGTGTACCAGTACCCCAGTCAAGGCAGCTTGACCTACTGGCCCTCAGCGGATTAGTTGGCTAAACTCAACAGCGTATTCTAGGAAAAACTACAGTAGATCACCCATAATAGAGAAAAATAGAGGGACTACTTCACACTCCTCCTCTGTGATTTTCAGTTATCCCTGTTCATCAGGCCAAGGCCTAAATGGAGGGAACAGTCTGAGACAAGGAATGAACCGAGGCAACACTTCCAGCACGTTTTCTTTTACCATTTCTTTGTAGTGTGAACTCCGAAGAGGTAAAATCTCCACAAGCCCAGAATGCAAAAGTCATAAGGTTGTTTGATCCTGCCCCAGTATTCTGCAGATGAGTATCCACAGCCAAAGGAAAAGTGGTTTCCTCAACCACAGGTCTCCTGACTCAGGCTAGCTGTTCTTTCTGCTACCAGTCGTACAGCCTTCTAGACGGCTTAGATTGCTCAGCACACAGAGAGGAATACCAGCTCTGAGTTCCAGCAGGGAACTCCTTGCCACCCCATTCTTCCCATCCACCATTGTTTCCCCTTCCCATCTCCTTAAACTCAAACTGCTCCAAAATCCAATGAGCCTTGGTCTGTAAAATTCTTTCAGAACCTCAGCTATAATCTTCTCCTTTGTATTGAGACATTGTGGGCTTCATACTTTATGGGTCAACTAAAATTATACATATTTTGGGGTTTATTTTCTTTCAGAAATTGAGAATTTTTTTTTTAAGATTTTATTTATTTATTTATAGGACAGAGAGAGACACAGCGAGAGAGGGAACACAAGCAGCGGAAGTGGGAGAGGGAGAAGCAGGCTTCCCGCGGAGCAGGGAGCCGGATGTGGGGCTCGATCCCAGGACCCTGGGATCATGACCAGATGCTTAACGACTGAGCCACCCAGGCGCCCCAGAAATTCAGATAATTTTTAAACTGCTGTGCATTATTTTTTTCATTTGGTTTCAGTTCTTCTATGAAATGGATTCTCATTCTTATGTCCTTTGGTTGATGTTCCCATGGCAAAGGGATCTTTGTCTTGCACATTCTGTCATGAAGGTTATCTAGAAGGGGCAATATGCATGCCCCTGCCTTCAGATGGAGTGCTGCAGATGGAAAGAGGGTGCTCAGGGGGAGAAGAGAAATGAAAAGCTGGATCACACTGTGTATTTCATTTGTATTTTGTAGAAAGATTATGGTTCAGTGGGTTGAGAATATCACATACATCTATTTTCCTAAATGGCGAATAAATTCAAAGCCTATGCTTAACCTAACTTCAATTTTATAAATATAATTCGAAAGCCTTCAACGTGCACATGGTGGCATGTCCTTGCACAGTATATGCACTTGCATATACCGTTACATAAAGCAGTAACTCATTGTGGAAGGCAGCACAGGCTGGTGAACATAACACTGGCCTCACAGACAGAAAAACAGAACCCTAAAGCATGCCTGCCACCAGCTAGCATTAGGAAACCCCAGCAAGTCGCTTGACTCACCTTGGACTCAGCGTCCCCATCTTTAAAAATGAGATAATTGATTAAAGATAAGCACAGTCAACTCTTCCCAGCACTAACATTATATAAATCTGCAAATTTCCTATAAGTCTTTGCCCTGAAAAAATCCGACTTGACCAAAACAAAACCAGGCAGGGCCTGTTGCTAAAATTCCCAGAATTACTGAAGTGATACCGGAGTCTGAAAAGGTAATAAAATTTGTTTCAGGCTAGTGACAGTCAATCTGAGCCTACTGAGTAGGTTAGTATAATTGAGCAATCACCTTGGGAGCACAAGTAGTCAATTCAATACTGAAACCATATAACTGAGAAGAGAAATCACTTTTGCTCAAAGCTTCTATTTCAGAAACCAGATAATTATTTTAGTAAGATGATCACCTGAATTTCTACTACAATCTTAAGAATCCTTGCACATTCTTTTATTTTTTTTAGGATTATTTATTTATTCATTTGAGAGAGAGAGAGCAGAGCAGGAGCAGGGGAGAGGGGCAGAGGGAGAGGGAGAAGCAGACTCCCCGCCGAGCAGGGAGCCCCATACGGAGCTCGATCCCAGGATCCTGAGATCATCACCTGAGCCGAAGGCAGATACTTAACTCGTTGAGCCACCCGGGCATCCCAAAATCTTCATACATTCTTAAATCAGTCTATATTGTCTCAGTTCTACACTTGGTGTAGATGTATGAAGCACAACTGGTACAGAAACGGTGCCTGGTCAAACCAGTAAGGAGCACACTCCGTGAATACCTGTTGGTAAGATGACTAATGGCATCACCTTAAAATTTTAGCTACAAGTAGTACATTTTTGATCAGCATCTTTGGTTTTCATTCTTATTGTTTGACTGGGAGATGCCCATAAGCCCCTGTGTTGGTTTTGCTGTTGTTCAGGAACAAAGCTATGGGACATTTATTCTTTTATTCATTTATTCATTCGAAAAGAAACCACTATTGAAATGTGCCAGTCTATGTATCTCATGAGACACGTAGAAAAATCTCTCTTTTCCACCAGCGAACACAGGCATATCAAGCGTCAGCAACATTATCAGTGATATAATAAAGATATACGAGATACTAAAAAATCATGGGGGAAGATACATTTGATTCTTCTTGGTGTGGGCAGAAGAGCTTCACCAAGGAGGTGACACTTAGTTTTAGAGAAAGTCAAGGATTCTATGCAAAGGGAATAGCAGTTACAAAGGTGAAGTGCGAACTACTGTAAGTCACCTTTAAAGAGATGTTTGCATTTAGCATCGTTAAAGCATTGGGACACTGTGGTGGCAACTAAGAGAGATTAGTCTGGGCAAGAAAAGTCCCAGTCAGGAAGGTTTTAGAGACTACGCTAAAGAATTTGGACTCCATTTACCAAAAGGGAAAAGATTACATAATCCAAGATGCAGTTTAGAAAGAATGTGGAAGGGAGATGTGGAAAACAGATTGCAAGAGAGACAGCTGAAGGTATTATTTTACTTCATGTCATGTTTATAAAACCAAAAGAAACTGATTCTTTTTCCTGTAACAAAATGACTATGGAAGGAACATTGTCTTTCGCTCAGTTCTGCCTGATTAAAAAATTACAGCCACACGATTGGTTGAAGTCCACTTCCTACTATTGATTTAACCCCTATTAAGGATCCTTTGCAGGCTCTTCATTGCAAAGGATGTCCTGGGGATTTAATGACTCCTGCATTGGTCAAAGGCCCAATCTGAGAAGAGGGAGACAAGGGGACATGTTGCGTTTTGACTCTTGGAGCTGAGATTCGGAAATAAATAAAGGGAAGATAAATAAGAATGAACCAGGTAAGAAAGGAGTAAATTCTAAGCATCTCTCCCGCATGCACACACGCAGCTGCACCTCTTTCTTCTCCAGAGCATGCACAGAAGAGGAAAAGCTATTTTAATTCCTCCAACTGGCCACTGAATAGCAGAAATAGCCTGGAAACTAATAGCTAGGTGACACTGAACATGCTCTGTATAATATTTTCCATCTCCACTTGGCAGATATATTCTTGTGTTTGACTATGAAAGGAACTTTTTCTGCATTTATAGATTTGTCCTTTGGTCTCAGAAATATGAAGTTCTAAGCATAGAAATAGGTCCTCTATATAACAGCATATACTTTTCATTGTAGTAAAATATACATAATGTAAAATTTACCATTTTAACCATTTTTAGACATTCAGTTCATTGGTATTAGGTACATTCATGTTGCAGTGCAACCATCACCACCTTCCATCTCCAGAACTTTTTCATCTTCCCAATCTGAAACTCTGAACTCATTAAACAGTAACCCTAACAACCACCATTCCATTTTCTGTCTCTATGACATTGACCCGGCTATCTCATATAAATGGAATCATGCACTACGTGTCCTTTTGTGGCTGGGTTATTTCATTTGGCATAATGTCTTCAAGGTTCATCCATGTTGCTGCATGTGTTAGGATTTCATTCTTTTTTGACTGAAAAACTTTTCATTATATGTGATCCCAGTATAGCTGCATTTAGTTGTCCATTCATTAGTTAATAGACACTTGGGTTGTTTATACATTTTGGCTATTGTGAATAATGTTGCTGTGAACATTGGTATAAATAAGTATTCAAGTCCCTGCGTTCTATTCTTCAATGCTTTCCAATTCACTTATGTGGAGTTTCTGCATCACATGGTAATCCTATGTTTAATTTTTTTGGGAACCGCCATACTGTTTTCTATAATAGCTGCACCATTTTACATTCCCACCAGCAGTGCACAAAAGTTCTAATTTCTCTACATCTTGTCAATACGTGTTATTTTCCGTGTTTATTTTAAATAGCCATCCTGATGGGTATGAAGTGTTATCTCACTGTGGTTTTGATTTGCATTTCCCTAGTGATGTTCTGCATCTTATTGTATGCTCTTGAGCCATATGTATATCTTCCTTGGATAAATGTCTATTCAAGTACTTTGCCCATTTTAAAATATGGTTATTTGGGGGGTTTTTTGTTGTTGTTGTTGTTGGGTGGTGGGAATTCTTTACATATTCTGAATATTAATCTCTTATCAGACATATGATTTGTAAATATTTTCTCCCATGCCTTTTCATTCTGTTGATAGTGTCCATTAATGCACCCAAGTTTTTTATTTTGATTAAGTTCAATTTCTCTATTTTTCTCTTTTGTTGCTTATGGTTTGGTGTTATATCCAAGAATCACTGCCAAATCCAAAATCATAAAGTTTCCTTCCCCCATGTTTTCTTCTAAGAGTTTTATAGTTTAGTTCTTAAAGTTAGGTCTTTGACACATTTGTAGTTAATTTTTGTATATGGTATAAGGTAAGAATCCAATTTCATCCTTTTGCATGTGGATATCCAGTTTTTCTAACACCATTGGTTGAAAAGACTCTCTTCTCTTCACTGAATGGTCCTGGCACACTTGTGGAAAATCTCTGATGACCTATACTTTTATATGACTCTGATCTTGATGAAAGAAGGAGAGCAACAACATTGCTTTCGCTTAGTTTATGCCTAACAATAAGAAAGTAAATATGTCTCTGGTTAGCTGTGGCCCACACCCTCAAAAATGTAGAATATTCATTGCTAGGAATTGGAAAAGAGAGGATGGAGTGATGGGAAAAATGTTATTTGTCAAAAGATGTCACACGTTCCAATAGAAAGACGAGTAAAACTGATAGCAGGAGAACAAGGCTACTTCCACACAGCCCCACCTCATTCTATTAATTATCAGTTTGTCGGGGCACCTGGGTGGCTCAGTCGGTTAAGCATCTGCCTTCAGCTCAGGTCAGGATCCCAGGGTCCTGGGATGGAGTCCCACATTGGGCTCCCTGCTCAGTGTGGAGTCTACTTCTCCCTGTCTCTCTGCCCCTCACCCTGCTCCTGTGCTCTCTCTCACTCTCTTTCAAATAAATAAATAAAATCTTAAAAAAAAAATTATCAGTTTGTCTCCAGACTTTGACTCTTGTCTTGGATCTCATCTCCTGCTCTATAAAATGGAGTTAAATTTATTTTGCTATAGGATTAGTGGGGATAAATGTTCCTGGATACTCTAAAAACAAAAGACCCCCCAAATTTGTAAAAAACAAAAGACCCCCCAAATTTGATATTATCATTGTTGTTGATTTGTTGATGGTCTATATAAATTCTGCTCTTTCTGTTTTCTTATTTATAAATCAGAAACAATAATGCTACTTCTCAATAATGTGTGCCATGTAACTGCCTGTTAGACAAATATTAAAATGCTTCTTTCATAGGTGACTTAAAGAAGCACGTCTACTGCCACTCAATTTCAATTGCACTAATATTTATTGGGAATCTACCTTATGCCAGACATGGTGTTAACTGGCAGAAATTCAAAGTTGAAAAAGCCAAAATACCTGCAAATTATACCTGCAGTATAATTTAATCTCTTTAATTTCTAAAAAGTTTTACTGAATTTTCCTATATAAATAAATACCTTCAATATCTTCAAATTTATAAAGAAAACCATTATGTATATTTATGGATACATGCAAATATGCATTTATAATCAATTGTGACTGATTTCAAACTTGTAATTCTGTACAGTTGTACCAATTCAGGTATTTTTAAATTTGTAGCTTTAAAAAAAAAAAAAGGATATCTACCTATTGAAACTAGTTGTATTGACTTTTTCTCTTCTGACAAAGCACGAGGTTCATTGATTTGTCTATATTAGGTATATGTAAATGTATTCTGGAAACTTAAAAAAAATAAGTTTGCAGTAAGTGCAATGAAAGTTTATTTCCACTTATACAGAATTTTTTTTCTTAAAATAGACTGGGAGGGAAGATTCCTTTCCTGGGGTTTACTTTGAAATCAATCAAAAAGAGTATAAAATCTAATGCCCTTCACAGAGAATAATGTGACTACTGACAGCTGAACTGGATTTTTCCAAAGATTTTCTACAAACAATACAGATTAGGTGCTATTTGTCTCTTCCAACGTGGGAAATCAGTCTTGAACCTGGGAATTCTCTCTAAATACCAGTGACTAACAACCATTGTTCTAGTCGCCTAGGAAAGGACATAAAAGCATGGCATTTTTTTTATTACTTTTAATATCCTTCACCTATCTGACTTCCTTCTTCAGTCCAGATTCTATTTTTGAGAAATCTTCCCTGACCCAGAATAGTAGCCTTTGCCCGAAGACCAAGTATTTAATCTTTCTTCCACTTCCTTGACATTAATGCATTCTCGTACCTTTACTTTCATTTCTTTATGTCTTTCTCCCCTCCTGGACCAGAATCGTATATTTATTTTTCATAGCCTCTGGCACACAGTAGGTACTTGATGTGCTTCCTAATGGTCCTTTTATTCCAACTGAGATAGAAGGGGGAGCGGTAAGGCAAAGAAGGGCTAACAGGACATGCAGATATAAACAGGTCCATTTATTCATTCAAGTGATATTTATTACGCATGATTTTTTCTAGTTTGCCAGACTCCATTCAAGGCATTGAAAATATGTCAGGGAACAGAACAGCAAAGTCTCTGCTCTTGTAAGTTTACGTTTTAGTGGGGAGAAATGGACTACAAAATATGCATGTATTTATGTACACATACAAACATTTCCAGTACTGATAAGTGCTAGGACAAGATCTACAGAGAGGTAATATATTGTCAGTGGCTGCTTTTTAGATAAGGCGCGGGGAGGTGAGACTGAGGGCAGCGAGTGGAGAAGCAAAAAGACGACTTAGGAGGCTGCCACCCCAGGAGGCTGTCATCCGATGAGATGGATCAGACTAGAAACATTGGAAATGGTAAGAAGGGATCATATTCTGCATGTATTTTGAGGATAAATTTAACAAGATTTGCCTCTTGGATATGAGATGTGAGAGTAAGGTCAGAGTTGACATTAGGATTTTTGCCTGAGCAACTGGAGGGATGGAATTTCATATACTAAGATGGTGAAGCTTAAGAAATAGCTGGTTTGGGGAATAAAATTTAAGATTTCTGGTGTTATGGACTGAATTGTGTCCCTCCAAAATATGGTGAAACGCTAACTCTCAGTATCTTAGAATGTGACTGTATTTGGAGATAGAGACTTTTAAGAGGCAATTAAGATTAATTAGGTCATAAAAATGGGGCCCTAATCCAATCTGACTGGTGTCCTTAAAGAAAGAAAAGGAAGAGACACCAAGGATAAACGTGCCTGGAAAAAAAGTCCTATGGGGACATAAAGAGAAGGCAGCTATCTATCAGCCAAGGAGAAGCCCAAGAAAACCAAAGCTGACACCTTGCTCTTGGACTTGCAACCTTCCAAACTATGAGAATACACATTTCTATTGCTTAGGCCACCTAGCCTGTGGAATTTTGTTTTGACAGTCCTAGCAGACTAATACATCTGGATATACTGCCTCTAATAACTATTCACAGTCGTTTAGCGGCTAACTGACTTCTGATGTACCGTATTTGTCCACTCGTTTAGTATTTGTTCACATGAGCTTGCCTAACTGCCTCAGAGGGCCACCCCTATCTATGACAGCACCGGGAGGGCACACAGATACAAAAGCTTCATCTTGCCAAGGTGTCTTCCTCATCAGATAACATGTATTTTCTCTTTTCCTTTTGAATTAGCTAGTTTCGATTTCTTGATCCTCCAGTTGGTAATCACTGTCCTTGTCTTCAAGGGGTATAGTTTTACAAGAGTTTCACACATTTTCCCCATCGCATCTTTCGGATGGGTTGCAGGCAAAGTCTTAATACTGAATTCTGGACATCAGTACAAATGCTTGGTAAACTTTTAAATCTCTGATTAAATGTCAAAGCTATTGCTTACCTATTGTATTCTTAGTTATGTCCTGGTACATGCGTGCGCGTGCGCGCGCGCACACACACACACACACACACACACACACACAGGCTTTGATTCTTCTGTCTACCTTTGTATCACAATTTGAACTCATAATGGCTCCAGTATTTCTGGCCCTGCAGAAGAGTATAAATTTTATTGGAAGTTGAAGGCTCGAGGTAGACATCAGGGGCAAGAAAGGGAGGACAATATTAATTTTCTACCAAAGTAATTCAATTCTCCACCTCACTTAGCTTGTGCAAACCTGGCTTAAAGACCTGGTTTTTAGTAGCACCGTCAAGGCCATTCCTAGAAATTAGAGCATTTGCTAACCCAGAAGTAATGTCTTCATCCCATGTGCTTCTTTCAGTATTGCATCCTAGAGGGTGCAAAATTGCTTTGGTGAAATATTGCAAAATGATTTTATACTGCGATTAAAATATTTTCACAACTGTTGTCAAGGGAACGGTGTAAATAGATTTTTTTAGTGTGATCAACTAGATAACCCTGAAGCTTAATGATGTGTCCCTGGTTTGGAGCAGGTTAGCATGAAATTTAATTTTTGGTAATCTGCCTCAGACCAATGGAGGACAAACTAACCTCTAGCTGGAATTTACCCAGCTTCCAGCACACAATAACTCAAGAATGGCATCTGTCTAGAATGATGCTTCCCCGTGCAAGGAGGCGAAGGGGTTGTGCCTCCCCATCAGAAATCATTCACCAAATCTTGTCAGTTCTCCCTTTGTTATAACTGTCCCATTCACAGCTTCCCCTTACCGTTGCTGTCAGCCTTCTTGAGGCTCTTGTCACTAACTGCAGGTGAGGAAATAGCCTTCATTTGGTTTACCTTCTTGTCTCCACCATTCCATCTTTCTGCTTATTTCCACCAGGTGAATCTCCCTAAAGTATACATTTTACCATGAAATTTCTTACTGAAAAACATTCAGTGGCACCTTTAACCTGGCATTTGAAAACAGGTGCCTTTCCAGACTTTGCCTCAATGAGTCATGCTTTTAGCTATTCTATTCTATCCTAAGTGCATACTGACAGTCTATCCAAAATACAAGGACTTTAACTATATCTATGGTCTGTCAGTGTCACACCTCCCTCTAATGTTCTTTCCTTGCCATTCTTCCTACCCATTCTTTGGGACAGCTAAAACTGTGCCTTAAGGCTTTTCTAATCCCAGTCTTGGCCAAAAGTAAATTCATGCTCACCTTGACTGTGTACATCATTTTCAGTATTCAGGTCATAACAAAGCATTTCTTCTACTACCTTCACCTTAACAAAATACATATACTTTAAGAGACTGGTCTTTGTAATTCCAACAGAATACTAGAAATTTGTTATCTGGAGTAGGTGAAATAAATAAAGGTCAGGGATGCTGTGTTGAAGCTAGAGATTTAATTAATATTATTAAAATGACATTTGAAACACTCTAATGGGAAACATCAGTCAGGATTTGCCTTCCACACAGCCTATTGAAGAACTGTCTTTGAGGAATCTGGCCAGCCCTCAGGAAAAAATCTAGATATTCTGATTTGAAGATTCTCCAGTGAAAGATGCTGGTTAAATCAACCTACAGCAAAGACTATAGTCAGAATATCCCACGCATGGACACAAAATTTGGAGCTTTTTATGACCCTCTCTTAAGTATAATGAAACAGTGGTCTAGCATCTCAGGAGAACTCGAATATTGAAGACAGAACCTATACCAAAAAGCGAGAGGAAACTTGGAGAAAATAGAAAGTATGAAACAGAAGAAAGATTCACATATAAATGATTCTTTTTATTGTCCTCAGAGGTAAGAAGATATTGCTGTCATAAGAGGATACCATAAAAACAAATATTCAGAGAATAGATTGGAGTTTTTAGAAATTAAAAGATAAGATGAAGACATTTAAAACTCAGAAGAATACTTGGGTGATATATATGAGAAACTATGGAAGGAAGGGAAGGGGAGGGGGGAGGGGAGGGGAGGGGAGGGGAGGGAAGGGGAGGGGAAGGAAAAAAAAAAAAAAGGGATAACACATTACCTGCCTTCAAGATCTAATATCTGAATGATAGGAATTTGAGAAAGGGCAACGAATGAAAACAGAGTGAATAAATTGTCTCCAAAAAATAATTAAGTTAATTTCCAAGAACTGCAGGTCTTGGGCTCACAGAAAGGAAGAGCCCCTCAGAGGGTACACAAATGCTGCGGGCAGCACAAGAAACCAAAGCAGGCACACACCGTGGCTCATCCTTACAACATTTTACAACCTGGGGGCAAAGAAAAGATCCTCAAAGCTTCCAGAAATAAACATCTCCTCTACAAAGAATTGAGCAACATTGTTGGAAAAGGTCATCGAAAAGACATGACCTCAGGTTGGCCTGTGAGCTGAACTCAGGCAATGGAAGTCTCCTCGCCCCGCGACCCCCTCACTCCCTCACAGCCCCCCACTCAGCTTCCCCACCCTGCTCAGCCCCACCCACCCCCCAAGCTGCCGCAAGGACACAGCCTTCAGGTAGTGCTGTGTGCTGACACCGAACAGTGTTCGTGACTGAACCCAGTATCATCTTTTAAGATTTGGCAGGCAGGCGCAGAGATCTACCCGTCCTAAAGCCGCCCAAGACAAGCCTCGTGAGTAAGCTCCCTTTGCTTATTAAAACTGCCGCCACCAACTGGAGTGGCCTGCCCCTTTATTGGGTGTCTTCCTGTCCCTGGTGTACCCCGGACAGTTCAAGATGACACAGGGACACCCCCAAGGAGCTTATGAACACACAGAAACTAGACTGCCCTGGAGGAGCAATGTCTTTGAAATTGTGAGAGAAAATAATTTCTAACAGAATTCTACATTCAGCAAGATTATCAGTTCAGCGTAAGGATGATATCAAAAAGATGTTCTGGGATGTGCAAGGTCTCAAAATTTACCTGCCAGGCATTCTTTTTCAGGACTGCTGGAGAAATCCAGGAAACAGGAACACAGGGGACTCCAGGATGGAGAGAGGAGATCCCAGGACAACAGCACCATATAAGGTAGGAGTGGAAACAGACCGGACCGGAGCAGGTAAAAAGGCTCAGGAGACAGCTCCTCAGGGCGCCTGGCTGGCTCAGTGGGTAGAGGGTGCAACTCTTGATCTCAGGAAACAGCTCTTCAGAAAATGAAAATGACAGGATATTGACGGTGACCGAATACACGGAATTGCTAATATACATCTGGGAGAGAATTTGGGAGTAAATTGGTCTACATAGATGAAAAGCTAAACAAATAAAAAACAACCTAAGAAGACAATCACCCCAGAGAAATAAAAGTTGATCAAGATGGGAAAAGTCATCATGATCAACTACAGAGCTCAGCTAGGAATCATATTTACATAATCTTAATGATGTAAATCCTGCATATTAGTGTAATTATAATTATAATGGGAATTTATTGACGGTAATAGATGACAGATGTGTGTTTGCACACACGTGGGTGTGAACATTTGTGTGTGGTTGTGTAAGAGATATGAGAAAAGTGTGTGAGAGGTGTGAGAAAATGTACTTGTTTAGCAATAGCAAGTCAATAGGTAATGCCTGCAACAGAAAGATTAAGAAGTTGCTCATTTAGAGACAGAGATAATATTTTGAGAGGTAGATAAAAAGTTTTTTAAGTGTTTAAAGAGCAGGAAATATGAGAGATGTTTTGGGAGATTGCCAAAGTGTTCCGTACCAAAAAAAAAAAAAAAGTTCATGTATAACTTGGATAAAAATTAAAACTAAGTTTAAAAATTCAATTGAACACACACACACACACACACACACTCCCACAGAAACAGAAGAATGGGAGAGCTTCTGAGGGCAAACCGGATTAATTTTCAACATTAGAGCAGCTTGTCCCTACAGCATTAGATCAATGCCATATCAATTTGAAGTTGGAAAATTCCCACAGACGTGCCTGCCTTGACTCCAGGACAGGAATTGCTACTAGCCCCAGGCCCTGGGCTGCCCTCCAACATACGCAGAGTATCTCAACTGCTAGGTCACAACACACTGGTGTAGAAAGATCAATTAATCTGTGTGTCCTAAAACACTTGTTAATAAAATACATTAATTTGTGAATGATTTTCTTTTTTTCTAAATTATGGCAGATGCAAATTTATTCCCATTGCAGATGCCAGATTTTGCACATTCTTTTATTCTATTTTCTTGGGTTGCAGAAAAATGTGTGTAATTACAGAAGTTATGGCAGAAAATTGGCTTAAGCTGAAACTTATCTAATTAATGTTGCTACCAAAATATGAGTAGTATGAAAAGTCATCCATCATGTGTGCTTTATCACTTTAAAAAAAAAAAAAAATGTGAGTCTCTTTGGTGTAATTAGATGCATGAGTGTATAAGCATCAACTTTATTTGTTGTAAATGACAGAAACTGCTGAAACTAACTCAAAGCAGGAAAAGATATAGTTAAAGAAGAGTTAATACTCATGAAGTTTGGAAGTCAAGGGGTGATACCTTCAGGTATGGCTGGATCCAGGTGTACAGATCTTGTCATTATGACTCTTTATCTATATGTGTCAATGCCAATTCCAACTCGTTATTTTCTTTCCTAAAAGAGACATATTTTTTCCATGCAGCTAAGACTGATGGTAGTAAAATTATTCAGGTTTTCCTGACCTTAATTTAGAAACTCTAAAAAAGTTCTTTTTTTTTCTTCATGTGTTCATGTACAAATCTAAGTAAAGAATTTTGATTGATATGCATGAGTGATATGCCTACCACCTGGACCAATCACTCTTTCCTGGGAGATAAGGTTCGGTGATTGACTAAGCCTACATTATATACATTCCTATAGTATACTAAGATCACCAGTCCCATCAAAATTACACAGAATGGGAGTAGAGCATTTCTTTAAAGGAATGGACTTTAATGCACCCTCAATCCTATCACCTACTCCTTCACTGGTGTATGACACTCATCACATCATTAGAACTAAACATTATTTTAAGGTTTTGATATCTTTTAAAATATAAATATCACTAAGACAAGAACTGTTTAACCTATAGACATAGAAACTCTCTGTTCCAAAGTGCTAAGAGCAAGTCTGATGGGTTGAAGGAGGGGCATGGGGATTTTCTATGTTCAAACTCCAAAGCAGAGGTAGAGATGACATGAAATTACTAGGAGTGAAGGCACTTTAAATACTTTGAGGGCACTTTGATTACTTTGCCTTGATTTCTGTTCTGCTTAGCTATGAATACAAACAAATGGTCCCAAAACCTAGGGGCTTAAAATGGCAGTAATTTTGCTCTTATCTCTCATGGTTATGAGGGTTAATGGATATCTGTGGAAAGATTCTCACTTGGTATCTGTCATCCAGGGATATTCAGATGGTAGCTGTGGCTGGAGTTATTCAAAGCTCCTCACTTACATATCTAGTACCTGGCCTGGAATAGTTGGCAACAGGTCAGCAACTCTCTCTCCGTGTAGCCTCTCCTACCTACCAGGTAGGAGCTTCTCCACAGTATGCAGGTTAGTCAGGGTACTCACACTCTTCACATGGCATCTGCCTTCTACTATAGTGTGCATTCCAAGAGAGCCAGGCAGAGCTCCCACTTCTCTTAGAGCCTAGGCTGGGAACTGGTTTGGCATCACTTTTGAGATATTGTTCAAAGCAGTCACAGACCAGCCATATTTAAGATGATTGAGGACTAGATTCCACCTGTTGAGAGGAGAATGGTTAGCACATACAGGGAAGGAAGGAATTGATGGCCGCCATTTTGTAGACAAGCTGCTATAACTACCATGTTCTGGGATATTTTCTGGAAACAGCAAGAAGGAAGTTACTTCGTACCCACCTAAAAGGTACAGAGGACCGCTGACAGCTCATTGGCCCATTCTTCAATACTTCCTTTCACATTCTTTTTACTTCAGAGAGATGGATGGAAGTTTTCAAAACCAAAAAGATTGAGTTGTATAATGTGGTGAAAAGTTGCATATATTGCAAATTTTAAAATAATGCAATTTTTGGTGGGGTTTGGGGGAGTTTTTTGTTTGCTTATTGATTTTTCACCTACCAAATTGGCAAAAAATTAAAAAGCATATTCAATATTGAAAGTGTGATATGAACGATATAGTTTCATATTTTATAGTTGGGAATATAATATCAGCAATATGACAATGTAACAATGAGTGTAAAGAATATAAAGTGCCAATTTCCTTTGTCACAATAACTCCTATTTTGGGAAATCTATCCCTAGCTAGTTACTTGGTAAGTATGGAGATGAACAAAAAAAAGCGGTATATAAGAATGTATATTGTTGCATAATTATTTATAATTGCAACAGTTTAGAATAATTTAAGTACCCAACCATGAAAATATGGATAATAACCTTGGTACACCAACTTAATAGATCTTATTTAGTCATATAAAAATGTGTTTATAAATAATTTGTAATATGGAAATAATTTTGCTTTCATTTTGAAAAATGAAAAGAAAACAGGATACAAAATCATACAGAGAGAGCATAATCACAAGTATGCAATACAAAGGAAAAGCTATACTGAGGAAAAAAGGACTAGAAACAAAACCATCAAAAGATCAGCAATGTTTAGACAGCTAGATGCTTGAATTATGAGTAAATCATTTTCTTTTTCTGGCCTTTATTTCCAAATTTATTAATGGCACTTGATATTAACCAGAAAGCTGAGAGGTTTTGTGTGTTTGTTTGTTTTTGAAGGGACAATGTGAAATTTTACCTTCCTCTCTACCAGGCACCACAGATAGGGATATGGGAGAGCTGATGTTGGTAAGAATTCTCACCCTTTGCCAGCTTCTGCCAGTTTTCCCAGGATCCCTGTCTGCAGGCTCTGGAGTGAGTGATCCCATCCTGGTCACCAGAAAACATAGAGGAAGAAAAATAACTTTCCCTCCACCCTGAATGGTGAGGGCTTGGCCGAGACCCCTTTCCTCCAGGACACTTCATAAATCGATAAGCTTATCTAGGTTGAAACTGTTCCACTGTGACCACTGTAAGTCAAGATTATCTTTGGTAAGGTTAAAGTGCTTGTTCAGCCTTAAAAGAACATTCTGTTCACCCGAGGCTTCACACTGGATGGACCCAGTCCAGCTTAAATCAGACCCGGTGGATCCACTCCATTTCCAAGTCCAACACCGTCCAACACTAGCCAGTTTCTGGACCCAGTCTGGAAAAAGAAATGTTCAAATAAAATCTGGAAGCTCATAATGCAAGAGCCGTGGAGGTGGGGTCTGCGAGGGATGGACCCATCCCCGCAAGAAAGCAGCAAGCTCGCGGGGCTCCGCAGGCACCTTTCCCCGGTTGCTTGTCGCTGCTGGGGGCCCCTGGGGCTCGCTTTTGGTTTCCTCTTCGGACACCAGAACTATTAAAAAAGAAACTGAGACTTTTTTTTTTTTTTTAAAGATTTTATTTATTTACCAGAGAGAGAGAGAGCACAAGCAGGGGAAACAGTAGGCAGAGGGAGAGGCAGGCTCCCCGCTGAGCAAGGAGCCCAAAGCGGGACTCGATCCGAGGACCCCAGTATCATGACCTGAGCCCAATGTCGACGCTTAACCGACTGAGCCACCCAGGCACCCTTAAACTGAGACATTTTAAACATGTTAAGTTTATTTAAGCACAAATCAATTCAAATCAAGCAGTGCCAAACCAGAAGTAGTTAGGAACCTAAATTTTTTTAATGACAAATATCATTCATGTTCTTTAAAGAATGAGTGCCGCCTTTCTCCCCTTACCTTGATTATCATGTAATCAGGCAGCCTCCAAGAAGACAGAACCTTGGCGAATGGAAAGATAGTTTTCTCTAATCACTCCAACTGGGAAAAAAAAAATCCAGATGAAGATGTCGGGGCACTTGACCCAATGGGAAGTGGAGTCTCTCCCTCTGTATTGGGCCTACACCAAACAGTGGCCTTTCCATACTGAAGTATAAAGTCATTGTGAAGAAACTCCAGGCATTTGCTAAAAGTTCAAAGGCTCTGAGGAAAAGGAGACAGATGGGCTTTAAATCATCAAAACACTATTTCATAGGCTGATAGCAAATTATAATTGAGCCCAGAGTCTGAAAATTTTGCTGCTTTATAGACCTTGGCTATAGTTTGAGCAGAACTTAGATGAATTTCTGCTGAAAGTTCAGACTCTAAAATGTTTATGAACATGTTCCAATTCAATTCAACAAGCGTTTATTAGCTGGCATGAAAACATTTTGTAAACCTGACGTGCTAGACAGGCATGAGGAATATATCATAAACCCTCCCTGTGGGTGCAGCTCTGGCCAAGCAACCACAGTGGGCAGGGGTCATCCGGAGAAACAGGAGTGTCCCTGGTAGCACTATGTCCCCATAACCTAGTGCAACCAAAGACGGCAGCGGTGTGTTTTCACCCCTCTGAGAAAGGGGTGTAGAAATAGTATAAGCATAACACATTGCGCCTTTAGTTGTGAAAAGCAATGCATTTGGCCTTGTCCCAAAAGAAGGTGATATTTTCTGCTTAAAGAAGAGAAACAGAGATTCAGTCCCATGTTTTCACAACCAGGATTAAAGCTTCTCTTGTTTTCTTTAGCACCTTAAAATGGTGTAAAGCTAGGCTTTCTGCAATTTGCCATCTCAATTTTCTAATGACAAATTATGGGCTAAATTATAACACATAGACTCTTGGCAGGAGATGTTCCAGCTCCTAGAGCAGGCATTTAATTGTTGTACCCATCAATGTTTGAGTGTAGGTGGGGGTGACTGGTGGCCGTTGTCCATAGGGACACAGTCCCGTTCATTCCAACAGAGAGGAGCAGATGTTACACCCAAGACCCCTGGTACTTTGTAGGGCCCAGTACAAAATAAAATGTAGGACCTCTTGTTTTAAGAAAGTGTTAAGAATTTCAAGGTGAGATGAGCATTAAATGAAGCATTGGGCCCTTCTGATCATGGAACCCTTCTTGGCATGAGACCCTTTTGAGTCAGGGACCTCTGTGACAGCATAAGTCACATGCCCATGAAGGTGGCCCTCATGGCATCTATCCTTCCAGCTCTGCATCCCATATTCCTTCTTCTTTGGATTCTCTAATAAGAGGCTCACTTTATATCCACATCCTCGGCTGGCCCTCAGCACATTTATAACTAGTGATTTCTGTTTCCAGCTCTCTTCTCCCTCTTGCACCCCTTCCTGTGACTCCCAGAAGTCAGTGATTCTTTGCTTTGACCTGATTGCTCAGACTCTTTCTTGATAACATCCCACCCAGGCCAGACTCTCCAGAGAAGATTCCTACTTAGGATAACCTCTTTTTCCTTGAAATTTGGCCAAATTGTACTCCATTTTTTTACATTAGAAAAGAAAATTGATAATACCAATGATGATGTCTCCTGGAATATATATACATATATATATGTATATATCCCATATCACAGAATGTACAGAACTTAATGTGAGTCGACAAAAATGGCAGAATTGCTGGTTCCCCCAAAGGTGAATTGGAAGGATTCTTAGGAATAAAGGGTTTGATTACCCCAAATAGTACTCCCATCTTTGGCCATGAATAACCACATCTAACCATGCTACTGAGGTTTTTTCTCTTAAACGGCCTTCTGCTATAAGCACCAAGAGGGAGATCAGCAGAGAGAACACTTAATTGTCACCGGCTGCAAAATGATGAGCCACTTTGTTATAAAGACGATTCGTTCTTTTTTTTATTTATTTGAGAGAGAGAGTGTGAGAGAGACAGCACAAGGGGGGCAGGGGGCAGAGGGAGAGGGAGAAGCAGACTCCCTGCAGGAGCCCAACGCAGGACCCGGAGATTATAACTTGACCTGAAGGCAGACACTTAACCGACTGAGCCACCCAGATGCCCCAAAATGACTCATTCAACAAATATTCATTGAGCACCTATTTTTCACATTACTCATTACTTTAAAAAATATATGCAGGAGAATAGCCCAAATATTGTCTAGACATGGCTTATCACACCAGTTGTCTCAAGTCAAGTACTTTGAGAAACTTCAGAGATGGTGTTTTTCTTCTTTTTGTTTTCTTTCCTTTTTTTTTCAGTATAGTTTACACACAATGTCACATTAGTTTCGGGTGTACAACTTTGTGATTTCAGAAGTTTATATGTTATGTTATGTTCACCACAAGTATTGCTACCATCTATCCTATTATATCGCTTACAATATCATTGTATTCCCTATGCTGTGCTTTTATTCCCATGACTGATTCATTCCATTCCTGGAGGCCTGTATCTCCCACTCCCCTTCACCCGTCTTTGCCCAAACCCCCACTCCTTTCCCCTCTCACACCCACCAGTTTGTTCTCTGTATTTATAGATCTGATTCTGATTTTTATTTGTTCATTTTTTTAGATTCCTCTTATGAGTGATTCATATGGTATTTTTCTTTATCAGCTTGATTTATTTCTCTTGGCATAATACCCTCTAGGTCCATATATGTCTCAAATGGCATGATCTCATCCTTTTGGATGGCTGTGTAATATTCCTCTGTGTATGTGTGTGTGTGTGTGTGTGTGTGTGTGTGTGTGTACACCACTTTCCTTATCCATTCACCTATTCATGGACACTTAGGTCACTTTCATGTCTTGGCTATTATAAACAATGCTGCAATAAACATAGGGGTGCATATATCATTTTAAGTTGTTTTCATTTTCCCTGGTAAATACCCAATAGTGAAATTATTGGATCATATGGTATTTCTGTTTTAATTTTTTGAGGAAACTCCATACTGTTTTCCACAGTGGCTGCACCAGTTTGCATTCCTACCAATAGTGCATGAGGGTTCCTTTTTCTCCACATCCTGGTTCAACACTTGTTGTTTCTTGTCTTCTTGATTTGAGCCATTCTAACAGGTGTGAGGTGAAATCTTACTGTGGTTTTGATCTGCATTTCTCTGATGATTAATGATGTTGAGCATCTTTTTACAAGTTTTTTGGCCATCTGGTTGTCTTCTTTGGAGAAATGTCTATTCAGGTCATCTGCCCATTTTTTAATTGGATTGTTTGGTTTTTAGTTTTAGGTTGTATAAGTTCTTCATATATTTTGGATATTAACCCTTTATTGGATATGTAATTTACAAATATTTTCTCTCATTCTGTAAGTTGTCTTTTCGCTTTGTTGATGGTTTTCTTTGCTGTGCAAAAACTTTTCATTTTGATACAGTCCTAATTGTTTCTTTTGCTTTTATTTCCCTTGCCTCAGGAGACATATCTAGAAAAATGTTGCTATGGCTGATGTCAAAGAAATTATTGCCTATGCTTTCTTCCAGGATTTTTATGGTTTCAGGTCTCATGGTTATGTCTTTAATCAATTTTGAGTTTATTTTTGTGAATGGTATGAGAAAATGGTCCAATTTCATTCCTTTACATGTAGCTGTCCAGTTTTCACAGTACCATTTACTGAAAAGACTATCTTTTCCCCATTGTATATTCTTCCCTCCTTTGTCATAGATTATTTGGCCATATGAATGTCAGTTTATTTCTGGAGTCTCTATTCTGTTCCATTGATATCTGTGTCTATTTTTCTGCTAGTACTCTACTGTTTTGATTACTACAGCTTTTTAGTATTATCTTGAAATTTGGAATTGTGATACCTCCAGCTTTGTTCTTCTTTCTCAGGATTGCTTTGGCTATTTATGACCTTCTGTGGTTCCATACAAATTTTAGTATTATCTGTTCTAGGTTTGTGGAAAATGTTGTTGGTATTTTGATAGGAGTTGCATTCAATCTGTAGATTGCTTTGGGTAATATGGACATTTAGACATTAATTCTTCCAATCCATGAGCATGGGATACCTTTTCATTTTTTTGTGTCATTTTCAATTTCTTTCAATCAATGTTTTATAGTTTTCAGAATGTAGATCTTTCACCTCTTTGCTTAAGTTTATTCTTAGGTATTTTATTCTTTTTTGGTGACATCATAAATAGTGGGGTTTTTTTAGATTTTATTTATTTTTTTGAGGGAGAGAGAGAAAGGAGAGAGCACGCAAGCACGAGTGGGGGGAGGGGCAGAGGAAGAAGCAGATGGAGAAGCAGACTCTCAAGTACCCCAGGCTTGTTTTTTTTTTTTTTTAATTCTCTTTCTGCAAATTTGTTGTTAGTGTACAGAAATGTTACTGATTTCTGGGTATTAATTTTGTATCCTGCCACTTCACTGAATTCATTTATTATTTCTCACAGCTTTTTGGCAGAGACTTTAGGATGTTCTATATATAGTATCTTGTTGCCTGCAAATAATGACAGTTTTTTTTCTTTACCAATATAGATGCCTTTTATTTCTTTTTCTTGCCTAATTGCTGTGGCTAGGGCTTCTAGTATTATGTTAAATAAAAGTGGCAAAAGTTGGCATCCTTGTCTCATACTTGACCTTGGAGGGAAAGCTCTCAGTTTTCACCATTGAAGATGATGTTAGCTATGGGTTTTTCATATATGGCCTTTATTATGTTGAGGTATGTTCCTTTTAACCCCATTTCATTGAGAGTTTTTATCATGAATGGATGTTAAATCTTATCAGATACTTTTTCTGCATCTATTGAGATATGATTTTTTATCCTTTGTTTTATTGATGTGGTGTATGACATCGATTGATTTGTGAATATTGAACCATCCTTGCATCCCAGGACTAAATCCCACCTAATCATGGTGAATGATCTTTTTAATGTATAGTTGTCTGTGGTTTGCTAATATTTTGTTGAGGATTTTGGCATCTATGTTCATCAGAGATATTGGTCTGTAATTTTCTTTCTTTTTTTTTTTTTTTTTATGGTGTCTTTGTTTGGTTTTAGTATCAGGGTAATGATGGCCTCATAGAATGTATTTGGAAACTTTCTTTCTTCTATTTTTTGGAAATCCTTGAGGAGAATAGGTATTATCTCTTCTTTAAATGTCTGGTAGAATTCACTTATGAATCCATTTGGTCCTGGACTTTTATATTTGGTAGTGTTTTGATTACCAATTCCATTTTGTTAGTAGTAGTCAATCTGTTTAGATTTTCTACTTCTTCCTGGTTCGGTTTTGGAAGATTGTATGTTTCTAGAAATTTATTTCTTCTATGCTGTCCAGTTTGTTGGCATATAATTTTTCATAATATTTTCTTATAATCCTTTGTATTTCTGTGGTGTCAGTTGTTAATTCTCCTCTCTTGCTTCAGATTTTATTTATTTGGGTCCTCTCTCCTTTTTCTTGATGAGTCTGGCTAAGAGTTTGTCAATTTCATTTACCTTTTCAAAGACCTAACTCGTGATTTCATTGATTTTTTTTCTTTGCTTTGCTTTTTTTGTCTCTATATCATTTATTTCTGCTCTGACTTTTATTATTTCTTTCCTTCTACTCCCCCTGGGCTTTGTTTTTTCTTATTTTTTCTAGTTCCTTTAAGCATAAGGTCAGTTTATTTGAGTTTGTTCTTGTTTCTTGAGGTAGACCTGTATTGTTATACAGGACTCTTAGAACTGATTTTGCTGTATCCCAGAGATTTGGGAACTTTGTGTTTTCATTTTCATTTGTCTCCTTGTATTTTTTTATTACTTCTTTGACTGCTTTATTGACCCATTGGTTGTTTAGTAGCAGGTTATTTAGTCTTTATCTGTTTGTGTTTTTCTAGGTTTTTTTCTTGTGATTTATTTCTAGTCTCATACCATTGTGATGGGGAAAGACACATGGTATGATTTCAATCTTCTTAAATTTATTGAGGCTTGGGGTGCCTGGGTGGCTCAGTCATTAGAGTCTGCCTTCGGCTCAGGTCATGATCCCAGGGTCCTGGGATTGAGCCCTGCATAGGGCTCCCTGCTTGGTGGGAAGCCTGCTTCTTCCTCTCTCACTCCTCCTACTTGTGTTCCCTCTCTCGCTGTGTCTCACTCCATCAAATAAATAAATAAATAAAAATCTTTAAAAAAATTTATTGAGGTTTGTTTTATGGCCTAATATGTGATCTGTAGAATGTCCCATGTGCACTTGAGAAGAATATGTATTCTGTTGTTTTTGGATGGAATGTTCTATATATATCTGTTATGTCCATCTGGTCCAATATGTTATTCAAAGATATTGTTTCCTTATTGATTTTCTGTCTGGAGGATCTATCTATTAATGTAAGTGGGATGGTTAAAGTCCCTGACTATTACTGTATTTGCATTAGTTTCTCTTTTTGTGTCCACTACTATTTGCTTTATGTATTTAGGTGCTCCAGTGTTGGGTGCATAGATATTTAAATTGCTATTTTGTGGGGCACCTGGGTGGCTCAAGCAGTTTAGCATCTGCCTTCGGCTCGGGTCATGATCCCGGGATCCTGGGATCAAGCTTTGCATCGGGCTCCCTGCTTGGTGGGGAGCTTGCTTCTCCCTATCCATCTGCTGCTCCCCCCACTTGTGCTCTCTCTCTCTCTCAAATAAGTAAATCAAATATTAAAAAAATAAATAAATAAATTGCTATATCATCTTGTTGGATTGACCCCTTCATCATTATGTAATGCCCTTCCTTGCTTTTGTTACAGTCTTTGTTTTAAAGTCTATTTTGTCTGATATAACTATTGCTGCCCCAGCTTTTTTTCACTTCCATTTGTCTGGTGAATATTTTTCCATCCCTTCACTTTTAGTTTATATGCATCTTTAGGTCTGAGGTGAGTGTCTTAGAAATAGTATATAGTTGAGACTTGTTTTTTTAACCATTCCACCACTCTCTGTCTTTTGATTGGAGCATTTAGGCCATTTACATTTAACTTATTATTGATAGGCATATACTTATTGTCAATTTTAAAATTTGTTTTCTGGTGGTTTTTGTTTTTGTAGTTTTTCTTTGTTCCTTTCTTCTTCTCTTGATCTCTTTCTTTGTGATCATTGAGTATCTGTAGTGTTTTGCTTGGCTTTCTTTCCCTTTATTTTCTGTGTTTCTATCATAGGTTTTGGGTTTGTGGTTACCATGAGGTTCATATGTAACATCCTAAATAAATAGCAGTCCGTATTAACTGAACAGTCATTTAAGTTCAAACACATTCTTTAAAAAAAAAAACTTATTTCTTTTTCTTTTTCCCTTTCTCTTATCTTTTTATTCCCTTCTCCACATTTAGGTGTATGAGTCATATTTTATATATTTTTATTCATATTTTTCCAATATCTAATTATGACCATTTCTTTTCCACTTGAAGAAGTCCCTTTAATATTTCTTGTAAGACTGGCTTAGTGGCAATAAACTCTTATCTTTTGTTTGTCTGGGAAACTATCTCTCCTTCAAATCCAAATGATAACCTTGCTGGAGAGAGTACTTTTGGTTATCGGTTTTTGTTTTTGTTTTTCCTTTTAGCACTTTGAATATATCATGACATTCTCTTCTGGCTTGCAAAGTTTCTGCTGAAAAATCATCTAATAACTTTATAGATTTTCTCTTGTAGGTAACTTTTTGTTTCTCTCTTGCTCCTTTTAAGATTCTCTATCTTTAACCTTTGACATTTTAATTATGTGCCATGTTGTGCCTTCTTGGGTTTATCTTGTCTGGAACTCTTTATGCTTCTTGGAATTAGATATCAATTTCCCCCCCCTGGGTTAGGGAAGTTTTCTTCAAATAAGTTTTTTACACCTTTTTCTCTCCCTCCATTTTCTGAGACCCCCACAAAGCAAATCTTTGTTTGTTTGATTATTCAAGAGATCTCTTAATCTATCTTTATTTTTAAAAAATTTTTCTCTTTCTTCCTTGTCCAGTTTGTGTGCTTTTCATTACTCTGTCTTCCAGATCGCTGATACATTCTTCTGCATCCTCTAATCTATTGTTGATTCCCTGTAGTATATTTTTTGTTTTGGTTATTGTATTTTTTCAACTCTGGGGTTGGTTCTGTTTAATATTTTCTATCTGTTTATTGAAGGCCTCTGAGATCTTCCATTCTTTTCTCTAGCTTTGTGAGTGTCTTTACAATCATTACTTTAAATTCTTTATTAGGTGTATTGTTTCTCTCTGTTTCATTTAGTTCTTTTTCTGAGGTTTTCTCTCCTTCTTTCTTTTGGAGTATATTCCTCTGTCTCTTCATTTTGCTTGACTTTCTGTGTTTGTTTCTGTGGATTAGATGAAATAGCTACTTCTCCTAAAGTTGAAAGAGTGGTCTTGTGTATAGTGCCCCATATGGAGACTGTGTGTCCTTGGTGACTTTTGCTGACTGGCTAGAGCTGTGGCTGTACATACTAGTTACTAATTTATAGAAAGAACAAAGAAAAATAATAATAAAATAAAAAATAAAATAGTAAAATAAGAGAAGAAAAGAAAAAAGAAAAAGAAAAAAACAGAGAAAAAGAAAGAGCAAAACCAAAAGAAAAAAATAAAAACAAAAGAAGATAAGACAAAATTTTAAACAGTTAAAAAAAAAAAACACAAAACCATTGATCGTTTTCTGTGACCTAGCGCCATAGGGAGGCTGGTGTGGGCTTGTGGACCCTCAGCTGGTTGAAGTCACAAGCTCACTGTGAGCCAGATCCTGCTCCAGCCTGGCCTTTTAGGGTGGAAGGGGAGAGAATGTTCCCACAGTTTTTCTGCCCTTTAAAACCATGGCTTTTTTTCTGTGCCCCAATGTGACTGGGACTGATGCGAGCACGATGACTCTAGGTTTACTGAGGTTGCAAGTTCCCTGTGACTACCAAATCCACTAGTTATCGTGCCTGGATATGGTGTTGGGACCCTCCACTTACAGTGTCTGAACCTGCCCCTATGGCTTCCAGACCCTGCTCTTGTCTGGGCTTTTAAGGTAGAGGTGGGGAAGCCTTACCGCACTGTTACGGCAGTTCCTCGGCCCTTTAAAACTGCAACCATTTTTCTGTGTCCCAGCACTACCGGGGCTCATGTGAACTTGCAGATCATGGGCTTGCTGAGGTCGCCAGCTTTCTGTGATGATCTGACCCACCTGGCATCAGGATCCACTAATTATGGGGTCTGAACCTGACTTTATGGCAGCCAAATTCTGCTCCAATCTGAGCTTTTGAGGTGGAGGGAGAGAGAGGGCTCCTATAGTTCCTCAGCCCTTTTAAACCATGGCTTTTTTTCTGTGTCCGCATGTGACTAGGTCTGATATGGACTGTGGAGCCTGGGCTCACTAAAGTCACAAGTTCACTGAGACAACTGGATCTGCCTATTATGGCTTCCAGACCCTGCTCCAGTCTAGGCTTGTGAGGTGGGGTGGGAACATAAACCCTGTTGATCTCCAGTACCTCTGACCAGGAGAGATTTCCCGCAGCTCCTCTGCCACTTGGCAGAGTTCTAGTGTTGTCTCTTCTATATGTTAACTGCTCTTTTAAACTGTGGCGCTTTTTTTATGTGTCCAAGGATAGGAAACTGTTCCTGGTCCCTCAGTATCATCCCTCCCCACTGCCCTTTCCAGTGTGTGTGGGGGGGGGGGGGGGGGTTTGTTACCATGTCTCCATCCATTTTTCTTGCTATTCTCTTGCCATTGTCTCTATGGTTGTTCAGTAGCTGTTCACTCAGGCCTCAGTTCTTCTTCAGGAGGAATTGTTCTATTAAGAGGTATAATTTGGTGTGCTCTGTGGAGTAGGTAAGTTCAGGGTCTTCCTACGTCCCCATCTTGAACTGGACCATCTGAGATGGTGTTTTACCAGGTGCGTCATTCACTAGGGAACGCCCTTGAGGTTACGCTTAAGGAAGAAAAGAAAAGGAAGAAGGATAGGACAGAAAGAGAAACAAAGCTGCAATCCAGGCAAAATGTCAACTTTAGCCAATCCCATGGGGTCTCCGGGACTAGAACTCCCAGTCAGAGAAATCCCAAGTAGGAGCAAAAAGGTCAGACATTTAAACTCTGTCATCTATCAGTCATTGAGTGTGTGCAATCCTAGTAAGGGATGGCTCTTTTCAACTGAGACAATCCCTAAAGAAGCTAACATTTGCTTCCACTACACCAGATTCTAAAACATTGAAATACTCTTTCTGTGTCTAGTGTGACCAACCGCTGTACTGCTCCCTGGGCCACCCCAGCATCCTCCAGCCTCCAAAAATGATCTAACCTTATGACTAGTGTTTGTTCTGACTGATCAGTGCTCATGCCATACCAGTTGTTAAACATTTTGTTTTTGCTTTTTAATAAATCCTTTTGTGGGTTTTTAAAAAAATTTATTTTAATTCCAGTTAGTTAGCATACAGTGTTAGATCTGTTTCAGATATATAATATAGTAATCTAACACCTCCATACATCACCCTGTGCTCATCACAAATGCATTCTTAAATCTCTAATCTCCATTTAGCGATTTGAATATCACCTCTAGACCAATAAGAATATCAGCTGAGATTGAAGGGCAGGACCATGATAAGGGAAGCTAAGATTTGTATGTCAGGCTAGTGGACACAGCCTTACAAGAACTTAAATTTACTCTGATTGCCTTTAGGGTGCTGAAAGGAATCCTATGTATAAATATGTTAACTAAAAGTAAAATTTATTAGAAATTAGCATTCTGGATAAATTAGAGAAGAGAATCTGAGAGACAAATAAGAAATATAAAATGAGGAGGGAGGTGAGCAGCTCTGGAAATGCATTGAATCTGAAATGTGTTAAATTCAAATTGTGGGGAATCCAAGTTTACCAGTTCAATTTTAGATGATGAACTCCAGATTTAATTATCTTTCTTCAGTTACAATTCATTGATTACATAAAGTGCTCTGCATTTCTGTCTTAATTAGAAAGATCGCTTAATTTAATTTGGGCCTGCTGACCAAAAGACGACTGATGGCTATTTGAATTCACAGTGCACAGTGACAACCAGGTTATAGAGATTTTCTCTAGAGTGTTACAAGATGGATTCATTAAACAGCATTCAAAACATTTTGTTAAACAAGAATTTCGGAATCACAGCCAATTTTAAAATTTACGTAAAATATTTCAGAAGATTTACAAGGTCACATTGACATTTTGTGATTAACTCTGGAGCTGAGGTTAGAAACCATTTATCACTATGAGGTTGACTTATTCCTGTGAAAGAAACATTTAGGAAGAGCAGGTCGGAGAGGAACACTGGACAAAAAGCCCTAAATGCTTTATTGTCTCATTGGCGGACCCCATCACCTCAACTGTGCTATTTATTTATTTTCATAATCAACAGAGACCCTCCATAAATAATGGAGAAATATGGAGCCTGGAACACCGTAAAGCATTATTTTCCAGTGGTGCTCAGTGAGCTTTAGGAAATATGCAAGATGCTTAGGGTAGTTACAGAGGAACAAGAGATATTGTGCAGGGGGCCCCTGACCTCTACTTCAAATAGACCTGGTCCCCTGTATTTATTTTTTTAGAGAGACTTCTTACAAAATATTTACCTAAAAGAAAGTAAAATAGATTCCATGCTTTAAAAAAAGTTTTCAGACAATTTAAGTAGCTTAAATTATAACTAGCATAAAAAAATTACATGTCATTTTAAGACAACTAAATATATGTTAGTTGGATGAATTGAGAATTCGTAAATTGATCATTTATGGTAATGTAATCCTAAATCATGATGACATTGCCCTTTTCACTATGTGGGGGAAAAATAGGTCAACACAGAAAAGTTCTGACTAGTCAAGAAGGAAGGTTTAAGAGAGTGACCCAATTTCAAGGTAACTTTGCATACAGTTTGATACTTACAAGTGATTCTGATTAAAGCAGGTGAGATGAGCCCTTATTTATTGTTAGTAAAGAGTCACATCCGTATAGTTGGTTTAAATAAAATTTAATGACATGTCAACATGTCTAAGACAAGAAATATTTTTACATTGCTGAGAGTAACCTTTCAATTCAATCTGAATTAATTATACATACATATAGGCTAACTTAGTTAATAGAAAAAATATATAGCTAAATAATATAATCATACAGGAAAACCTCAGAATTACCTGGTATTAACAGCCATAATAAGTCAAGAAGCCTTAAATTGAGGAATAGGAAAAAGAACATTTGATCATAATAACGTTTGTTTTATTTAGAAAATATTTGTTGAGTATAACACAGAAGAAAATTAGACCCAGCAGCAAAGTTAAACTGTGTGGACTTCAAATGTCAAACTGCTTGAGATTTGAGATGATTATCCTTTGCTTCAAAGTATTTTTCTTTAACATTTAGTCAAGAAGGTGTTGTCTGCAAGGAACATTTCACAAGGAAAATAACAGTTAAATTTATTCTTAAAGAACAATTTCAATTCCTTAAAAACAAAAATTATCACGCTTTACCTGGAACTGGCCATGACTTCCATTCTAACAATCAGCTTGTAGGATAAACAAGCCCCAGAGAAGCAAGTGCAACGATAACCATGGAGGTGTGCACAGCAAAATGCAGAATAGGGAACATGCTATTCAGCCTGGACTTGTCAGCAAATAAACTGCAAGGAGAAAGAAAGAGGAAGGGGACCCTGTAGACTAAGAGATTTGAGAAACATTGCAATGAATTACAATATACATTTCTTATTTGGATCCTCATTTAAAAACCTGGACAAAATTTAGACAATGGGGGAATCTAAATACAGCCTAGGATAAGATTCTTAAATGTTAGAGATACATACTAAAATATTTATGAAAAATTATAAGATTTCATAAATTTCCCTCAAAATAATCTTGCAGAAAGAATGGGTATTGCTGTAAATGAAACAAGACTGGCTATGTGTTAACAATTATTGATACTGAGTGATGGGCACATGGGGTTTATTGTGCTATCCCTCTGCTTTTGTGTTTGAAATTTTCCATAACAAAAAGTTACCAATAAAATGAAATAATATGACAAATAATATTTATCAATGTAAAACTAAAATGATTGAAATTTGTATATAGTAGAAGGAGATTCTACATGTCTTATAAGCAGTGGAACCAGTCTTAACTCTGTCTTGATTCCCACTGGTCAGCTGTGCATCAGCTTCATATCCTATGGCTTCCTTGGCTAAGCATGCAAAGTAAGCAGGACATGGGAAATTGACATCAGATTTAGATCTTCCCATCAATGAAGTAAGCAGTTAAAAGTATATTACAGACAGACACACAATATTTCCTGAGAGTTCTCTAAACTGGCCTGCCAAGGGACCCCACTACCTACATTACTATCCTCAAACTCAATCCATGCCTTGGCTCACTTTTTTCTCTTGTCCCCTCACTGTCTGACTTGCTTCTCCCCCTCCCACTCCCCCTGCTTGTGTTCTCTCTCTCACTGTCTCTCTCCCTGTCAAATAAATAAAATCTTTAAAAACAAACAAACAAACAAACAAACAAACAAACTTGGAAAGATAAGCCCAAATGACACCATAAAAATACTCTTAAAAACTATACTATCAGGTGTAGCAGAAAATACATTTTCCCTTTCTTCTTTCCAACAAAACTTTTATATACTTAATTAAAAATCCTCACCTTTCCAGACTCTCTCACAAGAGGGTTGGCCATATGACATAGTCCTGGCCAAAGAAATTTAAGTGGAAGATTTTGAAAGGGGCTTCTGGGAATATTCTTTCAAAAAGAACCAACTCATTGTGTTCTTTCCTTTGCCATTTTCCTGTATGGATCGCAGCATGATACCTGGTGCTGCAACTGCCATATTGCCACCATGGGAGCAATAGCCACATGCTAAAGATGACAGAGCAGGAATAAGAAAGGAACCTCATTCCTTAAACAACTGGCCAGCCGTGAACTACCTACCCCTCAGGCCTTATGACATGAGAAAAATGGATCCCTATTTTATTAAACTACTACAATGAGATTTCTGCTCTATAGGGCTCAAAACAATCCCTAAATGATGTATCAGCCTTCTGAATGGCCAAAATGTGAAAAACATTATTCTTCTTATTAAATTCTTGGGGAAAAACAGCAAAGTCCAAAAATTAAATCTACAATGTTTTGTAAGTATAAATCAGATTGTAGTAAAGTAAAAAATGCTGTCATAAAAATTTCTCGCTCTGCTTGATCTCAGTTACAAGGTCCTCAACCAGATCCCTGGGAATTACAGACATCTTTTCTACCAGTAATATTCCGTGTGCCCATGACTCAGATTAACAATCTTTTATTGAGAACACACTATATCCTTACCTTTTATTTGGGCTAGAAGTGAGAATCGGTGTGAAATGTAAGCTTCTAACATGAGAACTCATACTTTCATTGGAAAGAGAAACATGCAAATGTACTGATTTAAAATAAACAATGTATTACAGCATCCTGTTAACCACATTGTAACATAAAAGGCCAGAATAAGGCAGCACCACCACTAGACCATATCCTGCCTCTATGCAAATTAGAAAATCGTGCCTCTTGCATGGAACATCTTACTTCTATCTGATATGTATTACACAGATATACAAAGATGATAAACAAAATATATGATGTCATTAGCTCCCCTGGAAATATGCAGTGTACAACCTGCACAGGGATCTGCCCAGTGCGGAATAAGGAGAAATCACTGTGGGCTGAAGAAGTCAGAGATGACACATACGGGAACAGTTTTGAGTTGAGTCCTCCATAGATTAGTAAGGCAAAATAGAGGAAGAGGCAAATTTTGTGTTTTATGGATTTTATTTTATTTTTTTTAAGATTTTATTTATTTATTTGACAGAGAGAGACACAGTGAGAGAGGGAACACAAGCAGGGGAGGTGGGAGAGGGAAAAGCAGGCTTCCAGCAGAGCAGGGAGGCCGATGCGGGGCTCGATCCCAGGACCCTGGGATCATGACCTGAGCAGAAGGCAGACACTTAACAACTGAGCCACCCAGACGCCCCTATGTTATGGATTTTAAACCCTATTAAAATCCTTATTTTGAGGAAGAGTATCTATCCACAGGAAACAGTAAACCATAGCTCCACCACTGATCCCTGTATCCTGCTAAGTCTGGAAAAGTGAAGAACTGTTTAATTTTGCTATTAGAAATCCACGGATACCCACTTTCCCATGCCATAAATGAATTCACTCACAGAGTGGCAGTAAACCAAACTTCAGGAGAGCTTTTTATGGTCTTGAGAATGACACATTTGCAGAGGAATGAACATCTGTAGTGGGAGCAGAGTAGCGATTACGCATCTTGTGATATTCCACACGCAGCTGTGAATATCTGCGTGGCCACTGGTCAGTCTTCAGCTCTCCTGGCTGAGACACCCACCCAAGCCAGGGTTTTGTTTGGTTTTGTTCTAAAGAATATAGCTTTTAACCCCCTCCTGAACAAGACTATCACAAAGCAGAGGGTCTTGGTTTAATGGCTCTTTCCAGTAAAATGCTCACTTGAGTGCTCTGGAAAATGCCCTTCTGAATATTCCTATGGCTCTTCTCAAATAAAAAAAAAAATGGGAATGATCTCATCCTTGGGTGTAATCAGGTGAAAATTCATTTCAAGGTAGCTGAAGTCAAGGGTACTGAGCTTGATAGAGCATCCAGTCACCTGTGAAGTTTTCAAAGCAAAATAACTCAGCCCATCTCGCTCCTTTCTTCCCTGTATGGAACCAAGAGGCTGTAATTTTTTTAATAAGTTCCATACATGATTCAGGTATTAGCGAGGTACTGGATGATAGATCGGTTAACCTTTTCAAGGAAGTAAACCACCTAGTTACCCCGGTTCACATTTATTTTTCTATATGACAGTGTTTCCCAATCTTTCTTGGGCCATGTCACTCATTGAGAATAACCATATTTCTAAAGCACACTGGATAAATTGATGAGGTTGTCACAACCAGAGGCAAAATATCTGGGGGCCTTGACATTGCAGTCTCTGGCCAGTCTCCCAAAGGCTGAGAAAAATCAGGAACTTATAAGCCTGGTCCCAGGCTTACCTATAACCCATTCAAGGAGGAAGAAGAAATCACATGACGGCTATTTGTAATTTAGAAAAAGAAAGAAAGGAGCCAGGACATTGGGGTCCAATTAGTTTTCCTTTCCTCCTCAAACCCAGGAATGGCTCTAATCCTCTTTAAGTGGTAAGAAAAAAAAATGTATACCTAATCATGCTCTGCCTATACTATGATGTTTAGAAAATATCTAAGTTCCATTCCCTCTGATTTTGAGTATATAAACCCAACTCCCAGTGAAACTTGGCTATTGAAAATCAAAAGCATTGATTTTAGACTATTATGTAGACGTGGACTTTAAAACTTTAAAAACTCTACTTTGAAACTCAAAGACTAAGGAGGCTGCTTTGTTCTGGATGGAATCCACCTTCAACTTCCCTGGACAATACATTTCAGCTTCAAGGCAAATGCCTCAACGTAGAATGCAGTGGGAAAATTTATTACACATTGTATTATGTATTCATTTATTAGGTGAAGAGGTGATATTTCAATAGGATACAAACCAGAAGGTTACATATATTAGAGGAGAAGAATATGGGAAGGGTTCTTGGAAGTCCTTAATTGAAGTGATTTTCCTAAAAGGTAAAAAATATTTGGGGAGATATTAATCTGATATTTACTTATAAATATTCCTTATATTACTTTTCATTTCAGCAATGGGTTCTATATGCACAAGACACAGTAATGCTCTATTAAATTAACCATTGTCAACGAACAAGAATTCATGTATATGAATTTTCCAGACAACTACGGCCTACCTCCTAAAGATGTGATTCTAATATTCTTCTTTATTATTTAACTTAAAATTTTTTTCTACCAAATATAAAAGCAAGACATGTTCACTGTGGGATAGCTAGGGGGAAGAATTGAATCATATAATATAGTATAAAACAAGAAAAAAATACATAAAATCTCACTACTTAAATATTAATAACACTTTAGATATATCCCGGATTCTTTTTTTTTTTTTTTTTTTTTTGAGATTTCTATTTATTTATTTGAGAGAGAGACAGAGATAGAAACAGAGATAGCGAGAGAAAGAGCACAGGAGCTGGGAGGACAGGGAGAAACAGGCTTCCCACTGAGGAAGGGGTCCAATGTGGGACTCGATCCCAGGACCCTGGGATCATGACCTGAGCGGAAGGCAGATGCTTAACTGACTGAGCCACCCAGGCGCCCCTACTTTAGATATATCCTTTAGACATTTTTACACACATGGATATTCATGCATAGAGTATTAAAAAAAAATTTAAGTATTATTTAATATCGATGATGTTTGGTAACCTGCTTTTTGTATTAAAAATATAATGGATGGGGTGCCTGGGGGGCTAAGTCAGTTAAGTGTCTGCCTTTGGCTCTGGTCATGATCCTGGAGTCCTGGGATCCAGTCTTGTGTTGGGCTCCCTGCTCAGCGGAGAGCCTGCTTCTCCCTCTCCTCCACACTTGTGTCTCTCTAGCTATCTCTGTCACTATCTCTCTCTCTCTCAAATAAAAAAATAAAATACTTTTAAAAAAAGAAAATATGTTAAAGCTCATCAATTTTTAACTACGGTGAGCTGAGTTCAAAATCTATGCATGATAATTCCAACATTTGAATTATACATCAAGCCTTTTCTAAAGCTTGTTATTTCGGCTGGTTCTTTTCTCAGCTTTATTGAAATATAATTGACATATAATATTGTGTAAATTTAATGTGTACAATGTGATGATCTGATACATGTTTATATTGTGAAATGTTTACCACAATAAGGTTAGTTAGTACATCTTTCACTCTACATAATTACCATTTTGTTCTTGCGGTTGTTATGGTGAGAACATTTAAGTTCTATTCTTATAATAACTTTCAAGTGTGGGCACCTGGATGGCTCAGTTGGTTAAGCGACTGCCTTCGGCTCAGGTCATGATCCCGGAGTCCCAGAATCGAGTCCCACATCAGGCTCCCTGGTCAGCAGGGAGTCTGCTCCTCCCTCTGACCCTACCCCCTCTTGTGCTCTCTCTCTCTCTCAAATAAATAAAAAATAAATAAATAAATAAATAAATAACTTTCAAGTGTATGATACAATATTGCTAACTATAGTCACAATGGTGTAAGTTAGATCCCAGGAACTTAATGAACTCATAACTCAAAATTTGTATCCTTTGACCAACATCTCCCCATTTCTCTCACCTCTCAGACTCTGGCAGCCACCATTCTACTCTGTTTCTAAGAGTTTGATATTTTTAAATTCCACATATAAGTGAGATCATACGGTATTTGTCTTTTTCTGACTTATTTCACTTAGCATAATTCCCTCAAGTCCCATCCATGTTGTCACAAATAGCAGAATAATATTGCATTGGGTATATGTGTGTGTATGTGTACCACACTTTATTTATTCATTTATCTCTCAATGAACATTAGGTTGTTTTCATGTCTTGACTATTGTGAATAATATTGCAATGCACATGGGAGTGCAAATATCTCTTCAATATAGTGATTTAATTTCCTTTGGATATATACATAGAAGTGAGATTACTGGATCACATAGTAGTTCTACTTTTAATTGTTTGGAGAAACTCCACAATGTGTTTCATGTTAGGTATGCATTCCCACCATCAGTATACCAGGGTTCCCTTTTCTCCATATCCTCACTAGCATTTGTTATCCTGTGTTTTTGATAATAGCCTTTCTAACAGGTGTGAGGTGATGTGTCACTGTGGTTTTAATTTGTATTTCCCTGATGATTTGTGTTTTATGTACTTGTTGCCATTTGTATTTCTTCTTTGGAGATATATTTACACAAATCTTCTGACCATTTTTATTTTTTTATTATGTTATGTTAATCACCATACATTACATCATTAGTTTTTGATGTAGTGTTCCATGATTCATTGTTTGTGCATAACACCCAGTGCTCCATGCAGTACGTGCCCTTTTTTTTTCTTTTTCTTTTTTTTTATTATGTTATGTTAATCACCATACATTACATCATTAGTTTTTGATGTAGTGTTCCATGATTCATTGTTTGCGTATAACACCCTGTGCTCCATGAAGTACGTGCCCTTTTTAATACCCATCACCAGGCTAATCCATCCCCCCACCCCCTCCCCTCCAGAACCCCCAGTTTGTTTCTCAGAGTCCATAGTCTTTCATGGTTCGTCTCCCCCTCTGATTTCCCCCCGCTTCATTCTTCCCCTCCTGCTATCTTCTTCTTCTTCTTCTTCTTTTTTTTTTTAACATATACTGTATTATTTGTTTCAGAGGTACAGGTCTGTGATTCATCAGTCTTACACAATTCACAGCGCTCACCATAGCACATACCCTCCCCAATGTCTAAATCAGGTTAAGTTTTTTGCTATTAAGCTCTATGATTTCTTTATGTATTTTGGATATTAACCTTTTATCAAATATGTGGTTTGCAAATATTTTCTCTCATTCCATGTGCTGCTTTTTCATTTTATTGATTGCTTCTTTTGCTTTGCAGAAGCTTTTTAGTTTAATGTAGCACCACTTTTTGATTTTTGCTTTTATTGCTTATGTTTTTGGTGTCATATCCAAAAATCATTGCCAAGACAAATGTCAAGGGCCTCACTGCCTATTTTTTCTTCTAGGAGTTTTATAGTTTCAGATCTGTGTTTAAGTCCTTAATCCATTTCAAGTTAATTTTGTTGAGTGGTGTAATATAGGGGTCCAATCTTATTCTTTTGAATGCAAATATCCAGTTTCCCATTTCTCAAGATTGCTTTGGAGATTCAGGGTCTTTTGTATTCCCATATAAATTTTGGGATTGTTTTTTTCTATTTCTGTGAAAAAGTGCCATTGGAATTTTGATAAGTATTGCATTGAATCTATAGATTTAGGTAATGTGGACATTTTAACAATATTAACTCTTTCTACCCATGAACAGGGAACAACTTTCCATTTATTTATGTCTTCAATTTCTTTCATGAATATATTATAGTTTTCAGTATATAGATCTTTCATTTCCTTGGATATATTTATTTCTCTATATTTTACTGTCTTTAATGCTATTGTAAATGGAATTGTTTTCCTAATTTTTTTCCAGATAAGTTCATTACTAGTATATAGCAACACATCCAGTATTTGTACATTGATTTTATATCCTAAAACTTTACTGAATTTGTTTATTGGTTCTAAAAGGTTTTTGGTGGAGTCTTTAGGATTTTCCACGTACAAGATTATGTTATCAGCAAACAGACACAATTTTACTTCCTCCTTTCTGGTATAGATGCTTTTTTTTTTTTTTTTTTTTTTTTTTTTGACTAATTGCTCTGGTTAGGACTTCAAGGACTGTATTGAATAGGAGTGGTAATTATGGGCAAGGGTGCCCATAATCAGGGCACCATGATCTTGGAAAGTTTTTCAAGCTTTCACTGTTGAGTACAATATTAGCTGTAGGTTTGTCATATGTGGCACTATTACATTGAGAAATATCCCTTTTATATGCAATTTTTTGAGAGTTTTTATCATGAAAGGTTGAATTTTGTCAAAGCTTTTCTGTATCTATTAAGATGATCATATTTTTTGTCTTTCATTCTATGAAGGATACATCTCACTTGATCATTGTATATGATCTTGTTAATGTGCTGTTGAATTTGGATTGTTTTCTGGCTGTTTTGTAGTTCCTTTGTTCCCTCTTTCTCTCTTGCTCCTTCTTTGTGAATTCGTAATTTTCCATAGTCGTAGACTTTGATTCCCTTCTCTTCATCTTATCTGTATGCACTATAGGTTTTTGTTTTGTGGTTATCCTGAGGCTTACTTGAAACATCGTCTACAGTCTATTTTTAAGCTGATAGCAACTTAACTTCTGTTACATCAAATAACTCTACCCTTTTACCCCCCCATATATTGTATGTTTTTGATACCATAATTTACATATTTTATATTGTGTATCCATTAACAAATTATTGTATCTATGGCTATTTTTACTACTTTTGTCCTTTAACCTTTATACTAGAGTTAAGCAGTTAATACACCACCATATCACAGTATTAGAATATTCTGAATCTGGAATATATTTGCCTGTACCAGCGGGTTGTGTATTTCCATATGTGTTCCAGTTACTAGTTAGCATCCTTTCATTTTAGCTTGAAGAACTCCTTTCAAGTATTGTTTGTAGGTCAGGTCTAGTGGTGATGAATTCCCTCAGCTTTTGTTTGTCTGGGAAAGTCTTTCTCTCACTTGCATGTCTGAAGGACAACTTTGCTGGAAAAAGTATTCTTGGAGGGTTTTTTCTTTCTTTCTTTTCAGCACTTGAATATATCATCCCACACATTCCTGGCCTGCAAGCTTTCTGCTGAGAAATCCACTGACAGCCTTATAGGGCACCCTTTGTATGATTTTTTTGGGTTTTTTTTGTTTTTTCTCTTGCTGCTTTAAAAATTATCTACTTCTTATTTTTGTAATGTTTTTATTTAAATTCAATTTAGTTAACATATACTGTGTTAGTTTCAGGGGTAGAATTTAGTGATTCATCAGTTGCATATAACACCTAGTGCTCATTACATCAAGTGCCCTCCTTAATACCCATCACCCAATTACCCCTTCCCCCCACCCACCTCCCCTCCAGCAACCCTGAGTTTGTTTCCTATAGTTAAGAGTCTTTTATGGTTTGCCTCCTTCTCTGTTTTTATCTTATTTTATTATTCCTTCTTCCTCTATGTTTATCCATTTTGTTTCTTAAATTCCACATTTGAGTGAAATCATATGGTATTTGTCTTTCTCTGACTGACTTATTTTGCTTAGCATAACACCCTCTAGTTCCATCCACACCATTGCAAATGGCAAGATTTCATTCTTTTTGATGGCTGGGTACTATTCCATTGTGTATATATACCACATCTTCTTTATCCATCCATTCATCTGTCGATGGATGTGTGGGCTCCTTCCATAATTTGGCTATTGTTGATAATGCTGCTATAAACATTGGGGTACATGTGCCCCTTCAAATCACTATGTTTGTATCCTTTGGATAAATACCTAGTAGTGCAATTGCTGGATCATAAGGTAGTTCTATTTTTAATTTTTTGAGGAAATTCCATACTGTTTTCCAGAGTCTATTTCTGATTTTAGTCAGTTTTATCATAATGTATCTTGGAGTTCATTTTGGATTGAAATTATGGGGTGACTTATTAGCTTCCTGAACTTGGATGTTCAAGTTTCTCCCCAAGTTCTTAGACATTGTTTCTTTAAATAAGATTTCTCTCTTCTCTTTCTGGGGCTCCAATGATACATAGATTATTTTTCTTGATGGTGTCTATAAATCCCATAAGCTTTTTCCCCTTTTTATTCTTTTTCCTTTTTGTTCCTGTGACTGGGTAATTTCAAATAATCTGTCTTCGAGCTGACTGACTCTTTCTTCTGTTTGGTCCAGTCTATTATTGAAACTCTATTAAATTTATAATTCATTCATTATATTTAGCTACAAAATTTGTTAGGTCTTTCTTATGTTTTCTATCTCTTTGTTGAACTTCTCGTGTTGTTTCTGTATTGTTTTCCTTATTTTATTAAACTTATCCATGTTCCTTTGCAGCTCTCTGAGCATCTTTAAACAATTACAGTGAATTCCTTGTTGGGCAATTCCTGAATCTCCATTACTCTGGGGTCAGTTAATGGAGTTTACTGTGTTCCTTTGGTGGCGTGATGTTTCCCTGATTTGTTATGAACCCTGTAGCTTGTGTAGGTGTCTACATATTTGAAGAAATAGTCACCTTTTCCTGACTTTATGGACTGACTGCAGTAAGGAAAGGCCTTCTACCTGTAGGTGGGGGCATGCTGGAACATGCTGTGACCCAGGATCTACTGATGTGGGATATTAAGTGCAAGGATGTGTGGTGGCTCTAGGTCTGGGGTGGGGGACATGGTGTCTCATCAGCTCAGGCTGCTGGGGCCCACAGCATCGATAACTGCATGGTCCTTGGTAGCACGTGAGGGTGGGGGCTGGGGAGTACACAGTACCTTCAAGAGCTATTGGGATCCTCAGCAGCATCTCCAGATGCTGGACCAGGGCAGACAGCGGTGTTGGCTGGAGCTGGTGGTATACACACCCCCTCTGTGGGGGCTAATTACAGATGTTTGTGTGGTGGCAGGGACTGGTCACACACACACATAGTGGTGGGGGCCAGGGACAGCAGGAGGGGCCGGGGCCAAACACAGGTATGCTGGCAGCTGCAGAGGCTCTGGCTGTAGGTGTGCACCCCTGTGGCTGCAGGGTGTCCTCACAGGTGCATACTCGGCAGTGCAAGAGGAAGGGAATCAGGCTGGGGGGTGCACGTGCACAGCTGGAGGGACTAACTGCAAGCTAGTCCAATGGTGCACGCCAGTGAGTGGAGATAAAGCCAAATCTGGGCCCACAAGCAGTTGTGGGGCCTCAGCTGCCAGCATATACTCGCATGGCATGAGGATCTCCCCACGGGCATGCACACAGCAGTGGAAGCCAATGAGGGGAGTCAGGCCAGCAGCATACAGGTGCACAGCTGGAGGGGCTGGCCCCAAATGCACACACAGTGGTGACCCACCATGGTGTCTATATTGGCATCTTGCAGTCACTCAGCTGCAGAGGCCTGGCTGGCTGCCTGGGCAGATCCCAGGCACCAATCTGGGGAGGGAGGTGGGGTGAGACTCAGGTGGCTGGCATCTGTGAACACAAATACCTATGGGGTGGAAACTGATGAACTCTGCAGGAAGTTCATGGTAGTTGTGCTGACCATCAGTTTCTTCAGTGGGTGGAAGGTACTGGGGTCCTTCTCAGAGCAGGTCAGGAACTGTGGTCACTCCTGCTGTGTGGCTGATATTAGTAGCCCCTGCTCATCTTCCTTGTTCCCAGCTATCTCTATATGTCTCAGCTCTGCTGCTTTCTGGGTGGAATAAACCTGATGTGGGTCCTTAACGAGGTGCCCTGAAAGGCTGAAGATGCTGGTCATTTACCCTGCTCTCCTTTTCCAGTCAAGAACTCCTTCTGCTTGGAGAGTTCTCTCTTGGCACCCAGCAGTGCTGACCTGGGGGATGGGATGATGCAGACATAATAGAGCTGCACTTCCTTCCCTTTTTGTGCAGTTATTCTCAGGGTTTTTTTGTTCCACTGTCCTGCTGAAGTTTCTTAAGTGATCTACTGAGCAATTGCAGAGCTCATACATTGTTGACTTTTGTTGGGTGGGAATGGAGGCTGGGGTCTAATGTTTCACCATCTTGGTGACATCACTCTTTTTTCTGCTGATTCTTTCTCATGTTGCCTTGTTTCCTTGTGCTCCTAGTTGTCTTTGACAGTTTGCTGATTATGGCTTTTGGACAATTATTTGTGAGGGTTCCCTGGGACAAGGATTTACTCTGTCCTCTGACAATAAGATATTGTGCCTGCTTCTGCCAGGCACTGGGAAACTACCACAAGTGGCCTTTTTAATCCAAGTTCAAAGGTAGAAGTTCCTTGACCAACTCCAGCAATGTGTAACCTATGACCACAAAATCCAGGAGGTGATTTTCATTAGTTTTTCTTCGGTTCTACTCAAAGCAGGATAGCTTTCTTTGAAGTTCAAAGTATGAGGTCAGCAATGGCTACATGGTCCAGATTTAATATTTATAAGTAAAGTATACCTAGTTAAATTTGAATTTCAGATTAACAAAGAATCATTTTTTAAGTATAAGTATTTCCCCAGATATTATATGGAGCATAATTACATTAAGATTTTTTTTTTCATTCTTTAGCTGAAATTAAAATTTAACTAGACATCCTGTATTCTGACATTCCTAATAATAAGTTTAGTTCTTGTTGTACTTATGCTGATAGTGTCCCCCCAGTCCTCAGGCTTTGACTTTTCTCCTTCCTGCCCCAAAAGGCTGCAAATAAAGTAAGGATACAGCATGGACAAATGCCCCCAAGACAAGTGGCTTTGATGCCTGGATATGCTGCTTACATATCTAATTCAGGTTGTCTTCCCAAAACTGCTCTGGCAGCTAGCCACTATTTTTTTAGCTTATCAATATCTTTAAAGAAATGGGTTTTGTTTTTGTTGGTGGTGGTAGCTTTAACCCAATATTTTTTAAATTTTATTTTATTATGCCAATATTTTGTCTATGTTGCTTAAGCATAAGTCAAGGAGGCTTGACTTGAATAGTCTAGTCCCACTTACCCAGAACACTGGGGGGACTATTTTCAGTCACTGGGGACTAAGGACTGTCTTCTAAACAAGTTCCTTAACCAACAATATGCAGTATAATTGCATATTAAGTGTGTAATAAGGGAGCTGCTCCGCAATAGGCATATATATCTTCATCTAGCAGATATTTTTTCATACGTGAAGTATAAGTAAATTGAACATGTAAAACTAAAGCTTTCATCCCAGCTGGAATTACTTACTCCTTCCTCAGGGCCCTCAGAGCAGTATGTAACTCTAATATGGCACAGACACCTTCCCTTAGGTTACTGATTTGTATATACATGTCTGCATTTCCCTTTCAATTGAAAGCATCTTGATGGTATGGTTTTGTGCCCTCACATTCAGAGCCCAAAGAGCCCTCGGGATGGTGACGGCTGATATGCTTTCGGTACTCAAAAGATATGTGCTAAATTACATTGAATGAAAGGGAAAGTGGTAGAGATTTTATCTCAAAGCAAAAGTAAAACACTTTCTAACATTAAAAAACATAGAGATGCGAACAGGCAAAACCAAGCTGAAGACAGCCCTTATATGTGAGTATTATCTAAGATGGGCAGCAGAGCTGATAAATACTATTAACACCTCATTTTGAATCAATTTGTTAGTGGCCCAGGTGGGGACAATACTCTGAAGCGATGACACAGAGGACAGATATATGTTAATGAAGTCAGAGAAGAGGGTATGTCTGGAGCCTGGGAACTGCACCACCTGTTGGGGTGCACAGTGTGGGACCCTAGAAAACGAACTGCAAACAAGAGATGTGCTGGAAAGCAGGATGGAGCAACAGACATGAGTATGTAGAACTGGAAACAGGAACTGAAGAGAAAAACTGTATTTTCAATTGCACCTAGCATGTGTAACCATCTTCCAGCCAACTGCCTTTATAATGCTGGCTGAGTGAAGGCAGGAGAGGCAGTGCTGATAAGGGCAGGGTCCCAAGAAGCTAGATCTAACTCTCCTTCGGCTTATGTCCCCATGATAAGGAATTTGGGTCCTGGGGAGCCATTTGGTAAGTCATCAGTAAATCTCTCTGCACTCAAGGCAGTCTATCTCGCCATTCTCGATCAGGGGAGTTTGAATGTAAGCTCCTGCTTTAGGGCCTCAGAGACAAATAAAACAACAAAGTGAAAGAGAGGATTAGTGTCAGTAAAGGGCATCACGGGCAGTGCCCAGAGCAGAGCAGCCAATCATAATCTGATGTATCATCCTGCATAGGGCAGGGGAGGCAGGGTGGACACCACATGAGCCCAGATAGAAGGCAGCAGGTAGGGCTGGCTGAAGACTTTCCTTTTGGAAAAAAAAATGTATGAACCCACGGTTTTATGGCTGTTGTGTGTTTGGCTGGTGTTCAAGATTCTATCAAATGATAATTGCATTCCTCTGCCTTAGGTGTGATGGTTGACTTTATGTGTCAACCTGGCTGGGCCACAGGGTGCCTAGATATTTGGTCAAACATTATTCTGGGTGTTCCTCTGAGGGTGTTTTGGGATGCCATCAATGTTTAAATCAGGGGACTTTGAGGAAAGCCAACTGCCTGCCATAATGTGGGTGAGTCTCATCCTACCCGTTGAAGGCTTGAATAAAACAAAAGACCAACCTCCCAGAACAAGAGAGAATTCTCCAGCAGTTGGCCCTCAGATTTCATCTGCATCATTGGCTCTTCCTGGTTCTACAGCAGACTGCCTTCACACTCAAGGTAGAACAAGGGCTTGCCTGGGTTTCTGGTCTGCCAGCCTAACCTGCACTTTGGGACTTACAGGCTTCCATAATTAAATATAAGGAATGGGCCAATTCCATATATTACATCTCCTTATATATGCATGTCTTATGTGTTAAGTTTCTCTGGAGAACCCTGACCAACATAGAAGGGATATTTACAGAGGATGAGGAGATGGCTTATAGACAAATAGAATAAAACTGGCTCCACCTTGCACCCAAGAGAATAGCCACGTGTAATTTTTTAAAAGATTTATTTATTTATTTATTTATTTATTTGAGAGAGAGAGAGTGCGAGCATGAGTGGGGCTAGGGGCAGAGGGAGACAATCCCAAGTAGACTCCCCGCAGAGCACGGACCCTGATCTCATGACCCTGAGATCAGGACCTGAGGCAAAAGCAATAGTTGGACACAACTCACTGAGCCACCCAGGTGCCCCTATTTTTGAGTAATTCTTATGGCCCATTTCTCTATTTCCTTCTAGCTGTGACTCCTTAAGTCCAGCTTATTGTTTGGCACAATACTGGTGAGTTCACTGGACACGTAGTGTCCATTTCAGGGGAATCCAGTCTCTTATCAAGACTGACTCCAAGAGATTTTTCACAAAATTTTTCATAAACATCACCATCCAGAAACACTACCAAGTTTTACCATTAGGGAGGCCAAACAGTTTTTAAATATACTACCCTTTGACTACCCTCTCTGTGTGACTTACGGTTTAAAAAAAAAAAAGCAAAACAAAACACTATTTTCAGAAATTTTACCCAGCTGGGATGGTTGGTCCCCCACCCTCTGTAAGAAATAGGATGCGGGGGGAGGATGTGAGAATAATTGAGAGCTGCTGACTCATCCATTAATAAACCTTACACAGAGACCTTGCAGTTTATGCCCGAACTTCAAAACTCCCTAGTTTTAAATGTTTTATATATTAGAGAGAGGAAAACAGCCATTCTTCACTTATCTTACCTATACCCAAGTTTATAGAGGACTTTACCTGAAACCCAAATCTGTTTTTTTTTTTTTTAAGATTTTATTTATTTATTTGAGAGAGAGAGTGAGAGGAAGAGAGAGAGCACGAGAGGGGGAAGGTCAGAGGGAGAAGCAGGCAGGGAGCCTGATGCGGGACTCGATCCTGGGACTCTGGGATCATGACCTGAGCCAAAGGCGTTGCTTAACCAACTGAGCCACCCAGACACCCTGAACCCCAAATCTGTACAGAAATGAACCACCTCAACACAGAAGGAACAAAAGAAATTCATGACACAGATACCAGTCCATGCAAAGGCATTGTCTCAAAGGCTGTAGGAAGTGACAAAGCCAAGGGGCTAACCTGGAAGGATTATTTCATGTCTAGTTCTATGAAGATGTATGTTTATGTATATAAACATTATAATTCCACTAATTTACTCCACTGCTTTAGAAATAATGATCATCCTGGTTCCAGATGAATTGGGAACTGCAGGACAAAGTTGTTCATCACACACAGTGTAGTATAACAGTTAGGAGCACAAGCTCTGGTGTTGGACCACTGGGTTCAAATCCTAGGTCCACCACTTGCTGGGTGTCTATAGGTAAGTTATTTGTCCTCTCTAAGCTTCAATTTCCTGTTTTGAGAAGAGGGAATGATAAAGTACATACTTCAGAGGATTGCTATAAGGATTAAACAAATCAACTCATTCGAAGTGCTTAAGACTTAGGAAATGTTCAATAAATACTATTTACTATTAGATCATTATTATTCATGGGAAGTTCATGTAAATCAACAGTCCTTGAGCAAAACCTTGGGATAGACAATAAACCAAAGAGGTAGGAGCCTTGCATGAAGTGGCTGTGTCATGAAAAGAAAGACTTTCTTAGCATTCCATTAAAAAAAAAAAAATCACCTTGCAAACTATTTTGTGCTTGCTGCTATACAAAACCTGGTCCATCTGTAGATGGCTACAGGCCTTGCTTCAATGTGGAGAAACATTAGGGGTCATTAAAACCCTAAGTACTGCTGTCTTCAACTTCAAATAAGTCAGATGAATAAACTCCTGACCAATTAGGAGCCGACTTTGGCTGAGAATATTCTGCAAACTGATTTATCAAAGCTGGTCTGAGTCATTGCTTGACAGCTTCTTTATTGAGCTTTTTACAATGATAGAAAACTTTTCTTATTGAGATAATTCATAAATATATTAATATTTTATTTGGTACTAAGTATTTCTTATTTTTCCCAAATTTAAACTGATGGTGCTTATTTGCAGATGTATCATTACATACCCATGTGCTAATGCAAGTAGCAAAAAACAAAAATGATGTAATGTGAGCTTGATTTTTACCATAGCTGAAAGAATTGAGTTATGTTGGTTCTCAGAAGGCCTCCCTGCTGGGAGAACAAAGCTCCAGTGGGAGGTAAGAGTCTGTATTTGTTCTATCTGCTCTGTTGGATTTCCAGGACACTCTTCTGTTCCCTATCTCCATTCTTCACTAAGAGAAAAAAAAATAACCTGATAATTTGTCATTCTTATCCAGATCATGTATTCTGCCTGCTAGCAAGTGAATAAATAAGTTTGAATTTTCTTATGTACAAGAGAGAGGATTTTGAAAAAAATTCCACTCCGGAGTTTCGCATGGTACATTGAAAGTGAACTAACTCTCTGCTATCTGTGGTGCATATGAATTCTTATTTGAAAACTATCACTCTTGGGGTAGTCAAGTCCAGCTATGAGAATCTGCTATGAACATCTCACCATAGGAAAAGGTCATTCATTATTTCCTCACCTTCCTGAAGGAAGAAATTCATCCTTCAGCCTAAACTTGGCCTTGAGAGGGAGAAACCACAGAGAGAGAATCTCTGCTTCCTGACTATGAAGGGGAAAGATGTCTTGGAGGCAGGTCTGTGCTGGAGAATGTTAAGATGGCAAACTTCATGAAGAATCACCCTGCAGTTAAGACAGTATGAACAATGGAAAGGTGCCCTGGAAGATGCCCAGTCCTTCTTAAAGGCCCTGTGTCAATTTCATTACAGTTATCCTTGGTATTTCATGACTTTCTAAAAAGTTCATACTGGAAAGGAAGAAGTAAAACTATCTTTATTATCAGACAACATGATAGTGTATAAAGAGCATCCTAAGAAATCTACAAAAGCTACAAGAACTAATAAGTGAGTTTAACAAGGTTGCAAGAAAAAAGGTCAAAAACAAAGATTAATTGCATTTGTATATATTGCAATATATGAAGCCCTTGGAAATGAAAATTAAATCAATAATTCAATTTATAATGGTATCCAAAAATGTGAAATACTTAAAGATAAATTTAACTAATATGTGAGAACTACTGAAACTACAAACCATTGTTAAAAAATTTTAAAGACCGGGGAGCCTGGGTGGCTCAGTCATTAAGCGTCTGCCTTTGGCTCGGGTCATGATCCCAGGGTCCTGGGATCGAGCTCCACATCAGGCTCCCTGCTCCGCGGGAAGCCTGCTTCTCCCTCTCCCACTCCCCCTGCTTGTGTTCCCTCTCTCGCTGTGTCTCTCTCTGTCAAATAAATAAATAAAATCTTTAAAAAAAAAATTTTAAAGACCTAAATAAATGGAAAGATATACCATTTCATAGACTGGATGAGTCTATATTGTTAAAATATCAATACAATTCCAATCAAAATCATATCAGATGTTTTTGCACGAATTGACAAGCCAACTCCAAAATTTGATTGAAAATGCAAAGGACCAGGGCACCTGGGTGGCTCAGTCATTAAGCGTCCGCCTTTGGCTCAGGTCATGATCCCAGGGTCCTGGGATGGAGCCCCACATCGGGCTCCCTGCTCTGCCGGAAGCCTGCTTCTCCCTCTCCCACTCCCCCTGCTTGTGTTCCTTCTCTCGCTGTCTCTCTCTCTCTCTGTCAAATAAATAAAATCTTTAAAAAAAAAAAAGAAGAAAAAAGAAAATGCAAAGGACCTAGAATAGCCAAAACAACTTTTTAAGAAGTACAAAGTTGAAGCACTTACACTCTTAATTTCAAGTCCTACTTTAGGGCTAGAATAATCAAGAGAGTATTGTATTGATGAAAGAATAGACATACAGAACAGAATTGAGAATGCAGAAATAAGTACACATGCAGAAATAAGTACACACATTAATTTTTCACAAACTACCAGTAAAAAAGGGAATGTCTTTTCCATAAATGATGTTGGAAGTGAGAACAACTTGAAAAAAATAACCTCAATCTTTACTTCACTGTATTCACAAAATTAATTCAAATAGATTATAGACTTATATGTAACAGTGCATACCATAAAACTTCTAGTTGGAAATATTGTGATCTTGAGTCAGGCAAGAATTTCTTAGGCACAAAAAAAGCACAAAGCATGTTAGAAAAATTACATATTGCATTTGATTAAAATTAGAAACATTTGTTCTTCAAAAGACACCATTAAAAAAAGAAAAGGCAAATCATAGACTGTGAGAAAATGTTCATCGCAGATACATATGACAAAGAACGTGTATTTAAAATTTATTCCATCCTATTAGTAGACAACTTAATTAAAAGCACAAAAAAGATTCCAATTGACACTTCGCAAAGTAAGAAATTTGAGCAGCCAGTAAAGACTTGTGAAACTGCTCACCCTCATCACTCATCTGGAAAATGCAAAATTTAGCTATAGTAAACTCCCACTTTGTACCTATATGCATAGCTAAAATTCAAAAGACTGACAATACCAAATGCTGGCAAGGATATGAAGCAACTGGAACTCTTTTTTTTTTTTTTTTAAAGATTTTATTTATTTATTTGAGAGAGAGAGTGAGAGAGAGAGAGAGCACAAGAGGGGGGAGCGGGAGAGGGAGAAGCAGACTCCCTGCTGAGCAGGGAGCCCGATGCGGGACTCGATTCCGGAACCCCAGGATCATGACCTGAGCTGAAGGCAGTCGCTTAACCAACTGAGCCACCCAGGCGCCCGCAACTGGAACTCTTAAGCTTTGCTCGTGGGAGTGTGAAATGGTCCAACCACTGTGAAGAACAGCCTGGCTGTTTCTTTAACACTTGTACATACACCTTCCATATGATCCGGCCATTCTGCTTCTGGGTATCTACCCAAGAGAATTGAAACTGTTTATCCACAGAGTCTTGCACACAAACGTTTATAGCAGCTTTATAATAATATCTCCAAACTGGATACAACCCAACTATCAGCAGTTGAATAAACAAATTGTGGCATGTCTATATACAATGGCGTACTGCTCAGCCATAAGAAGGCCCAAACTACAAATACATGCAACATGAATAAATCTCACAATCACTATGTAGAATGAAAGAAACAAGGCTCAAAGGAGAATAGACTGTTACATTTACTTGAAACTCTAGAGAGGACAATTCTAATCTGTAATGACAGAGGCAGGTCCATGTTTGCTTAGGAGCTGAGATGTTAAGGGAGTTGACTGGGAAAGAGCAAAGGAATCTTTTGTAATGATCAAAACATTCCACATTTTGATTTCACTGGTTATTACATGGGTATATACCTTTATCAAAACTCATTAAGCTATACACTTAAAATGAGTGCATTGGATTATATATAAATTATAGTAGTCAATAATCATAAACTTCACTGAAACATAAATGTCAAAATGTAGCCTCCAAAATATGTTTCTATCTTCTTTTCCCATTGCCATTTTCCCTTCTCTCAAGGGTTCTGTCCATAATACTTACAAATAAGAGTACATTGGTACCTGTTAGAGTTAATCAGATATGCATATAGAAAACTAAACATCATAAAGTGGGGGGAAAAATCAGTTATACTGAAAGTCATTTAAATTTTGGGATTCTTAGAGTTGATCACTATAAGCATAATTTAAACATTTATACAACTATATTTCCTTTCTTTTTATTCAGTTGTAGAATAAACCAAAAAAAAACAAAGGGCAGAAATAAGCAGCAAATAAACATTTAATTAAAAAAAAAAATCAACTGCCTGAGTGCTTTCAACGATAGCCTGATTTCATCAACACTGGGAATAATTCTGCCTAGTATAGAATGACTTGGCAGGCTACTGTACTAACATGAACTCGGTCATGTTTCTTGTGCCCCTCAAAAGTGCAAGCAACACAAGGAGGAAAACTGAAATCTCTGAACACCCTGTCCACCCCTATCCATGACTTACACACCAACTGTGGGCCTTTGCACTTTCTCATGTTTTCAACTCAGCATGTGCAGGAGATCAGAATGACCATCTACTGTGCAACTGAACCTTAGCTGAGGTTTAAAAAAAAAAAAAAACCTGAACAAAATCAGCTCCTATTTCTTCTGATTCCCAGCCCCTGGGGCTCAGATTTTATATCAAGACCCAGATGCTAGGAAGAAGGTCAGTGGAAATGTTTGCTAGGACAGAATCTAACAAACACTGTTGGGATTCCCACTGTCTAGGAGATAAAACGATGTTTGATTAAATGGAAGAAAAATCAAATACGAAAAAATAACTTAAAAATACTAGTTCTCTCTAGCTTTTTTCAGAAGTATATTTAATCTAGAAAATTACTGTTCAAATGCTCTTCCAACCAGCTTCCACTCCCTCGTGCTAACTTGCTAGCATGTGAAAAATGTTGATAGTGGAGTGGCTAAAGGTCACAAAAAAGAAAAAAAATTGGAAACTAAGAAAGATCTACGAGAGTGGCTGCAAATAAAAAGAAAAAATATATAACAGTAATATCACCAAGCTTTCAAAAATGAGCCCAACTCCTATTCAGCTACCAATTCAGGATTGCTCTGTCCTCTCCCTTTTGCCCAATGTTGTGGACCCGTTCATATTACTGATCCCTCATGCATGTACACACACACATACACACACATACACACACAGCAACATTCTTGCCCTTATTCCCTCACTAACCTGAAGAACAAAAAGCAACAGTCTGCAGAAGTACATTCCCAATTCAGTCTCAGCCATCACACAGATTCCTGCAGCGAATTAACCCCCAAACTAAATCATCAATACATTCATGTCTTTAACAAATTTTTAAGGATCTGTTAGATATCTTACTGACCTTGTTTCCAAATATTTTTCAGCACATCAAGAATGCTTCTGGTCCTTGGTTTCATAAGGTCAAAGGGTATTTGAAATTAATGGATTTATAAATGTCAGCATAAATAGAAAGTCTACTCTAAGGATGAAGAAATGGGAGAAAAGGGAGGAAGAAAAAAGAAAGTGCATCAAAGGACATCACTGTCCATTGCCCAAATTCAGTCTTCCGTAACATTTTAATGAGGGCCTCATTCTGGAATGTTTCCCCGGGGAGCACCATCAACTCAAGACTGCAGTATGATTTTGGACCAGTGACTTTGTGTGAATGGTCTCTATCTCCTTCCACCTGCCTGCCTTTCTTCTTCACTTCTTTCCTCCTTACCTCCTCTCTTCCTCCCTCCCTCTCGCTTCCTCTCCTTCTTTCTTCATCTTTTGAAAATTCAAATCACGTGTGAATTCATTTACATCTGTAAAATATGTATGCTTATTTTGCACATATTTATATGTTTTTTTGTAATGTTTCTCTGCCATTTTGCTTGCCATATGGTTTTTCTCTCTGCCTCCTATAAGTACTTGGAGGACAGAGTCCACAAATTCTTTTTGTCAATCCCTTCCCTTTTCCACTTGCTTCACAGTCCAATTTACAAATATAGGTAGAATCTTGCAAAAGCTTCTGCTCAAGATTGGTTCTTGGTAAATTCTTATTCTTTAAGTGAGGGATATTAAATAGGCCAAATAGAATCACACTTACCATGTGAAATCATGTAGATATATTAAAATGATTGCATTAAAAAGAAACAATCCTTTTTCAAATGACAGTGAGTTGTCTAAACAGATTTACATTTATCATACTTTCTAAAGTTGACTCTACATGGAAAGTCTTTTTCTAATCCTGTATCATAATGAAATATTCACAGGATTAATTTAGTAGATGCAGTGTATTTCATTAACAGTTAAATGACATCCACTTGATATACCCTTCACTCATTGATCATATTAAAATCCTGAGACTAAATTTGAATTACCTGTAATTTTGAGAACTTCAGAAATATTCATGTATTCCACACTTGCAGCCTTCTAGTCTTGAGAAGATCAAAGAGATTTGTTTAACTGTGAAACCCTTCTTAAGAGCTTTCTAAGACTCTACATATCATACGCATTTCATATATAAGACAAGATTTAGGAGAATTTGGGCCACAGTGGTATAAACGTCAGATTCATTTGCTTATAATATAAATAATGAAAATATTCTTTTATAGCAGTGATGATCAAATTCTGCTTTTTGATGAACTATAGAAGCAGATGGCCCATTTATGGTGATTAAAGCTAAGTAAAGTATTTTAATATGACTAATTTAGGGAAAGAAGGAAGGAAGGAAGGTGGAAAGTTGAGACAGAGGAAAGAGACAAAGGTTCTATTTAAATAATATTTATAATTAGAATAGCTGGTGATGGATGATCTGGCCCAAACAAATTTACTTTTACAGGTGGGGAAACTGAGGCCCAGAATTTAGAAGTAGCTTGCCACTTTCCTTATGTTTCTGTTTGCTTATTAGAACACCACCTGCCTTATTAAATATGTGCTACAATATCCTAAGAAACAGCCAACCTGTCATCTGCCAGATTTAAAGAAAGATAAGGCTCCCTTTATCTTACTGGAATCCCGAGTTAAAGTACTTCCTTCTTGTAAAAACAAAACAAAACTGGGTATATTTAATAAATAAGATAAAATAATGAGCCTAGGATCAATCTCTAGATCTCTAATGAACATGAAAGTGGGAAACTGGTATATTTACCCTAATATATTAAAGGGAACCATGGATGCTGACTGAATGCTTCATTAGGCAAGAGTTCAAGGAGTTCAGGGTAAAATAATGGAAAATAAATAGGCTTTGGAATTAAAATAATAATAATAATAACTGAATTTGAATTCCTCATCTAATCCCTAATGGTTATGTGTTATGGAGCAGGGAACATAACTAACTTAACCTCGGTTTCTCTCATCCTTAAAATGAGTATAATAATGTCCATGTTTTGCAATTATAGTGCAGATTGTAGGAGACAACACATTTAAAAAGACAGTATACAATCTAGCATGTAAAAATCCTGTCAACTTTATTTATTATTATTACTTGTATTACTTATCATCATCTTTTTGTAGCATTGTTAATCACAGTATTATTGGTTCACCTTCAGAAAAACACCTAATCTATGACCTGATCCTCATCTTTGCAGGAGATTCTAAAGCTTAATTGTCTCATAATATCCAAACTCGCAAGTGATAGATTTGGATATTAGAATGTTAATATTTTCATTCAAAATGGAAATTGGTTATAGATGGAGAGTGCCACTGTACTTAAGAGACCAAATTATATATCAAGGCCTGTTTGACAGACATTACAAAAGAAGTTGAAAAACAGTAATAATAGCAAGTATCAATTGAGGGGGGTTACAATGTGTGGAACAGTTTTCTCATATTCTTTCATTTGATCCAATGTAAACCCTGTGAACTAAATACTTCCTGTATCTCCATTTCACAGATGAAATAAATTGAGGTGCAGCAATTCAGTACCTTGCTCAAGTTTACAGATCAAGCAAGTGATGGAGCTGAACTTGAAGATAAATCTTTCCTGCACCACTAACCTCTATACAATTCTACCTGTCTAGGTCCAAGTACCTATTTCTAATATGATAAGATACTCTAGTAAAATATCCTGCACTTTTATTAATTTGGATTTACACCATAGCAGAGAGCAGAGAGACTCAAAATCGTGGTTCTTCCAAGTTATCTCATTTCTCCATCATGTAAAAGTCCAGGTGGGTGGTTCTTGGCTGATAGGACAGCCCCGTAATCATCAGGAATGCAGGTGCTCTCTCTTCTGTTGCTATACAGAGACCTTTCACGTACGAGCCCATACACCTTTCTCCACAGACTCCTTTTGTGTAATTGCACAGGTGGTTGCTCCAGCTCTTACCACCAGCCTTGCTTTTCTGCTGGTGAGAAGAGGAAAAATGCACAAGCGTTAGGTGAGCACTTTACTTTTAAACGGTTGGCCCAGAATTCTCTCACACTGCCGCTTCTGTTCCACTGGCCAGCACTTGGTCACGTGGCACAACTAGGTGCAGAGACGCTAAAAACATATATATATATATTTGGATGCACATAGCATGTGCTCAGCTAACATTATATTAATGTGAAAGAAAGGGAAAACCATCAGCCTCTGCCACACCATCCTATTTCTCTCTACTTAATCTAGGAGTGAAGATTCAGAGTATCCTCTCCCTTGGACATTGTTATAAAAAAAAAGAAAGAGAGAGAGAGGCAAACCAAGAAATTGATCCTTAGCTCTAGAGAACAAACTGATGGCTACCAGAAAGGAGGTGGGTGGGGGGATGGGTGAACTAGGTGATGGGGGTTAAAGAGGGCACTTGTGATGAGCACCAGGTGATGTATGGGATTGTCCAATCACTACATTGTACACCTGGAATACTACACTGTATGCTAACTAACTGGAATTTAAATAAAAACTTTAAATTTAAATTAAAAAATTAACCATCACAGGACTGGAGATACCTCAGGATAAACAGATAGAAGCAGAGGTCTTGAGGAAGGAACTGCTAGCTTTTGCTACGCTGTTGGAAGAGAAGGCAGCAATATGAGACCAAACCCCAATCATCTAAACTGCATTGGAGAAGCAACTATCCAGTGACTTAAGACTTATTAGACAATCACCCCGTTAACAGGGCAAATGGGATTATTTCCTTCCTGAAAACAAAACAAAACCAAAATGAGTGAACACACAAAACCACTGCGAAACACTATTCTATGCTGCTTGCATCATTTTTATTTTTCTTATTCTCTTAGGCAATGTCTTCAGTACAAATTCACAAAATCATAACCTAACCTCCTCTTGACTTTGGTCTTTAAAGTAATCAAGCTATCTGGTGTCCTTCAAGCTCTGCCAACTCGGAGAATAGCACCAGGGCGACAGGATCAACGGGCGTCACCTGTAGAGAACCACAAGGGTCAAAATGTGGTGATTGTTCCCGTAGCAAAGTTTATTTAGAAAGTAACTCCATTTTATTTTTCCTGCCAGGTTCAGAAAACAATGCAACCAGCTCGCTTCAATAAGTACCTAAAAATCAAATGGAAAACCAAACAAGTATCAGAATGGGTTTGGAGTAAAGTTGCAGGGTTTCTGGGCCTCAGTGGGCCTAAGGTTTCAAATATCCACGTTATGCTCTTCGGAAGCAGAAGTAATCATTGCTCTACGACAATCAGTGTACTTCCAGTTCTCCGAAGGCAATGCACTCAGAAGCTGAATGAGAAGTGACACCGACTGAGCCTGATCAACCACCCTAAAACAGAGACCTGGGCATGAACCCCTGGGAGAGCCCCACTGCCCTGACGGATAGACACAAACCTTTCGAAGAAGGATAAACCTTTTGGCAGCTTAACGCCCTGACTCTGATAAGGACAGCTAATTGTACTTGTTTTATCCCATGAAGTTGTGTCTTCTTGGCACTGTGGGTTTTCAGAGGGTCTCTGAATGCTGCTTAAATGACATCTCTTCCTCAAATGGTAAAGATTCTTCATGACAAATGATGGGCCCAGGGGAGAACGGCATCGCAGACAAGTGGAAATTCAAGTCATTCTCGCTGGAAACTGACAGCAGCCTCACACTGAGGCCGAGATGTTGTTTTATTGAGCATGGGAGAGAGTATCTGCTTAACAACCTTGAAAACCGAATTACTCAGGGAACGGGGTGCTTTGGTTTATTGGACTTTGGGTTCTCTGAAAGCCCTTGATATTTCAACTCTTATCACTGGAATTCTTTGAACTTGGACGAGTCAGCTTCCCATGTTAGTATATATTTTAGGAGTACACTGAAACAGTGGATGGGGACTTGGCACAGACGCTTGAATTGTCAGTAGATATGGATGAGGAACGTATGAGGGATTGGAGCTGAGTAATACTGACCCCAGGACATACACCAAAAGGCCATTAATTCATTAAGCAAATAATTATTCCATTTCTATTCTCTGCCAGGCATAGAGAACAAATATGCCTGAGAGGAAGGGGAGGAATTGACACAATATTTCACAAATAAATATTTAATCACAGCCAGCTGTGTTTAATGCTATAAAAGCACTGAGCAACTGACAAATTACAAGGGGATGTTGTAATTCCTGTGCTGGTAGTTAGGGAAAGCTTACTTGAGGAGCTGATGTTTAACCTAAAACCAAGCAGAAGAAATAGCACCTACAATTATTTTTAAAGCAAATTTCTGTTATTTTACACTATTTTTAATATAAGCTGCAAAAACAGCTACAATATACAGAATAACAGAGTATCTTTTTCCATAGTTGAATATTGCATCCAAATAGCACACTTTACTAATAAAATGTATTTGCAAATATTGTAATTGTTTTAATTTGCATTTTTTATTGTTTGTGAGGCTGAGCATCTATTCAAATATTTACCGGCCATATGGATTTTCCCTTCTGGATATACCTATTCATATCCTTCATCCATTATTTTGTACTTTGCCTTTTTCTTATTGATTTGGGCGACTTCTCCTGTTCTAGAGATAAGCCCTTTGTCTATACACGGCAAATCTCTCTGATTCTGGTGTTACCATTCTGTTTATGGTCTTATCTTGTGCAGAGATTTTTAATATTAACATGCTCAAAACGAACAAGCTTCTCCTTTAAATTGTGTATGCTTTAGGCTTTAAGATATCATAGCTTATTCTCAGGTTGTAAAGGTGTTCCGTACATTTTTAAATAAAATTGTAGGAGTTTGCTATTCACAACTGCTCCACAGTTAATGAGTTGTTTGGTGTGAATAAAGCAGATTATTTTATTTATTTTTTATTATGGCCAGTACACCCATCACCATAGCATCATGTATTGAAAACATTCTTCCTCATTGATTTGAAATGTCTTCTCTGTCATTTATCAGGTTTCAGTAGGCATTCCTGGGCTTTCTAATCTGCCCCCCTCCCTTTATTTCCATTTGCTTGCCTTATGACCAATACATAGTATCTTAATATTATAGTTTTATAACCAGTCATGCTATCTAGAAAGGTTGTTCCCCAACTTTGTTTTTTTTTTTTTAAAAGAGAATTTTGGGTATTTTTGGCACTTCATTCTGACATCTGAGTTTTAGAATCTCCTTATTTGGATTCTGATTGGAATCATACTGAATTGGGGGACAGAACAGCCATCTTTAGGGGCACCTGGGTGGCTCAGTCAGTTAAGCGTCTGCCTTCGGCTCAGGTCATGATCCCGGGGTCCTGGAATCGAGCCCCACTCAGCTGGGAATCTGCTTGTCCTTCTCCCTCAGCCCCTCTCCCCCTGCCCCTCACCCCTGCTCATGCACGCTCTCTCTCTCTCTCAAATAAATAAAATCTTAAAAAAAAAAAAAAAAAAAGATTAGCCATCTTTACAATATTGAGACTTCCGGTTCATGGATCTGGTACATACCTCGATTTTTTCTTATTAAACATTTTTTGCGATTTCATTCTCCTTTAGAAAGAAATATTAAAAAAAATAAAATTCTGATTATCTTAGTTTTCAGTTGTCTGAGATTTGAGCCTTAAGACACAGGGGCTTCCAAAGAGCTTGATACAGTTGGGGGTCGTTCTGAAATGTCTGTGGGTCCAGGAGATGACAACTCTAGGATAATCACAGTTCATAGCAAGTGCAATGTTTTCTGAACCATTCTTAAGGATTACAAACACCATTTTATCTCAGGAATTTCCTTTTACTGTGATCTTTGTCTGCTGAGTCTTGAGAGAATTTTTCCCCTATTGCCTTTCTTATTTCTAAATTGGTTTTAGCCAAGAAGAAAATTGCACATCTGCAGGAGTACAGCTCAGCTGCAGTCTGATTCAGTCCTACAGCAGGTATTTGATTTCAGGCCAAAACTTCTAACAGCGAGTATAGCAAATGTTGAAAAGAAAATGAAAGTATAGTATAACTTTATTACTTCTATTTACAGTCATCTTGGTTTTGAAATAATATTCTCAGGCTTTCTTTCCCAGCATACAAACATCTGTTATGTTTCTTTTTCTTTCTGTTTTCCCAGCTCTCTGTTAATTCCGTTTTACATTTTCTAAGAGCTAGGCAAGGAAAGTATATTCTCTGGAGTTCCAGTAGATGGCAGCATAGAGCTATTGTTCCAGCTGGGATGTGCCTTCAGTTCTGCAGAGCAGAATCAAGACTGTTAAACAATAGTGAGTCCCAGATACAGAATGTGAGCTCAGTGTGTGAGCCAAGTCCAACCCAAGTGACAAATATAACATCCCCAAATTTCTTGTGCACTATCCAATGGGTCTTCAGAGTGAAAACTATAATATTGCATATAGCAAATAAAAGGAAAACAAATACACTTCTTACATGCTGGCTGGTTCACTGGAATCATTTGGAAGGCAGTAAAAAAGAACATTTATGAATTTGAATATTCTTTATTGGTCAGTTAGGGGAAACAAACTAGAAGCCTAAGTGCTTCCTGATGATTACTTTGTTACCAGGACTGATTAAAGATAGTTAGCTGCTGACAGGACACAGGGCCCCCAGCCATCAGAAACTTGCCTGACCAGCCAGTGAAGGATACAGAGATTCATCTCCTTACCATGCTTGAGGTCTGAACCTCATCCTTCTTCCTGGAAATAACAAAAGCCCTGGAGTCTCACTGCAGGGAGACTTGGGGATCACTTGAAACTCTTTCCCTGATGGCCATCTTTTCTGACCCTCAATTTTTTCACTTGTCAAATTGCAAGAATGGGACCTTCTCTGCTTCCTTTATGGAGCTGCGATGGGGACTGGAGGAGGCTAGTAGCACAGGACCAGGCATCAGAAGATAGACTGAGGCAGCAGAATCCGCTAACAACTGTGGGCTCTGCAGCCTCCAATAAGGGCTTCAACTCAGAACCACACCATTAACCATTCAGCTATGGACAAATTATTCAAGTTCTCTAAGCCTCAATGACTCCCATTGTGATATAGGTCTAGCTTCTAAGACTAGAATATATTTATTCTGTTTTCTTTGTTTAACACATATTAGCTGTTATTACTAAGAAGCATAAATTTTGCCCTGGCCTTGCCATTAACATGTCTGTGGACTTGGGTATATCACACAGCCTCTCAAAGCCTCAGCTTCCTTATTTCTAAAATAAAAAGTTGGATTTTATCCACATCTGTTTCAAATATATACTATATATTTGTAAAATGTAAAGCACTGTATAAATGAAAAGTATCCTTACTAAGTGGAAATCTGAAGGAAATAGATAAACTCAGCTGACATGTGTTTTCATGGAAGTGGCCAAGTTCGGGGACTGAGTTAATTAGAGGCTTGTTCCCATGGTCTATAAATACGGTTCCAGGTAATCAGAATATAATCATGTATTATATGGCTGTTAAATAGGCAATAGAGGCCAAAGGCAACACCAGAAGCAACTGGTCCTGGAACACTGGCCAATACTGGGTCATTTGGGCTTGAGGAGCTGCAGGTGTTTCCTGAGTGGAAGAAATCTCAGATCCAACCACCGTCTGACACCAGCACATAAAGAAGACTCTACTGGAGCCTTTCCCGAAATTCTGTGAGTGTCAGCCCTGGGTAATCCATGGCCTATTCTGGATAGTCAAAGAATATGGATTTGTAGCATTTACCCTCCCCACCCCCCCACCCCCAGAAACCAACTCCGTAAATCTGCCAAAGGTTTCTAAAATTAAGTCATCCTATGAAAGAAATGGGCTTCTTATCAGTCAGACATGAGAAATCCGGAATGTTTCTTTACTATTACTTGTCAGGAGATCAGAGCCTGAGGAAACATCATGCGCACCTTTAATGGAAGGCTGAGAAGAGGCTATGGTGAGGAGCTCAGGCTCAGACTGAGGCTGACAGCACGCTCTAGCGAGGAGCCCAGGACTCATGGCGGAAGCAGACACCTGACAGATGGGGAGAGTTCACCCAGGTGGGAAGAGAAATGAGAAATTCACCAACACTTGTCAGGGCTCCAGAGTTTAGTGTATTATCACCAGCTGTCAGAGAGCTCAGTGATCTACACAGAAGACGTAAAGTCCTGATAAAACAGGTCAGAGTGGTTAAACTTCAGTCAAGAGTAAACCATATTTTAAGATGTGCCAGGCAAACCAAAATAAAGCCAGAAGGCTTCTCAGTAAGTGTAGCGAACTGGAGCTAAATGGCATCTGGAGATGATGCAGGCCAAGGACGCTGGGGAGAGCGCCACCTCAGCCAGGGTCTACCAACACCCCCAGTACCCCCACCGCCCTTTACTGAGAGACAGTTGACCTCAGGGTCCTCCCATGATCAGCAAGTGCCGGGAAGGATGAAGGAAGGAAGGCTTCTCTGCCCTGCCTACAACACACTGGAGGTGCTTCATTAACAAACAGCTTCTCACTCCTGCCCGCCCCTTTCTCTGACGCCATCAAACACAATTTCCTGCTTTTAGTCTCTGATAAATCGTAGAAACAATTTTGGAGGGGAGGACTTATGAAACCCTTTATGTATTAACTTAACCCTCACAACAACCCGATGCAGATTATAAATCCCACTTTATTCACAAGGAAGGTAAGACTCAGATAATTTAAATAGCCTAATGCATGATATTTAGTAAACAGTGTACGAAGGTATGAATCCAGAGAGCTCAATTCCTGAACCCATGTTTCTAACTACACCAAGAAGCAGGCAACAGCAAAGTTGCCCAATATATAAATAGAGATTGGGAATCGAAGTGAAATGTGTGCTTTAAAATCCCTTCTACCATTCCCTTCAATAACCCTCTGTATGTTATCCCCTGAAAATAGCAATGTTATCAATCCAATCTAGATTAAATAAATTAACAAGCAAGATCATTCATTATATATAAAGAACTTTAAATATCGATATACATGGTGTTCAGTCAAAATTAACAAATACGAGTTTAATATATGAAGTCAGTATTCACTCATAATCTTTTGTTCAATTATACTGCAGAATGATCAAAAGATAGGAGTATAATAGTGATTCTCTATATTAATCATCTTATATTCACACTTGGAAAGAACAATGTGTATTGTTTTAAATTTTTCATATGTTGTTTTTTCTTAAGTACATTTATTAAACTGTAATTTTGCCTATTAAATCTAATAATAAAGAATTGAGACTTGCATGTGTATGTTTTATTTCATTATTCTAGTAATTAATTTTTAGTTTATTTTATGAAAGTGCCCACCCTGATGGCTTGGGGGCGGGGGAGGTGGGTGCTTTAGCATAGTTAATTAGAGAAACACTAGTGTTCTGTATACAAAGGTAAGTTAGACTAATAATTTTCCTGCAGCAGAGTCTAATGGACCTATCAATTAAGAAAAAGTTCGTTTGCCTATGAACAAAACCAAAATAGTTGTGTTTTAACCAAAATAGATCTCAAGATCATTTCCCAGCCCAAAATGGCCGGTGCATTTCAGCTATTATCTGCATTCCAGACAGCACAAATGAAGTAGAAAAGAATGGCTTGCCTCCCAGCTTTTATATAGTTTCCCAGATGTCTCATACATTTCTGCGTATGTATCTTTGGACAGAACTTAGTCAAATGACCAGTGATTGCAAAAGGGGGCTTTCACTAATGCGGGATTCTATTACTTAGAAGGGAAGGGTGAAGGGTGCCTGGGTGGGTCCACTGGTTGAGCATCCGACTCTTGGTTTCCACTCTGGTCATGATCTCATGGGTCGTGGGATCAAGCCCCGCGTGGGGCTCCGTGCTCAGCCGGGTGTCTCTGTCCCTCCTGCCACTCACTCTCTCCCTCTCTCTCATAAATAAATAAATCTAAAAAAAAAAAAAAAAAAAAAGAAGGGAAGGGGGAATAAATGTTAGGATCAGAAACTAACAATCTCTGTCACTTTCAGTGAGTTACAAATTGCATGTCAACAAATAAAATTAACATACCATCTAAAGGCCGTGAAAGAAGTGCAAATAAAAAGCTAAGGGACTTTAGGGGTTAATTCCTTCCAATGGGAAGGAAACCTTCCTCTAAAGGAGGAGATAACATTGGTAAACACCACTATCTATCGGGTACTGTGCTGGGCGAATTACACACTTTACCTCATTCTTTCCCATAACAATCCTACCAGATACGGTAAGTAATGTTTTCAAAATTACATAGTGGTTAAGTGGTGGAATCCTGATTATGAAAGAAGGGATAAGAATATTCTAGCCAAAAGAAGCATGATTAAATGAGTAAAGATAGGAAATTGCAGGACTTCTGTACCAATGACTAGTTCAGTTTCTCTGGAACACAGGGATCCTAAAAAGGAATAAGGCTGCAGGGTTAGCCTGAGGCTGGATCCTGATAGAATGGATTCCAGCCTCCAGATGTGGTAAATGCCACAGATTTCGGCCTGGGAGAATAAGAGGATTGGAGGTGGGGAGTAATCACTTATAAAAATAGAGTCTAGGGGAAGGAGAGCAATTCAAGTTAGAAGACATCTTACTCAACGGTCAGGAACAATACTTAGTCACATTTTAAGAAGTGGTCATAGCGGGGATTACCTAACATGCTACATACATGCATTAAGCATGTGTCTCAATATATAACAAAGTAAATAGATGCATAATCTTTTTACAAAGATTGGTTAGAATTCCTCATTCTTTCTTGTATAAACTACCTCATAAATACATCATTATAATTTCCAGGCTTTTCATAGATCTTAATAACATTGTAAAGCAAAGTGAGTACAGAATCTTTGTAGATTTTTACAGTTCCCCAAGAAACTTTTAGATATAACTTGACATCATGTTTTAACAACTGGGCTTTATTGAGATTCCAAAGCATTAAACCGATTTTTCATAGAAACAGGTTTCTTTCACACTTACATTTCATCACTTAGTTATGTAATTACAATAACAACTCCAACGGACATAAACAGGCTTAGGAACCAACACGACTGACCTCGGGTAAGTATATGACTCAGTTGATGGGTGCATAACTTCGGAGCACCTGATTAGCCATGAGATACGTAAGTCCTACACTTACGGGCCTCAGCCAATATAATACGTTTCATAGAAAAAGAGAAACTTGTTAGTTAACAACTTAATTGGTTAAACAAAAGTAAGGTAAGAGAGCATCTACTGTATTAGATATGAGGTATCACTATTCTTTTTTTTTTTTTTCTTATACTTTTTTCCCATCATTTTGCTTAATTTTTTTCAAATACTTTCCTCAGGGAGGAAAGTTACATTATTTCTATCCCCCAAAACTTAACTCATGGATTGCTTTTGCACTAACCCCAAAATGATACATATGATATGTTCCATCCTGATCCTCTCTGATGTATTGACACATAGTTCATATGCTCTTCTCAATTCATAAAAGTGTTGAGCTAGAAGGACTTTAAAGATCATTAAGTTAAACACCTACATCCTCTAAATGAATGTTGCCCAATGGAAATATAATGCAATTTACAAATGTAAATTTCCCAGTAGTCATATTAAAAAGCTAAGAAGAACATGAAATTAATTTTTAACGTATTACTTAATCCAATATATCAAGTATTATAATTTCAATATGTAAGCAATATAAAAACGATTATTGATAAAATATTTTACCTTTTCTTTGTACTAAGCCTTTGAAACCAGGCGTGTATTTCATGTTTATAATACATCTCACTTCAGACTAGCCACGTTTCAAGTGTTCATTGGCTGCATTGTGGCTAGTGTCTAGTGTCTTAGACAGTGGAGCTCTAGGTGACTGGGGATGATGAATCTCTCATTCAGGACGTTTAAATGACTTGCCCGAGGTCATCTAACCATGATTAGTCTTAGCCTGGCGAGACTCCTCACTCCAGCCCCCAACATCATGGGTAAGGAATGGTGCTAATGTAGATTGCCAAACCTAACAGAAGTTTTTTTGTTGTTTGTTTTGTTTTTTTCTGTTTTTGTTTTTGTTTTTCTATAGAGCGAGAGGCAGAGCACAACCAGAGGGAGAGGGAGAAACAGGCTCTCCGCGGAGCAGGGAGCCCAATGTGGGCCTGGGATCATGACCTGAGCTGAAGGCAGATAGACGCTTAATGACTGAGCCACCCAGGCACCCCCTAACAGAAGTTTTACAGATCTAATGACTTACCTAATATTGCATTTTTCTGATTATAAACTATAATCTCGATCTCAGGGTAATGAGTTTGAGCCCCATGTTGGGTGTAGAGATTATTTAAATAAGTAAAACTTTAAAAAAAATAATAAAATCAAATGTAATTTAATATAATCTTATTGTAGAGAATGTGAAAAAAATGTAGAAATATATGTAGGAAAAATTTTAAAATCACTACGGAGAACAACCACAGATATTAAAAAGAAAAAAAAAAAACTACGAACAGTATCATACTCATTTTAAAAATATCATGGAACACTCCATCAAAAACTAATGATGTAATGTATGGTAACTAACATAACATAATAAAATAAAATAAAATAAATACCTAAAAAGAAAAATAAATAAATAAATAAGTATTCTAAATACTGTTTTGAGGTTTATTCCCTTTCTTTCCTAATCCTGACATGTTTCTATGTTCTCAAAGTTTTCTCTCTTCTTTTATTTTAAATTCTTCTCTGTCTCTTCATTTAAAATGTTGTGTAATTTTTTAATCCTACTATCAAAAGAGCAGCTGTCCAAAATATCCATTTATTAGCATAGGGGCAAAGATGCACAGCCAGGACCGGGCATCACTGTCTATTTAAATACTTCTGATGACCCCAGTGCAGGCCTGCCAGAATCTCCCAGCTGTTGAGAACAGTGGACGCCGGGTTCATGAATTCATGTACCCCAAATCAACTTATTCTTAGATTAAAATAATTTCTTTTTTCAACAAAATAAAATATCCTTCTTGAGGGCACAGTCTGGAATATGTCACTGGGGCCAAAGTATCCTGTAATTTAAACATAGTATGTTCCTTATATTCTACACAACAACCCAACTGACGGCTAGATAGAATAGAAAGAATGATCTGCGTAAGAATTACATTCTGCCACTCACATGGAGAGCCACTCTAGGTGCTTAGACACATGAATGAAGTTATGATTTAAAAATAAAAGTGAAAAAGAGATGATACAGAACGAAGAGGTTTTGGAAGCATGTGGTATGTAAGAGAAAACTCCGGACATCAAATCACAGCAGAGAAATACAAAGGAAATTGAAACAGTGAATTAGAGGAGGTAAAGGGATAATTGAGTTATTTCCAGCTAATATCACAGAAATTGGGTTGCACCTAATTGTGACCAATCCAGACAATATCAAATGCTTATGCTAATCGGCCCCTTGTGGCAGCTGGGGAGTAACGCAGCATACAGGGAAGAATTTTTGGCCATATTTGTAGGAGGGGACAGAGTTTTGCTTTTAAAATGCACCCCACAATCAACAAGCAAACCATTCCCTGAGCGATGTGTGTTGAAGCACACAGAGCCAAATTCTCTCACAGCCAGCTACTCACCACAATTCATCATATTTGGCTTCATGTTTCTCAGTCTGTTCTGGAACATTTGACCTGGCTTTGTGCATTTAAAGGCGATCTGTTCTGACTGGGGCTCCCCAGCTGGGCAGGAAGATTTCGTGGCATCAGGCCATACAAAATAGGCAGCATCTCTACATCTCTGCCTGCAGACTTTGACCAATTGTTTTACAATGGAAAGGAAGGCCGGGAACCCTTAGGGGAGATTTCTTCTATATTTTTAGTGGTTTCTAGAGTTTGAGGAGGTTGTTGATTAAAACAGTTTCGGGGGCACCTGGGTGGCTCAGTCATTAAACGTCTGCCTTCGGCTGGGGTCATGATCCCAGGGTCCTGGGATCAAGGCCCGCATCGGGCTCCCTGTTCAGTGGGAAGCCTGCTTCTCTCTCTCCCACTCCCCAGCTTGTGTTCCCTCTCTCACTGTCTCTCTCTCTGTCAAATAAATAAAATCTAAAAAAAAAAAAAAAAAAAAAACAGTTTCAAAGGGTAATCTGATACCCATTAAACTTGGCCAGGGAAAGCAGCCAGCACTCAAGGCTCTCTGAAATTTACCTGAAATATCCACCATCTTATCTCTTCTTGAATATTTTAACATAACCCCCTTCCAGCCAAATTGGTTTATTTAATATCATCTCCACACACAATGCTTTTAACTTTTGCACCTTCATTCAAGCATGAAATGCCCTTCCAGGCTCACGCTGCTGCCCAGGGCTTCCCTATCCTAATGGCCCAGCAAAATCACTCACATGTGAAGCTTTTCAGGATATCCAGAGTGGAGCCCAGGCACCTGAAGTTTCCAAACCCACCACGGATGATTCTGAGGCACAACCAGTTACAAATGACTGCTTCAAGCCAAGTTCCCCAAATGTTGTTGTGTGAGAGAAATATAACACTGACACAGTTGTTCAACAGAAAGAAAAAAAAAAAATTAGTCAGGCATTTCTGTGTTACTCCTTTACAAGTAACAGAAGAAAGAGCATGTTTACCATTGGAGGAACCCCTGTCCTACCATGGCAAAACTAAAAAGGCAACAACACAAACTAAACCTACTTCCTTATGTCCTCAGGCCAAAATTTGCTGAACTCAGAAGTATCTTGTTATTTTAGTTTTTTAGGGGAAGCAATAATTTAAATATCAAGATGGTGCATAAATTTGAGAATAAAAATAGCTGATTACATTGCAGGTGGTTGCTTTTCTTTGATACCTAATTTTGAATTTTTTTTTAATTGTTCATTGTCCTTTCAACGTATGTCTTTTCCCCTATTACATATCCCTGTGAGTTGTTCATTGATTTTTCACTCGTGACTACAGAGGATGATTTGGAAGAAGTCCTGTTACAGTGGGAATCAGCCAAAAACTTGTTGATTTAAGGTATCTGTTTGATTTCCTAAGCCAGAACTAGCTGGTGATGAAGCCTGCTTGTAGAATGCCTCGCATGAGCTTGCAAGACCGGGGAGACTACAAAACTAATTGTCTCTCAGTGTCATAGCTAAAGGAACTAAAAGACCTTAGCTCTTGGCATTCAAGAATCTCTCTCCTGAGTAGAAAAAGTAAAGATAAACCGATGTGCAAAATCCAAAATGAGAAATCAAGAATTTCTCACCCTGAACCAAACAAATAAAATAAGGGGGGAAAAAAAGAAAACTTTCTCATCCTACAATTCTTATTTGCTCACCAATGATTGCCCAACATCGAACACAATCTGGAACACAGTAGGTGCTTATGTAATATCTGTTGAATGGTGAATTAATTCATAAATAAATTAACTACTTCTGAGAAAATGCTGGCTGGTACTATAATAGACTTGGAACTTGAATATCAATAAGACCAAAAGAGAATAATTTAGATGGCTTTGTATAATAAGATATGTATAATTAGCATTTACATGGTTTTTTTGTTGCAAAAGATATCTTAGGTTAATAAAATAGTATAGCAGACTATATATGTTAAGAAAAAAAAAAAAGAAGAAGATGGCAGGAGGGGAAGAATGAAGGGGGGGAAATCGGAGGGGTAGACGAACCATGAGAGACGATGGACTCTGAAAAACAAACTGAGGGTTCTAGAGGGGAGGGGGGTGGGAGGATGGGTTAGCCTGGTGATGGGTATTAAAGAGGGCACGTTCTGCATGGACCACTGGGTGTTATGCACAAACAATGAATCATGGAACACTACATCTAAAACTAATGATGTAATGTATGGGGATTAACATAACAATAAAAAATTTAAAAAAATAGTACAGCAGACTAGTTAATAGCATGGATATAGGAAGCATTTTGGATTCGACACTAGGTAATTGGATGACTGGGCAAATTGCTTAGCCTCACTGAACTTCGTGTTTTACAATGAATATACATCAATTTTATAATTAGGCAATATTAATAAATTTTAAGATTAAACATTGTGCAATATGCACAAAAATTGGTTACCTATCCCTAAAATAGTATATAAATACAGTAAGGTGCTAGAATTGCAAAAGGTATAATTATTTGGAAAATGAGATATTGACCAGAAATGAAAGGGCAGCAGTAGAAAGGGTTCCCCTCCCCGCCCCCCAAAATAGAAAATAATTTAAAGAAACAAATGTGGCCAAGTGGGAAACACATTTCCAGAACTGAAATGGTAACCCTAGTCATAATGAAGACATCACATGTGAAAATGACTTCCCTAATAGGATTTGGGCTGTGTGGGGATGAGACTGGGGCTGAGCTCAGCAGAGCGAGCAAAAAAAAACCACAAAAAAACAAAACAAAACAAAACAACAGCAACAACAAAAAACAACTAAATTTTAAAAGAAGTTAAGGAGGAGGAAAAGGAAGAGGAGAGAGAGAACCACGCCATTAGGAATCCCCACTGCACTTTCCTGAAAATCTCCAGAGAAAGTTGGTCACAAGAAGGAAAAATTATTTTCCTGCCGGCCGAGAAGGGCCAGATCCTAGAGGCTGATGTTTCAGAGATGGCTGGTAGGTCAGCAGCTGCAAGGGGCTATGGGAAGCACAGCTCTAATGGTCACCCAAAGGAACAGAGCCCTGAGAAGGTGCAGGCAGTAGCCCTGATTGTGAATACAGGTCCTTTCCTACAACCTCCCACTCCACCATAACTAGAAGAGAGGTGGACTTCTTGTGAGTCAAGCTGGATCATATTTGAAGTGTCCGTGGAAATAACACCAACAATGGTGTTATTATAAAAGACTGCACAGTGCTTCCTGATTAATTGGCTATAAGGAATCAGGGTAGAGAAAGTTCAGCAGAATGCTGTGACCATATAAATATATCTTGCCCAACTAAAATATACTCTACAAATTATAACCAGATGTTACAGGTAAATGGTCTGAAGGACAGATGAAAAATCCATGCAACTTAAAATATATCTCCCAGAAGCTTGCTTGATGTTGAATGTTCCCCATTCTTGACTCCACATGTGACATTTCTAAAGAGACACAGAGCTTATAACCAGTGAGATGTGGTATAATAACTAAAAGCCCAGGTCTTAGAAGTAATCAGATTGAGGTTCAAATGCCAAGTTGACTACTTCCCTATCTTATGACCTTACAAAATGTTCTTTAAATGAAGTCTTTGCTTGTTCTTATGAAAAATGGTATAGTAATACCAGAAAGTTAGATTGTTTTAAGGATTATGTGAAAATGTGCATAAATCACTTAGCACTGTTTCTGGCATACAGGAAATGTTAAATAAATAATAGCCATTACCGTATTCTCAGGAAAGGATTATAGAAAAACAGGGACAGGGAAACTAATGTGGAGTGTGCTTCTCAGGTTTTAGAAATACTATATATGTTTTTAGTTAAACTTCACAATTCACCCAAGGTCACAAAGATGTAACTAGTAGTTTGGATTTGAATATAGAACTATCTGACTTCGAAAACCATGCCCTTCTCACTAAAATTCCTAACCCGAATTCTGTTAGTATATCATCAGATCGAAATCCCTTTTCTCTTTCTGATCTACACACATCACTTAGAAAAGAAGATACCTTTGGGGACATGGTAAAGTTGAGAAGAAATGTTTGATCAGAAGAATGAAATAAGTAGTCTCAGAAATTTGGCCCCTCCACAGAGGATCTAACACAGGGGACCCCCCCCCCCAGTACCATGTGAATTCACCCAGATGCCAAGGGAGTGAAGGAGATGAAGAGGAATGAGGAGAAAATGAAAGAGACAATTTAGAACTAGGGAGATGAACTGCATAAACAGCCCTATCCAAATCTTAATACTTCCCAGGCCAAATACTTAAATTTGGAGTCATATTCGGAGTCTTAATATTTTATTGTAGTGTATCAAACACTGAAAGTTAGTTCGTTCTAATTAGTTAATACTTAGAGGTATCAGTCATGTACACTGCATACTCTCACATTCTGTAGAGATAGAAAAAAATATAAATACAGTCTCTCCCTTCAGGGAGTTTGCCAGGTGGTGCTTCTGATAAGGTATTCTCAGATAAAAATGACACTAGCAGACACTACAACATTTGAGAAACATCTAATGAGTGGTGCTCACAAATATCTATGGAAAGAACTCAGACACCAAGATATGACTACCAGTTGCATAAACCAAAGAAAGTTTCACTTAAGTTGAAAACTTAACCTTGAAAATGGATTTGAAATAAAGGGGGAGGTAGAATTTTGGAAGAGGCAAGGGAATAAATTAATGGGCATGAGGGCAGCACTGCACATCAGAGCACTAGAACCTAGGTTGAAAAGTTATAAAATAAAGGCTGAGAAAAATAAGTTGTTGCTGAAGGATAGACGACTTTCAGTCTCAGGCTATGGTGTTTGAGTTTCACTTTCTAATAGGAAGGAGCCTTTAAAGTTTGGGTTTTGTTTGTTTATTGTCTTAGTCAAGAAATGATGATCAATAGGCTTAAAGATACTCTCTCCTGACAAAAATGTTCCTTATCTTTTACCAAGGTTTCCTCTGGGTCCCTAACAGCGGTTTAAGGACATTCATGATTTTTATCTCCCCTCAAAGGGAGAAGCTATAGCCATTCAGTAGGTAAACACAAAGAAAGGATTGTCCAGCTCACAAGACAACCAAAAAGAGACATCAGATTGCTAACAGCCAGTCTCCAATCTCCAGGTTTGGAAAAAATCTTGTTCTTTAAGATTTAGGAAAATTACTTGATATGTGAGCCTTGTTTCTTTCCTGCCCAGACTACCTCACGGGGTTTATAGAGATCTAAGAGGTAATTAATAAGAAAACTTAAAGAAAGACACGCTTTGTTGACAGCTAAGCAGTAAACAAATGCAAAACACTGTAAAGATTACGTTAGGCCACTGAATATCAGAACAGGGAGAATTTGCTGACAATGTAGCCCACACTTCCCTTGAGTCATCATCTTCCCTATCCTGCCACTTTATAGACAAGCAAACAGAGGCTCGGAGATGGGGGAACTTGTTCAACAGTCATAAAGAAAATACCAAATATACAGCCACTATGGAAAGCAATAAGTAGGTTTCTCAAAAAATTACAAATAGAACCACCATAAGATCCAGCGATTTCACTTCTGGGAATATATCTGATGGAAATGAAAACACTATGTTGAAGAGATAGCTGCATCCCTGTGTTCGTAGCAGCATTATTTACAACAGCCGAGACATGGAAACAGCCTAGGTGTCCACGGATGGATAAGTGGATAAAGAAGCTGTGGTAAATGTATATATGTGTACACACACACACACACACACACACACACACAGGAACATTATTCAGCCATAAAGAAATACTGCCATTTGTAACAACGTGGATGGGTCTTGAAGATACTATGCTACGAGAAATAAGTCAGAGAAAGACATATTCTGTGATCTCACTTATATGTGGACTCTAAACTACAACAACAAAGCCAAACTCATAGAAAAAGAGATCAGATTTGTGATTACCAGAGGTGGGGTGAGGGAGAATTGGATGAAGATGGTCAAAAGTTACAAAGTTCCGGGGCGCCTGGGTGGCTCAGTTGGTTAAAAGTTACAAAGTTCCAGTTATAAGATAAATCAGGACTAGAGATATAATGTACAGCATGATGAGTATACCACTGCTGTATGATAATAAGAAAATTGTTAGGAAGTAAATCCTAAGAGTTCCCATTACAAAGACATTTTTTTTTTCTTTTTCTTTTCTTTGTTATCTATAGGAGATGATGGATGTTAACTGAACGTATTGTGGTGATCATTTCATGACATGCGTAAGTCAAATCATTATGCTGTACACCTTAAATTTATACAGTGCTCTGTATCAATTATATCTCAAAACCAAAACAAAAAATGATTATCAAAACTATATTCCTCATTTCTTCTCCCCAATTTGATCTTTAGATTCAAATTTCAGTCCCAAAATAAATCTCAGAAAGCTTTTTTTGCAGATATTGACATGCTGGTTCTAAAAGTTACATGGAAAGGCAAAGGATCTAGAATAGTCAATTCTGAAATTCTGAAAAAGAAAAGAACAAAGTCAGAGGCTTCACATTACTGGATTACAAGATTTACTCTAAAGCTATAGTAATCAAGGCAATGTATTGTCAAAAGGATAGACACCTGGATCAAACAGAATGGAGAGCTAGAAATAGATGGCACAAATATAGTTAAACTGATGCTTTTTTTTTTAAAGATTTTATTTATTTATTTGAGATAGAGAGACAGTGAGAGAGAGAGAGAGAGCACAAGCTGGGGTACAGAGGGAGAGGGAGAAGCAGGCTCCCCGCTGAGCAGGGAGCCAGATGCGGGACTCGATCCCAGGAGCCTGGGATCATGACCCGAGCCGAAGGCAGCCGTTTAACTGACTGAGCCACCCAGGCATCCCAGCTAAGCTGATTCTTAACAAATGTTCAAAAACACGTCAATGGAGAAAGGTTTTCAACAAATGGTGGTAGAATAATTGGACATCCATGCAAAAAACAAACTAACAAACCAACAACTTTGACTCATATCCCCTGCTATATTTAAAACAAACAAACAAAAACCTTAAAATGATCATAGACCTAAAGGTAACATGTAAAATTATAAAAATTCTTCTAGGAGAAATCTGTATTACATTGGGTATGTCAAAGAGTTTTTAGATTCCACTCCAAAAGCACAACACATAAAAGAAAACATTGATTACTTGGACTCTCAAAATTTTAAACTTCTGCTCTGTGAAAGACACTGTTAACAAGATGAAAAGACAACCCACAGAATAGGAAAAGTATTTGTAAATAATATATCTGGTAAAAGTTTTGTATTGAGAATAGACAAAACATTTGAACAGACACTTTACTGAAGAAGATATATGGATGCAAATAAACATACAAAAGCATCCTCATCATCATTAGTTTTTAGGGAAATGTAAATTAAGAACACAATGAGAATTCACTACAAAGCTATTAAAATTGTTTAAAATTTTAAAATCTGACAATGTCAAATGTGGATGAGGATGTCGAGCAAATGTAACTGTCATACACTACAGACACTGGAAAACAGTTTATTGGTGCCTTTTTAAACTTAATTATACACTTAACATATGACCCAGTAATCCCATTACTAGGTATTTATACCGAGCTAAATTGAAAAGCAAATGTTCACACAGCTTTATTCATAATTGCCAAAAACAAGAAAGAACCTAGATATCCTTCCATAGGAGAAACACAGAAACACAGAAATTATCTATTTATTCTCGCAACAACATGAATGAACCATGTGGGCATTTTGCTAAGTGAAAGAAGCCAGACCCCAAAAGCTACATATTTTTTGATTTCCAGAAAAAAGGAAAGCCACTGGGATGGAAAATAAATCAGTGGCTGCCAGGGTTTGCAAGTGTGGGTTAAGTACAAAGGGATAGCTAGGAAACTTGTGAGAAAATGGAAACTATGCATTTGCCAAAGTCCATGAAACCGTACACAACAAAGGAAGTTGTACTGTATGCAAAATAAAAACAAAAACATCCACATCTATTCCACACTGATTTTAATTTTCTTAGAGCAGAAATATGCTAACTATCATTAAGAGATAAAACTGGATACTACAAAAGCTGGGCTCTTACCAGGTCAAATAAATAAGCCTAACTCAGAACCTTTGCTCTCACTTTTTCCTTCTCCATGATCAATGCAGAGACAAAAATCCAGACACATTTGACTTTGCACATGACCCACTAAATCTCTCTTGTGTGCAGGTAGACATGGCTATTATGTGGTTCTCTTTGTGTCTCTCAAAATATGTTTTTGATTACTGTAGTCACAAAGGAGGCACTCAAAAACTTTCAAGAAAAAAAAAATTAAGGGCTTTAAATAGTCCCTGAATAAACCTATTTAACTTTATTTCATCAGATCTTCCCTAAATTTGGTTGAACTCAGAATTTTTTCTTCGTATCTATTAACTTTCCTTGGAGGTGGTTTAGTGAAATATACTTTGAGAAACACCATAGATGTTGAAATACATTTTTGCACTTTGGATAATACTTAAAAGATTAATTTTGGATTCAGAAACAGTATTGAGGTCTCGAGAAATTTGAAAGATTTGAGTGAATTGTTTTGACTGCTGATTTAGAGACCATGTGGTATTTATGAAGCCTATTTATATACATATAAGCCTTACAAAGCCACAGCCCCATGGCCCAGTTCCACAGAGGGGTCATAGTTTAAAGAACCCAATCCATGGGATTGAAACTAATTTCAAAATAAGTCAAGTTATTTACTTAATAACTTATTTATTTTACTTAATAACCTATTACTTAATATTAACTTAAAATTTTGAATACCATGAAAAAGCTATCTAGTCCATGTGATATTTTTTAGAATCCCCCTTTTTCCCTTTCCACTGCATTTATATACTAAAACTACTTCCAGCTCTCTCTTCTTAACCACTCCTGGAAAACCCCTCAACCTCACTACCTCATGTCTCCTTCAGTTCTGCTTCTCTCACCATTTACTCTTGAATTGCCACTGATGTCCAAGGAGTCTGGCAAGGTAGGACTTTCTTCAAGGGAGGAGAGAGAGGGAAACAATCAGCAGGCCCAAGCAGAACCTTCTTTAGCAGGCAGAGGAAGGAAAAGCCAGGAAATACTCAGTAGTAATATTTATTCCATTAAATACTAAAAGAGGAGCATAGTACACCCCGAGAAAGACTTTTTTGCAGTAAATAATCAGGTAATCAACGTTAGGGGAACTGAGGGCCTCGGTGCTTATTGACCAATTGTGACCATTGCGGCCAATTTTCAGCTGGCTAAATTTAAAAAGGAGGATAAAACTGAGAGACGATGTCAGTCAAGTTTCCGTCAGGATGGGCTGCCTGGCTTTCTCGGTCGGTAGAGCACGCGACTCTTAGCTTAGGGTTGTAAATTCGAGCCCCACATTGGATGTAGAGATTACTTAAAAACAAAATCTTAAAAAAAAAAAAAAAGTTTCGGTCAGGATATCAGGCTATTCTGAGAAGCCAAGTAGGGTCATGAAGGGGAAGCCATAAGGTGATCTAGGGAAGATGTCCGTATGACCATCACTCTGTGGATCCACACCAAGCATCTAGAGAGGGACCTGGGGCAGTGACTGGCCAGAGGGCAGAGCCCTTGGGAAGAGCTGGATACGATGGAGGAGAGAGAGCACAGGCTAGAACCCTTGCGTCCAATCTGTGTCCCTCTGTTAAAAACCACAGACCTTGAGAGAGGAATGGCTGTGGGCTTCCAGATCTCATGCAGACACAGATCTCTTTGGCCAGCTCTAACATACAACTGTACAGGGGAAAAGACACTGGGAAATGTGGTTCTTAGCTTGATGGAAACAATAGAGCAACCTATCACAGGGGTTATTAGTGAAATGAAAAAAGTAAAACATCTCCTTTTTGGTTGAAAACAGCATTTACTCCATCCAGATTTAACAAGTTTTGGGGGGGATTCCCACTCAGCGTCAGACATTGTGGTGGATATTGACACGCACACATGCATACACGTACACAGAACTTCTTCAGTGGTACCACACTATATGCTCCCCCATTTCTGTTGGTTAAAATGAGAAAAATGAAGAGTTTGGGCGGATCTGGAACTTTACCGACAAGATGTAAACAACAGTAGGAGATAATGTTGTGTGATGGTTAGGAAAGAAAGTTCCAGAGCGTCTGGGTCTAAATCCTGGGTCCTGTCATATAAGAGTTAAATGATCTTGGGCAAAATACTTAATTCCTCTCTCTATTCCTCAGCTTTGTCATTGCAAATTTCGGATAATACCCGCCTTACAGGGTTGTTGTAATAATTACACGTGATAATACATGTACAGCACCTGGGATTAAAAAAAATAGAAAGTCCAATTTAGGAATGATTAAAAATAAGTATTAGTGAAATTCGTGCTTGTGCCTACAAATATAATTTTTTAAATATTCAATTGCTGAAACAGAATGGTTTTAAATTATAATTATGTATTTTTAACATATGTTCTTTTTTGCTATCAATCAAAATGCTGATATGTATTATTTAATAACATACAGATAACTGAATATGTTACATATATCATACAGTCCCAGAATCCAGAATATTCAATTTCTAACTTATAATTTGAAGCAGAATACATAGGTATGAACTGACATGAATAGCTCCAAATTACTGAATAAACAATTGAAAATAATTGAGTTAGAGGCAGCACAAGTTGTATTTTAATAACTTAAAAATTCAGGTAGGACATTCTATTGCCCTGTATTCTGTTAATATACATGGACTTCCTGCTAACTACAGCTTCATGATCTGGATCTTTGCCTAAGTTGATGTCAACCCATTAGGGCTTTCTCTTTATTATTACTTGATAATCAATAGCGATCTCCTGTCCTTGGTTCTTCCTTTATAGCTATTTGTCCTAAATGGGACAATCATTCATTTTGCTACAATAAGGAAGATCCCCTGGCTCTTTGGCTGTGTCTCCCAAATCACTTGGCATTGACTCTCACTTGTTCACTGTTTTTCACTCCCTCATGATATGCTCTTTTCTGCAATCCCGATTAAAGCATAATGTACTTCTCCAGATAATTTATAAGATTCTTAAAAAGGAAAGACCCTGGACAGAAAATATGGTCTGGTTAGCATAAATCAGATGAATTTTAACTCATACAAAATATTGGCTATCTCTTAGCTTTCAAATGTTCTGATCAATACTATTAGTATGGGCATGTGCTTTTTGCCTAGTAATAGTACAAATTAACTGGAAAGGATTTTTTATTAACTTCTCTGTTCTTCCTTTATATACACATGAAGACATGGGAATATTGATTGATTCCGTATACCTGATTTTAAATTAATGGCTTATTTTTATCCATTCACATTACTCAGCAAAGTGAGAATCAGATTTAAGCTATCGATAGTCAGCCATTTAAAGGAGGGACAAGCAAGGCCGGTGCCCTCCTGTTACATTTCACTTATGTTACAACTGTATGACTCCTAATTGAGGGATCCCCTGATCTAGAAGACAATGAGTGATCCCTAGCAGTGATATCACTCAGTAATGCAGGTCCTCAGTATGTGTCGGTATGTGCTAAAGCATATGGGATGTATTCAGTCCCTAAACAAAGTTATACTTTTTTGAGTCATGACAATTTGCCAGCAGCTTATGCTTTATGAGGCAATGCCACATTTGGCCAGTAGATAGCACTCAAGATATTTCAATAAATGAAGACAATGGCTCTTGGTGCCATTATTAACACTGCCTGGGAAACATTAGACAAGTTCATTTTAGATCAGCGGAGGGGCTGAATAGATGGCTCCAAATGCTTAGAAATTGGGATTTTTGTACCAAATTCCAGTAGCCTTTTAATATAAATCTGTACTTTATTAGGGTAGGAAAATTAGCCCACTTGTTTCCTAAGACAATTGCTGTTTGAAGGCAAGGAGACTACCATTCATTTGACGCAGCTTGAAATAAAACAGGAAAGCAGCACTTGAATAGTAATGCTGAGGTCCAGAGGGACCACAAAGAATATGGCAGTTGCATTTCACAGAAAGACTCAAAATATAGTTAGTAGGCATCCATCCCGCTAAAGGGCACAGTTCAAAAGCTACGTGTATTTCCAAATGCAATGTTTGAATAAGTAAGAACCTGGCTGTAAACAAAAAACTCAGTCATGATTGCTGGAAGCCAGTGGGCAGTGCCTTGGCGTGGTTAAACCTACCCGTAAGTGTGGCTGACGCTATGTCTTGGTAAGTGACGTCTTCCATGGTGCGTAAGGAGGAACTCTTGTTCTTCAGAGGTGGGCAATGGTAAAGCTAGCCGTTCCTGTAATTTTGCACCATCTTCCACATGTTGCATCCCGGGTTCATCTGATATAGCAAGTGTGGGTCTGTGCCCATAAACAAGGTGATGGGTACTGAGGTGCTGTCCAGGCAGATACAGAAAACCCGGAGTGTGAACAGTTAGGAGATGAGAGTCATTCAAATATCTATCAAAGAAAACTGGAGGCACTTTTGAGCAAGAAAAGACCGTGTTAAGAAAAAAAGACATTTGAAAAAGAATCAGTGAGAAAACTAAAGAAACAACTTCAGCTTCCTTCTGCAGAAAATTGGAGGTGGTTGGAGGTGTCAGGCTATTATAAAAGTCAGCTCCTGGGAGGACAGGTTTTATTCCCTGCTCTCCAGGCGTCCAATTTCAAGTTTTCTGCAACTGCTACCCCCAGCCCACTTTAATGCACTTACACACTCAAGATGGCCAACCCAATACTCTGCTCAAAAGTTTCTAAATCTAGCCTCAAATTGCCTGAAACTACCTTCAGTCTTTGAACTTCCTATTCATGGGAGCCATTACGTGCTTCCGTTGTCATTGTTTCAGAGTCCATGTTTGGGCACTAGCAACCAAGGGTGCCCTGTTAATATGTGGGGGGGAAAGGGAGTCCTCTACAAACTTTCTGCATCCCAGATTTCTGAACCCTAAGCATTCAATTCAAATTGGAAAATTTCCATTTGATTACCTAAGATAGTGTTGTGTAAGTGTGTTTTTCCTTTGCTGTCTCTTTCTTAATCATTCTGGATCTGCAGGAGGCACCCCATCCCACCCTAGAATAAGCCTAGCACAGTTGAAGTCAAAAGAGCAACTGATCTGGAGTCTGGTGTTCTCTGGCCATGGCCTGGCTGTGTGACCTTAGGAATATCACTTTCCCTCTCTGAGCCTTAGTTTCCTTATCTATAAACTGAGGGGTTAAGCAAGATATTATAATTATAACCTTCTATGCTCTGTTCTTCTGCCTTCACACCATCTAGTAAGCAACATCCAAAGCAGGTTAAATGATTTCCTAGTTGTGATACCCACCATATTTGAAGTATAAGTAGAAAAGGTGATTATTCAGTCCAATAAAACACATATATGGACAATGCATGGAAATACACATGGAAAAATAATGAAAGGTTTATTTAAAACATCAGTCTGATTTATAGATATGTAGTATTAGAACTCAGGGAGAAGCTCTCTCCTGCCTTGTCAGTCTTGAGTGATGTTCTCTTTACCCTCTCATCATAGGACCCCCTGGGAACCCCAGGCCCCCTCTCTCCCCTCTGCCTCTCCCCTCGGCTGCTGATAGTGGCATCAACCAGCAGCTCACTCTGGGTAGCACCTTCTAACATCCAAGGACGAGATGGTGAAGACATACAGTTGTGGCCACCAACTGTGGAGAGAAAAACATTTCACTACAGAGGAATCCTTCGATTTATGTCTGAACCAGGAGCCAGTGGTACATGTGATAAAACTTTTATAAATTCCCCAGTCATGGCCCAAATATCTACAGAGAAAATGTCTAGCTCTCTCCTGACAAGTCCTATATAACTAAGAATGTAAATAGGTTCAAATGATATTCCATTAAAACCTCAGTACATTCCAAATGGGGGTTGGCTACAATTCTGTAGGGGAAGGAAGGAAGGAAGGAAGGAAGGAGGGAGGGAGGGAGGGAGGAAGGGGAGAAGGAAGGAAGAAAAAAAATAAGTTTCTGATAGAGCAGTAGTTCTCAACCATGACTATATAATAAAACTTCCTGGGTGAAAAATACCAGAGCTCAAGCCTACTTTTAGAGATGTTAAATTCCCCAGTGATGCCATGTGCAGTCAGGGTTTAAAGACAATGTAATATGGCATCATATTTTATTAAATAGTGACTCAGTAATATTCAATTACTCAACAAGAGTGGCAACTAAAAAGGATTTTAAGTTGTTAAGAATTGCTACTAAAAGCCCACCAGCTTATTACAGAGGTCTAAGAGTTCCAAAGACTCCCTGAGAATTCCCTCTTTCCTTGGGTTAAGTACTGCCATATTCTTGAGTCCCGAATCCCACTTCCCTGAGGGCTGCAGAGTAGCCCCATGCCATGTAATTCTCCTCATGTCTCACTCTTCTAAAATTGTTACTAGATCAATGCTTCAAGCTCAGTCAGTCAAACATCTTTTCCTAATAATAAGATAGACTCTGGGGCTTTTAGCATCCATAGATCATTCCCACAACTCTCATTAGCTAAAGGTTCATTCATTCACTACATCAAAACTTTTATAACTGCCGGCCAGTTGAAAACTACCTGAGGCAGAGTGATGAATTGGAAAGAGCACCACATAGGAAGCTGAAGGCCTTGAATCTAGTTTCAGATTTGCCTACACATCTCCAGATGACCTGCAGCAAGTCACATAACACTGAGTTTCTGTGTCCTTAAACATAAAGGAGAAAGTTGGTTAATGTCTACTATCTACCAAGACTCTGAAATGCTACGCTGCGTAGAATGTTCTTATCCACATGCTGGTGATGATGCTAATGAACAGTAGAGTGAGAAAGTAAGTACAGAGAAGCATAAGAAGAAAGCTAATGGTCCAGTTGAGCAAAAGTTGACAAATTTGCTTTCAAAGTGTTGGCATCCCTGTAGGTTGCCTGTTTGAAAGACTACAATGGAGTCATATGGCAGTAAAATTTGTTAGGTTCTACTTTCTGCCACTTGTCTATATGAAAAGACTATTTTCACTCCCCTCACACTGTGAAAACCACCCTTGCAAAATGAAAAGGCAATGATCTGATTCTCTAGCTGTTAAATTGCCTATACGAGGGAAAGTGGTGATGTTTAAAGTGAAGAAAAAAAATTCCTCCAATATGCCAGGAAAGTTTAAAAATATTCCAACCCCAAGTTCAGTTCACTGTTCCTTTACAACAGCTCATGCACCCACGTCTCTCCATTCTTGTCTTTCCAATGACCATGACCCTCTCATCATGTGACCTCCTCCTCAAGACCACCCCGCGTGTACATCTATGTCACTTGATGTGTGACTTTCCTCCTCCAAAAAGTTGTAAGACTCCTTATTTCCTGCAGATCAAGCTAAACTGTTCAGCTTGGCATTCTCAGATCTCTACTGCCTAGCCCATAACCTAACTTTCCTCTCACTTTTCCTCAACACATTTCCTCTAGCCAGTCTGATCCACATATTGTCCATCTTCTAATGATGTCATATGAAGTCCCTCCACTTTGCCCTTGCTCATGCTCTTCCTCCCACATGGAACAGCTCTTCCCATTTTCTCCCACATAGACTCATCTTGGCCATTCTTGGAAACTGAGCCAGCTCCCATTTCATCTCTGTCACGAAGCCTTTGTATTGGTTTAGAATGATCTTTCTTCCCTTGAATTGTAGTAGGCAGCCCTTAAGCTTATACTTTCTTGTAATGTCTATTATGTTTTGTTTATTGCATGTTTCCTGATTAGACTGTATATTCTGAAGGACAAAGCAACATATTAAATGCTACTTTCTGCCTGTCTCTCCTCCTTTCTTCTTTCTTTTCTATCTTTTCCTTCCTTCCTTCCTTTCTCCTACTTTCCCATAGTATGTACAGCAAAATTTGGGGAATACAGTAAATTACCAGTAGTCACCTTATAAAAAACACAGTAATACCAGACCTTAGTCAGTGAGGCCCTTGGTGCTTCTCTCTTACAAAGCCTTATCAATGGAACACAAAAGTTCACTCATGTTCCTTAGCTTTTAGCTTGGAATTTGACACCTTTCAGCATGTTCCTTTGTGAGAATACTTTGTACTAATCGGACACATGTCCAAGTTTAGGTCCCTTTAAAATTTTATGTCTGTGTCCCAAAAGTACAGAAATGGTCTAAGAAATATGAACCACTTTAAAGAGTTAAGTATTCCAGTAATTAAATCACTTAATTATTTATTTCAATCGTGTGTTAAGTCAACCACTCATCATTTAGAGAGTTAGGGATAAAAGAATTAGAAACTACTAAGTCAGGAAGGGAGCCCACCTTCTGGTTTTATAGATGAGTCAGCTGAAGCTCAGACACCAAATCTAAATGAATCTAAATCTTGCAAAGTCCTTTGCCCTCCCCTTCCTCTTCTAGCAGCACCTCTCTAAAAGGGGGTGCCTCTATGTTTGTCAAACCCTTCCCCATTTAGTCCCTCTTGTTTCCCAGAGATTGTCTGTAAATAACATGCAGCCTTATCCAGGGACCTAAAGTTGGACAAGGAGATCAACCCATAGAGATCTCTTCCAATTTTTGAAATGATCTTATTTATGCTTCTAAGATAAAATCACTTTCTAGAAGTGGCCTCTAAGCCTTGGTAAAGAGATAATTTTTATGGACCTCAGGGGTAGCTATAGGAGGTGAATTATAGATTTAAATATGCAAATAGTGATTGTGTCTAAGAGTTTGTTGCAAGGAATAGTAAGAGTCTGAGGACAAGCAGAAGTGGGACAGAGCTGGTGCATCCTTGCTATAGAGTTCTGGAACTCCCAGTCAGGCTTGGCAAGGGGTTAAGAACACATGGCCCTCACTTATCTTCCTCCCTTCCTTCCATACACAGAATGGAATTGTACTAGAGAGATACCCCACTTGCAGCCTCAGAGACAACATGCTTTTTAAGTCACACTGGGATCCCAGAATACTTTGGAATAAACTCTCTCCCCATCTGTAGAATCTTGGCATACCCAGTGAAAAGGTGGGACCTTGCCATACCCAAGTCAATCCTACTATCCTTGGGACCTACTTCGGAGGCCGCTCTGCTTCAAACGTGGTCCTGAACCATTCAAAGGCTTACAGACTTCCCCTTCATTTCTATTTTAGGGTGGAAGGTGGGTTGTAAGAGGAGAAAGATTTTCCTAAATTTCCCCTAGGAATTCCCCCTAAAATTTCAGCCCAAACTTCACTTTTTGTTGTTTTATTTTTTGAAGACTGGAAATCAACCGCAATTCTTCTCCCTTGCCTCAACATGTTTTTCTTCCATAAGTAAGAGCTTTGTGTTTCTGGAAGTAGGAAATTAGCTTGTTTTGCTCATTCCTCTTGAAGCAGCTGCTTAGAGACTCATCCCTGGAAAAGTGGCTTTACCTCTCTGGACCTTAAATTTCCCATCTGCTCAATAAATGGGTTGATGAGCGATGGTTAAATTCTCATCCACCATAAACGGTGGAAGAGTCTGAGGCCCACTGCCCTTTGACTTTACTCCTCGAACGTCCAGCACAGAGGTAGTTGAAGGTTAAAGATCTCTCCAATGGCGAGCTGTTAATAAGGGGGTGAGGCTCACTGGCTGCAGGTTTACAGCCACGCCCGGGCTCAGATACCTCTCTCCAAGATATCCCGCGTCCTGGCAGAAGGTTTGTGTGGCGCAGCTCTGTCGGTCTCCGGGCCACCCAGTTGTCTATACTATCTTTAAACCCGATCAAGCCCGGACCGCACACTTAGCTCGGTTTCTCACGGCTCTGCCGCCACCCCTCCTCCAGGTGCCTCTCGGTTCCCACTATTTTCCACTTCCAGAAATCCTTCCAGCCGAGCCAGCCACACTTTGCACCCCTCGCTTGGGGCTCTGGAGCTGGGCGCTGACGTGGAGTGGGGCGCCCTCCCGGGGTGTCCCGGGCTCCAGCCCCACCTCCCCGCATCAGCCTTTCTTGTTCGCTGCCCCCCACGCCCCGCCCAGACCCCTGCTGTCGCCTTCCCTCCAAACTCCTTGGGTGTTCTCCCGGAGCCCTCTTTCTTGCGTCCGTGTAAGGAGACCCCGCCCACCCCGCCCTTACCTCCCCAGTAAAACGGGAGCGGGTCAGTGGGCAGGGCGGCTGGCCCAGCCGAGCCACCGGACCGGCTCTCTGCTGGGCGGGGGCGGGGGCAGAGAAGGCTCCGGGCCTCCCCGAGCTCCGGGGGCTCTCCGCTCTGCCCGGCAGCCGCACGGCGGGGCCGAATCACTAGAGCAGCCTCGCGCGGGAACCCGGCACCAAAGCGCCGGAGCCGCCGCCTCCAGCCCGCGGGCGCCCCCCGAGCTCACCCCGACCCCGGAACACAGGAGCCCCGGGCGCCCCTGGAGCCCCGCGAGCCCCGCGAGGCGTGCGGGTCTCGAGCGGCCCCGCACGCTCTTTTCCAGGCCCCCTCTAAGGAGGGGCGCGCGGGGGGCCCCAGAAGCACCTCCCGCCAGCCCGCCCTCCCCCTTCCCCTCCCGCCCACCAGCCCCGCACGGCGCGGCGCTGCGCTCGGATTCCGGGAGGGAAGCGCCGCGCGGTGTCCCTGGCGTCCTCAGTCCTGCCCCTCGAAGTGGAGATGCGCGAGAGGCAGGCGAGGGCGCGCAGCTCGTGAGACGCCGCGCCAGCCGGCACCATGCGCTTGCGGCCGCTGCCCCTCGTCGTGGTCCCCGGCTTGCTGCAGCTGGTGAGTGTCCGGCCCGCCGCGCGCCTCGCGCGCTGGGGACGCGTTTCGGCGGGAAAACCGCGTCCGTGGCCGACTCGGAAACAGAGACTGGGGTTGCATGGGACCTCGGGGCTGGAAGCGCGCGGATTGCAGGGAGTTTGGGGTTGCTTTAGGGGTTGGAGGGGAAGAATCGCGGAATTTAATAGAGGGGACCTTGAGGCGGATGAAGGGCTTAGCAAGGATTGGGACTTGAGGGCTGGGGTAAAGTAGGCAGAAAGTGGCCAGGAAGAAGGTGCGAGAGGGGATGAGGGTAGAGGGATAGGATGAGGATGGTCTGAAAGATTTGCCTCCAGCCCAGAGTTTGAGGGGTTTGGTGGTTTTTATGTTTCACATGGTATTTTGCCCGGATGCCTGCAATCCTTTCAAACCCTGGCATCGTGCTTCCTTGTTCTCAGGGTCAGTTAGTAGCTCCTTGCTAGGAGAAAACTTTGGCAAAAGACCGATGGGGTGGGGGGGCATATTGGATTTCTCTTCGTTTTCCGTCTGGCGCTGGGGACTGGGATGGGGTTTTGTGCCGGTGGGGATGCAGGATGTAACTTTCACGCCCAACTCCACGCTGGAGCCCCCTCTCGGGAATCTCTTAAGCAGTATGCTACCAAAGACCTCTCCTGCCTCATCTGGCCGAGGGGGCTCTGAGGAATATGAAGGGTATTAGAAGGTGGTTCAGGGTTCGCCAGCGAGGCTTTGGGCGACTGTTCGCACTGTAACTATCTTCTCTCCCCGCTTTTCCCGCGTGGCGCCGCACTCTCCTCCTTCCGAAATATACCTCCATACTGTATGTATTGTTAGTTAATTATACTTAAGGGCGATCCCAAGTAAAATCTTGCAGAAGACAACTTTTAAAGTAAAATTAGAGAAAGGGACTGCTTTCGCCTGTGTCATGGATTTCTCCTGCTCTCCAGGCACTTACCTTGATACAGTGCTGTTAAGAGGGTTTTCTCCAGATTCCACGGTTTCTTTGGTCCTTATACTTAAGATTTTGCTCACTTAGCTCTGGGCTGTTAAAACAAGGTTAAGGAAACCAAGCACTTAGAGAACGATGATCTCTCCCTTTCCTTTTTCTTTTCTTTCCTCCTCTCCTCTCCTCTTCTCTATCTCTGTTATTTCCTTTAAGTGGGTGAGATTCAGTAACTTACGAAAGTTTCTCTGTGAGATGTATGATATTGTAGATGCAGAGGTACTTGCAAATTTTGAGGATGGAAGGGAATTCTAAAAGGTCTTAGTGAAGGGGAGAGGTTAAGGAAAGGCTTGTCCATTCTGGTTACAACAGAGATTAGCTTCACTTGCACAGCATTAGGTAAGAAATTCTTCAGTGGCGTCAAGAGGAAAATGCAGTGATGTTCCCAGATGTCCTTTGCTGAGCCATCACATCCTGCCTATATACAATATTGCATGTTAAAATAAATTTTACATCTAAGGCATTGTGCATGCAACATATATGCCACCTTAGACCTTAGTATCACTTGCTTTTTAAAATGTTTAAGCTGGATTCCAATAAAAGATGGTCTAACCAGCAGCATTTGTATGGTGTGTGTAAGTAAAACTCCAAAAGCCTGGAGAAATCAGGTACTTAGGTAAGATCTTCAGGTTATCTTCATGAATCTCTTAGTTAATTTAATTTTGCATTCAGTGATCATGAACTGTGTATCTGTTCCACTGTGTTAGACTCTTAAAGATGAGGAAATATATTTGGGCATATGATGGGAAAAGTTCTCCTATCAGGCACCGTATTGGAAATGTTACATTTTTTTTTCACACCACCATAGTCAACAGGAAATAGGAAATACATATTGAAGGGATTATATACCCTCCTTAAGAGCTAGATTCTAATATTACAGCATGGATTGATTGATGCATTTTTAAGGAAGCTTATGTCAAATTCTAATCCGTTTTTGGATTGTGCTTGGGTTGTAATGTTTTTTTCCTGGAGCACTTTATCATGGCAAGTGAGGTCAGAGCTGCAGCTGTGTGATAAGCACACATTCCTTACACCGCCATCATTTTGGACAATAAAAGGCTGTTTACATTCTCCACATTCTTAGAGCTGTTTCCAGCCATATAACACAAGGGGGTTAGAATGTGAAAGGAAAACAGAGTGGCTGAGGAGGGTAGACCTCAATGAAAACATTCCCCAATCCCACCATGTACCCCACCCTGGCAGGTATCAAGGAGGGCAGGTCATCATTTGGCCCTTTAGATGGCTCCCCGTTTTATTCTACCTTTTTCAAGCTGATATTGAGCTTATTTGCTAAGTCCCAATAGCAAGTGGATAAAACGTTTTCTTGATTTAGAAACTAGTCTTTTAATTTTCTAGGAACTAGAAACATATGTATTTAGTAGATCTGCCATTGGGGGAACAGGGGCAGGGGCAAGGTTGGGTTATTGCTGGAATTGGATTTTATTTTTTCATCCACCCTGGCAACATGAAGAATGTACTTTTTAAAACATGCTAAATATTTTAAACCAGTAGTGGATTCATTTGGGGATTTTGAAATTTAATTTTAAGAAAATTGTCTGTTTCATCGAAAACAGTCACAAGGAGTTGGGTCCAAATAAGTCACTAACCACATCATACTGGTACAATAACTAGAATGTTTTTACTTGTTTTTGTAATACTTAAAATTTGTAAGAAAACAGTCAGCTGAACTGATAAATATTGCAGGTAGCCTATGAAGTACGTGTGTGTGTTACCTGCCCTTGTCCAGTTCTCCTTCCTTTGTCCAGTGTTTTAACAGATAGCTTGCTTTACCTAATTAATAGGATTACTAGGCAGTTGCAAAATTTAAATATCAATCCTGAATATATTATATTCTCCAAAATCCTTATTCAGCAACACATTCTTTATTACAGTATTAACAGCACATTATTTCTTTTCTGCCATCTAATGATGAGAAAATTAGCATTTGGAATTAATATTACAATATAATGAGTGTTATTTCCTGACATGACACAAAGTAAAGACTTCGCCAGATGACAACTTCTTACAGATTTACGTGATAATTTGGAACTCATAATAAGTGTGATTTTTGCCTTTAAGTAAAATGCAGATTGTAAAAAGATTAAATTTGAATTTAAGTGGATTATTAGCTTGAGTTTAAGATAAAATTGAGTGATTTTTAAAATAAGTTTGTTATACATTTCAACTTTTTTTCTGTGATATAATGATTTTATAAAGTAAAATATAAATTAGAAGTGATGTAAGTTAGCGAATTTTTAGAATTCTATAAAACCAGAACACTTGTGATGCAAGGTGTTACAATTTTAAGTTCATCCTCATTGTGTAGTATCATCCCACATGAACTTATTAAGTGTATTTTGTTTATCTTTTAACAAATTAATAATTTTAATATTTGTTTAGTATGATATTCATAACATATATTTATTCTCAGCTCCGTATTTACAAAAAGTGGTAACTCATGACTGTCTTCCATTCAAAAATCATAATTTCTCTCATACAGTTCTGATCAATAAACATCAAAGCAGTATTTTCTAGTGTAGGATCAATGGTCTCTTGGCGAGATGACAACGCACAGGAGTAAAAGTACCACCATATCATGGTTACGACTTAGAGTTGACGGGCCATTAAAATTAATTCCTCATTAAAAGCATCATTATCTTAGACATTCTTAAAAATGAGAATTAGGATTAGACAGCTAAGTCCTCTATGCTAGCCACTCACCTCTCAGTGTAAGTTGTGTTCCCTTGGCCTATTGTGAGATTTATGTTATCTGGTTCAGTTTTAAATGCCTTCCCCATAGGAAACTGACCCCTCTTGGGAACTTATTTTATAGCTTAATAGGTTTCCAAATGGAAAAGAAAAGCTTTCTTAATCTTTGTTGTGTTTTTTTAATATTCTTTTTTTATTGTTTTTGATTAATGATCAAAATGCTAAATAAGGCAGAAGGCTTTTTGAAAACCCTTTTAGAGGTTTTACATTGTCAGCTTAAAATGTGTAGCTCTTGCAAATCAAATGAGTTAAGAAATGTTGATTTTATAATACGTTGCCCACCTTTTACCTATTAAAGAGCTAATCAATACACTTTGAATGATTTAGACTTTTAGCAGTAGCAACCAAAAGTGAATATAAATGTGTCACAGGTTTGTGATTTTGTAAAAGCTCTAAGACTGTCTCTTACTGTTTACGTATTCTGCGGACTCCTTTACCTGAAGCATTGCTGGCTAAGATTTGAAAAAAGAATTATAGCTGCACACTCAAGTGCCTACAGTTAGGGCTGTGTCAGCGTTTCCGTAAAGAATCTCATTTCTATCTTAGCCATAAGCATTATTGCCGGTAAGAAGTTGGCATTTAATATCTTGATTTGGGAGTCAATTATTTTAAAGCTGCTTTAAAAAATTGGTCCAAATGATTTTGAGCACTCATCCATGTGAGGTTACTCTCTCAGTATTCGTACAGTATGCAAGACAATGACTTAACAAACTAATTTCTGTATTAGTCTGGCACAGAGGTTATAGTGTTTAAATTATTTAAAAATAATCCTTTCCCAATTAACCCATTTATTGCACCATCGTAAGACTTTGAAACACTATTTCATCATAAATGTTTTTAATTGTGCCAAATTCAGATGCCCTAATGATTATTTTTGTGAGTTTTATTTGCTAACAATCTACTTGAATTTTTTTTACTACTTTTGAAGTGACCAATGGTGTTAATACAACTCCATTCTTTATTTCAAAACCCTGCTCAGTAAAAAAAGGATTTAAAGCAATTTACAGCATAGATTTTCATATTAATAGAAGGAATTCTAAGATATGATTGATTGAAAACTTCCATTTTATGTTATTTTTAATTTATGAAAATCTCGATAAAAACCTTCAAACAACTGTATGGTTGATGTATGTAAGATCAATATGTAGTAAGGAATTCTGTTTCTTTGTAGAATGACCATTAAAAATTAAAATGTCATTATTTAAACCCAAAAGCTATAGAACGTATTTTCCTTTTTTCCTGGCCAGATCATTCAAGAAGTTAAAATAGTGTCTTTAAACTTACCGTTCTTATAAATTTTGTCTGTCCTAGATTTATGGACGTATGGTAAGGAACTAGGGAAGTTTTGTATACTTAAACTACAATAATAATGCTGTCTTAGAGTTGCATATTCTTACTGTTTTCAAGTTTCTTCCATACAGTTTACCACGTTCTCTTCTCTCCTTACATAAAACTATAAGATTGAGAAGGACATTTTAAATGTTTCCATTTGTAGATTGGAATGAACAATGCGTTTGGTGTTCCATTTCTAAATAAATTGCGCGTTCAACAAATATTGACTATTTTGACCCAGACTATGCACCGAGATTATAGCAGATGTTGAGGACACAGCAGTAAGCAGAATAGGACTGGTCTGAGAGTGTGTGTGTGTGAATGTGTGCGCACATATGTGTGTGTACGTGTCTTGGGCAAATCACTTAACAACCTCAACCCCTCATCTATAAATGAAGTCATTAATGATAAACGGATGAAAAGTGATTTCTAGCATCACTTTCTTTTTTTTATTATATGGTAACAGTGTTCTGGATTTTTCTTTTTATGAATTACATCTTTAATTACTATACAATTTGAGGTATGTCTTACATACAAACAATTGTTTTAAATATAAGTTTTTTTTTTTTTTAAGATTTTATTTATTTATTCATGAGAGACAGAGAGAGAGAGAGAGAGAAGCAGAGGGAGAAGCAGGCTCCCAGTTGAGCAGGGAGCCCGATGCGGGGCTCGATCCCAGGACCCTGGGATCATGACCTGAGCCAAAGGCAGATGCTTAACGACTGAGCCACCCAGGCATCCCTAAATATAAGTTTTACATGGAGTTTATGCTGTGTAACCACATCACAAATGATATGTATATTTAGAAGTAGATTTAAAACACTGCAAAATTGATTAATATTATCCCTGCTTATGGGAAGAGAAAATTGTTGGAAGTAGGCAAAGGGAATTGATGAGCATTTATTTAACCCATATAATCAACAAAATCAATAAAATTTAAATTAAAATGGTGTATTCAGGCTTTTTCCCCTCTCTACTATTTTTAAATTGCAAACTACTAACATCTAGTCATTGCTTTAATTTAAATAAAAAGTAAATTGACTCTCAGTTAAATTCTAATTATTAAGATAAACAACATAACGGTGTAATACTGTACTTTAACCAGAAAATGATCATGTGACTTTTGTACGCCTCAATAGAATCTAGCCTATTTAAATCAGAAATATTTTTAACTAAATACGAAGGTTTCAGGAATTCAGATGTAAATGGTACGGAATTTTTAAAAGACAACCAACAAAGAGTTGGCATGTGAGACCCTATCAAAGATGGAGAATATGTCAGTGGTCTTAACATTAGGAAACATCTGAAACAGATGGACTAGTCCTGGGGTTCACTCCAATTACACTTTAAACAATGTAAATGTCTTTAGAAATGAACCCTGACTTTGTGATATTGCTGTTCAGGGCCAAATAAAGTAACTCTAGGGTCATAAAAACACTTGTTTAATTCTCCATGCAAGAATATGCAAGATTGTGAGTTTCAAGCATTGTAATAATACTGACAATTTTAAAATCTTATCAGTTTTACCATAAGTTACATAGCATGTGTATTTATTCATTCAGAACAGTAACTTAAGAAATAGTCTAGATTATTAGTAGGGAGAGACCACATGTTTAATTTATGTGGTTCTATAAAGTCCACGGGATTTCCATCCCAGAATTCTATCCCTCATTTTTGTGTGCAGACTTAACCAGTGAAAGTGGTTGATTGAGTATAACAATCTGCACGACATTTTGAATGGATAATGTATACAATAAGAGAATAGGGACTCTAAACAACTATTTAACATTTTGTAGTAATGATAACAATAATTTTTATTAACAAAGTTTTACATTTTGATAATCTAAACAGAAGACAATTGGGATCGGTGTAAAGAATATTGCTACGGGGATAAAAAAAAAAGGGAGGTGAAGTTTTCAAAGGTGTGTTTTCCATTATCGTGAGTTCACCTGTTAATCCCTTGTCAATGACTCCCAAATTTGTACCTCACTCCCTACCCTGCTGTTCAGGCTCCAAGACCATATCTCCATAGTTTCCTGTTCATTTTGACTTGGATGTTTTACTACCAACTCACACTCACTCACCATGTTCAAAGTCACACATATCTTTCCTGAACAAGTGCCTTCTAATATTCATGGGTTCAGATTTTAAAGTCACCACCTCCCCCTTTTTAATGTCTGGTGTCTTTGCGTTCAGACAAGTGACTTGGTATAAAGCACTACATGGTTTACTAGATTCTTTCACATATGTGATCTCGTGTTTTATCTTCACGTCAGCTCTGAAACGTAAGCAGAGCAGTAGTGACTGCATCCACTTTACAGATGAAGGAACAAAAGCATTGAAGTTTCAGAGATGGGCTGTAGACCAGAAAAAGATAAAACTTGAATTGTCTACCTAGTCCAGCTCTTAGGTCAGGGCAGCATCCATTTCTAGCAGAAGGTCATGAGATCTGTCTTTGACCTCCAGAACGATAGGCTCAAGGAACATCTCTAGGGAACGTCTCATTCTGTTCAGTGTCCATGCTGAGGTAGAAACCTCAACTCATTCATTTTAGGAAAGTTTTAAACAAGTTTGTCATAAAGTCAAAGAAGGTAAACACAAGGAACAGATTGTTGGATCATGCCCCTTAACCACGAGTTCCATTTAGAATTCAGCCTCCCAGAGTTTAGTTTGCCAAGTATTTTGGCTTTCATATAGCTTTAGGGCTGTTGTTGGCCGAGTAAATGTAGTTCCAGTTAGGATCAACAGAAGATTTGAGAGTTCTTCTAATTTCTCAGGATCTCAACCTGCACCACATGAGATTTGAAAAGATGAACAGGAAGAGAGCAAAAGGTCTTGATTTCTGTTAAAGGCCAGTTAATCCCGGTTGTCTAAGGGGCAGGTCGGACTATAAGAAGGAGCCTGGGGGATGGGGCGGGACTACCTAGTAGGTGCTTAAACTTGTGCGGAACTTGCTAGCATTCGTATATAATTGTGCTTTAGCAGTAGCAAACTCCCTCTTGTTCTCTCTTCCCTTTCCTACATTTGTAAAGATAGTATATCAGAGTGGATTTTGTGGGCTCTCCACCCAGATGTCCTTGGATCTCTTTTTAACATTTCTATGGACAACCCCCTCCCCTCCACTTTTTGGTTTCTGTTCTAACACTGGGCAACTGTAAATCTCCTTCAGAGAAGCACCTCCAGGTGTGGGTGTTGGATGCACCTTGCCAGAAAGCACTCAGAGTCAGAATGTCATTCCAGTCCCTTCCCTCCCCTTCTTGAGCCAGCTCTTAACAAATGACTCACAGGTGCCAGGGTTTTCTTGCTCTGAGACTTGGTGGAATATTCCAGAGTTCCCTTTGAGGCAGCAGGTTGACTCTCAAGTGGATTTTGCTTGAGATCACACCCTTCCGTGGCTTCCTTCCACTCTCTGACCTGTGGCCCCATGCTCTTCCCGGACTTTCCTGGAACCCCTTCATTAGAAATCACTTGCATTCAAACACTTGTCTCAGGGTCTGCTTCTGGGGAAACCAACCTAAGATTTCTGTTTAAATGTCTTTTTTTTAATATTCAGAAATTTTTAAAATAGCCATTCTCACCCCTGTCTGCATTCTGCCATCTCACAGTAAGAGATAATCACTATGAATAATTTAATGTGTATTTTTCCAGAAATTATGGATATGTATGCTTTTATCATAATTATATCAACACGACATAATGTTCTATAACATTTTTAAGGCAATAATATATTGTGGCCATTTTTATGCAATATAGAACAACTTCTATTTTTGAGGATTCATAGTATTTTATAGCATTGACATACCATAATGTATTTGATCAATCCCTTATTAATATTTTGACTGTTTTGAATTTTTTGAATATATTTGTGAATATACAAAATGAATTCCTAGAATTGAAAATACTGGTTCAATGTTTGGAATGTACAATATGATTTTTGATAAATATAAATTGTCCCCTAATTGACTATACCAAAATACAGACCCACACACAGTGTATTTGCATATCTGTGTCCCTATCTGGAGAGTGTATTCCCTTCTTTTTAACTTTGCCGATCTATTAGAGTAAAATACCTCATTGTTTATTAGGAAGGTGAAGTGTGTTTTCACATTTAACCATTTGTATTTCTTATTCTTATAAATTTTCTTAATTTTTCCATTCTTTTTTTTCTACAGCTTTAAACTTCTATAATTTTTTTATATCGCTCTTGCACAATTGTTTATTTTATTATTCCTGGATATTTTATACTTTATGGCGTTGTTGTGGATACTGTTTCTAGGCCTGACATTTTAAAATTATTTTTTGCTGGCATACAAGGAAAGATATTTATTTTAGTGTATTTATGTTTGTATGAGTTCTATTTCTGAACTAGATTATTTTTAATGATCTTTAATTTGATTCTCCTGGGAGATTTTATATATAGATAATTATATTATCTATAAATAATCTTATATTTGGCTCTTTCTATTAAACATTGATGCCTCTTGAATTAAAATCTATTCTCCTAGTATACTGAGTAAAACCTTCAGAATATTGTTGACTATCAATACTGGGAAAGATAGCGTTTTCATATTTCCAACTTTAATGGAAACTTTGCTAAATATGATGTTTACTAATCTATCAAGAATATACTTTTATATTCCACATTAGAATAAATTTGTTGATCAGAGGTTGATTTCAGATATGTTTTTTTATTTTTATTATTTTTTTATTAAATTTTTTTTTTAAGATTTTATTTATTTGAGAGAGAGAATGAGAGAGGGAGAGAGAGAGCATGAGAGGGAGGAGGGTCAGAAGGAGAAGCAGACTCCCCACTGAGCAGGGAGCCCATGTGGGACTCAATCCCAGGACTCCAGGATCATGACCTGAGCCGAAGGCAGTCGCTAAACCAACTGAGCCACCCAGGTACCGGATTTCAGATATGTTGTAGCATCCTTCAAAATGATCATATATTTTTAAAATGCTAACCTCTTCATATTTTTGAATTATGAAACATAATTTTCCTAATATATTTCCTAATATTTTCCTAATACTAAGCTGTTTAAACCAAGTTAAATGATCTGTATTTTAATACACTGGTACATGTGTTTTTATATTGTTAGTATTTTATTTAGGAACATTGATTATTCATAAGTAAAATATAGCAAAAGTAGAACACATCAGGTTTTGCATCAGGATTATTCTAGGATCATAATTAGAAAGACTTCTATTTTTTTCCTCAGTTCTGGGAGAAATTAAGATAGTTGAGAATTGCTTCTCCCTTGGATGTTTGTTGGGAATCATTTTAATCCATTTGAGCCTTTTTGTTTCAGGAGAGATCTTTTATAAACATTTCATTGCTATTAGATTTTTTTTCAACCTTTATTGATTCCATTTTATTAATTTTAAAAGAAAAGGATGCATTTTTGTGCATCTTCAAATTTATTGAGCATAAAATAGTATATACTCTTACTTTAATTTTTAAAAATTTACTTCATACCTGTGAATTTACACCATATCCCCCCCTCCCCAAGTTTGTATGTTTTGGAACAGTAGTAGCTGGGGACTGCCTTCATTCTCTCTCTAGATCTACAGCTGTAACTAGAAGCTTTCTGTGGCAGATTCCATAGTTAATTCTGTAAGCTGTCCAAGGTGAATGGACCCTCACATTAAGAGGTGAGCATCCAGAGCCTCAGCCCTCTTTCTGCTCACTGGAGGACATTGCAGCCTCCTGGGAGCTGCCCTGGTGCCTGTATGTGCTCCCAGCTCCTCCTAGGCTGAGCTTGGTGGTGGGAAGAGGGTACTCAGTTGGGGTGGGGGTGTAAACCCTAGCTTCTGCTCAGGTGCTCTTCTCCTTTGCCTTTGATTGGTTACAGGCTGCTCAGCACATCTGGTTTTTGCATCATTCTGATTCACTCTTCCTTCCTTCCTCTAGAGGTTCTCAAATCTTGTGGACTCTTGGCATCCTTTCCTCTTTCTAGCACCACTATGCATTCATTCTTGTTTTTGCATTCCTAGTTCATGTCATTGGAAATTTGGGAGGGAGGCAAGGTAAATACATTCACTCAGCTTTCCCCATTGCAACTGGAAATCTTTTAGTCATTTTTGGCTCATTTTTCTTCATCCCCTACAATATCCATTCACTCGCAAAATCCTATGAAATTTCCTTCCAAATCCTTCTGTAAACTGTCTCTTCCTCTCCACCTGCTGCCATTTCATCACTACAGCAGCCTCCTAGCTGGTCTACTTTATTCCAAAACAAGCCTTCTAAATTCACTCCACATGCCACAGAATCATCTTTCTTAAATCCTCTTTTGATTTACTATGTCGCTCAACTTTTAAGAATGAGATTGTGATTCCCGTTTTCTTAACGCATCGCATCTACATTTTGTTGCCTGGTTTTTCAGCCTTAAATCTCTTGTCCAATATTCCTCACATACTATAAACTGCAGCCAGGTCTGTACCCTTCATACTCCATGAGTATGTCCGAGTGGAGGGAAAGCCCAGGTTTGCATGTCAGAATGACTTGGATTCAGTGCTTTCTTTGGCATCTTGGACAAGCCAATACATCTACTCAATTTCAGTTTCTTCATAAAATAATGTCAATTATAGCTATTTCATAGGGTTGTGATGATTATATACAAAAAATGTAAAATGCCTAGTACCTAGCATTAGCTTAACAAAGATCAGTGCTCCTTTCCATCTGCAACATCTTAGCTTCTTGGTATGCAAACAACAGGAGCTCTGACAAACTTAAGCAGAGAAGAAATTCATGAGAACAGGGTGACTCACAGAAAAGGTTGGAGAACCAGGCATGTCTAGAGCAGAATCAAGGGTCTGGCTATCAGGAAAGTATCAGTTAGGCAAGAGGATGAATAAATGCCAACCTTTTTTTTTCTCCAGTCCTTGTTTTGCTTCATTTAAGATGTCATGTTTAGGTTGAGAGCATCTGGTTGGCTTGAAAAAGGTGGGATACTTTGATCAACTGTTCTACACATTGTAGGGAATCAACACTCTGTGTTCCATTAGAGAGCTTGTGATCAGAACTCCCACTAAAGGAAGAAGTCTGTTAGAGAAAGAGACCCAAACCCCTCCAGCTCTTCATCTTAATTAGCGTGATTTTTCACTCATAAACTTACACAACCAAAGATCACCAGACATTTAAGAGAAATCATTGGCAAAAAGGAGGAGGAGGAGAAGAAGAGGAGCTACCCTGGAGGAAACAAATAATAATAGGAGATAGATTTCAATTTTAAGGATTCCTAATTAGTATTCTCAGAAACTCAGGAGGATATTGCATCCTGAAAATAAGAACAGGCTGCTATGAGGAAAGATCAACTGGGTCATGAGAAAGAATTCCTGGAAATGAAATATATAACTGACAAAATTTAAAAGTTGGGAAGAAGTTTGAAAAGAACAGGGCTAAAGTTCATGCTGGTGAACTTTTTTTTTTTTATTTATTTTTTATTTTTTTTAAAGATTTTATTTATTTATTTGAGAGAATGAGAGAGAGAGCATGAGAGAGGGGAGGGTCAGAGGGAGAAGCAGACTCCCTATTGAGCAGGGAGCCCGATGCGGGACTCAATCCCGGGACTCCAGGATCATGACCTGAGCCGAAGGCAGTCGCTTAACCAACTGAGCCACCCAGGTGCCCCATGCTGGTGAACTTTTAAGAGGAAGTCTGCCATGACAGAACCAAAAGACCAAAATAGGAAATAGGAGCAAACAGTGAAGAGACACAGACGACAAATTCAGAAAATCCAGCGAGAAGCTCCAGAAACAGAGACTGTGAGGGGAGGGAACCTAGTAAAAAAAAACAAAAAACAAAAAACAAAACAAAACAGAAACCAAAACAAACAAACAAACAAAAAAAACAGTGTTGAAGGGGCTGATTTAAAAAAAAAAAATCTGGTGAAATTTCTGAACTCGAAGGAAAAAATAGAAAATCCTAAGAGTTTTCAGAGAAACAAGAGATTACTGGCAAACACAAACACATCTCATTAACCACACTGGATGTTAGAAGCAATGGAATAATGCCTTCATAGTTCTGAGGGGAAAGGGATATTGAACCAACGGCCAAATTGTTAAGTATGAAGGAAAAAGGAGGAGGAAGAAGCAGAGAAAATCAAAGAAAACAAAAAATGACATTTGGGGCATGTGAGGATCCCAGGGGAGTTACCACTCATGCCATATGGAACAATCTTCAAAGATATACCTCAGCCAAGCAAGAAGAAAGATAGAACAGGAGGATGCTGTGGGATAGAGTGCTGTCTGAGTATGACTCAGAAGTGAAGGAAGCTAGAAAAGGATCTGTTAGCCTGTGACCTTGGAAAGGTGTGGGGTTCCGTTTCCTTGTCTAGTTTAGTCACACTGTGGTTCTAAAGGGAATTCCATGTCAATCGTTCCAGTTTTAGAATGTTTAGAATGGATTTATACACAAAGCATGAATGATTTAAATATAGTCTAAGAATGGAATGTAACCATACTGAATATTAATGAACTTAAGTAATAGAATATAATAAAAATTTGGAGGTAAAAGGAATACACAGGTGAAGAGAGGCAAGCATGCCGGTTTCCTCATCTTTCATAGGAAGAAGTTAAGAGAAGCTGTCGAATGTTAAAAAACTAAGAAATAGACTTAAAGTCTTAAAAGCTACCAAACAATAGAAGAATTAAAAATAATACAACCAACAAAAATTCAGCATGTAAATTTATTTACAGTGCGCTTTTACTTTTTCTGTCATATAAACAGATTAGAAGAATACATTTAATAGTAAAGTGGAGATGGCATTTTGACCTTCCAGTGTGATTTTGTATAAGTGCTCTTCTTTTTGTGTAGTGTTTTTGACAAATACTATCACTCTATGAATTTCAAGATAAGGGAGGTCTTCTTAGTGGAGGGAGCTTCCCAGCAGTTGTGAAAGCATGCTTGTGAGGTCATGCATCTGCCTTCACTGGGCTGTGATGGGTATGTTAACGGCACAGATTGCAGCGATGGTTTCATGAGCGTATACTCATCTCCAAGTGTATACATGATAAATGTATAGCTTTTTGTATGTCAATCATGCCTCAATAAAGTGATCTGAAAAAAAGGGTAAGCAGAGGCAATCTCTTGGGTCATGCTGTAGGGCAGGGTTTCCCAATCTCAGCACTGTTGACATTATGGGTCAAGTAATTACTTGAGTGAGGGGTTAGGGGTAGGGATAAAGGGGCCATCCTGTGCATTGTGGGATGTTCAGCAGCGTCCCTGGCCTCTCCCACTAGATGCCAGTAGCACACTCTCCCAATTGTGACAACCAAAAATGTCTCCAGACTTTGACAAATATGCCCTGGGGAGCAAACACAGCCAGACTGAGGCCCACTGCCATAGGAGATTCCAGGCTGTGAGAAGCTGAACCAAGTGACCTCTTGGGCCTTTTCCAATTAAATACTTTGTCTTTGCATTGTTGGGAAGGGGTCAGCATTTTGCACAGATAGACCTAGTTTCTTAAGACTTTTTTTCTTTTTTTTTCCCGTCTCAGTTTCCTTCAGTTCAGTTCAATTCAAACAATGTTTTTGAGTGTAGCTCTGTCAGGCACTCTGCCTAGGGTACACATCTCTATTTAACAACTTTTCCTTTTTAAGGGAAATGGATGAGTGATCCTCCTGATATTGCCCTCCTGGATAAGATTTCCCTCTTTAGTAGAAATTCACATATTTCATTTTGCCTCTGGTACAGCTCTTACCAGTTGATAGGGCTGGCTCAGAGAATATTAGTGAAGCCTTTGAATTTCAATATTTTAAAATGCAGCAATAAGATAAAAAATACTTTGTAGAAGTTAAAAGACAGCAAATAAAACTGAAAAAGATGATCATCAATAATAGTTGGCTAATAAAAATGTGAACTAAATCACACTTGATATATGTATTTGTTACAATTAAAACATAGTGGGATTACAGTCTTCAAAGACCTTATCACAAACCCAGATTATATTATGCGTATCAAAACTGGAGAGTAGCACTTTTGAATGGAAAATTTGATCCAGTGTTTTTGAGATTTTAAAAAGTAGCTTAAAACTATTAAATTCAGCTCTTAGGAGCTAGAATGTGTTTCCTTTTTATGGAAAAATTGGGGATTTTCAAATTTGCCAAAATGTAAACTCTGAGGTACTCTATTTTTATCAATGGTATGAATCACTTTCTTCTACATTGGAATGCACTTTTAATTAAATTTCTTCTTTAAGGCAATTCTCATTTTTTAAAAAAAGGTATCTATGAAGGTATACTATAAGAGTTGCATCTTCTCCCCCAGAGATAAACACGGTAATAAACAAGTAAACAGATCCCCTGTTGGTGTTGAAATTTGAAGTACAGTATATTTTCATGAAATTATAGCTATGTATAAATAATGACTTTACTTATTGGGATAAATTCTGACAACCACTGTGGACTATGCTCTAGGCCTTTCTATCTATGGTGGCTGAGAGTCTGCAAAGGCTCCCATAGGCTCTGGAGTGAGTGTGTTGCAGACACCCTGGGCAGGCCAGTACGTTCTTGCTCCTGCCCTTGCGTGCACACACATACACGTACACAGATAACACTCTCCTACTGAACTTTTCCCACCACATCAAAAGTGGTATCTTTTCTTTTTTTCCTTTTTTTTTTTTTTATGGTGAGCATCTTTTCTTTTTTTTTAAATTTTTTATTGTTATGTTAATCACCATACATTACATCATTAGTTTTTGATGTAGTGTTCCATGATTCATTGTTTGTGCATAACACCCAGTGCTCCATGCAAAATGTGCCCTCTTTAATACCCATCACCAGGCTAACCCATCCTCCCACCCACTCCCCTCTAGAACCCTCAGTTTGTTTCTCAGAGCCCATCGTCTCTCATGGTTCATCTCCCCCTCCGATTTCCCCCCTTCATTCTTCGCCTCCTGCTATCTTCTTCTTTTTTCTTTTTCCTTAACATATATTGCATTATTTGTTTCAGAGGTACAGATCTGTAATTCAACAGTCTTGCACAATTCACAGCGCTCACCACAGCACATACCCTCCCCAATGTCTATCACCCAGCCACCCCATCCCTCCCACCCCCCCCACTCCAGCAACCCTCAGTTTGTTTCCTGAGATTAAGAATTCCTCATATCAGTGAGGTCGTATGATACATGTCTTTCTCTGATTGACTTATTTCGCTCAGCATAACACCCTCCAGTTCCAACCACGCCGTTGCAAATGGCAAGATTTCATTCCTTTCGATGGCTGCATAATATTCCATTGTATATATATACCACATCTTCTTTATCCATTCATCTGTCGATGGACATCTTGGCTCTTTCCATAGTTTGGCTATTGTGGACATTGCTTCTATAAACATCGGGGTGCATGTACCCTTTGGATCCCTACATTTGTATCTTTGGGGTAAATACCCAGTAGTGCAATTGCTGGATCACATGGTAGCTCTATTTTCAACTTTTTGAGGAACCTCTATACTGTTTTCCAGAGTGGTTGCACCAGCTTGCATTCCCACCAACAGTGTAGGAAGGTTCCCCTTTCTCCGCATCCCCGCCAACATCTGTCGTTTCCTGACTTGTTAATTTTAGCCATCTGACTGGTGTGAGGTGGTATCTCATTGAGGTTTTGATTTGGATTTCCCTGATGCCGAGCGACGTTGAGCACTTTTTCATGTGTCTGTTGGCCATTTGGATGTCTTCTTTGGAAAAATGTCTGTTCATGTCTTCTGCTCATTTCTTGATTGGATTCTTTGTTCTTTGGGTGTTGAGTTTGATAAGTTCTTTATAGATTTTAGATACTAGCCCTTTATCTGATATGTCATTTGCAAATATCTTCTTCCATTCTGTTGGTTGTCTTTTGGTTTTCTTGACTGTTTCTTTTGCTGTGCAAAAGCTTTTTATCTTGATGAAGTCCCAATAGTTCATTTTTGCCCTTGCTTCCCTTGCCTTTGGCGATCTTTCTAGGAAGAAGTTGCTGCGGCTGAGGTTGAAGAGGTTGCTGCCTGTGTTCTCCTTTAGGATTTTTGATGGCTCCTGTCTCACATTGAGGTCTTTCAACCATTTTGAGTCTATTTTTGTGTGTGGTGTAAGGAAATGGTCCAGTTTCATTCTTCTGCATGTGGCTGTCCAATTTTCCCAACACCATTTGTTGAAGAGACTGTCTTTTTTCCATTGGACATTCTTTCCGCTTTGTCAAAGATGAGTTGACCATAGAGTTGAGGGTCCATTTCTGGGCTCTCTATTCTGTTCCATTGATCTATGTGTCTGCTTTTGTGCCAGTACCATACTGTCTTGATGATGACAGCTTTGTAATAGAGCTGGAAGTCTGGAATTGTGATGCCGCCAGCTTTACTTTTCTTTTTCAACATTCCTCTGGCTATTCGGGGTCTTTTCTGGTTCCATACAAATTTTAGGATTATTTGTTCCATTTCTTTGAAAAAAGTGGATGGTATTTTGATGGGGATTGCATTGAATGTGTAGATTGCTCTAGGTAGCATTGACATCTTCACAATATTTGTTCTTCCAATCCATGAGCATGGAACGTTTTTCCATTTCTTTGTGTCTTCCTCAATTTCTTTCATGAGTATTTTATAGTTTTCTGAGTACAGATCCTTTGCCTCTTTGGTTAGACTTATTCCTAGGTATCTTATGGTTTTGGGTGCAATTGTAAATGGGATCGACTCCTTAATTTCTCTTTCTTCTGTCTTGTTGTTGGTGTATAGGAATGCCACTGATTTCTGTGCATTGATTTTATATCCTGCCACTTTACTGAATTCCTGTATGAGTTCTAGCAGTTTTGGGGTGGAGTCTTTTGGGTTTTCCACATAAAGTATCATATCATCTGCAAAGAGTGAGAGTTTGACTTCTTCTTTGCCATTTTGGATGCCTTTTATTTCTTTTTCTTGTCTGATTGCTGTGACTAGGACTTCTAATACTATGTTGAATAGCAGTGGTGATAGTGGACATCCCTGCCGCGTTCCTGACCTTAGGGGGAAAGCTCTCAGTTTTTCCCCATTGAGAATGATATTGGCTGTGGGTTTTTCATACATGGCTTTTATGATATTGAGGTATGTACCCTCTATCCCTATACTCTGAAGAGTTTTGATCAAGAAAGGATGCTTTACTTTGTCAAATGCTTTTTCTGCATCTATTGAGAGGATCATATGATTCTTGTTCTTTCTTTTGTTAATGTATTGTATCACGTTGATTGATTTGCGGATGTTGAACCAACTTTGCAGCCCAGGGATAAATCCCACTTGGTCGTGGTGAATAATCCTTTTAATGTACTGTTGGATCCTGTTGGCTAGTATTTTGGTGAGAATTTTTGCATCCATGTTCATCAAAGATATTGGTCTGTAATTCTCCTTTTTGATGGGGTCTTTGCCTGGTTTTGGGATCAAGGTAATGGTGGCCTCATAAAACAAGTTTGGAAGTTTTCCTTCCATTTCTATTTTTTGGTACAGTTTCAGAAGAATAGGTATTAATTCTTCTTGAAATGTTTGGTAGAATTCCCCTGGGAAACCATCTGGCCCTGGGCTTTTGTTTGTTGGGAGATTTTTGATGACTACTTCAATTTCCTTAGTGATAATAGGTCTGTTCAGGTTTTCTATTTCTTCCTGGTTCAGTTTTGGTAGTTGATACATCTCTAGGAATGTATTCATTTCTTCCAGGTTATCTAATTTGCTGGCATAGAGTTGCTCATAATATGTTCTTATAATTGTTTGTATTTCTTTGGTGTTTGTTGTGATCTCTCCTCTTTCATTCATGATTTTGTTGATTTGGGTCATTTCTCTTTTCTTTTTGATAAGTCTGGCCAGGGGTTTATCAATCTTGTTAATTCTTTCAGAGAACCAGCTCCTAGCTTCATTGATCTGTTCTACTGTTCTTTTGGTTTCTATTTCATTGATTTCTGCTCTGATCTTTCTTATTTCTCTTCTCCTGCTGGGTTTAGGCTTTATTTGCTGTTCTTTCTCCAGCTCCTTTAGGTGTAGGGTTAGGTTGTGTACTTGAGACCTTTCTTGTTTCTTGAGAAAGGCCTGTATTGCTATATACTTTCCTCTTAGGACTGCCTTTGCTGCATCCCAAAGATTTTGAACAGTTGTGTTTTCATTTTCATTGGTTTCTATGATTTTTTTTTTAATTCTTCTTTAATTTCCTGGTTGACCCATTCATTCTTTTGTAGGATGCTCTTTAGCCTCCATGTATTTGAGTTCTTTCCGACTTTCCTCTTGTGACTGAGTTCTAGTTTCAAAGCACTGTGGTCTGAAAATAGGCAGGGAATGATCCCAATCTTTTGGTACTGGTTGAGACCTGATTTATGACCTAGGATGTGATCGATTCTGGAGAATGTTCCATGGGCACTAGAGAAGAATGTGTATTCCGTTGCTTTAGGATGGAATGTTCTGAATATGTCTGTGAAGTCCGTTTGGTCCAGTGTGTCATTTAAAGTCTTTATTTCCTTGTTGATCTTTTGCTTAGATCATCTGTCCATTTCAGTGAGGGGGGTGTTAAAGTCCCCCACTATTACTGTATTGTTGTCAGTGTGTTTCTTTGCTTTTGTTATTAATTGCCTTATATAATTGGCTGCTCCCATGTTAGGGGCATAGATATTTACAGTTGTTAGATCTTCTTGTTGGATAGACCCTTTAAGTAGGCTATAGTGTCCTTCCTCATCTCTTATTACAGTCTTCAGTTTAAAATCTAATTTGTCTGACATAAGGATTGCCACCCCAGCTTTCTTTTGGTGTCCATTAGCATGGTAAATGGTTTTCCACCCCCTCACTTTCAATCTGGGGGTGTCTTTGGGTCTAAAATGAGTCTCTTGCAGACAGCATATCGATGGGTCTTGTTTTTTAATCCAATCTGATAGCCTGTGTCTTTTGATTGGGGCATTTAGCCCTTTTACATTCAGGGTAACTATTGAAAGATATGAATTTAGTGCCATTGTATTTCCTGTAAGGTTCCTGTTACTGTATACTGTCTATGTTCCTTTCTGGTCTATGTTGCTTTTAGGCTCTCTCTTTGCTTAGAGGACCCCTTTCAATATTTCTTGTAGGGCTGGTTTCATGTTTGCAAATTCCTTATTTTTTGTTTGTCCTGGAAGCTTTTTATCTCTCCTTCTATTTTCAATGACAGCCTAGCTGGATATAGTATTCTTGGCTGCATATTTTTCTCATTTAGTGCTCTGAATTTATCATGCCAGTCAAAAGTGGTATCTTTTCATTGGCAGGAGGATGTTTAGTCTCTACCTTGGCGGTTATAGACCTGCTCATATTGTGCTAATATCACTCTCTACAAATGCCCAAACAGGCCATTATTTACTGATATACTCTTAGCTTCCCTCAAAGGTTAATGTAGGAAATAGCCATAGGAAAACATATTTTTGGTAACACATATATTCATATTTTCATTCATTGCTTTGTTTGCCAGATTAAGGGTCTACTGTAGGCATAGTACTAGACCAAGCTTTTCCTTAGGATATATTCCTAGGGACAAAAGTATTTTTCCTGGTAAAGAAAAATATATATAAATATATAAATATATAAATATATAAATATATAAAAAAAGAAAAATCCTTACTTAAAGAATGAGAATTTTCAATTCAGTGTTTCCTTTTTTTTTTTTTTTTAAAGATTTTATTTATTTGAGAGAGAGAGAATGAGAGACAGAGAGCATGAGAGGGAGGAGGATCAGAGGGAGAAGCAGACTCCCCGCTGAGCAGGGAGCCCGATGTGGGATTCGATTTCGGGACTCCAGGATCATGACCTGAGCCGAAGGCAGTCACTTAACCAACTGAGCCACCCAGGTGCCCCCAATTCAGTGTTTCCTATTAACTTTTTCTACCAGGAAGAGCAGAGCTAATTTACAGCTCATAGCAACAAGTACCTTTACTAAACTCAATTTTCTTCAAGTCTTTCTCTCCCACTATATAGTTCTTGACCTTCTATTCTTTTACATACAGTCCTATTATATATAGTTTAGGTCATGTGTCTTGAAAATACTTTTTGAAAGTATTTGTGCTAAAAGTTTCTTTGCCAGATGTTTCTCCATTGCTGTTCTAACGTTCCTGAAATTTGATGGGAGTCTTTTCACTCCCGTAGGTATGAATTTCCTCGAAAATTTTCCTTCTGAAAACTGAGGTGGTTGGATTCAGTTTGGAGCCTTCAGGCATGTTACATCAGTGTCTCTGGGTTGGGGCCAAGGCGCCAGGTGCTGCTGGAGCCCAGCCAGATTTAGGAAGCCCTGGACCAGATGGTCTCCTAGATGTTCTTTGGCTTTATGAATTTATGATGCTGTTGGGAGCCGTGGCCCCTGGTGGGTGGAATATAAGCCCGCCCCAAGGGAAGGAGCTGCAGCTCTCCTGATTACACTGCCACCATCACAGGAAGGAGATCCCTCGGGACACACACCAGGTGTTTTCCCAGCTTTTGCAGACCTTTCCTCCAAAGGCATGTGAAGTGCTTCTATCTGGGCTCCTGCACACGAGGCACACCTCCATGAGAGCATTTATGTGATGGTACGGTCTTTACGGATGTGAACCTTTGTATATTCCACTCAACTCCAGCACAGTCTACAAACACAGAGCATGTGGACATCAATCCTTAATGCCACAGCCAACCACCCTGTAGGCATCCAATAAATGCTCAGGTGACTGAATGAATGAACTATTGAGAGAAATCACTCAGTAACCCCCCTGCTAAGCTATGCTCCAAAGCTAATGGAAAACCACCTGTGACAGACTACAAGGAAGACATTTGAGTGGCAAATTAAATCTAAGCCCTTAGATGTCAGTGTCACTGACCTCCTTCAAAGTGTACTTGAACCCCCTTTGTTTTGGAGCTCTGGATTTATATGGGAAAAGGCCCTTAAATTTTCTTAATGGTATTATCATAAGGATCCTTTGGGATAAAACTTATACACCTAGGTTACAGCACCATACAAAACTTTATTTATTTGCTCTGTCTGTTATCTTATACGGGAAAGAAGGAAGGGTACTCTCAATAGCCAAGGAACTGATTGATTCCATAGTTTACTCTTTTAGAAGTAAATATAGATAAGCACAATTAAAATTTGACATTCGTTTGCAAATATGCACTTTATAATGCTTTATAATCTCTTCCTATCATTATCAGTGACTCATGTGTTTTTAGTAAAGTATGCTTTGCTATTGTTCTTTTTAATATGTTAGTATTTAAATAATTAGAGAAATAGATAATATGGGAAAATTTTTATTTCTAAAGGTTAGAATCAATCATTTGATAGAAAAAATATCATGAAAATAAGGATTTAGACATCCAACAATTTTAAATTTATGATCAAGTTTTCTGATCTGGTTTTTAATTCTGCTATTTTAGTGCTTTTCCACATGAATCTCCTTATTTCATTTATTTATTATTTTGTGAGATAGTAGGCTTAATTTGTTGATATTTATATACTAAGGCCACTTTCTTAGTATAGTTTAATTTATCCTCTTTTCAAATTGTAATCACCATGTATCAGATTTTTATTTAGTGTTAATTAAGGTGATCATTTCATGATTGAGATTTTTAAAAAATTTCAAAGACCACATATGGTTTTAACAATCATCACCTTACCTATCAGTAAGCACTGTAACCTTCTTGTAACAATGAGATATGCCCCAATTCTCCCACCTTGTATATAAGTAGATGTAATGTAACATAATGGCGCGTGTAAGTAGGCATGGCCTGACCTGAGGAGCCAAGCATGGCTCTGTAGGGAATGGTGCCTCATCTCATTATACTAAACAAGCATATTTCTAGCAGATAAGGGAGCAGATCTACTTTCAGCTGAGTATTATTTGTAGATAGTTACGGTTTAAGCAGGATACAGCTCACCAACTCCATGTGATAAAGGCATCCTCTATTTATCCACAGCATCCCCAAAAAGGCTGTCAGGGAAGGTTCTTGCATTTTCATTCCGGAACAGCTTTTCTTCTGGGTTCTGAACAACAGAATATTATGGTATAAGAAGCCCTTTTTAAATGTTGTAAAACATTTAAGTTAGCACATCAAAATTGACTCAGTGAAGGCATGTGACCAAATCATTAAGCAAATTCCTTTTATAATATTTGGTTTTGATTTGTTTGTCTTTGGGTTTATACTGGGGAGATGTAGAACCAAATCAAATGTATCCAAGCGGTTATTAAATGACATGCCTGTAGCCGGAGAACGGTAGTTGATGAGTGCCTGCAGGAAGCAAAACTGTCATCTTTGAATGTTATTAATGAGAGACTTAAAGTTTTTGTGAAGAATTCTGGGGTGCTAGAGGCTTCTGGGTAAAGTGTGAATCATGGGGAGAGATGTGCCAGTATTGGTGTGAAATCTGGTTCCTTTAGTGATGTAATAGATGTCGTAGCTTGTGGACTCCCATTATTTCGAGTTGACCTTGTTGATGACATAATACAGTGTAGTTCAAGGCTCGTGTCTCCAGATATGTCAGAGAGAGGTTACAGGGTGTGCTATAAAAGAAGCAAAAGTCATGCTTTTTCTCTTTACATCTGTTGCCTTCTCTCGCCTCACATACACTCAGCTTTGAATCTACTTAATATGCTTTCTAACAGAAACTTCTGCTAAGCTCTTTCTCCGGGGACCCATGTGGTCCTGGCTATTTCCCAATTCTGTATATACCATAATTCTCTAAGTCAGGAAAGAAAGCTTTCTAAATATCAATTGTGCCTAACCTGTACGCTACTTTGGATTTTAACAAGCCTAATCTAGGATTTCAACCTTTGTAACCCTATACTCGGAAATGGGACGACGTTTTGTGTGGTTAGCTCGACTCCCATGTCACCCTCTTGAACACTGGCAAGCATCTTAAAAGGTTAGCTTCAGATCCCTGGCTTTTAATTTTCTAAATCTCAGGGCTGCTAGGGTTCTCTTTAGCTGAATCTGCCAACCTTCTTTTTTATCTTCAGATAATCCATACATTTGAATGCACACGACGAAACATATTTTGCTCTAGATAGGTACTTCAATCAGAATCTTTGAAAGTTAAATATTCTTGTATCTGCAAGCGGCCAGAAAACCACTTTCCCAACTTTATTTTAGTGAACTTTGGGGGTGGAGGAAGATGTACTTGGGTACTAAAGCCCAAGCCAGGATCCTCCTTTCTCAGCTTCAAATGGCACAGGAAACCCCCTTCAGATTTCCAGTATGCTCTCTCAGAATAGCTTTCATTTCTGTGCCACAGAACACACTTCAGCTTCTTGCTGAGAGCCAACAGGAGGCACAGCAGATGTATTAGTAAATCACAGAAATTACAAAACTATGAAGAAATACAGCCACATGACATTGAAAAGCTCCGACGCATAAATGTGACTGGGAGTATGCTGTGGCCCCTGACTGTTGGGGACCTGGCCAAGGAACTGTGTGTTAAGGTTGTCCCATTGCTAGAACAACGGGCAGTCATAGGTGAGCGGTAAGATCAGGTACTACAGATCAGAAAAAAATGTGTGGCATGGGGGTTAGCCATGGGCAGCCAGGTGAAATGACTGAGGTTAGGCAGAGCATAGGCAGGGAAGACTGGAATGATCTGGAGAGGTTCAAATGGGGGGGGGGGGGTGGGGGCAGGTAGTGGCAGTAGGTCAGGCACGAAGACAAAAGCTTTGGACCGTATGGGTCTCTGAGCTTCAGGTAGAGCTAGCTCCAGCACCCTGAAAGTCTCCGTGGGACAGGCGTTTACTTGGTGGCAGTGTTTGTCGGTTGGAGGCTTGTACGTGCCACCGCCTGGTTTAGTCTAGTGTCTGCCCTTGCCCTGGACGTTTGCTTAGCAAAGGGAGCTCAGGACTTTATCCTCAGCCTGGTTCTTGTAAAAAAGTGAAATTATTGCTCTTTCAGCATTTGGCTTCAGAAAGAAGGTCCAGGTCTGGTCCGACTGAGAACTCGGTCAGCCTGTCCACTCAGTCCCTGAGTCTGGCATATTAATCTAAGAGAGTGGTCCTCGACTTTTAATTTGCGACCACCTGGGAAGATGACTAAAACTGCAGGTTCTTAGCTGTCGCTCCATGAGATAGATACCAGGTGTGTAAGGTGAGGCCCAGGAGCCTGAATTTTAAGCAACATCTAAAGGGTTTCTAACGCAGGTTTTAGAGATAATTGGAGAAACACTAGCCTAAAGGGAGCTGGTTCTACTTTGTTTTAGAAACTATTGCTCTAGAGCCCATTAGTGACAGAGCATTACCTAAGGATCCTGACAGAATTTGTCCTCCAAAGCAGGGACCCTCTGCAATGGATGAGATGTAGTTCCCCATACTCATTATAACTTCCCAGGATTTCACTGTTGGTAAGCATGTTTCTAACACATAGTCCTTTCTGTTTTGAAGGGTCAGGCTGAGTCATCTTAAAACTTAAGCAGATATTGAGTATGTGGACGGACTCTGAATATGCAACAGAGCAAAAAGGAGAGCGTCTTGCAGATAGGTTTATCATTCACCAGTAGTTGGTGTGGTGGTGGCCCATTTATTTTACTGTTGTCTTGCTTAGACATACGGTATTTATCCAACATAGGGTTGGGCTTGTTAATTGTCTCACTTGTCTTTGAGAATGAACAAATTGCAGGTGAGCTTTAGCTTTTCGATTTGGAAAAAAAAAGTTCAGAATGGGTTATGATTTTGAAGCCTTTTTCGGGATGATTGTTAATTTAAACATTTTATAGAAGAATAGTGGCATAAGAGTCTGTGGCAGACACTATTGGCTGGCTGTCATAATCACCGTCTACAAGCTCTTTGTTCTTTGTAAAATTCTGGCACAAGTAGAATTGTAAAATTCTTACAATTCCTAGAAGACATTGCTATGGCCAGTGGCATGTAAGTAAAAATTTGCTGAGTGCTACTTCCAGGAAACCTTTTTTTTTTTTTTTTTTGATTAAAACAAGGATAGATTTGGTTGGAATGCCTTTTGCCCTTTCACACTTTACCCCCTTTCCACTTGGATTATACAATTGTAGCTCGGGGGTGCAGGAGCCATCCTATGAACATGAGGCAGCAAGCATGGTCAGAGAACTACATCTTGAGGACAACAGAGAGGAATGGTGACAAAGCCTGGGTCTTGTATGGCTTTGTGGAGCATCTGTGTCAGCCATTGCCTGCCTGTCTCAGGACTTCTTGTTTCTTGAGTACCTGCCCATTTAAGCCACATATTGTCCTAACTGATACAGGATACTAAAACATTTCATGAAATGTTCCACCTTAATAAAAATACCCATTATCTTTGTCTCCGCTCAGCAGGGAGTCTGCCTCTTCCCCCCCCCCCCGCCCCTCCCCTTGCTCATGCACTCTCTCTCTCAAATAAATAAATAAAATCTTAAAAAAAAATCTAAAAATAAAAATACCCATTATCAAAGATAGCTGTGAACCATTATGAACAGGACACACCTTAGTTAAAAAGAAAGGAAGAAGGGGTGCCTGGGTGGCTCAGTCGTTAAGCGTCTGCCTTCGGCTCAGGTCCTGATCCCAGGGTCCTGGGATCAAGTCCCACATCGGGCTCCCTGCTCAGCGGGAAGCCTGCTTCTCCCTCTCCCACTCCCCCTGCTTGTGTTCCCTCTCTCGCCATGTCTCTGTCAAATAAATAAATAAAATCTTTAAAAAAAAAAAAAAAAGGAAGGAAGAAAGAAAAATGTCCTTACAGACCATGCACCAGAGCCTGGTGGGATTCAGAAGGAATTACAAGGAGTTTTGAATGACAATCTGTTCCTCTTAATAGCACACGTGGTGGTAAATTGCTTTGTAACTTGAGGTAGTGGCCACAAAATGTCTCAGGATCTGAGATGGTGAGTTCTACATCTTATAAAGTAGCCAGAGAAAACGCTTTCATGACATAAACATATTATGATGTAAGAACTGGACCAGCTCTCATCCCCTCAGACTCGGAGACTGAGAATGGAATGTTCCAGAACAACTTTTCAGTGAACTTTTTGCTGGGGTTCTTGGTGAGGTACAATTGGTGTAAACAAAATCTGAGTACCTAAGAAGTCTCCAGACTTGGTAAACCAGTCAGAGAAAGAGATCTACAAACTGCACCTCTAATTATGAGTCTTTCAATTTTGAGAACTGGAATTTAGAAAAACAAGCATGTGACTTAACAAACTTAGGATGTTTTGTAGTGAGGCAGGGCGTGTTTCAACCAGAAGGCTTATGTAGGAGTTCACGGGGCTCAATCAAGTAGAGACATGTGTCAAGCACAGAAAGAGTATTGTGTAAGGAACTCTGGATTGGGGGCAGGAATTTAAATTTGAAAATTAGATTCTTCTTGTTGACTAGCTGTGTGATTCTGAGCAAGTCATATCACTCAACCTTGGTGTTTTCCCCTGAAAATATTACATGAACTTTAAAGTTATGCTCAGACCTAAAATTCTATGATTCTACAGTAATTTCACAAGGACAGAAGGATCAGGTCCTTTGGGTCAGAGCAGATTTCAAGCACAGGCCTCCTAGGTGCCTGAATAGCTCCTTGGCAATTATACCTAGGTGATAACATTCAAGATTAGTGGCCAGTTTTTTTCAAAAGAAGTGCAGTCCTATTCAACTATGATTTTTCATTTTTCTGGCGTTCTCTGTCTTAAAAGGGTTTTGGTCTCTTTTTTTGAGATCTAGTCGTGGAATATAGGAGATAGAAATTTCCTTAAAAACTTGAGTCTATCTGAGAGTCATCCCTGATTCATCCTGTGCCTCTCCCTTTTCTAATCACACAGCCCGCTGAAAACTACATCATAACAGTGACATTCCTTGGACCACCACTCTTGTCACTCAGAAATATGACTCTGGGAGAAAGTTCATTGGTGTGTGCATTAGTCAGGGTTCAACTAGGCAAGCAGAACCAATGGGAGATTAGGTAAGTGGATAGATAGATAGATACACATACATACATGCATACATATATATATATCCATCCTCCAGCCATATATGTGTGTAAACACACACATTGTTCACTATTCATTGATCTAAATTTAAGGCTATAATTTAATAAATTACCTTTTAACCCACTTAACTGGTTCGCCACCCAAACCAGTGGCTTTAATTCTGTCATACTGACAAATCCTATGGGACAGTGAGAGTTTGAATCCATCAGATACCTTTCTGAGCACTTTCGTAGTACAACAGAGTTTCTGTTGTCGAGTCTGTTTTCTTTTGCACAGCTTGTTCATGCCACCTTCAATTGTTATTGTGATTCTGTAACTTAATTATTATTGTGAATTGATAAAAATTATTTCTGAAGAGAAAGATAATTTCATTTATAAAACTTTAGTTAGGTGTCTCTGAAAGAGTAAATAAGGGCTAATTATTTTTTCTAATTGCTGGGAAAAAAAGGCAAACACTTTTTAAAAACTCTCAGCAGGTTCTGCATCCAGATTACTTTGCGAGTATGTTCATTTGGGAGGTACTTAAAGGAATTGATACTGTAAATCTTAGAGAAAGTGTGGTTTTTTTATAAGAAATATGACATGTAACCGAGATCATGGGCCCATTCTCAGAGAAAAGTTCTTGATCTTACAATGAAAGACTGGCATATTTACATTTTGATCAAAATAAAAATATGTTTATATTAGAAGTCCTTGCTAGTGCATTAACAGAAGGAAAATAAGTAGTGTTTATATTAGAAAAGGATGAATAAAACAGGTGATATGATTGTATAACTAGAAAACCCAAAAAATCAACAATAGCAAAAAATCCTGGAACTAATAAGTGAGTTTAGCAAAGTCTCAGGATACAAGGTTAATATACAAAAGTCAATTTCTGTCTTATATACCAGCAAAGAATAATTGGACTTTGAAATTTAAAAAATAATATCATTAGAACAGCACCAAAATTAATGAAGTACTTATATAAAAAATCGAACAAAGTACGTCAGGATCTATCAGTGAAAAACTATAAAACACTGATGAAAGAAAACAAAAAAGAGCTAAATAAATGGAGAGATATGCTGTGTTCATGGGTTGGAAGTCTCAATATTGTTAAGATGTAATTTCTTTTTTTTTTAAAGATTTTATTTATTTATATGACAGAGAGAGACACAGCGAGAGAGGGAACACAAGCAGGGGGAGTGGGAGAGGGAGAAGCAGGCTTCCGGCCGAGCAGGGAGCCCGATGTGGGGCTCGATCCCAGGACCCTGGGATCATGACCTGAGCCGAAGGCAGACGCTTAACGACTGAGCCACCCAGGTGCCCCAAGATGTAATTTCTTATTAACTTGGTCTACAGATTAATGCAATACCATTGAAAAAAACCAGCAAGCCATTTCGTAGATATTGACAAACTGGTCTTAAAGTTTATATAGAAAGACAAAGACCCAGAAAACCAACATAACACTGAAAAAGAACAAAGTTGGAAGATTCATACTACTGTAATTTTAGGACTTACTATTAGGCCATAGTAATCAAGACAGTGTGGAATTGGTAAAACAATAGACACACAGATCAGTAGAACAGAATAGAGGGCCTAGAAATAGACCTGCACAAATATTGTCAGCTAATCTTTAACAAAAGAGCAAAGGCAATTCAACAGAGAAAAGACAGTCTTTTCAACAAATGATGCTGAAACAATTGGATATGCATATGTAAAATATGTAACTAGACACAGAGTTTACATCTTTCATAAAAACTAACTCAAAATTATAAACTTAAATATAAAATGCAAAACTATAAAACTTCTAGAAGAAAACAGGAGAAAGTCTGGGTGATCTTGGGCCTGTTGATGAATTTTTAAAGAGAAAACCAAAAGCACAATCCAGGAAAGAAAAAAGTGATAATTTGGTCTTTATTAAAATTTAAAACTTCTTGGTGAAAGCACTAATAAAAGGATGAAAAGAAAGACCACAGACTGAAAGAAGATGTTTGCTGAGTGCATATCTGATAAGGGAATTGTATCCAGAATATATAAGGAATTCTTGAAACACAACAATAAAAACAATTTTAAAATAGGCAAAAGGTCTGAATCTCATTATAGAAGATCTACAAATGGCAAATAAGCATATGGAAAGATGCTCAGTATCATTTGTCATAGGAAATTGCACATTAAAACAATTATGAGATACCACTATACACCTATTAAAATACCTAAAATCCAAATAACTTCCAATACCAATTGCTGGCAAGGATGTGGAGCAACAGAAACTCTCATTCATTGCTGATGAGAATGTGAAATGGTATAGACACTTTGGAAAACAGTTTGGCAGCTTCTTACAAAGCTAAACATAGTTTTGTCATAGGATTCAGCAATTGAGCATCTACATATTTACCCAATAATTAAAAACTTATACACAAACCCCTGCATGTAAATGTTTATGACATCTTTATTCATCATCACCAAAAACTGGAAGCACACAAGATGTCCTTCAATAGGTGAGCAGATAAACAGATAATGGCACATATGTATAATAGAATATTATTCAATAATAAAAAAAATGAGTGGTTAAGTTAGGCAAATACATGGATGAATCTTAAATGTATATTGCTAAGTGAAAGGAGCCAGGCTAAATGGACACACACTTTATGATTGCATGACAGTCCAGAAAAAGCAAAATTACAGAGAATGTAAACAGATTAGTGATTGGTAAGGGTTCAGGGGGCAGGGGAGGATACAAATGGCAAAGCATAGGAGAAATTTTAGGGCAGTGAAGCTATTCAATATGATACCATAATGGTGAATATATGACACCAGGCCTTTGTTACAGTGCATACAATTTTGCAGCACAAAGAGTGAATCTTCATGCATGTAAAAAAAAAAAAAAAAAAAGTTTAGGTCAAGGGATTCTGGGATGGAATGCAGAATATGACAATCTAGCTGCATTACAAATGTATGAAGTGACCTCACTGAAGAGAATGGGGGTCAGGGGGAGTTGCTGACCTAAGTAACTACAAATGAGTGGGGTCTGCAAAACTAAAGGCAAGAAACTGTTCATAAGCACTGTACTCTAGTTGATAAAGTTGTTTCCCCTGGAGGTCCAAGTCAATAGTCCTTACATCACTATACATGTACACTGGAATCAATCAACTAAGTAAATGTGTGGTGCATGTGGGAGCTAGATTTCTTACTTAGGAGCTGGAATCTATAGATAAGGGAGGGGAGGAGGCTAGAATGATCCATGTGGTAATGGATTAGAATTGGAGTCATCAGGATGAGCTCATGTTTAGTATAAATATAGATGGTTGTACTTAGAAATATTTATAGATGTGTGTACATACACAGGTTAGCACACACACATGTATTTCCTTGCTCTGCCTGCTGAGACAACCTTGCTGCAACAACACGCCAGTAGCCATGAGCACACCTATCAACCACATCTTAGTTTCTAATACCATTTTTTCAGTAAAAGGAACCAGGGCTTCTTAGAAAAACAACCAATTCTAGAACTAAGGCAGGAGATATACAGTTCACATCTGGAGCATCTTGTAGTGCCAGAGAGTTAAGAAAGTGCTCAAAAAGAGAAAAAAAGAAATCCTCAACGATAACATATGTCCAAAGGACACAAGAGCCAACTGAAAGAACTTCCAGTGGTTAAAGCTGGGTAATGTGAGCAACAAGATAAATTAATATTAGATTGTAACCCAAGGCTTAAAATAAGTGAGTCTTTATTGATACAAATTACTGAATAAACAAATCTCACATGCAGAACGGCTCCAAATGATTTATATAGATACTCCACCTTCAAGAAGGGGTGAAGCGTAGCTCCGCTCCTTAAGCTTGGTCTGTGCATAGTGACTTCCTTCTAAGTAATACTGTATGGAAAGGGGAAAACTGATCTGTGGAAAAAGCTGACAAATACCACCTCAGCCAGATCAAGTTAAACTCAACATGGATGTCATGCTGATAGTGTATTTCCTTGATACAATGGGGTGCGTATGGCACTTTAGTTGTGTAGTCTTCCTCCTAAAAACAGAGTCTCATCGTGAGAAAAACATCCGACAGATCTGAATGGAGGGACATCCCACAAAGTACCTGCTCAGTACTCCTCAAAACTAAGGTAATCAAAAACAAAGGAAGTCCGAGAACTCACAGTCAAGAGGAGCCTAAGACACCATGACTAAAAATACCATGTATCCTGGATGGAATCCTGGAATAGGCAAAGGACATCAGGGAAAAACTTAGGAAATCTGAACGAAGTAGGGGCTTTAGTTAATAATAATGTACCAGTATTGGCTTCTTAAATACAACAAATATGCCATACTGATGGAAGATGTTAATAATAGGGGAAATCAGGTACAGGGTAGATGGGAATGTTGTACTATCTTCACAGTTTTCTGTAAATTAAAAACTTATAAACTAAAGAGTTTCTTTAAAAAACGTTTAAGGTGTTTGTGATGTATAATGTCCACATCCATCTCTTTTAAACTGGCCAAGGGCAGGGCCTAATCTCATCAGATCAGAGGCCTTCTCCGGAAAGCTCTGCCATTAATTCAGGACCTGAAATTCTACTAGAGGACTTCCTTTTGTTATTTTATTCGGTCCCCGCCACGACACCGTGGGGAGAGTGTTTTTCTTCAGATCTACGAATAAGGAGTCTGATGCTGAGAGAAAATGGGGGACTTGTCAGAATTCTATTTCTAACAAATAAGATTTGGGTGGAAAAGAAATCATATGTGGGCTTTTTCGCTTTACGTTTCCTTTTCACTCTGTTAGATACAGGAAGCTTTTAAAGCCATGTTGTTAGCTAGAATTAAATCATTCTTTATTGCTCTATTCTCAAAATTTATTTTTTAATCCCTTCAGGCCTCCATTTCATTAATGTATCTTTGAGACCAAACACAAAGTAATTTAGGCATCTCAAATATTCCTAAAGTTATCACCCCATAATCTCAATGATGTCTGTTACTCAATTTAGTATGGAGTATTTAGTGTTGAGTATTAAATTTAATATTTAGCATTACAATTTAAATTCAGTATTCCTCACAACCTTTCAAATAAGAATTGAAGTTACCCTAGAAAGAAGAATATAGTAAAATTAATTTAAGAAAAACCTGAACAGAGTTATGAGGGGATAAACAAATACTTTAGCTATAAAAGTTAATAGAGTTGTTAAAATTCATCATGAAAGCCGCCACTGTTTTATCTGGTGGCCAAGAAAAACAAGGAAATGTGATTAAGTTATATGTCTCCTTTGAAGAGGAAACATACCAGATACTTAGGCAAAACTTTCCCTTGTTTCAGATTCTGAAAGAATTTATTATTTAGGGTATTTTGAGGGGGTAAAATAAAAGAATTGTTCACAATAGTTTCACAGCCATTATGAAAATAGAATTTATATAGTTGTTTCTCATAAAAACTGACTAAAAGATTGGAGTCATAACAATAAAAGGTAATTCAATGCACATAGTTATTTGAGATGATATTGTAATGTAGTCCATGTATAGTGTAGGAGATTCCAAATTCTAATTCACTTTGAAAATATGTTAGACAAGTAAGAGTGTATATATATATATATATATAGCTTGTTCCTAAAATTATCCTCTCTAAATATTATCTTTCTCATCTGGGTTTCTGTGAGTAGCTAGGTCTCAGAGAGAGCATGGTATATTCTCTACTATGTGATCTGTACTGCTCATTGATTTCTTGCACAAATATTTCTTTCAGAGTAGCTTCGGTGTCCCAGGATATCTTGGTTCATTTGACAACAGACACTTGCTCTCGTGAGCATGTGCTCTAGTGAGAGAGACAGAAGAGAGCAAGTAAATAAGCCCTCAGGATTTCGGCAGACAGTAAAAGGTGCTGTGCAAGAAAAAACCCAGGGTAATGAGACAGAGGGGGTGGCCGTGGAGACGCATGGAGGGTTGAGCAGGTGGCAAAGTTTTATAGAGGGTAGTAAGCCAAGGCCTCTCTGACTTAAATTACAGCCGAGGCCAGAGAGAAAAAAGAAGCCAGACCTGGAAATACCTGAGAAAAGAGAATGTGTTCCCAGAAAGAGGGAACAGAAGATGCAGTGATGCTCATTTTGCTCATTTTTGCCCATTTTAGGCATTAATAAGTTGCCAGACACGGAAATACCTGAGAAAAGAGAATCTGTTCCCAGAAAGAGGGAACAGAAGATGCAGTGATGCTCATTTTGCTCATTTTTGCCCATTTTAGGCATTAATAAGTTGCGTAACAACGTTGAAATAATAAAATATAAATGTTAAACAAAGGATGCTTAGACTCATTCTGGCACTGCACCTTTTAACATTATCTGGCTCAGCAGAAAGCCTTTTTGCCTCCCATGATGGTGGTGTTATCACAATGCAGCTTTTGAAAGAGAAGTTTAATAAAACAGGAGACTGTGTCCTTGAAAGATGTAAATAGACTTACATTTTTCTTGGAATATTTTTTCCATAAGATGAGGAAGATATTAATGGGAACAGACTTGCTTCTTCTAAAAAAAATATATTGGATCAAGAGACGTAAATTTGCTGCTTATTAAAAATAAAATTTTTGAAAGCTAGGAATAATACTGGAGTGCAGTATTGAAGGAATCTAGTAAATTCGTGGGCTTACCATTGTAAACACCAAAATGTATGGTCATTTTAATTATACTCTTAATTTATGTTCAGGGAATTATCTCTGAACTAAAGGGTAAAATGAGGAAAATAATCTGCGAGTGGCCAATAGAGGGGTTTAGGTGTTAGCAGAAAGAAGTATTTAATGAGGCCTTCTTGCCTTATCTAGCAAGAAGCTTAGGACCATGGATTTTGAAGCATATTTCCGTGCACTAAAGAGCTTTATGTCATTACTTTAAGGTTATGTCACACACCATTCACCAAGTAAATATATTCCCAAACTTATTACAGTTCTAAGCGTTAAGCCGAGTGCCTCCCATGGGGGTTTATTTTATACTTTTTAAAGTAACAAAGCATTTGATAGAAAATATTGAGTAAAATAAATTGTTTAATTTAACTCAGTATAGTCAACTCACTCTTGGTTAGTTTCTTCTGTATGCTTTTTAAATAATCTAAAAATGTATGATCATGTTCAGGGGGTGCATTTGGCCACAGAATGTTCTCATTCAGTGAGGCTTGCCAGGTCCTACAGCCGAAAGGTCTGTCCTGTCCCACACAATGTGAGAAGGCACAAAATAGCCTCTGGCGATAGAAACCCCCACTATTATTTGTAACTTGGAATGAGGGCCCCAACACTTCTGATTTTACCATAGCTTGTAATATTTAGATTTTTAATTTTGGCTGTCTTGACGTGGCTGAGGCTATGCATACATCTCTTTTTCCCTTTAATTTAATTTTTGAAGTCATACTATTGCCCGATAGATTTTGGGGACAATATCTATTCATTCACTTGTCTGGAAGGCCTTCATGGGTAAACACTGGTTCTTATTCACCTTTGTGTCACTAGTACCTAAGCATAGTTCCTGTCCTTGTAGCAGTCCTCAGTAAGTGTTTGGTGAATGAATGAATGGACAGATGGATGAGTCTCCACTCTGCTGCTACCCAGTTATAGCTCTGCTTGCTGGGCTAGATCCATGATGTTGGTGATATCTAGAATATATTCCAAATGGATTTTTTTCTTATTTCATGAGCTTCTTTTATTTTAATGCCTAAATCGAATTATTTAATTCTTCATTTGCATATGTCAGTGGCTGAATTTGGACTGTATATTAATGTTTAGAATTAGATCATTTGCATACATTCCAAGTTTGGGGCTTTTGAAATCTTTATTCCGTGGGAGATACTAAAAGCAGAATACATGGATGACTTTCACATTCACAAAATGTTTCTTTTGAACATAGTAAATGGTGAACTATAAAAAGAAACATTTCAGTCATCACCATAGAGAAGAATAAAATAAGACCCACATTTTGGATGCAACAAAAGATTGCATTATTATTTTCATCCTTTATGAGCCTCACATCACCCCATTGTGTGTGTATCACTTGTGTGTTTCCTGTTTAAGACCAAAAGGAAAAAATGTTTGAGCTGAAATGCCTACCATTTCCCTATCTTCCCTGAGATTCAAAGGGAATGGACACCTGTCCCTTAGGTTTCTGGCTTCAACCTGACGTGTAAGCATCTTTTGAAATGAAAAACAAAACAAGTCCTTTATAGAAGCAACACAGTCCCTGCTATTGGTTTGATTTAAGATATCAGGAAACACACTGGTCTTAAATTAAGTTGGTAGAGGAATGTTTGCTCATTTAAATTCATCCTTATGAGGAACAAAACTTAAATGTGGTGTTTTCATAAGAGAAATATTTCATGTCAGTAAAATTTATTATTGCATCCTGACATTATAAACTGTACTCTTAACTATTTGTGGTTTAAAATTATCGCTTTTTCCCCTGTAGTTCAAGCAACTGTCCTCAAAACTTTAAATGTTTTTGCTGTTTTACTTTTTAAATTAAGAATTCAGCTTGGGATAAAGAGGCAAATGAAAGGTAAGGTATAGGGAAACATCTAATTCTTGAATTTGTTTTAGATTTTCTGTTTTCTTAATAAAGAGTTTATTCTTTGAATATATGTTCAGGATCCATCATTAGAAAATACAAAAGCCTATTGATAACATAAGGCAAAGTATATGAAAGTAATTTGATAAAAATAAAGGAACATATAAAGTATTATTAATAACTTTACTAAATCAAATCTGAAAATTAGGACTAAATGAACGAAGTCATACATTTCAGCCTTTTGGTAAGAGAAGAAGTAGGAGCAAGAACGCAAACCTACATTTCTTTTATTCCATTTTATTACATAATCACAGAGAAGTCTTAAGCTTGCTGACCACAGTGCATACTTTTCTAAAAAAACTGCCTTTTTCCACGAGCTCTGTTTTGTATATTGACTCCCCTTATTCTTAGGGTTGCAGTAAGATACATCTTTGATTTCTAAAAGCAAATCTAGTAGTAAGTAGAAGTTTCATGTCCACTATTTAGATATGGCGATTTCTTCTTCCTCTCCTGATACATTTTCCACATATATTATCATGTATGTGTGTGCGCATGTGAGCATACATCTCAAATGCAGGCATTTTCCATTTCCAGCTCATCTCTACGCATTTTAGTAATAAATCTTTTTAGCTGACACCATAACGTTTGCACACCTTTTTGTTGTTTGTTCTGTCATTCTCGTCCAGCGACTGGACCGTGATGGGGAGGCAGCCCTGGGAGTGGCCCTTGGGCAACAGGATACTCATGCCATGCAGACCTATAAAGAATACATAAATGATGACACTGAGCTAGCTTTTAATGAGGGCTCACTCTGAAGCACCAAGCTAAGTAAGAACTTTCTGGCAGTCCTCTCAGCAGTCCTCTGAGATTGATATAACCCTTTTGTTCCTGTGCCACAGAGGAGGAAACAGGCTGGTGAGGTTAAACAAACTAATTGTTTGTCATTCCTCGTCCTTCCTGACACACGGCAGGGTCACTAGCATGTAGTACGGTAGCAGGTACCTAGCAGCATCCCTGCGACATTGGATGAATGACTTCATGAAGTCACTTGCCCTGGTCAATGTCAAGGCCAAAAGGAATCCATGGCATCTGATTCCAAACCCAGTCACCTAACCTCAAATATATCATGTCAGAGGGAGGCTGTGAACATCACCTAGAAACAATGAGAGGAGCAAGGAGGGCCTCGGGGTGAGAGGATTAAGAGCTAGCGGCGTGGAGGCAGAATCAAGTCTGAGCGAGGATAGAGCAAGAGAGTAAGTTAAAACTGGAGAAAAGAGAGGCATCGTAGCAGATGCAGCTGTTTCTGTAGCTTTGCCAGCCACACATGGAAAAGTGGCCGCTGGATGCATGTGTCTGCATATGTACCCTAAGGGCTGCATGCCTGAGAGTCCTGGACTCTTGAGGAACAGGTGACCACTTAATTGTCCACTGTATATGGACATGGAGATGGGAGGAAGTCTCTGGAAGCGGTAGTCTGCACTCAGAGATCCCTACCCAACCTGGGAAGAATGAACCTGGCTCGTCGGTCCTCCCACGGTGGGGCTAGAGCCAGGAAGAACTATTCCCTTCACGGCAGTGGAAAAAGCCAGACCGAAAGGACCAGAGTTGTGCCCAAGAGAGAGCAACCCGGAAACAGGTTCAAGCTGGTCCATAAAGGAAGGGAGGCTTACGAGGAGGAAGGGCGTCTGGACACCAGAAGGAGGGAGACCTAGGCAAGATGACGGCAGGGAGTAGCAGATTGAGGGCATCAGTAACTGCAGGGAGGATCAGATGGACACCTAGCCAATGCCAAAACATTGAGCTAATCAAAGCAAAGCTCAGTCTAAGAGGGGGTGGTGGACACTGATAGAACAACCTGTTTATACAGGCCTCTAAAGACTAATGTGAAACAGTAGGACCAGTGCCAAAGATAACAATGAATTACTACCCTCCTTCCCTCTGAGAGAGCCTTTCTTTTTGTCCTTTTTTTTTTTTTCAGTTTCTTTTCTTTGGACAGAAAAGACATCCGTTCTTAAGTCAGTCACCAATTCACAGATTATTTGTCTGTACTAGTTAGGGGAAAAATGCTGTCATCTATTTTATGTATGGAGACAAAATCCTTAGAACAGTGTATTCTGATAGTCACAGCCATTCCATAACATTATGCCTACTGAAAACATACAGTTTTTCTTTTTTAATGGCCAAGCCATTCCTCTACTAGTAATGATCATAAAGAGAGTAAGATATTCAAAGATATGGTTTAAAAAATAAAATAACAGGATAGCTTCAGTCATTTTTTAAGATTTTATTTATTTATTTATTGAGAGAGAGCAAGTGGGGGGGAGGGGCAGAAGGAGAGAGAATCTCTAGCAGACTCCCCGCTGAACACAGAGCGGAAGACACAGGGCTCAGTCCCACGACCCTGAGATCATGATCTGAGCCAAAATCAAGAGTTGGACACCCAACTGACTGAGCCACCCAGGCGCCCCTAGCTTTAGTCATTTTTATAACAGTTTCATTAAGATGTAATTCACAGACCATAAAATTCACCCTTTCAAAAATGTACAGTTCAGTTGTTTTTTTATTATATTCACAGAGTTGTGCAACCATCACTATCTAATTTTAGAACATTTTCATTACCTCCAAAAGATATCCTATGCTCATTAGCAGTCACTCTTTATCGCCCACTCTCTCCAGTCCTAGACAACTCAAGTTACTTCTTTATGGAGTGCCTATTCTGGACATTTCATACAAATGGAATCACATAATTTCTGGTCATTTACGGCTGGCTTTTTTCACTTAGCATAATGTTTTCAAGGTTCATCCATGTTATAGCAGATATCAGTACTTATCCGTTTGTATGACTGAGTAATACTCCATTATCTAGATATACCACAATTTGTTTATCCATTCACCAGTCGATGGACATTAGCTGTCTTTTTCAATTAGAAGTGGATCTTGTCCAGATAATTATGATCTCAAAGAGATACCTCATGGCATTTGTAAATCCATTTCTCCCTGCATTGGGTACAGACTTAACGGCCTTAGTCACAAGCAATCAAAAGAACTACTTTGACGCTATGGTAACTCCCTTGAAATATATTTGAGAATGCTTTCTTTTGGCCAGCTCTTTGAAATGCGAATTACCAATATTTACCAGAAGAGAGAGTCTTGCAAATAAGAAATGATCTCATGGACTTATACCAATTCACATTGATTTAGAAGTGAAAAGGCATGATAAAAATATTATTGCTGTTCGTGTTTGCCATATCCAAGGTCAAGCAATATTTGTTACTTTTAATCACTACCATATCTCTTGTCTCTATTGTGATGTAGACAGTTCTGTTCCAGATCAGTCTGTATGGCTCCTGGATACCTTTGGAACCTAAACTTTAAAAACACTTTGTCGGCATGGCAAAACTTGAGTCGAGATTTTAAAAAGTCACTATTTCCTTTTCTTTGAGTTCATGGAATAAAGCTGGCTTGCTCTGGGCCCAGCAAAGGTGGGGGTCGGGGTGGCGGTGGTGCCTCCTTGCTGGGGGTGAATACAGTTTCAGCCAAGTGAGGGATCTGCATTGCTATTGGTGTGTCCTGCTGGTGTCTTACACACACTCCTGTCACGTTCATACATCATGGCATCGACTGTTGTCAGCGGACACTTACGATGTTTTGGGAATCTTAGGAAGAAACCTTTAATCCCATTTTATATGACTCTATAATAATGCCAGAGTTTTTTTTTTTAATTGAAATATAGGTGACACACAATGTCACATTAGTTTCAGGTATACAACATAGTGATTTGACAAGTCTATGTGTTATGCTATGCGCAGCTCACCGCAAGTGTAGCTACCATCTGTCACCATACCCTGCTATTACAATACCATACCAGAGTGTTTTTGAAATGAATATTCAGCAAAAATATTAGCAAGAAAATTCCTGTCAAAAATGCATCGATACTTTCCCATAGGATCCAAATTCATCTCTTCGTTATCAAAAACAACTGCTGTTTTTCTCACTATGCTCTGTTAGAGAGCACTCACTTTCTCCTAGGATTCCTCAGTATTTTAACCTATGTAGATTCCAGAAAAAAATCCACACCTCCTCCAGGGCTCCAGCTCCTCATCCCAGAGGAGCACCTGAAGATAGATTCAAGTGTTAGCTCAGAGACATCTCACATCTACGAGGCTGTGAGACACCCAGCTCTGAGGTTGTGGAGGATAAATAAAACAATCTGAATTCTGAGCCCAAGACTCATTATTCCTGGGGTTAATACCTTAGTAATGAACTGGTTCAATTCGAGCCAAATTTTGTGTTGCTCTCTTTCATTTGGAATGCTGACAGTTGGCTGGAATTATGGGCTAATGATGGCATGGGATTGACTTTTCAGGCTCATAAATAGAGAGCAATATGCTAGCTTCTGTGGAATGTGTAACTGTGAATTAACAATAGTACATTTTACCATGGTAACATTCTACCCATTAATGCTCAAATCGAGTGCAACACAGGGCTTTCTCTGCTTTGGGGATCCTCTACTTCTCTCTGTTCGGCATCTAGGTAATTATATAAGGGCTGGAAGCAAACAGAAGTAAATGTAGTTGATATCCAAACATTTCTAGTAGTAATCCAGAATGGAATTAAATGTAACCACTACAGAAAGTATATAATACACTAAATGCCTTGCTTTCACATCAATTTTTGCTACTTTTGTTGCTTTAACCTAGATTTTTTCTCGTGAAATTAGGATATTTGTGTCTAGGTTATTTCATTTCATTTCATTTACAAGTGGTACAACTTCTGCACATAGGGAAATTAAATGATAAGAGGTGCCATCCCCAACTGAGAAATTGGGTTATTCATTCATCTCTTCCAGAAATAACTGGGATTTAGATCATACAATTTCAGAACTTCAATAGTGAGAAATATGAACCAAAAAAGTGGGGGATGACTGCCTATTTTTCTAACATTCTCAAAAAATCACTTCAAAGAGAAGGTAAGCAAAGGTAGCTCTCAGGGACCCTGGCCTACCATTTCTTCATTCTTTCTGAGCTCCCCAGCGCTCATCCCTGTCTGAGTGGCTGCAAGAATGAGTGTGTGCACGGCTGTGCAGGCCATCCATCCCTTGGGCCAATGGTGTCTGCCGCTCTGCCAACACCATCTTGGTTGGAGACGGTAGCTGTCTCTGAACATCATGTTACCATGGACCGATTCCCCTTGCAAGCTTCACTCGTTCCCATCCACAACAAAGCCGAACCGTCAACAGCATTCGCGGAGAATCAGGCCAAGTTGTTAAACAAAGGTGTTTTCATTCCTGGTCTCAGATCTGTTAAGTGGATTTCTGTTTTGTTATATTTTAAAATAAGTCATTTTCACCAGGAGTTGATAATGACGCCTATGACTTGCCAGGAAAACGTGGAGGGTGATGTGGGAAGCAAGGGGATTGTCCCAACATGGCTCTTCTCTCTAAGGATCTGTTTCAAGACGTATTTTTTCCCCACCCAACCCCCACTCACTTCTCTCCTTACATTGGCTGTTCAAAAGCACAGGAGGCACCAGCACTGGTTTCTGACACTGCCTAGCGAATTTGCAGCATGGCTTTATGCTCATCATTTCAGATCTGTGTCAAAGCCTCCCTTTCCCCCACAAGCCCCATCGTGAACTCATTCTTACTGCGATTTATAAAGCAAGCAAGAGACTCTAAACTTTATAATACAATAAAAATTAAAATTTTGGATGATAAAAGTTATTACACATGAGTGAGTTTGTCTCTCCGAATCAAGGAAATAAATTAGGTTCCCTGCTTTGTAGCATATGGAATCCTCAGAATTGCCTTCATATAATTATAACTCCGTTTATTAAAAAGAATTATGTAACAGTATGGTTGATTTATTCTGATGTGATTGGCTTAGCAACTTAATTGAACTAAAGCAATATACCCGAGATAAAATTAATTTAATTAGCTGATTCATTTCAGGATGACTAGAACCCCTCATCACACTTTGATAATCTTCTGAAAAGGTGTGCAGGCAAACAAGCAAAGTTCAAGAACAATTGGATACCTATGTGGCATGTTGATTAATAGAGAAAATGAGAAAAAAAATAGAGTAGCAGAGTACCTGTAGCCAAAAAGTTGAAAAATAATACTTTAACTCAAGCTCTTAACTCTTTGTTTTCCAATGGACAGATTTTCTCAAAGACGTCTGCAGTTCTAGGACCCTCTCTTCCTAAGTCAACCAGGAACTAGTCACTAAAATCTACTCCTGACTTGTCCCTCCTTTTCCTACTGCAGATTGCGTCATGATCTCCAGCTGGTCAGGCCTTTCATGCCACCAGGGCCCTAAGGCGAAGAACTGAGCATGAACTTGAGCCCAGTGTGCATGGTTCTTTTCTGTGGATTAACAACACCGGTGTGCAAATTTGTACCATTTCAGCAAAAGAGGATTTTAGGGAGCAGATATGGATGGATTAGGGAAAAATTGCCACAGCTGTTACAAAAGCAACTCAAAGTGTACATATCCTAATAATTCTAGGGTCAGAACTATATCTTCTCCCCTACTCCCTGTCTGTTCTCCCTGCTTGTGTTTTTTTCCCCCTTCACATTCTAACCTATTCCGTACAGTGCCGATATATATTATATATCTTTTTGTTTCTTTATGCATATGCACAGTTCCTGCCTCGTTCCTGAGGCAGATTCACTACTGCTAGGTTAATCTTACACTGCATCTTTGATCATACGTCATTTCCCTACTTGAGAGCAGATGGCTTTTCATCAGCTAAACTGCAGAGGAAAAAATCACATTTGTTCAACCTGGTGTTCATGTCCCTCTGTAACCTGCTCCCACCATACTCCTCTGGCCTTGCCTAGCATGACCCCATTGCGGGTGACAGGCATGTGGGACTTCTTGCCCCTTCCTCCCTCGGCCACTCCCTTCCTCCTCCTTTGTGCCCTGCATACCTTAGCTCATTCCCTATTCTATTTCCACAGTAGCTCCTCACCACATTTCATTGCTGTTTACCCTAGGAAGCCTTTTCTGATCATCGGGGTCAATGCTTATTTCTCCCTCTTCTGAATGTGTGTATGTGTGTGTAAAATTTGGGGGGCAAATATTGTGAATGTTTGTTTGTGTCTACTAGTTTTATTTACACCGGTGCTGTGGCCCTCCTTCTCTCCCTGGCCCTCCTTCTCTCCCCACCCCCCACCCCCACCCCCATGCCTCCTAGTACGGCAATGAAATCTGGAACCTGAGATGGTATTCTATGATTACTTTTTGCATAAATTAAAGCACATGATTATGACTGTCGTTGTGGTTATGCTTATTATTGTTGCTACTTTGTTTTTATCACTGATACAGACATAGCTCAGAGATCCTGCGGGTTCGGTTCCAGACCCCTGCAGTAAAGCAAGTATCATATTAAAGCGAGTCAAATGATTTTTTTAGTTTTCCAGTGCCTATAAAAGTTATGTTTAGGGGTTGCCTGACTGGCTCAGTCAGTGGAGCGTGCAACTCTTGATCTCAAGGCTGTGAGTTCAAGCCCTATACTGGGTGTAGAGAGGACTTAAAACTGAAATCTTAAAAAAATTATGTTTACACTATACTGTGGTCTGTTGAGTGTGCAATAGCATTACGTCTAAAAAAAATGTACATACCTTAACTAAGCAATATTTTATTGGTAAAAAATGCTAACCATCATCTGAACTTTCAGCAAGATGTTGATGGCTACTCACTGATCAAGGAGGTGGTTGCTGAAGGTTGGGATGGTTGTGGCAATTTCTTAAAATAAGAAAAATAAGCTACATTGATTGACTCTTCCTTTCATGAACAATTTCTCTGTGGCATGTGACACTGTTTGATAGCATTTTACCCACAATAGAACTTCTTTTAAAATTGGAGTCAGTCCTTTCCAACCCTGGCACTGCTTTATCAACTAAGTTTATGTAACATTCTAAATCCTTTGTTGTCATTTCAACAATCTTCACAGCATCTTTACCAGGAATAGATTCCATCTCAAGAAACCACTTTCTTTGCACATCCATAAGAAGCAACCCCTCATCCGTGAAAGTTTTCTCATGATGGCAGCAGTTCAGTCCCATCTTCAGGCTCCATTTCTAATTTTAGTTCTCTAGCTGTTTCTAACCCATCTGTAGTCACTTCTTCCACTGAAGTCTTGAACCCCTCAAAGTCATCCACAACGGTTAGAATCAACTTCTTCCAAACCCAGTAGATGCTTGATGTTTTGACCTCTTCCCGTGAATCATGAATGTTCTGAATGGCATCTGGGAAGGTGAATCCTTTTCAGAAGGTTTCCAATTGACTTTGCCCAGATCCATCAGAGGAATCATTATTTAGGGCAGCCATAGCTTTGCAAATATATTTTTGATATTTGCAAAATATCAAAGGGCTGCAGAATGGATGTTGGGTTAGCAAGCATGAAAACAGCCTTAATCTCATTGTCCCTCTCTATCAGAGTTTTTGGGTGACCAGGTGCATTGTCACTGAGCAGTAATATTTTGAATCTTTTTTTTCTGAACAGTAAGTCTCTCAACAGTGGGCTTACAATATTCAGTAAACTGTGTTGTAAACAGATGTGCTGTCATCCAGGCTTTGTTGTTCCATTTATAGAGCACAGACCGAGTAGATTTGGCATAATTCATAAGGGCCCTAGGATTCAGAATGGTAAGTGAGCATTGGCTTTAACTTCAAGTCACCAGCTGCATTCACCCCAAACAAGAGAGTCAGCCTGTCCTTGGAAACTTTCAAACCAGGCATTGACTTCTCCTCTCTAGCTATGAAAGTCTGAGAAGGCATCTTCCAGTAGAAGGCTGCTTTGACTAAATTGAAAATCTGTTGTCACCTTCATTCATTATCTCAGCTAGATCTTCTGGATAATGTGTTGTAGCTTCTGCATCAGCACTTCCTGCTTCACCTTCTATTTTTATATTATGGAAATGGCTTCTTTCCTTAAACTTGACGATCCAAACACTGCTAGCTTCAAACTTTTCTTCTGCAGCTTCCTGACCTCTCTCAGGTTTCATAGAAATGAGGAGAGCTAGGACCTTGCCCTGGATTAGGCTTTGGTTAAGGGAATGTTGTGGTTGGTTTGATCTTCTATCCAAACCAAGGAAACCTCCATTTCAGCAATAAGGCTGTTTCCCTTTCTTATCATTCGTGTGTTCACTGGAGTAGCACTTTTAATTTCCTTCAAGAACTTCTCTTTTGCATTTGCAACTTGGCTAGCTATTTGGCTCCAGAGGTTTCGCGTTCAGCCTGTCTTGGCTTTCAACATGCCTTCCTCTCTGAGCTTAATCATTTCTAGCTTTTGATTTAAAGTGAGAGGCATGTGACTCTCCCTTTCACTTGAACACTTAGAGGCTATGGTATGGTTATTGACTGGTCTAATTTCAATATTGTTGTGTCTCAGGGAGTAGGGAGGCCCAAAAGGAAGGAGAGAGAAAAGGGACTGGCTGGTTGGTAGAAGAGTCAGAACACACATTTATATATTGTTTGCTGTCTTATGTGGGCATGTTTGATGGTGCTCCAAAACAATTACTATATTAACACACAAGATCACTGATCACAGAGCACCATAATAAATACAGTAATAATGAAAAAATTTGAAATATTGTGAGAATTACCAAAATGTGACACAGAGACACAACATGAGCAAATGCTATTGGAAAAATGGCGTCGATAGACTTGCTCAATGCGGGGTTGCCACGAACCTTCAGTTTGTAGAAAAACAGAAACAAAAACAAAAAAACCCCAGAATATCTGCAAAATGCAATAAACTGAAGTGCAATAAAATGAGGTATGCCTATACAGTTGCTTTGTAGTTTCTGCTCCTCGGGCAATAAAACATTGCTCACGGAAGCAATCATTGCTACCTTATTCACCATCCTGTATCCAGTGTGAACTTTAACCTATTGTTTTAAAAAGTTTTTCCTCTTAACAAATTAGACCCTGTTTCCCCAGAGTTTGTTAATTTTTGAAGCCTTTAAAGCCTTTGAGGGTTTGCTGGCCCCCATTGTACTGTGTAGTGAGTCTGTGGGTTGCAGGCAGATAAGGTCTGTTAGGATGGTGTCCATCCGCAAAGAATCTGATGAGAGACAAAATGCCCAGTTCACCTGCTCCTGCCCCCTTTGATGCTGCAGCACACGGCATGTGTGATAACATGTTTCCCGCAAGCAGCACTAACCGGGCAGAGCAAGGGGAGCAAATTCAGGCAGTCCCCTCGGTTCTGCCTCTTTGTTTCAATGAAGTTAGATTAGGGTTGCACTGCATCACATTGAACTTGGGTGCTTTGATTTCTTTTGTTGTAGGAACAAAACTGTAAAAGAGAGAATAGAACAGAGGTGCTTCTATAATGAGCATTGAAGTGATCGAGGAAATCTATATTGGACAAAAGACCCGTTTATCAGTGCCATGAAAATCCTTTGAATAACCACAGTGTTTTGTTTTCTTTAAAGTCTTTTATCCCTTGTAGTCTGAGGTAATAGGTATATCTCTAAAGGTTAGATAAAGATTTTTGCACACAGTGAGGGAAGATGAAAATAAAATTAGAAATAGTGATTACCATTTGCGGGGGGGGACATTAATTGTCATGCACTATCCAAGTGTTTTTTTCTTCATCATTTTATTTAATTACAAGAACAAGCCCATAAGCCCCATATCGTTACCATTTTCCAGATAAAGAAAATAAGTTTTAGAAAGTGATAAAGTGGGTTTGGAATCCAAAACCTAATCCAAACTCTGCTTTCTTTCTACTACACTGGACTTCGTCTGCATATGAGAATGAAGGTGTTCAGTTGAACCAGACAGTAGAACAACTCCTTTGTTTTGGTCACTGGATTATTAACCACAGATTAGACTGGCAGTGTCTTTCAAAGGATGACACACTACATAATGAGTCAAGGAAGCACTCTCCTCATTAGTTGCCTGAAAGTTGTGTGTTGTGTATTTTACAGATACTGATTAGGATACCAGCAATTTCGAGGGCTGGAGGGGCCATCCAGTTCTGACTAATTCCAACACATTGCTCTCGCCTTGAGAGAGAATATCCCTGGAAGGCCAAGACATTCCAGAGACAGATTGGCTCTGAAATATGTAGTAAAATGTGTGGGGATTGGTGACGTGGGAAAGTAAGAAACAAGGATACCATAGTGGGATGCTAACTCTAAAACCTCCTGCAAAAATCAGTCTCAACCAGCAGCTTTTTTTTGGTATTTATAGTACCTAGGAGATTTATGACCCTTTAGATCAATAAAAACCAGTATCCAAGTTCAGACATCCGATATCATGGATTTTCCAGAATAGTACCATATTTAAGTTTAAGCACGGCTTTTTGCCCGCCACAAACTCCTTTCCCACCTGACCTCAAACAACTGACTTCCTCAAGATTTTATTCTTGGCTTTCTCACTTAGTAAAATCTTGTCTACCACACCCCAGATAATACCACCCACTATCAAGACTAGTTACCACTTACAAACTGAGGGCTTCTAGATCTATACCTCTGACCTTGACCATTTTTCTGATTTCCATCTCTTGATTCTACATTTTTATTAAGATGCTGCTGAGCTACCACAAACTCAGTGAATTTCCTGTTTACTCTTCTTGTCCCTGAACATCCCCTGCTCACCATATTGCCTCTCTTCATTAATGGTACCATCAGCCATCCGAGCATCCAAATACAAATTCCTAGAACCACCCTGGGTGCATTTCTCCTTCACTTCCTTTAGCCACCCCCACCAGCACTAGGTCCTATTCATTCTGCCCTGTCCAAATCTCCTACCACTCCTGGCATCTGAGCTGAAGGCAGACGCTTAACGACTGAGCCACCCAGGCGCCCCCCCACTCCTGGCATCTGGCTTTTTACTGCCATCTTTCTAACTGGTGTTCACTCCCTCTATTCCATATTCCATTCTTCTACAAGCACACAATCACTTTTCAAGGTTTAGCTTAAACACAACCGTGTTCATAAAGCTTTCCCTAGCTTGGACATTTCTTCCTGTCTGTCACCAATCACATTGAATAGTTACTTTATCTCATTGCCTCCCTGTGATATTGTGAGTTATAAGGAGTATATATATATCCCAAAAAAGGTCATTGGAACCTCCAACCTATAGGTACTTGGTCAGAAGCACAGGTGGTGACCTGGACTTGCAACTGGCATCCCAAACTGGGGAGGGGGGCAGTCTCCTGGGACTGACCCCATAACCTGTGGGATGTGAAACTATCTCTGGATGGATAGTGTCAACCTATACAGAAGGCAAAACTGAAAAAGAACAAAGGCATTTTTCTGGGATCTCAGAATTGTAATTCAAGAGCGTGGATTCCAGCTGTAACCAGGAAATGTCCTGCCTACAGTGTGAAAGCAAGGGTTTTTATGAGAAAAAAGGAAGGAGAACAATTAATGACTCGGATAAAAGAGGAAAAAAATTGTCAGTTGGTACTAACAGGCAGAGCTGCTTTTGGTTACAAATTGATCAACTATTCTATTGGTGCTAACAAGTGAAGCTACTCCTGGTGTACCTTAATTAGTTTAGCTAGTATGTTTTTAAAAAGTCTACAACCCACAGTCTAATGATCAGAATGCCCATTGTCCTGTTGACTTTATAAACAATTGCTTGTAAAATACTTGCTGTTTTTGGCCCAGTCCAAAGGTCTTTTTGCCCAGTTCACAAAGAGTTCATTAGCCATTTGTTTTAGAAAGGGAAATGAAGCTTTTCTCTCATGCCCGGAAGTTTTATATAATTCCACAATAGTGTCAGATTTGAGTTAAATTGGAAGACACCCAGCTGGTGCCAGAGCATTGCTTATTGGTGGGGAGAAAACAAGCCCACATACATTGAAATTGGGTGCTTAGAACTTTACTCTCCTTCTAAAATACAAAGTTGAGAACAGAGATGGAGCCCTCTTGAGCTTTGTATTCCTGATGCTCAGAACATAATAGGTAGTTAAGCTTTTATTAAATCAAATATCCCCAAGCTGAGTTCTGCTTCTCAGTAACTTCCATGCATTCTTCTAGACCTACCCTTTACAACTACCCAAATGTCTCCTTCTTTTATTTGACACTTCCTCTAGTATTTACAAACAACATTCTGATTGTCTCTGAAGTCTTTTTGCTTTCTGATGTATAACTGCAAATCCTTTCACTACCCTTGACTTTAATTTCTGGAAACTTCCAGATCCTGGTCTTCATCTTCTGGAGACAGCTCATTACTTAATGCCCCTTTTAGAACCAAGTATGAATATCAAGATATGATCTGAAATCCATGGGTACAGTAACCTCCTTCGAACGCCCCATATAATCTGCTTCTATAATGCAGCCAGGGGGCGCCTGGGTGGCTCAGTTGGTTAAGCGACTGCCTTCAGCTCAGGTCATGATCCTGGAGTCCCAGGATCGAGCCCCGCATCGGGCTCCCTGCTCAGCAGGGAGTCTGCTTCTCCTTCTGACCCTCCCCCCTCTCATGCTGTCTCTCTCTCTCTCATTCTCTCTCTCAAATAAATAAATTAAAAAAAATCTTTAAAAAAAAAAAAATATATAATGCAGCCAGTAGTTGGGACAGTTTCTTAGATGTTATATCCCCTTCTTGCTTAAGCATAGCTAGAGGACAACCAAACATACAGATATTTCTTCACATGAAATAACAATTTCCACAGAAAAATTTTCCAGGTTTAAGTGCAAAGACTTCACATTTCTCTCCATTAATTTCATTATCTTTCCTTTTTGTCTTTCAAGATCTTTCTGATTCTTGGTTCTGTAATCTGATGGATTAATAATCTCTCCCAGCTTGGAGTCACCTGCAGATTTGATAAGCGGTTTCCCCCTTGATTTACACAGAAATAAAATATCTAGATATTTATTCAACCCCTGTTTTAAGTCAGATATTCTCTCTAAATCTTTATAACTTTCCATTCTTTCTTTCTAAGCCATCCCCAGTTGATAAAATTCTGTTTATCTTGATTTCTTTAAATACACTTATCACTGGACCACTCTTACTAAACAATCTCATAGAAATTTTTCAGTCAATAGAAAAATCATCTTTAAGGGAATTTCTCCTTCATATCATTTCGTTATAGGCCATGTTGATACAGGGAATGAGAAAGAATTTTTGGAACATACAACACAGCTTATTTCAATAAATTCACTTTTCTCAAGTTCTTAAAAATAGAAAAAAGAAACAAGTCCTGTAAGGTATTTGAAGGATTTGTGCACGTTAAACAGGACGAGAGATGATTTAAGAGCATAGAAGCTGCATTTTGAAAAGGAGGAAATGTAGTCAATTGCTTGAAAGCCTATTTTGCACAATACCAAATATTTGTGATTTGCCTCAGGTTTTTTCTATTTAATCTGGAGGCTTTATGTCAAATATGCCATGATGTATGTAATCAATGACAGTGAGCAAACCTCTACAAGTGAAATAAAAAGACTAAGCAATGGAACTAGGAAGAGCCATATTATTTAGAATTATGAAGAGCCAGTTATTAAGACTTCAAATAAAAGATTAAGGGCACAAACTAAAACCAGAATACCAGCAGAAGGAACACTGAGAAGACCATGGGCTCCGAAAGATAGGTCAAAGAGATCACGGCACACATTCATAAAGCCAACATGGCAACGTGGGAGAAGGGCAGAGCCCGCCTAGTGAAGCTTTAAAGTGCAGGACTCAAAAGGCTGGGTCAGCATAGCTGAGGATCTCCCCTCATTAGAAAGAAGTCCACATCCTCAGGTCTGACACTGACAGAACTTTCGATGAGACCTTCTCCTGAAAGGAGCTCCCTCCTTGACAGTTTAACAAAGTTAGTTTTTTTAACTTTTTCTCCTTACCTCACCATGCGGGTGCCTTTTAAAAAGTCCAGTTAGACATCTGACTCTCCTCCAGGGCCATATATATGACAGGTCACCTAAGGAGCTTCCCAACCCCCTCCTCTTCTCTAGGACTTTGCATGGGCCAAATTTCTCTACAGGATTCTGAAAACATTTTTGATTGCCTGAGATGATTGTATCCCTAATCATAGAACCCCCCTTATGACACAGCACGTACGAGATCAGCAGACTTGGAAAGCAATGTAGTCCATGATTTATTTCTAATTTGACATACTTTGGATGTAAACCAAGATGTCTAGAAGAATCAGCTGGTTCCTTAACCTTCTTTGCCTCATTAGTCACATTTTTCTTGTTTCTGTTTCCTCTTTATCCACATATCCATCCACACCTGCCTACTCATAACAGCCTACGCAGACATCATTTTCAGATTTTGGCAGAGGTGCATACACACAGATCATAGGTTGAGGCAATATATAAATCATGAGACCTAAGAAGCTTAACTAGAAACAACTGCAAAACTTCCTGCCAAAAACAACAAAGAGGTACTATTACAAAAAGAAGTGAGTTTTAGGAATCGTGAAGCTGGGCCTGTCAAGGCCATGATACTGCCTCCTCCTTGTGATGGTTTAATGGTGCTGCTCTGTGTAAGACCAGAATGCTGCCATTGGGCCCTAAGACTCCAGCCCTCTCCTCGGGTTGACCTCTGTGATTTCTAACAGATCTCCCTACAGATTTGCTTAAATCGTTCATCATCCATAGTGTGCATAGACTTCTAAAGGCTCAGCCTAGTATTTCTGGAAGAACTTGGAAACAGCCTCACCCACCAAGGGCAGACCGTCATGGGCATTTTGAGCCAGTACTTTCATCACTTTGACTCCCACGGTAAGTTGCCAAAGGCCTGGGGAGACTGTGCCAAAGAACAGACTATTTGTGAGTTGCCACAGTGCTATCCACTGGTGGATTTATTTGACATTTGGGTTTCTTTGGTTGTCACTGCATTGTCAGCTCCTAGATTAGAGCCAGCAAGAACAGGTCCTCAGTCAAAGTGCACTGCTTAAATTTAAGCAAACCTCTTCCTAAATACCATCAGTTTACTTTCAATGATTTTTTTCCAACAAAAACAGTAATGCTGAACCGATAGTCATCTATCTATTCAACAAGTATTGCACAGCCTCTGATTATGAGCACATACAACATATCTGATCCGGGAAAAAAAAAATGGAAAGTGGTTCCTGCTCTTAAAAAGCAAGTAGTATCATGGAGAAGGCAGAAACTGACTGATAAAAATAAATGATTAAATGCCATTTAAGTGTCTATGGATGCTCTGAATGGGAAGCATAAGGAACTCTAAGACAAATGAAAGGGGGTGGACACTTTATACTGGCCATCAGAAGAGACCTCTCTAAGGAGGTGATGTTTAAGGTGAGAGAGAGGACGATGACCAAGAGCAGAGGGAAGAGCATTCCAGGGAGAGAAGAGAACATATGTGAAGCCCCGAGATGGTGTTACTGTTATCTATTGATGTGTAACAAACCACCCTGAATTTAGTGGCATAAAACAACCAATTTACTGTGTTCGTAGGTCCTGTGGGTCAGGAATTTGGATGGGCTGCAGCCAGGATAGCTTGTTCCTGCTCCACAAAGTATGGGGCCTCATCTGGGAAGACTAAAATATCTGGGTGACTTGGATGGCTAGGGGCTGAAATCAGCTGGAGTTTTTAGGACTTTGCTCCCATGTCTGGCTCTTGTGTTGGCACAACACAAGGTCTAGGCGGAGCTGGGGCCATGAGCCCGGGCATCTACGCGTGGCCTGTCCAATGGCTTGGACTTCCACCTGTGGTGCCCCAGGGGAGTCGTATTTCTTACATAGTGGCTTAGGGCCTCAGAGTAAACAACAGATGATGCCTAGCCTTCTAGAACCTGGCCTCAGACGTGTTATGGGCTGACTTAAGTCCCTCCAAATTCATATATTGAATCCTGGGCTCCAGTACTTCAGATGAAGGTAATGGAGATAAAGCTTTGGAGATAAAGCTTTTCAAGACGTAATTAAGGTAAAATGAGATCATATGAGTGGCCTTCCACTATGAATGGTGTCTCTATGAGGGGAAATTAGGACACAGACAACATAGACCAAGGGACGAACCAAGTGAGGTCACAGTAAGACCATGTGTAGACAGACAAGGAAAGAGGCCTCAGAAGAAACCAACCCTCTGAACACCTTGATCCTGGACTTCCTGCCTCCAGAACTGCAAGGAAATAAATTTCTGTTGGTTAAGCCACCCAGTCTGTGGTCTTTATTTATTTATTTATTTATTTGACAGAGAGAGACACAGCGAGAGAGGGAACACAAGCAGGGGGAGTGGGAGAGGGAGAAGCAGGCCTCCCGTGGAGCAGGGAGCCCGATGCGGGGCTCAATCCCAGGACCCGGAGATCACGACCTGAGCTGAAGGCAGACGCCCAACGACCGAGCCACCCAGGCGCCCCCAGTCTGTGGTCTTTGTTACAAAAGTCTTAGCAAACTGATATATCACATAGCATTTCTTCTTATGTATTCTCTTGGTCAGAGCAGTCACAAAGCCACCGAAATTCAAACAAGGGAGATGTGGACCTCACTTCTTCATGACAGCAATGTTGAAAGTTATGGGGCAGTGTTTTAAAACTGCAGCCTTTTGGAAGGAACTTGGCAGTTGGCGGACCTAAAGGCCAGTGTGGCTTGGACACAGTGGGCAAGGCGTCATGTGGGAAGAAGTAAACGCCAGGAGGTAGGCAGGGATCAACGATTTGAGGACTTTTTTGTCCTGGCAAAGAATTCAGATTGTGCTCTAAGTACAGCAGGATTTTAGAAGGTTAATCTGGAGAAGGATGTTTTGATTTATATTTTTGAAAAGCACTAACGCAGCTGTCAGGAAGAGGACAACTGGAAGCAGAGTGACTGATTATTACGTGAACTGAGGGGTTCAGGTGAACAAAGTCGTTGGCTTGGAGGAAGGGACTGGTGGTGAAGATAGAGAGGAACAGGTAGGTACAAAAGAGGGTTTGAAGGTAAAACTGGCAAGACTTGATGAAGAACTGGATGTGAGTTTGCAGGGAACTGAGAGTACAAAGGATCACCTACCAGATTTCCGGCTTGAGAAACTAAAGATGCTATTTTCTGGGATGGGAAAAACGAGATAGATCGGATAGGAAGGTGAATGCAAATTAAAGGCTTTATTTTGGACACATAAAGCATCTTTTGAACTTTCTTCAAATGGAATTTAACAAATCTCCCCGGAAACAATATCCAAAAGTGAAAAAGCCCCCATAATTTTATTCTCGTTTCTCTCTTTTAACATAAGTAGAGTAGAAAGAAATTAGCTGGAACTACCCAAGGCAAATGTCACCTCCAGCTTCTAAGAGCTCTGCCTGCCTTCATCCCCAGTTGAAGGTGGACTCCAAGTATGTAAGTACTAACAACTGTGTTTTTAATTAAAAAAAAAAAAAAAGATTAGACCTGTTGAAAAATATCAGTCGCACTTTATAAAAGAAGGACTACCACTTTTTTAAGAAACAAATAAATCCAATTTGTCCAGGAAAATAATCAGAATATATTAGAACTCTCTATACATCTAGAAAAGAATAGAACTCTAAGTAGAATTCAATATCAATCTCATTTTTTAAAGAAGAACTAAGATGTTTTCTTCTTAAGAACAACAGGTATCACCTGTTCAATAATGAAATACTTAGCAAAACATAAGGAGAGCTCTGAACATTGGGAGAAGAATGGACCCAGACACAGTCTATGACTTTCTTTGGAAAGCAGGTAATTTAGTATAATATTTAGGCCAATATGCATCAAAGGAAATATAAAAAAGAAATACAAGTAAAGTTTTGATCTTTTTAACCCTAGAAAACTAATGAAAACTAATGAGAGTCATAAAATAATAATAACTACAAGGAAATGGCTAAAACTCTTTAGCAAAACTGTGTCTACATGATTCCCAACACTTAGACTGAAAAATGAAAACGGAAGTGATTAAAATGTTTTATAAAACCACATCTGGATTTTTTTACTGATTTTTTTTCCATTTTAATCTATAATTTTGGCTTTGTTCACTCTGCACAGTTTGATGTCTAGATAATGGCAGACATTTTTTATGAGGGAATAAGTATGTCTACATTGTTGTTACAGTGGTATTTTCAGATAGGAATTTTTATTTATACTTTATGTTTATAAGCATCATTTTATGTCTTAAGGAAAAATGTATTTCAGTTAAAAGACTTCTGTTTGACTTCTGCTAGATTAAGCACCTGCTCATTAAAAATAATAATAGCTAATATTTATTGGGACATTTCTATATGTCAGGTACTATGCTAAGTAATTGAAATGACTTTCTTTTTCATCCAAATAGTTCTTATCAGGTGTGTGCTATTTTTGTATCCAGAGGATTAAAAACTCCGTTTTAGAGATTATGTGAGTCTGCTAGGGCCTCTATAAGAAAATACAACAGGCCGGATGGTTTAAACAACAGAAATTAATTTCTCACAGTTCTGGAGGCTGGAAGTCCTAGATCGAGGTAGGGTTGGTTTCTGGTGAGACCTCTCTTCCACATGGCCCTGCAGGTGGCCATCTTCTCTCTCTGTCCTTGTGTGGCCTTTCCTCAGAGGGTGAGCGTCTAAGACTCACAGAGCTCTGGAGTCTCTTCCTCTTACAAGGACACCAGTGCCCTCACAGTGGAGCTTCATTCTTATGACCTCATTTAATCTTAATTGCCTTTTTGAAAATCCTATCTCCAAATTTAGTCACATCGAGGGTTAGGGCTTCAACATGTGAGTTTTTTGAAGAACCCAGTACAGTCCATACAGAGATATTAAGAAACTCATCCAAGGTCATATACCCAGCAAATATGGGAGCCAGATTTAGAACCCAGGCAAGGCTAACTGTAGAGCTCTGTGTTACATGTTCACTCACTTTGCCTGATGTAGTAACCTCTGTCTCTGTCTTCCAGAAACCTTGGCAGGTACACAAAAATTAGAAGCAATGCAATCAGCAAAAATTTATTTAGGTCAAATAACATGAAAACATGTTTCATGTACTCAACCAATCAATTTGGTCTTTCATTCTGTGTTGAAGATATTTTGTGTGCGTGTGTGTGTGTGTGTGTGTGTGTGTGTTTTATTTTTTCCAATTGATGCAAAAAAAGCAACTTACTTCAGTATGGATTGAATATTTTTAATCTCCAGAAATCCTAAGGAAGGTATAGCAGTAATAATAATAGTCCATTTCAGTAACACAATTTCTGTATCTAGGTTAATAATCTAGAGGGCAATATATCAACATTATGTTAATTAAACTCTTAGTTTGCCGTACCTTGGGAGATGTTATGAATGGTGCTGAAGAGAAAGAGTCAATATGCAAATAGTTACAGTATCAAGGTATAGTCAGGAAATTGTGGCACAGATGAGACAAACTCATACATGCATGAAAGAATATAAATGTAGATAATGTGAGTGGCAGTAAATACTAGAAGCAGGCATACTGGAACAATGATAATACTTCTTACCTGTGCGCTTGAAAATTCTTTACACACAGTAAATGGGTTTTTTAATGCAAGAAAATAAAAAAAGCACAGAGAATGTCAGAGAAAGCCACTAATCATTGAAGCTGGAAAATACAATTCATTGTCAGAGACTATTTTGAAATACAAAGAGCAACTATATACATAGCTTGGTGGAATAAATGTGGGATAAATTCAAGAAGAGAAAGCAGTGTATCTACAATGCCAAATATTATGTAACATAAGCCTAGAATATCCTTTTGTTACGATCTTGAATTAAAACTATTTATGTAAAAAAGCTTGCTTTCATGAAATTTACCTAAAACAAAGAGTCACAATTTAACATCTATTAATAATTATTTGCCTTCAGGTCAACACATGTTTACTGACTCAGACCCTCAGATGAGAAATCATAGCTTTTTGGATTCATCTCCTTTCTCTATTCCCTCCCACAGACCTCCTATCTCTCCCAGATTGGAACATTAGTAAAATATGGTAAAATCTGAGCAGAGGATGGGTAGATACATGGGTTAGTCTTACCTCTTTGGGGATGCAGAGTCCATTTAACACAGCATCAGATGAAAAAATTAAAAAGCAGCTACTTAGTAAATATTTATAGTGAGTTGCCTCAAATACCTGCACATTTAAAAACTTGCAGAGGTCTAAAACAGTAGGATAAAATATTCAGTAATTAACTGTCCTCTCAACTCTTTTGTTATGGAACAGACCTAATCCATGTTTATCTTTCAGACTACATTTTCAAAGCAAATACCAATTGTATTATAACCACGCTATGTCTTAGCTCATCTTTCACTGTTCCCACTTGTTAGCACAAAAAAATCGTGGCGCCTCCACAACGTGGGACCCCAGCAGGGAGGGCTCAGTAGTAGTGATAGCAAGCACAGCAACGGGCTGTCTGGTGTAGCTTCTTCCATTCACAGATTGATTTTCAGCTATGTGTAATCCTATTGTGTTCTGAGTGCCTGGTTCCAAAGACAGCATAATAAGCTCTCCATTGCTGCTTGTTTAATTAATCAATTATAATATTCATCTTCTTGAGCCACTAACAGACTAATTTAGACAAGAAACAGACACACATGCACACAAACAATTATCAGTGGTGGAGTTTTGTCATCTCACCAAATCCCTTTAGTATTGAAGCAGTCACATATTATGAGCTATTCACTGTATCCCCCACTTTCTCTGGGGAGGCTGTGCTTTTCTTACAGGTAGAAATAACAGTAAATAGTTTTGGGGGGAAAACAATCAGGATGGAAGGGTCAGGTATCGAACAGCGAGCAATGATCTGCTGAGCTCTACCCCACCGAGCCATCACACTGCCATATCCCAGGTCCGGAAGAACACACACCTACACTCATCCCGTCGGACAGCGGGGGTTTGGTGAAGTTAGGGCCAACGTGAGCACGTGACTCGCTCTGCAAGACACGCACTGCAAACTGAAGACATGAGGGAAAACAGTCATGCTAAGTGTGATGCAGCGTGCCCTAAAGTTGATAAAATGTCCTTACGTACCTGAAGTCGTGCCTCATAAAAATATTAGTAAACCATGAAGTGTTGGTTTTGGAGGAATGGTGAAAGAATCCAGGGGCTCGGGGAGTGTAAATACCAGCCATGGGGAGAGAAGGACATGTGAGGCCAGAGAGGAGAGGCTTTGGGCTCCATGTCAGCTCAGCCATCCGCAGCTTCATGGTGTAACAGCTGCGAGGCTTGGGGCGAGTCTCAAGTACCCCCTCTGAAAAATGGGGATAGTGAAAGTCAGCCTAGAGCGGCACTGTGAGAGCTGAGAGTGGTGCCCAGGACCTGACAGGAGGCAGATGCCCAGTAAATGTAGGTTTTCTTTTTGGATGTAAAACCTAAGGACCTTTTTAGATGCCTTAGGAAAGGGCCAGGTTCAGTGTTTTCCAAGGAGAAACAGCTAGGAAAAGCTAGGATGCTAAGACCCAAGGCTGTGCTCCTAACACTTGGCTTAACATGAAAACCTCACTTGGAGAAGAGAGGCCCTACAGTTTAATCACTGAAAACTAGATTTTAGGGACAGGTTTGAGCCAAATGGTTTGGTTTCTTTCCGAATGCCAGGTGTTCTGCTAAGTACTTAACCATGGCTTTTCCATCCATTTTCCAGTATTTATAATGTTCAATGAGTTTCTTTTTTTCATCGATTCCTTCTGGAACGAAATCCACTACCACTGTCAATTGTTGCTTTTCAAGGCTTCATTAAAGCCGCTTGGATTAAGGCTTTGAGCCTTGAGAAACACTGTTTGCTTTCCTTGGCCGTGCTTTAATGTGAAAGCCTATAATGAATTTCCTCAGTGTTGTTCTGGGAAAGAAAATATCTTGTCTCGAGCAGTTCTTGTCTCTGCTTGCCCTAGTGATAGATATTAAATAATGTGGTGTTTAACCTCTTCATTTTTCTTCACCCAGAAAACAAGCAAAGACACAGGAAGCAGTTAGGTAGGAGCTCAAGAAACAAAGAAGGGCCGTATGGCACTCCCCCCCACCCCACCACCTTTATTTCATTCTCCCTTCTCTGTGTCATTTTTAATTTGGGCATCTACTGATGAGGAGGAACTTCTGGTGAAAAATCTAAACTCAGATCTAATTGATATGGGGTTTCATACTGTTCTTTCTTTCTCCCCCTCTGCCCCTTGTGCTGTTCTACTACGAACAGCTGGAGAGGCTAAAGAACTCCCAAGGAAGACGGACGTGAACTTGAGTTTTTGAGCAACTATCAAATTTTAGGAATTATTATTATTTTTTTTTTTTTTACTTTGTTTTGTTCTTATAAATGATCCTCTGCCTGCAATATTGCTGAAAAGCCCTCCCTCCAGATTCCTGTGGCACATCCTCTGTACTCTTGCCAGGAGGATCTTTATAAGACGTGAATCTTATTATTTTACTCCATTTTGAAAAAGGAAAAAAAAAACCTGCTATAATCTACAATCATGATTGCTTGACCTAGCACACTAGCATGTGAGGCCCTTGCTAATTGAAATCCCACGTCCCTCACAGCCCTCTGCCCAGGCTTGCCCCCTCTGGCAACTTTTAATTTTACAACACAAAAGTATTTATAAGGCCCTGCGTACATCATTCAATGTCACATTTCAACACTTTCTTCTACTCTAGACACTCTGAAACAGTACCTTCTCTGCCCAATTTCTGTCTGTTGTCATTAACACTGGTGTCTATCAGGTGGAGTTTGTCCATATACATAAATGTATATATTGTTTCATGCTCACAACAGCGCTGCTCACAAGCATGTTTAGCCCATATTTTACAGATAAAGGACGTGCAGCTCAGAGAGCCCAAGACCCCATGACTAAACAATGGGAGAACAGGGATCCGAGCCCCGCTTTCTTGCCACAACCCCAGTGCGTGTCATCTTTCCTCCACGCTGGGTGCCACGCGTCTGCCCGTGACCGCATCTCCTGCTAACGCTGCAGGCCCCTTCCTGGCAGAGCTTTCTCGTTCTCTTTGTAGCTACAGTGCCTCAGTGACCAGGGTCATCAACTTTGCAGTTGCATAAATAGGATTAATTATCTGTGAAAAAGAGCGTGACTAGGGATTACGTGTGAACACCAACAGCTTTGGGGCAGTCAGCCCTCATCTTGACTGTGTGGCCTTGTCCCTCACCACCCATTCAGAGCTAACAAATGCTCACACTTCACGGAAGTTTGCTCATTCAGTTTTTGATGACCACAGATCTATGAACACAGCCATCCATAAACACTCATGCTTGCTCTTGTCTGCCTATGAGGAAGTTTATAGACATACTTTTTTCTGTTACTGAGGATTTTGCTTTATGTACGAAGATAGGGTTCTCTAATACTTATTGCTGGTACTCTTCATACAGTCACCCTCACGCCTGCTTTGCATTGTCCTTTCAAATGACCTCTGTTGATTCAAACATACTGCTTTCTTTATTTAAATTTTTTTATAACTGATAATGTATGTTTGCTGTGATTCCCCCCAAAATTCAATAGATTTATTTTTTGTACGGGACTAGATGATTTGAAAGTTCAAATGGAAAAATAAATGCAAGAATTCTCAAGAATCTAAGAGGGAGAGAGAATAATGAGGTGGTTCAGGTAGTACCAGATATTGGAATTTACTTTAAAGCTAATGTAATAAAAAAAAATGCTATTTACACAAGAAAAAGCAAATAGAGCAGTGGAATAGAATCAAATCTAGAAACGTGTATAAGTAAATGTGGGAAGTTACTATATGATAATGAGAGTATTTCCATTCCAGGGGAAATAGAGAGTTTATTTAATAAATAATATTGGCATTATTTGGTTATCAAAATCAAAAAATAGTTTGAATTTTAATAATTTAGTCTTAACCGAAGAAAGAAAGAATAGCACTATACATTTATAAATTTACATTTTTGACTTGTTACCACACATATTACCTTTGTAATTTAAAAGAATTAGAATTTATTTTAAAAGTAATATTTACATATTTCATATTGTATATTACATGTTCCTAACATTAAAACAATTCAGAGGTTATAAAAGTAAATACTGAAAAACTCCTTTTTACAGTACCCTCAGTTTATAATTTCTCCTCCCTAATATTTTTATATGCATTTACATAAACACATGCAGAGGGACATTTTTTTTACCTTAATGAGGATGACATGATATTATTTCACAAATTTTATATTTTTTACATTACATGTATTATTGTGGACGACTTTCCACAAAAATATATATTGACAAATCTCAATCTTTCCAAAGGTTACAGACAGTATTCCATTATATGATTTTAACTTCAATTTATTTAAGTAGTCCTTTATCGATAGGGTTGTCTTTAATATATTGTTAGAAGTCAAATCATACAGAAGGAACAAAAATGAAAAGTCAAGTTCCCTATGGCTCTATTTCCAACATTCTTCCCCAGGAATAAACACAAAATGGATCTGTGTTATAGTTCTGGGATTACCATTGCAGCTTAAATGACATTTTCCTCTTTCTTTGCTTTTTGTTTTTGTTTGTTTGTTTGTTGTTGTTGTTTTGACCTTAGGGAGTAGCTCTTGCCTTCCTAGTACAAAAACTATACCATCTACTGAGTGTCTGCTCAGTCTCCTACCTCCTCCACTTCCTTACATCTGCTGTTCTGTGACCATGATTATGTATTACTTGTTTAGTCTGTCAGTCAATGCAAAGCTTTTAACCTAGATTTAAGAGACATTGATGAGATCATGCTCCTACCAATATTTACTACAGAACAAATTATGCTGTTTGATTTAGAGAGAAAGAAATATAATGTTAAGACACTAATGGCCAGCCACTCCAAGGATGATGCCCCAAACCTGAAGGTCTAGTGGTTTCTCTTAATTTCTTTTGAGTTTTTTCTCTTCTTCTAAGTCATGTCAGCTGCTACCCTTGTGGCTGATGGCATACTCTTTCTTCATTATTTCTCTTTCGTTTGATCTGCTGGAGAGCCTTATTGAGTAATGCTTTTGGAGAGCTTTTGAGAGTGATAAACTTTGTGAGAATTTGTATGACTGAGAATGTTACATAAATAATAGTTTAAGTATGGAATTCTAAATTCACAGTCATTATCCCGGTGAGGTTTTAGATAGTCTTTGTTCCTTTTAGTTTTAGTATAAGATTAAGTACATGCTTCTTCACTTTGTCTTCTTTCATCTAATAATATGTCCTGCAGATTTTTCCTTATCAATGTATGGAAAGATCCCTCCCTTTTTGGAGCTTCATGGTATTCCATTGTGTGGATGTACAATAGTTACTGAATTATTCCCCTATCGACCTGTAACACTTGAGTTCTTTCAAATATTAGAGCAAGGAATTCTTTCCTCTAATGCTGCAATGAATAATCTTATCTAACTGTCATTTTGTACATGTGCAGTTTTACCTGCAAAATAAATCCTCTAAAGACAGAATCTACATTAAAAAATGTATTTTTAATTTTGGTAAGTATTGACAAATTGTCCTTCAGTTTTAAACATGAAGAAACAGGGGCGCCTGGGTGGCTCAGTCAGTTAAACATCTGACTTTTGATTTCGGCTCAGGTCGTGATCTCAGGGTCGTGAGACTGAGCCCCACCTCAGGCACCAATTCACTGAGGAGTCTGCTTAAGACTCTTTCTCCCTCTCCCTCGGCCCCTCTCTCCTGCAATCTCTGTCTCTCTCTCTCTCTCAAATAAATAAATACATCTTTAAAAAATTTAAAAAAACAAACAAACATGAGGAAACATCCCCAGAAAGTTGAGGTGACTTAAAAACAGGTACATAGCATATTTAAGCTGGTATGGGGAACAGAACCATCACCTTGTGACATTCGATCCAGTATTTCTTCCACTGTATAACACTTCTCTCACTGGGTTCTACAAGCAGGGACTCTAGCTATGTCAGGTAACTTGGTGGGACTGATTGATCATCAGGGCCTAGTCAAGATATCATGAATCAGTGCCTGGAAAAGGACTAAATACCCGCCTCCCTTTCCCCATAGCCTCACAGAAATAATAAAACAGATACAGGCATATGAAGACAATGCAAAAATGATACACAGATAAAGCGAAGCAAAATGAAAATGGAGTTATCAGTGGACCAGAAAGTTTAAGGAAATTTTGGAGAGAAGAAGCAGGAAAGGAAGAACTATAGCCAGAAACACGAGAGACGAAAGCAGTTCTTCTCAAGACAGCTTCCAAGGAAACTCCAAGTACAAAGTTAATTAGGACAAAGGCAAGAGTAGATCATCAGGAAAACACCAAGATTTGTAAGTTAAGAACTAAATTTAAAACAGCCAATTCAGCTGCCTTGCTAGCTCTCACCCCACCCCAATATACAGAGGCTACTCCAGAGCTGGCATGGCAAGTTTTGCCCTTAATATTGAAGACCTATCCTCCCATCCAAGTACTAACCAGACTCAACCCTGCTTAGCTTCCAAGGTCAGACGAGATCAGGTACATTCAGGATGGTGCAGCCATAGATGGAAGCCCTATTCTCTAATGAACAAGTGGCTGATGAGATGGGGGAAGGGTCTTAGTACATGTACTGGACCTGAGAGAGAACAGAAATGGAGATTTATGATACATGTCTGTCTACTTCAGAGAGGAAAGGGAAGTATAAAGGAAGCAGCTCTGCCCATCAATAAGAACAGGAAAGCCCTCTAACCATCAGAATAAGGCCCTTCTTCCTTGACTGTTGTGGAATTCCCAGCCTCCTGCCCGTTCCAGGCCAGCATGCCGTACTGGGAAGCCTGCCTGTCAGAATGCCTGAACACTGTCACAGGTGAATTCTGCCCTCCAATTCAGAAAGCATTTGGTAAGTCAGCCTGCACCAGGAGTGTGTCACTTTGTTAGAATTCATCCAGCTGTGCACAAAAAGATTGTGCAATATTGTTTACCTCATAAAAGCTCCCCAAGTAATTCTAAATTGTATCCAGGATTGAGAAATCCTGCTCTAAACAACTGAATGGAATAGTTGTATGTGTTTAGCATAAAATAATCTCTGCTCTTTTGAAATTGAGTTTAGAGTGAAAAATCAAATTCTAAATCTACTTAATAGATAAGTGTTTTTGTTCCAAGAGAGCTATCAGCTTATAGTCAATTATAATCAAAATACAGAGACTCTAGTTAAAAACAAAGTGACTATAGTGGACCTACAATGAAATACTCTTTTCAGCATGTTTGGATGAGTGTACATAGAGTTGAGGGAACAGCCTTGTTGCTTCAAATTTCACATCTTTGTCATTGATTTGGGAATTCCACTATGATGTGTCTACTCATGGAATTGTTTTACTCATTTCCTTTCAATTATTATCTGTAAATTAGTGTCTTTCATCCGGTCTGGGAAATTCTCAGTCATTACCTCTTCAAATGTTTCTTCTCCTCATTCTTTCTGTCCTCCCCTTCTGAGATTCTAATTAGACATACGCTAAAACTTTTCTTCACTTCATATTTTTGAACCTTTCATATTCCCATCTTTTTTCTCTCTATGCTGATCTTTTCTTCAGATGTCTCTTCCTGTTTCTCTCTTTAGCTCTATCCAAATGGCACTCTTGCCTTTTTCTTCCCCCAAATATTTGCCATTTTTAGAGTTTCTGTTTGATTCCTTTACAAGTCTACAAAGTCATTCCTGGTAATTCCTTCTTTCTTGCTTTTTTTTTTTTTTTTTAATTCCTATATTATTTCTTTAAATTGTTCACACATAACTGTTCTACATTTTATATCTGACAGTTCCAGTCTCCGCAATCCTCAAGGGTCACCTCTGTTCCTTGTCATTTGCTCTGACTCTTGTTCCTGGAGCTTGCCTTCTCTTGTGCTTGGTGCTCTTTGATTTTAAGCTTTTTGTTTGTTCTTCCTCTGTGGGGATCCTGTAGGGATGCTTTCCCGAAGAGAGTTCCTATATCTGCTTCTGCTGTGAACTAAGGATCTGCACCAACCTGGGACCATGTGGTGCCTCTGAGAATCAGAGTTCAAAGCAGGATTCTCAGGCTCAGCTTGTTTATGGTGTTGGCCCAAGGCTCAAGATCTAATTTATGGCATAAGACCTCAGGGCAACCATGCCCCTCCCTGCCACTGCCACTCCCAATGGCTTGTGGTTTGGGGTTTTGTGACCATCAGGAAGCATGCCCCAGCTAGGGTCTTTTCTACAGCAGGAGGGTCCCTCCCAACAATTACAGTCAACCATATTGCTGGAAGCAGTTATCTTTATGAAATATTTTCAGCAGTGTTCTGGGGGAACCAAGCATGATTGTATCAAAAGTAAATGAGCACAGCAAGGGAGAATGTGCTTGGTGATTAGGATAAACTGTAATCAGCTGGTTATCATATTAATATAGTGAAAATAACTTTCTGTCTGAGCTCTTTTGTATCAGTCCAACATTTCTTTTTTTAACATCTCTAATTAATTCCTAAATTAATTTGTTTGGCCACAGTGTTTTATGGATTTTCATTAAAAAGTGTGACAAAAATGTGCTAGTAAGCCTTTTAACTAACGTGGCAAGTAACTTTATGGCACATATGTAATGCTTCCTCTGATTTCTGTGTTTCTCTGGTTAAAAAAAACCATAGAGGTTATGCTAATGGACATCAACAATTTGAAAAGAGAAAAGTATCAGCATCCACCAATGTATCTATCTATATTTTATATATATATATGTCTTTTGATGTTATAATATATGGCATGAAGTTAGGTTGTTTTAGCACATGGTCTAATTTCTTTCAGGTGCTAGACCTTTGTCCTTGTGCTATTTTGCCCATGGTGGAAGTAAAGGAATCCAAATGACTTAACACCATTATCTCAGAGGTGGACCTAGTTCTTCAGTACCTCACCTCTTATTTTTTATCAGGCCATTAACAGCAAAGTGTTCCATTTCCAATTTGTGGGGAAGTGAACACAGCCTGCTTCCTGCCTCTGCATTTAGAAGAGTCCAGCATTCTCTCGGCACATCATCTTCAAAAAGATTTGAAATTTCTTCCTAAAGTGCTGGGAATAGGGAAATCTTATATTAATGTGAGAAGGGTTGCTCCATTTCTGGGAATTCAAAGAAATTCAGGATATGAATTTTACCTAAATGAGAGCATATTCAGCATGGAGTAGGGTACATGACAGACACTTAATATTTATTATTTGTTGAATGAATGAAAAAAATAAATGAATGACTCTTTTAAAATAGAGAACCAATAATACAAAACTATCCTACTAGTAGTGATTTCATGGTGAGATTTTATTTGCTCTTTTATTTGCTCTTTTATTTAGTATGCCCCCACCCCACCACACGTATACATACACACACACAGCAAGAGAAGCAGGGATAGAAAATAAATTTAATTTATTCCAGCATGAATTTTGAGGCCAGAAATAACCAATAATTATAGTCCAAATGAGTGACCTATTGCATTAGGACATATATTTAAGCTCATATACTTTTATAACAACAACAAAAAGAAAGAAGCCCTTCTCACTGATTTTTCTGGCCTATTTTGTTCTACTGACTGTAGCTTTTTTGTTTTGTTCTGTTTTGATTTTACATAATTTGAGAGTGGTGCACTGACTAGGAATGTGCCAGTAGGAACTAAAATTTATCTTGTGAGGAGATAAAAATCAGTATCTGGAGGATTGTTTGGTAATTCACACTGAAAACAGAAAGCTTTGATAAGAAACACATTGGATTCCCCTGGCGAGTACATTGTGAGTCTGTGCGAAACAAAAGGCTGGGAAGGATCCCCTGTGCCCACCGTCCTGTCCCAGTCCTATTGTCCAGGCCCACAGACTAATCACAGAACACACATCATGGCACCATTTCTCTTGGGATCCTGGGCAAATGGAGATTTTGCTTGCACTAATTTTGCAAGTTTAAAAAAAAAAGGCTTCTACCGTTGACTTTGCAGTTAAACCAGTCTCTAGAAAGGGTTTTATATTTCTCTTGTTCTCATTTCCGATTCATTCCGTTTCCCTCACTGAAATCAAGAGATGAGCACTGAGCACGCCGGATAACCCAGCACTAAGCAGCAAAGCTGTGACCAGAGTTAGCTCCATTTTTATTTTGTCTCCCTTCATTTGGAGGCTTTTCTAAAGATGGCAGAGGAAACAATAAAATTTAATCTGTTACTCCCAGTGGATAAGGGTTCCTCTTCAGACTGGGCCAGCCATAGAGCCAAGAACATTCAGCATGCTCTCCTGTGACTTTCTGAGGCTTGCTACTTGAATTGAGGCAGGTCAGACCCCAATCAGAGGGGCAGCAGTCGGGGCGCCTGTGTGGCTCAGTGGGCTGGGTGTCCGAGTCTTGATTTCAGCTCAGGTCCTTAGGGTCATGGGATCGAACCCAGCATCAGATCTGCTTATCTCTCTCCCTGTGCTCCTCCCCTTGCTCGTGTGCGTGCTTTCTCTCTCTGTCTCAAATAAATAAAAAAATAAAATCTTAAAAAAAAAGAAGGGCAGAAGTCAAGGTCAGCGGCAACTCCAAGGAAGAGCCACCTTGCAGGGTGGGGACAAACCCCGAGTGTCCTCCCAATCCAGTTTTCTCCCAGCAGGAAACCCCTTTTGGAATTAGCAGCAGTTGTTTCTCCACAGTCAACTATGTAAGGCTTGGAAGCACTGGATAATTTATTTAATTTATTTTTCATTCGGAGCATTTTTTGTGAACAACCAACATTTGAAACTGTCTAAAAACAATTAGTAATGGTAGACATAGCTGAGAGAAGGAAAATTGGAGGGAATTTATCACAGAGTGTTTACTATGATGGTCTCCGGTGGTTCCTTTACTCAGTGGTACTGGCTGGATACCTGCTGTGTGGTAAGCCATGTAGGGTGTAGACTGATATATGAGACATGGACCTCGTCTTCAAGGAGTTTTCCATTCATACATGGAAATAAGGGCTGAACCCAAGCACATATAGTGCAGTGGATTTTCTGCTCAGTGGCACAGAGTAATCAGTGCATGGCAGAAGAGTAAAATAATACCTAAGAACATAAAGAACAGGGAAATAAGCTTTGCTTTCTCGGAGCTAAACTAGGAAGATACACTTAGCCACATTCACAAGGTTGAACTTGATTTGAGGATAAACCAAAGATAGTACACTGCTGCAGATTTGGGGAAAAGTAAAACAAGACTCACCGGTGCCTGAATATCTCAAGGATGGAGGGTGGAGGGTGGGAGGAGGACAGGTGGGGTAATATTGTGGTGAATTGTATTTAGGCTGTTGAGAGTAAAACTGAATCAAGAGAAGATAGTCAGCCCAGAGAGGAGAGAACTCCAAAATCCAGTGCGCACTGGCCTAAGAAGATGAGCAGTTCAGACCCTAGGCAGAAGAATGAATCCCTTCAGTGAACCAGCACCTTGTTTTGATTCTATACTCACTTAATATTCTGATTATAAATTGGCTTCTAGTTTAAGTCTATCCATCAGGGAGAGAATCTTCCTACTCATGTGACATACATGCTTCTATCCATGTAGGTTATAATGCAATAGCATTCTGCAGTGCACACACACACACACACACACACCAGTTCCATGAGCTCATGTAATGTGCATCCATTCCTAAGAAACAATTCTTCCCAGCATGCACTGTTCAAAGTCAGGTTCCCCACCTACCATACTGAGGATTAGACCCTGACATTGGTGAATGCCCCAAGGTCTCCTGATTGAGACCATTTGGCAGACAGCCATCTGCCCTTTTGTAGTGACACCCCAAGCTCACTGGATGCTTTTCAGATCAAGCTAAAACATAAACCAAGTGCTACAAAGTACATGAGACCAACAAAGGGTATACATCTCTCCTCTAACTGGAATTAGCACAGAAGCTCTGCCCTTGAACAAATGTAGAGGTTCATTAAGCAAAGGGCTTTGGTGAACGGGAACCCAAAGGCCAAGTCATGAGCCAGATGCAGAGGGACATGCATGGGCTGTGCAGATTGGAGCTGCTAGGAAATAGTGGGAGCTAGTGTGGGAAAGGTGTGTTGGGCCACTGTGGGAGGACTGAACCTCTAGAATCAGGTGTTTGAATCATACTGAATAGGAACTAAGGAACAATTGAAGAGTTTGAGTAAAAGAATGTGTGTTGTAAGAGATATGCTATGATTGCCATCGACAGGATGGATTCAACTGAATTAATTCATGTAATGACATTCTGCAGTGCACATACATACACACACGCACCAGCTCCATGAGCTCAGGTCATGTATCTGACTGAGGTGCAGTTTAGAGGCTAAGGGACAAGTTTGGACAAGTTTGGAAGCTGTTGTTGTGAGATAACTATGGGCTCAAGTAGGATGGATGACTGAAAGTCTAAATGCTAGAAGAAACATAAAGGAAATTCCTATCAAAGTGCTCATTAATTAGTCAGCCTTCTTTCTCAGGCTAAGATTTTTAAATAGAATTATGCCAGTCATAAGACAGCATTGTGCAATATCAGAGTCAAAAGGAGCATCTCACTTCATTTTAGTAGGTGAGAAGCTGGCTCTAGGAAGAGGGCAGCAAGATGCATAGAACTAGGGAGCAGGGAACATATCAGCAAGAAGCGCTGAGTAGCCCAAGGGAGATCAGGCAAAGCCTGAGGAGGGGTGAGGGGGTCCCAGGTTGGATCTGTGTTGAGCCTGGGTGGTTTAAATGCATTCGAGTCTGAGGTGGATTAGACACTTCAGATGGAGAGTGAGGAAATGAAGGCTGTGTTAGTGGGACAGTGATTGACCTGAAACACAAAAAAGGAGGTCTCAGTGAGGAGAACTCCAGGGGAGAACTGTAGGTGTAGGGCTGGTAAACGATAATAATTTATGGTAAAATGTATCTTACAGAATCTGAAGTGGAGTAAGGATGCCAGGTAACTTCAAAGTAACCCGCGGGTGAACTAACCACTCTGCTTGGGTCTCAAGATCAGCAGCAAATTGGAACTCTTGTACATTGTTAGTGAGAATGTGAAATGGTGCATTCTCTGTGAAAAGAGTTTGGCGGTTCCTCAGACAACTAAACATAGAATTACCATGTGACCTAGCATTCCACTTCTAGATATTGAAAAATAAGAAAATTGAAAAGAATTGAGAACAGGAACTCAAACAGATACTTGTATACCAACGTTCATTGAAAAATCTATTCATGGTAACCAAGGGTAGAAATAACCCAAGTGTCCACGACAGATGAATGGATAAACAACACATGGTACATAGGTACGATTGAATGTTCTTTGGCCATAAAAACGAATACAGTTCTGATGTATGCTACCACATGGATGAATCTTGAAAGCATTATGCTAAGTAAGATAAGCCAGGCCCAAAAGGACAAATATTGTATGCGTCCACTTATATAAAAAATATCTTGAAGAGGCAAATTCTTTGAGCCAGAAGAAGGTTACCAGGGCCTTGGTATGGATTCATTGCTTAAAGATGACAGCATTTCTGTTTGGGGTGATGAAGAAGTTTTGGACATACTGGTGATGGTTCCATGCCCAAAAACGTGAAATGTACTTAATGCAACTAAATTATATACACTTATATATCATTAAAATGGTGAATTTTATGTTATGTCTATTTTACCGCAATTTAAAAACTTTTTTTTTTTTAAAGAGAAGCTGCAAAGGCTGCTTGTAGGGGGAAGAGTGAGAGAGAAAATGCAGTCTGAGCCTGCCAGTTCCTGAGGGGCCCTCCTCAGGGATGCCGGGCCCCACAGTTGCCCCTATTGCCTGAGAGAACGGGAGGTGCCCTCTGTCCTACCATAACCCACAATGGGAACCACCAGCCCGCATTCCAACTTCCCCCCACCGGCTCCCAGAGTCAATCCTGTGGGGTCTAAATAGCTTCATTGATTGCAATTAGCTCCACTGCCAGTCCCTGCTGCTAGAATACACATGGGGACCAGGGGAATATTGGAAGTGCTGGTTTCCGCAGCTTTTGTTTGGTAGAATGCCAGAGAACACAGCTTTTGCTGTCATAATTGGTCTAAATTTAAATACTCACTTGTTTTTGTTTCAAATTGGTTTGTGGGTGCATGGACACAGCCTACGTTTGTGGGCATAGAATATATTTTGTCAACATGGCGAAAGTGAATCAGGGGTTTTTGTTATATAAACCAGCCCTTGTTTTCAGTCTTGATTTCCCTTCGCCCTCGAGCCTCTGAGTCAAGGAGAGGTTGGAATCCAACCACTTAATTGGAGGTTTTCCAGTTCACAGCAGTTAACTTTTCTACAACTTGTCTCCTTAATTTAGAACAACATTCAAAGAGTAATGAGCACTATATCTCACATTAGTTTGGGCCTATTTCTAGACTGTTGTGTAGAATATTCAGAACACAAAGACATTTATTGTCTTTCAAGAGTTTTCAGTAAGATTGTGAAGCAAAACAAAGTTGTCTTGAATTTTATAAGTTAATTTCAGTCAAATTGCTAAATGGGGTGATTTAGTATTTTTCAGTGAGTGCAGCATTAATTTGCATATTACATCTGCCTCCATTAATGAAATTATTTTTAGATTTAAGCAATCAATACAGTCTTCTACGATATTCAAGTCATGGTGTAAGAAATAGCGCTGGCTCAATTGCATGCTCAGATACTTGTTAAAACATCTTAATTAGTCTATGCTCATTCTTCTCCCGCGTTTAGGTTCATGGCTTTGGTGATTGTCACAAAGCGGTTTGTGTGTATGACAGCTGGAGAAGGTAGCAGCTGTTTTGTTTTTCTTTTTTTTTTTCCAAATAGTCCCTCCTTGTCATCCTATGCCAGAAAAAGAGTTAAGTTCTCTGCTTTAAACACACTTATTAAATGCCCTGTGTTTAGACTACATGCACTCGTGCTCGAGACAAGCACAGAGCCGTGCATGAGCCTCTGCCGGAAGACAGCCCTGGCATCTTGGGACAGCCAGAGTTGTGACTGTAATCACAAATGATTCCAGTGAGGAAGAAATGGAGGAAGTATCTATAGTAATCATCTTGACTGCCCAGGGAGCCTTCTGACAAGGTCAGATTTTAAAAGGGCAGACAAGACGCAAGTCTTACTTATTAAATTAGCTGATGACTTGAGTCTCGGGGCGGGGTGGGGGGGGATGTGTTAGCTGACAGGATTCAAAAGGATCTCAGCAGGTTAGAATGATGGGGCAAATCCACAAGGAAGAAAGTTAAAAGGGACCATTTTGAAGTCGGGTACTTGGATACAGAAAGAACCACCACCAGAGGATGAAGGATGTATGGTTAGCAAGTACGGAAAAGTTTTAGCTGAAATAAACTAAAGTTGTGAGTCATCAATATGGTGAACACTTTTCAAATGTGCTTGAGCTTTCCAGAATGCTTATGCAATCCTAGACTATATTAATAGACTATGGTATTTAGTAAGAGAACAGCGAGAGCAGAAAGCCTTTGCGGGCACTATAGACAGATGTCAAGCACATGCTCTTCGGGATCAGACAACCATTTTTCAGATATCATCTCCGGCTCATCGTGTAGTAGAAGCTCTTTAGGAGTGATTCATAAAAATATCAAATGTACATTAAACTTTTTAAATTACACTATGCATGTTCATTCTTCCATAGATTTTTTGGTGTAGGGTCAAACCTTCCCTTTGGAGGTGGATCGTACCTTCAGCCGGTGCACACAGCTATGGCCATGCCTACAGTTGGTGGGACTTCTGTCCCTAGGTGTGTGTTCTCGTTGGTTATAACGGTATTTGTAATATCATCACCTTAAATATGGGTCCCCCGAGTTTTCATTTTCTCATTTAAATAAACCCCATCCTTAATGAATTATCTAAGATTTCTAGCTGCTGCTTTTTTTTTTTAATGGAGCACGTACCTAAAGACATCTTTTAATCAATCCAAATCATTCTACAGTTTTTACATTTTTTCCTTTTACAGTTCTCTTGCTCTCACTTATTTTAACAGCAATATTTTAAGAGACTCATCTGCAAAGTTTCTCTAAGCATTCAACTTAATTTTTACATAATTTTCTTTTCTCACTCATATTTCATCAGCTTATATAATATTTTATTAAATTACATAATTAAAATGACCAATATAACCGGCATAAACAAGATGGAGACAAATAGCTGTCTCACCTACAATTCAAAAGAAGTAGGTGGGTACCAGAGAAGAGCCCACAAGGGGTGAGCAGTCAGGGTACTGTGAAACAGGATCGTAATCAGAGGGAAGGCTCCAGGATGGGTATGGCAATCGAAGGGCGGCTTATAGTTGATCAAGTGGAGGCATTTAGTCTAAAAAGGGGCTGATTCACAGATATCCTCAGCTGTTGGAGTGTTTATTACATGGAAGACTCATTGAGCTTCTTCTCTAGGACTCCAGAGAAAGAGTGAGAGAGAGAGAAAGAAAGAGCAAGAGAACACAGATCACCAAATAACGTTATAGGCAGACAAATTTCAGCTCATACCAGTATGAATTTTAATAGAGAATTTAAAGATGACGCAGGCTGTCTTGGAGATATCTGTCACTGGATATGTTCAAACACAGGCAGAATGACCATCTTGGCAGCGATGATATAGAACAAATACAGGATAGCGTGGGAAATTCAATTAGATGACGGTAACTTCTCAAATCATAATGGCAATGCCAGGAAATCATAACTCAGGACAATCTGTACTAAAAAGGATTAAGCAGAAGACACTCCTTGGGCTTTTACATTGCTTATTCAGCTTAATTTTTGTTTGTTTTTTCACTTTCTATTTTATTATGTTATGTTAGTCACCATACAGTACATCATTAGTTTTTGATGTAGTGTTCCATGATTCATTGTTTGTGTATAACACCCAGGGCTCCATGCAATATGTGCCTTCCTTAATACCCATCACTGAGCTTTAGCTTAATTTATAAAAGAAAACAAACTTCTCTTCAAAAGAATAATTATTGTGTCAAGATACTGGAAATATAACTAAGACTATACATGCGTATATGTATACACACATATGTATGAGTCTATGTGTGTATATATTCTTTCAGTATGAGAATTCCATATCTCAAATCAAAGCAAAAGAAACAAACACAGATCCTATTAATATTATTAACAATAATCTTTTCCTGGAATAGGGTAGTTTTACATCTCCACTACATGAAGGTATGTTAAGTGAATCTGTTATATGAATTTAAAATGACTTACAAATCTGAAAAAGAAATAGATAAGTCTGATAATGCTTAATCATGCTTACTTTGAAAACTATGATGGGTCCTACTCTGTTGAAAAAAATCCACTTGATAGAGTTGCAGCTGTCAGAGTATAGAAATCTAAAACCATAGACATCCCTTTACTTTTTTATTAGGAGACAAGACACAATAGCTACATTATGGTAGTCTTTAACTCTGGGCGGTTGTCACATCTGGAGGGCTATAATTTGAGCCCCAGTATATCTTTCGCTCCGTGCCATAATGGAGTTTTACTCTACTTCAAGGCCAGTGTGTAGCTATAAATTTCCAATTTTGAATCCCTTTAAAGCACATCTATATGGACTGGAAAAGTATCTTCCCATCACATGTGGCTGCACCTGTCCATATTAACTCAGACTTCTTCATGAAGTGATTCATGCCATTTGGACCCTGTAATAGGAAAGGCTGACCTTCCGCTGGTACTGGTACTATAGTGCGATTGTTTACAGCTGTGTCAGCTCTGATCGGTGGGTGCTGACCAGCTTCCGTTCTGGCCGGTTAGGAACTGTGCCGAACCAGTTGTTGGACCTATTTAGCAGCACCACATTAGAATCCCCTGAGAAGGGTAATACCCAGGAGATGCTCCAGCTCCACACCTCCCTCATTCAGATTTAATCGGTCTGAGGTGACATAAGCTTTCTAGGTCAGTTTTCTCAAACCATCTTTGTAAATGACCAGTGGTTGTTTTTGTTGTGGCTTGTTTTAAGTTCTGATACTTGTGTAAAATGAAAAACCATGCAACTGAGTGTTGTTGCAATGTCAAATGGCTATAAAAGTTTCTGAACACACAAGTGTTTGTCTTGGACTGGTAACAGGTTGTGGCTCATACTTTAAGAAGCGCTGATTCTAACCAAAGCCAGAGTAAGGAACCACAGGTTTAGAGAGCCTGCCTTGTCTGCCAGTCATTGCCTTCCATGTAACTTCTTACGTACCTACTTGTATTTTACACTTCAATAGCCCGAAGTCATTTTTTTCAGTCAGGATCATTTATTATCGGAATTGGCTCACGTGGTTGTGGATGCTGGCAAGCCCCCACGTCTGCAGGGTGGGGCGGCAGGCTGGAGACCCAGGAGAGCCAATGGTGTTGCTCCAGTCCAAAGGCCAGCACCTTAGAGACCCAGTAAGAGCCAACATTCCAGTCTAAGTCTGAAGGCAGGAAAAAAGCCAGTGCTCCAGTTCAAAGGGTATCAGGTGGAAAGAATTCTCTCTTACTCATGGGAGGGTCAGCCTTTTTGTTTTATTCAGCGGATTGGATGAGGTCCACTCACACTGGGGAGAGAAATCTGCTTTACTCCGTCTACTAACTTAAATGCTCATCTTACCCAAAAACGCTCTTACGGAAATGTCCAGAATGTCTGACCATATATCTAAGCTCCTTGTGGCTCAATCAAGTTGACCATAAAATTAACCATCGCATTGTGACACAAAATGCTAGCCCTTTATTAAATATGCTGCATCACAGGCATTGTCTAAGGCTCTGAGAGACACAAGGTGACTCAGATTGGGTTTCACCGACGGTCAGTTCACTGCGTGAACTGGGCTATGAGCGAGGGGAATGTAGCTAGCATGCATTCGAACCATCACAACACAACTGAGTACATGTTGCAATGAGGTCGTATCCAGGGTGTTGTGGTAGGAGAGGCCCGTAGCTCCCAAGGGTTCTATAAGTTTCGAATGAAGCCGAACCATTCGTATTTTTTCAAAAGTCTCCCTCACCCACCTTGTTAAATGATAAAATAGGCAGAGGCACAGAGCAGAGCCCCCGTAGGCACGTGTTTCTCAGTTAGGAGGTTGTTTGCCACCCTTTGGACAATAGCTGCCTCACCATGCTGAGCACCCATGACGATGTGTGTGAAGGATCGCTGTCATTTGTGTTTTGTTAATCGGCCCTCTTCTCATTTGTCACGTCAGATCCCAAACACTGTAACTGAAGTAGAATCCTTGAGACTCCCTTAAAACAGAGGTAACAGTAAAAGCTGTTCTTACTTAAAACTTGGTGCGGTTAGAGCCTGTGCTAGGTTTTAGTCGTATACTGCTCACACGCCGACCAGGCTGCTGGATAATGACCCCTGGTCTTTCAGTTGTACTCAAGTGGCTGAGAATAGTTTGCTGTGGCACCTCTGCCTTTAAAAGGCGCCGGGGACTTATTATTTCAATCCTTGTACAGCCTGATTTATCCCTTCAAACATCTGTCGGCTGTGCTTTGTCCTGAAATTGGTACCGATGCTGCTGCTGATTTTTCAACGGCAGCTGGGAGACGTTCATTAGTTAGACTCTCAGAGGGTGTGTATGGCTGTAATATTTTCTTTTACTAATGATCTCTGAAGCATTAAATATTATGCATACCATATCTACAGGAAATCTTGAATTTCTATTTCCCTGCTTCAAGATTTGAAGCATTAGGTTTTACTCAATTAGCTAAATTATTAACAACCAAGTCCCTGGGTCCTGGAGATATAAAAGAAAAATGGACTTTTAGTTCCTGGGTTAAATACTTGTTATCTAACACAGGGGAGAGAACATGGCCCATTCTCTCTGGCAGATATAAATAAGGGCTGAGGCACAATTTTTCTTGAATGATTTCCAAATTAATTGGTCAATAGAACATTCCTTGATTCAGCTCTCATTAAGCTTGATTTAACTCTCATTTGCTTTACATTCTATACTCGCAACAGAGGAGAGGTCTTTTGCCCTCCTAGGCTTCTCTGTCCTACCTTTAGTTGGCCACTGTTAAAGTTCTTACTGGTCTGGGCAGAGATCTTTCATGCCTCTTGTTCTTGTTCCCTGGCAGCTTGCTCCTCATATGTGGACAAAGGCAGCAACATTTTACACTGTATTTGAAGCCTTGGATATTCCCTGTGAAAGTAGTCTGTCCCTCTGGCCCCATTGTTTCTGGGCTTCCACCATGAGTTTTCACTCCCCAAATTAATTTATTCAGGTTACGGGGGGCAGGTGGGGGTGGAATAGAAAGGAAACTCAAGAAAAATTTTGAATCATCTGTAATTCTTCTGGGAGTGGATGCTGTGGGTAGGAGCCATGAGACAATATGACGCCAAGGCCAAATTTATAATTTTACTCAAGTCAGGACCTGAGTCTGGAATATATTAAAAGATAAAGAAACTGCCTCTGAAAAATCATAAAGTAACCTCTGCGTTGCAGAGAATTCTCTCAATATTCCTGCATACTAGCCTTGCCCTAAACCGGAGTAACAGACCATGCCTCTCCACCTCTCCTCTCCTGTGATGGGCAACGGGCAGGACCTACTCCCTCCCAAAGCTAGCTCTGTGGATGCCTGCGTGTGAGCATTCACATGGAAGTGAATTGTTATCTAGCGAATTTCCCTAAATGCCGCAACACAGGTGCTATAAGCAGGCCAGAGCCCTCAGCTGCGTGAGGTGAGTTTCTGTAGTATACAGATGACACTGCTTTAAGATGTGTATTACAGGGGCGCCTGGGTGGCTCAGTGGGGTGAGCATCCCACTCTTGATTTTGGCTCAGGTCACGAACTCAGGGTCCTGGGATCAAACCCCACTTCGGGCTCCATGCTCAGTGTGAAGTCTGCTTGAATTCTTTCTCTCCCTCTGCCCCTCCCCTCTGCAGGAGCACACGTGTGTGCACTCTCTCTCTCAAATAAATAAATAAATCTTTTTTTAAATACAAATTTTTTTAAAGATTTTATTTATTTATTTGAGAGAGAGAGAGTGAGCAAGAAAGAGTGCATAAGCGGAAGGAGGGGTAGAGGGAGAGAGAGAAGCAGGCTTCCTGTGGAGCAGGGAACCCGAAGTGGGGCTTGATCCCAGGACCCATGAGACCATGACCTGAGCCAAAGGCAGACGCTTAACCGACTGAGCCACCCAGGCGCCCCCATAAAATAAAATAATAAATCTTAAAACAAAAAAAAAAGATGTGTACTATAGGCCAAGAGATCTTTAAGGAAGGATTTGTGTCTTACTCATCTCTTTCTCTCTGAAAGATTGAAAATCAGCATCACGTAATGGAAAACACCTAAAATTTGGTGTTGGACAACCAGGGTCTTAAACCCGGATTCTCATCTCCCCAAGCCTCAGTTTCCTCATCCGTACCATGCAGGTAATTCTCATCTAACCCAAAGACCTTAATCAAGCACACAATGAACATTCAGGAAGTGCTCCTTCATACTGGTCTGACACCTGCAGTGAGTTGTGAGTAGTGGGTGCTCAGAAAACACTATAGCAGCTCCTAGGGACGTGTTTTTCCTTCCTCTTGCAGTCATCCTCTATGCTGTCCATCTTTTATTCCTGGTCCCTTCTCTAAAACCTGTTTTCCTTAGTTTGCTTTTTGTTTTTTCCTTTCTCACATATTTTATACCATAATTCTGAGAACTGCACTCAGTTCTGCCAACCAGTGGGCATTTCCTAGGATGGTTGATGCCATCCCAGGGTAAAGATATCATTGACTTTTATCCAAAAGCAAGGAATAACCGACACCACCTCACTTCCCACCCACATGGGCCAGCAGATTGCAAATCCTCCAGGAGTTAGATCAGCTGATGCACAGTTAAAATCCTCCCAACTTGACAACAGGACTATTACCTGCTATGCTTCCTATTTGATTGCTTTTGTTTTGTTTTGTTTTCCCCCAGAAGGTATGATCATGAATAGTTTTACAACTGAGTCTATTTACCATATTTACAATTCTTCCTGCCTGTCTTTGCTGCTTTTCTTAAAACACAGTCCTCTACATCTCTTTCAAACTGCCTCCTTATTTGAGTGCCAAGGTAACTCTTGCTCGAGGCTCCAGGGGATGAGAACAGATGTGAAATTCTCCTGCAGTTGGGAGATAGCACCACTGCGGTTCAATCGCCAATATGAACCCACAGATAATTACAGTTTAAAATTAGTATTTTAATGAACCAGTCTTAGCAAATGTAAAGTGAAATCTCCCAGGCTTTCAAGAAAGGAGCAGGAGGGAGGACATTAACTAAGAAATCCAACAGACGGATGGTCAGCAGGTGCTGGTCTGATAAGAGTGTTGAACGTTCCAGTTTTTATGTGCTGCACAAGGCAGGGAAAAGCCCATATTTAAAGGTGAACAGAAATACCTAAAGACCAGTGTCAAAGTCGAATCAATCATAGATCTGAGGCTTCAATCCAAGAATTTCAAATTAAATATCAGTGCAAAATCTAGGGAAATAAATCCCTTCTTCATTTAAGCCTAATGTCAAGGTTCTCTTTTTCTCTTTCAGAAATTAATGACATCATTAAATATTTATGCGGCCTGATACCCAGCAGTAACTGTTAGCAATATTATAAACTGTTTCAGCAAAATAGAAATATTAGAAACCAGATGCTAGTAGGGGAAGAGATCGTCAAATTGTTAAGGTTTAAATGTTTATAGTGCTAAATACGTATTTTACTAAGGGCTTGGGTGTTATACCACCTATTCAATGAAAAGAAAAGGCATAGATCATGTTAAAAATGGTTTGAGTGCTGGATTAAAATGGACGATTAGATGCATCCCTGTAGGGGCAATAAAAAGAGCAGGGTTCTGTTTGTTTTCCGGGGCTCACTTGCTTAGAGAACTTGGATTCGTTGCTTAAACTTTCTGTGCCCTGATCTCTCATCTGCAAAATGAGGCTATTACCATTTGCCTACATGGCTTACTGGGAAATAGGGAAAATGGAAATAAGTAACGTCCTCCAACAGCACCGGCCAGCGCGAGGACACATCCAACACGTGTGGAACGGTGTGGCATTCTTGCATAGAGTGTGCACTGACGAGATCTGCCACAAAAGCCTCAATTTATGTTTGAATATGTTTTGGCCTCCTGTAGAATTTTGGATTAAAGGTTGCTATGAGCAAAAAAATAAGAATGAATGTATTTCCCAGCTCGTGCTCTGCACCTCAGCAGGAGACTGGCTGGGATCAGGTAGGATACTTGCGCCCCCAAAATTCTGACTCTGTCTCATCCCCGCACAAAAGTGCCCCCTTGTGCTGACATCTTTCATCTGCCCTCTCAGAAGCTGGGCACAGCAAGATCTGTCCTCACTCTCACCCCACCATAGACTAGCTCCCTTAACCTACTTAAATCTTGAACCCTATTCATCTGTTCTCACTGCCATGTTTCTAGGCCAGCTCTCATCCCAGGGACTGGATGCTGTTGGAACAGGAAGTATTTTCTAGATTAGATAAAGCACAAAGCAAAGAAGGGAATATTTTGCCCTCTCTTCCTCTGCTCTATTAAGGATGATTCTTCCTAATGAACTGTTCACAAGGTGTCAACTGATAACCTAGGTTGTATTGTTCTTTGACTTCCTCTACTTTCAACAGCTCCCTGGTGGGATTGGATGAGGAAAAGCACCTTCCTGCCAGGGCTTTGGGGCAATGCCTGCATTTCAGTAGACACTCCTTCTGCCCACAAAAGATTACACTTGCACCTCATTGACAACTGCGGAAGGGGTTTGTGTTCATTCCAATTTTCTCTACATACAGGGTTGAAACCCTTTACATACTGTTGATTCATTCGGGAGATTGCTTTATATCGTGTGTGTATTTATGTACATACACATTCATATACATCTTCAATATTTTTTTTCATTTCTGTTCATTGTAACTCACACTTATTTAACCATCTTGCCCCAGATATTATGCTAGGCATCATATATACAAATCTTTGTTTAAGGCCTTGTTGTTTTCTGTCTAGGCACTGAAGTAGTTCGATTCCTAAAATTTATTACTTTTTTCCATTTCACCAGACTCTGGAAGACTAAAGGATTCTACCTTAGATAGCAATTTGCTATCTGTTAACCTTGGTCTGGGCATATTTTAACTCCAGAATTTTACTTGGGAGTAGTTATATTTATACCTATATTTATTGTTGATTATTTTCAAAATATACAAATACATTAAAAATAGGGGAGAAATTGGGCTCCTGGGTGGCTCAGTCGGTTAAGCGACTGCCTTCAGCTCAGATCATGATCCCGGAGTCCTGGGATCCAGTCCCACATCGGGCTCCCTGCTCAGCGGGGAGTCTGCTTCTCCCTCCCCTCCCCCAGCCCCACTCGTGCTCTCTCTCTTTCGCAAAAATAAATAAAATCTTTTTTATAAAAATGGGGGAAAATTATCAGTGACCTTTCTGCCTAGTTGTAACCTATAAGTGTTTTAGGATATTTATTCTAACCTCTTTCCATTTATTTTTAATATAATGTAGTTGAAATAATACCTGTAGACAATTTTGTAGCATTTTTAACCTAACATTGTAGAAGTAAGCATTCTCCCATGTCATTAAAATCCGTATCATTTTTAAATGTCAGTTAATAAGCTTTTATATAGTTGTATCAAAATCACTTAACAATTTTCTTAAATTTTTAGAGATTTTGGTTGTGTGCAGTTTATCATAGTATAAATAACACTGTAGTGGACATCACTGTACATACATCACAGTTGGTATTTTGAAAAATTTTCCTAAGGCTAGTACTTCAGAAGTGCAATTATTACATCAAAAGGAATAAGGAATTGTAAGGTTTTTTGTTCATATTATAAATTGCTTTCCAGGAATGCTTTATTAATTTATATTGCCATAACAAAGTAGGGAAAATATCCTTTCCAGCAGTAGATATTCTCATTCTGAAAGCATAATTTGTTTTCATACATTTTATATTTGCTGATTTGTTAGTCGCAAAAGCATCTGTTGTTTAATTTGTACTTGTTCCGTTAGTAATAATGTTGAATACTTTATTAAATGTTAATATTATCCATTTATACTTAGTCTAAAGAGAATTACTTTGTCAGTTGCAATTTTTATTTTTTCTTCAATACCAGCATTTTACATTTTTTCAAATTAGAAAAGTAATACAGATTTAATGTAGAAAATGAAACATAGCGTAACTACAAAGAAGAAACACCAAGAATTCATTATCCTGAGACAACCAATTAGTGTCTTGGTATAAGTCCTGCCAATATTTTTTTTCTACTCTTGCCAACTTTTTTTAATTGAAGTATAGTTGACATATAATGTTATATGTGTACAATGTATATAATATGGTGAATTGACAATTTTGTACATTATTCAGTGCTCACCATAAGTGTCCTTACCATCTGTCACCATACAAAGTTATTACAGTATTATTGACTATATTCTCTATGCTGTACGTTTCATCCTCATGATTTATTTATAACTGGACGTTTGTGCCTCTTAATCCCCTTCACCTATTTCACCCATCCCCCCGCCCCCTCCAGTTTGTTCTCTGTATTTATTAATCTATTTCTGTTTTTTTATTTGTTCATTTGTTTTGTTTTTTTGGATTCCATATATAAGGGAAATTATATGGTATTTGTCTTTCTCTGTCTGACTTACATTTAGCATGATATGCTCTAGGCCCATCCATGTTGTCGTGAATGGCCAGATTTTCACTCTTTTTTTTTTATGGCTGAGTAATATTCTATTGCACATATATACCACATCTTCTTTATCTATTCATCTATCAGTGGGCATTTCAGTTGCTTTCATACCTTGGCTGTTGTAAATAATGCTGTGATAAACAGAGAGGCACATTATGTCTTTTCGAATTAGTGTTTTTGTTTTCTTTGGGTAAATACCCAGCAGTGCAATTACTGGATTGTAGTGTAGTTCTATTTCTAATTTTTTGAGGAACCGCCATACTTTTCTCCACAGTGGCTGCACCAATTTACATTCCCACCAATGGTGCATGAAGGTTCCTTTTTCTCTACATGCATGCTAACATTTGTTCCTTCTTGACGTTTTGATACTAGCCATTCTAACAGGTATGAAGTGATATCTCATTGTGGTTTTGATTTGCATTCCCCTGATAATGAGTGATGTTGAGTGTCTTTTTGTGTATCTGTTGGCCATCTGTATGTCTTGTTTGGTCCTGCCAATAATTTTTAATGTGTATATAAACTATTTTTTTCCAAAAATGTATTGCTTTTTCCCACTTAGTAGTATTTCATTTTTCATGTTATTAAATTTTCTTTATTTACATTACTTTAATGGATCCTCATATCAATTATATTTTATTGCTTCCATTAAATGTATATACTGTATATTATTGCCATTATGAATAATACTACAATTGATATGCTTGTACATAAATTGTGTGCATCACCTCTTTTAAATTTTTTTTAAAGATTTTACTTATTTATTTATTTATTTTTATTTATTTATTTTTTTAAGATTTTATTTATTTGACAGAGAGACACAGTGAGAGAGGGAACACAAGCAGAGGGAGTGGGAGAGGGAGAAGCAGGCTTCCCGCGGAGCAGGGAGCCCGATGTGGGGCTCCATCCCAGGACCCTGGGATCATGACCCGAGCCGAAGGCAGACGCTTAACGACTGAGCCACCCAGGCGCCCCAGATTTTACTTATTTATTTGACAGAGAGACACAGCGAGAGAGGGAACACAAGCAGGGGGAGTGGGAGAGGGAGAAGCAGGCTTCCCACTGATCAGGGAACCTGATGTGGGGCTCGATCCCAGGACCATGAGACCATGACCTGAGCTGAAGGCAGACATCTAACTGACTGAGCCACCCAGGCGCCCCTTCTTTTAAATTTTTAATCAACTTCTAAGAGGTATGATTTACATATAATAGATTTAACTATTTTAAGAGGACAGTTCCAACAGTTTTGACAGATATGTACACATGTGTAACTACCACCACAATCAAGGTATAGAACTTTTCCATCACTTTGAACACTTCTCTCAAGTCCCTTTGAAATCAGCACCACCAACCCCTTGCTCAAAGGCAACCTCTGATCTGCCTATAGATTAGTTTTACCTGTTCTAGAATTTCTTATCAATGGAACCATGCAGTATATATAGACTCTTTTATTTTCTGAATCAGTAGTTTGTTGTTTATGCTAAGTGGTATTTCATTGTATGAAATTATCCATTTATATTCCTCTTTGGAGAATTACTTTTTTATCTAGTGGTTTTATTGTTTTTATTTTCAATTTGATTATCCATTATTTTCCATTTGATTATCCATTATTTAATTATTCATATTTGATTGTCCATTATTTGGATATTTGGATTGTTTTCACTTTGGGACTATTATGAAGAAAGCTGCTATAAATATTTGTGTAAAAGTCTTTGTCTGGATATATAAAGGCACACCATACCACGTTTTATTGTACTTCCCTTTATTTCACTTTACAGATAATCACTTTTTTTTTTTTTAACAAACTGAAGGCTTGTGGCAACCCTGTGTTGAGCAAATCTCTCAGCACCATTTCTCCAACAGTATTTGCTCAGTTCATGTCTCTGTGTCACATTTTGGTAATTCTTGCACCATTTCAAACTTTTTCATTATTATTATATTTGAATTGCTGCCATCTCATGATAAAACTTTAACAGGTAAGGAGTTGCTTCTTATGGATGTGCAAAGAAAGTGGTTTCTTGAGATAGAATCTACTCCTCCGGAAGATGCTGTGGCAATTGCTAAGATGACAACAAAGGATTTAGAATATGGCACAGACTTAGTTGCTAAAAGCAGTGACAGGGTTTGAGAGGATTGACTCCAATTTTGGAAGAAGTTCTGCAGTGGGTAAAATGCCATCAAACAGCTTGCATGCTACAGAGAAATTGTTCATGAAAGGAATAATCAATCAATATGGCAAACTTCACTATTGTCTTATTTTAAGAAATGGCCACAGCCACCCCAACCTTCAGCAACTACCACCCTGATCAGTCAGCAGCCATCAACATCAAGGCAAGACCCTCCCTCCACTCTCCCTCCACCAGCAAAAAGATTACAACTCGGGCACCTGGGTGGCTCAGTCAGTTAAGCGTCTGCCTTCGGCTCAGGTCATGATCCCAGGGTCCTGGGATCGAGTCCCACATTGGGCTCCCTGCTCAGCGGGGAGTCTGCTTCTCCCTCTGCCTGCTGCTCCCCTTGCTTGTGCTCTCTCTCTGTGTCAAATAAATAAATAAAATCTTAAAAAAAAAAAAAGATTACAACTCACTGAAAGTTCAGATCACGGTTAGCATTTTTTACCAATAAAGTATTTTCAAATTAAGGTATATACCTATTTTTGGACATAATGCTTTTGCACACTTAATAGATTACAGTAGAGTATAAACATTACCTTTTCTTTTCAAACATAACTTTTATATGCACTAGAAAACCAAATAATTTATTTGACTTGCTTTATTGCGATATTTGCTTTATTGCGGTGGTCTGGAACCAAACCCACAATATATGCGAGGTATGCCTGTATACTCATTTCTCTTGGATAAATACTTAGGAGTAAAATTGCTGGATCTTAGTGTAGGTATGTCTTTAACTTTATATGAAACTGTCAGATTGCATTCCGAAGCTGCATTTTACATTTTACTTTCCCAACAGCAATGTACAAGAATTTTAGTGAATCCACATCTAATTCTAATGCTACCATCTGATACTGTCAGTCTTTTCCATTTTGGCCATTCTCGTGAATATGTGGTACTATCTCTTGTGGATTTCATTTTAATTTCCCTAAAGACTAATGAGGTGGAGCATTTTGTAATGAACATATTGGCCATTTGTATCTCTGTAGTGAAATATATCTTCTTTTGCTCAACCATTTCCCATTTTTAAAAATGGAATGGTTTGTCTTATTATTGAGTTGCATGGGTTCTTTGCTATATTTTGGATACAAACCCTGTAAGATAAATGTATTGTGAATATGTTTTCCCAGTCTGTGGCTTGTCGTTCACTTTCTTAACAGCATCTTGCTAAGAGCAGACCATATGAATTTTGGTGACATACAATTTAATTTTTTTCTTTTATACTTATTGTTTTTTATATCCTAAGAAACCTTTGCTTATGCCAAGTTGTTGAAGATTATTTCCTTTTTTTTTTTAGAAGTCTTACAGTTTTAACTTTTATATTTACATCTAAGATCCATTAGATCCAATAATTATTGGATTTATCTAATTATTGTGTTTGGTATAAGAGATTCATTTATTCCTTGTGGATATCCAGGTTTTTCAGCACCATTTGTTGAAAAGACTACTTTTTTCCGATTCAGTTACTTTGGCACTTCTATTGCAAATCAGTTGCCTATAGATACATGTATATGTGTTTATTTCAGCGCTCTCTATTTTGTCCCATTGCTTTGGGCATCATTTTGCCTTAGGGTAAATTCCTAAACATGAAATATTGGGCTTGAGGGTATCAAAGTTTTTAAGGCTGTTAGTTAATGTGCCTAAATTTCTCTCTAGAAAAATGGCATCTTATTTATTTTTCCAGACATGTTCCCAACCTTCAATGTTGATTGTGTCACTTTTAAAACTCTTTGCCAACTTAACTTTTGGAAAACACTATCTCATTATTTTTAAGTGGATATTTACCTATTTATCCCAATATTCATTGGCTACTTGTATATCTTTTCTTATGAAATTTATGTTTTTATCCTTTGTCTTGCCATCGTGATTCTTACCTCTTTTCCTAATGGTATCTAAAATCTCGGGACGCCTGGGTGGCTCAGTCGGTTAACCATCTGCCTTCAGCTCAGGTCATGATCCCAGAGCCCTGGGATCGAATCCTGCATCGGGCTCCTTGCTCAGCTTCTCCCTCTGCCTGTTGTTCTCCCTGCTTGTGCTCTCTATCTCTCTCTGACAAATAAATAAATGAGATCTTTAAAAAAATAAATAAAAAATAAAATAAAATCTCTTTATATGGTAAGATATGAATCTCTTTTCTACCATATTTATTCAAAATAATTTATCAGTTTGTGCTTGTATTTTAACTTCATTAATCTTTTTTTATATCAAGAGGTGTTTAATATTTATTTCTGAATGGACTTTTTTTAATGATTTTTTTTTAAGATTTTATTTATTTATTTGACAGAGAGAGACAGCGAGAGAGGGAACACAAGCAGGGGGAGTGGGAGAGGGAGAAGCAGGCTTCCCGCAGAGCAGGGAGCCTGATGTGGGGCTCGATCCCAGGACCCTGGGATCATGACCCGGGTCGAAGGCAGATGCTTAATGACTGAGCCACCCAGGCGCCCCCTGAATGGACTTTAAAATCATTTTTTCATGTTCTCCAAAAGATCCCATTAGGGTTTGTAGATCAAATGACATAAAATACATACATTTATTTGGCCAGAAGTGATCTTTTCACACAATCCGTTCTTCCCAGTCAAGCACATGCTACGTCTCCACTGAGTGCAGACCTCCCTCGTTTCTCTTGGTAGAGTTCTGTAAATTTACCCATAGAAGTCCTAGATATTTCCCGTTAAAGCCACTTCTACATATGTCAAAATTTAGGTTGCTACCATGAACAGCATCGTTTTCAAATCACATTCTAGTGCTTTTAATATTAAAATATAAAAAACTATTTATTTTTGCTATTTATTGATCGTTTAGCTACTTTGTTGGACTAGTATCAATTTTGAATCCTTTCATTTGAGTCCCTTGCATTCCTTATTTATGCAACTTATTTTTTTCAGCAGGTAGTGATAACGTACATAGTCATTTCATTGCCAAGAGTTTTTCCAATTATCTTCCTTATGCCTTATTGAATTGGTCAGAACTTCAGCAACAATTTTAAATAATAACGGTAATAGTAGCTCTATAATCTCAAAGCCTCCGGTATCATTTACAGACCACAGGAAAGTATATTAAAAATGAAGATAATTTGAGACTGGAAAAAAAATATAAAGGTTGTCTAAGTTAATGCTTAATTTATGAATTTCCCTTACAACCTCAGACACTCTGCTTTAATATCTGGAGTGATGAGGACAGAGGAATCCACTGTCTGTAAAAAAGTGCTACCAACTGGGTGGCTTAGAACAACAGGAATTTATTCTGTAGCGCTCTGCAGGCTCCAGGTCCGAAACCAGGGTGTTGGCAAGAGTAGGCTCCCTTGGAAGCCTCTACGGGAGGATGCTTTCTTGCTTGCTTCAGCTTCTGATAGCTTCAGGTGTTCCTTGGCTGGTGGCAGCGTAACTCCAATTCTGCCTCCGTCTTGAGAGATTGCGTCTGTGTGTCTCTGCCGTCCCAAGTTTTACCTGTGTGTTTTTTCTTCTCTTCTCATAAAGACTCCAGTCATGTTGGACTAGGGCTCACCCTAATGATCTCATATTAACTTGATTATATCTGCAAAGATCCTATTTCAATAAGATCCTATTCACAGGTACTGGAGGTTAGGATATCAAACATGTCTTTGGGGGGACACAATCCAACCCATAACACTCCCATAGGAGCAGGCTGTTCTATCAATGGGTAGGCCTCTGGTTAGAAATCCCTTCCTTTTACCAAACCATGGTCTGCCTCCCTCTTGTCTCCATACTTAGACCTAGGGCAAACCACTATAAATCTCACCTGGCTTTTGTTGGACAGCCCTTCAGATGTACAAAAACCTCATAGCTCACTGTTTAGAGATAGTCACACCTTTGATGCAAAAAAAAAAAAGAAAGAAAGAAAGAAAGAAAGACATCAAGAATTGGCCACAATCAAGAATATGTAAATTATATGGAAACCCCTTATCACCAGTTGATAGAAGATACTTCAGAGGTGCACATAATAAAGCTAGGTGATAGGACTTGTGAGTTTTCAATATCCTTTTCCTGATCCTCACCAGTTATCTTAGAGTGTAATCTCAAATTCTGCTGATTTGCATGATATTGGAGTATCTGAATTGATCTTTATCATACCTGACCCAGCGTACTCACAGGCATAGACCTTAACCTTACATTTTTAACTTGACCAAAAGCCAGTCATAGAGAAACACCCACACATTTGTAACAGTGAGTTCTCTCCCACAGGTGCATAGGTCATGAGGAAGTGGGTGATTTCTATTTTTTAGCCACCTTTTCATTGACCATGGTGGCCAGAGCAGGTGACTGCTCCTACGTGTTTGAGCTATGTTGAGAGACCAAGTATGAGAAGCATAAGTACATTCACGGGGCAAACAATGAAAGCAAATCAACCAAAGACAGTAAAAAGGAGATACTATGGAAAAGAGACAGGCAGGTTTTTAAATGTTATTAATCATTAATTCCTTGCTTGACTCGTCTTTTAAAAAATATGCATGAAATGGAAATGCAACTTACTTGCACTGTGTAAGAGGGGGACAAACTTTAACTTACTTGAAAAAACTTTCTTGAGGTTCTGACAACTGACAAGAAACCAGGCCTCTTCTAAATGTTTTCTCCTCTGCTATTGTTTTCTATTGATGTGATTCCTTCATAAATATTGCACATCTCCAAGTATTCTGAAGCACCCACTTTTTAGAATTAGGTCATAACAAGATGAGAAGTGAGATATGTTAAAGATCAAATAAGCCCTGTATAAAAATGATGTCTGTTGTGAGTATATTAAATAAATAAAAACCAACGATCCTGAATTTCACCTGCTTTCTGCTGGCCTGGCTTAATAGTACATACTCGATCATTTTCTTCTATTTAAATATCCATTCAGAATTAACCTTTAAGAATCCTTTTCAGGGCAAAAAGGTGCCTGATTAAGACCCAAGATAGCTAGGAATTCTTAAGCAAAAGAAAACAGAGAGATGGTTACTTAGCACTGGAGCTTGCCGTACACATTTTTGAATATCCTTGAAACATATAAATTGACCAGACCTGTGCACTGGCTGGCGAGGAGCTAGCCTTGGTTCCTTGGTGGTACAAACATGTCTTGTGGAAGTCAGACCAGCAGTCTGGACTCAGGGGGTCATGTTCAGGGGAGGCTGGGGTTGAGTCTGGACTTTTCCAGAACCATCTCAGCAAGGACTGTGATATCCTGGAAGCAGAGTTTAGGAAGGCCCTCGGGCTCTGTATGGGATCCATAAATCTGACTGACTCGGGGCTGAATCACCCAGGTTAATGCTGCAGCTCGCGCCACACGCAGACGACCTCGTCTACAGGACAAAGTTCCGATTATCTTGTTAGCACTCGCACCTTGTGGCTCGTACTCTGTCCCCTCACAGACTTACACACGCCCTCCATGTTTCCGTTACTGACTGCTTAAAAAACTATCCTCAACATTTGGAAATCCTAAGGCAACAGCCATTTTATTATATCTCGTGATATTGCGGATCCAAGATTTGGACAGGGCTTAGTTGATGGATTCTCTTGCTTTGAGTGGCATTTACTGGGATCACTTGGAGGTACTCTGTGGCACTGGAACGGCTGTGAAGAGCTCAGGATGGCTTTACTCATGTGCACGGGGCCTTGGAAGTTTGGGCTCAACTGGGCTCCTTGCCCTCACCATGTAATTTCAGAGCGTCTACACACAGTCTTGCCAGCACAGTAATTTGACTTGTTACCTGCCTGCTCAGGTTCCAAGAGTGCATAGATTAGAGAGTTGTAACTCGGTCCCAATAGTGAGGAAAGACTTTCCTGATAGAGAAAACACAGGGCATATGAGTCCAAAGGAGTTAGGGGAAGCGGGAGCGTGCGGGCAGAGAGCAGTATTTGCTTTTAGAGTGAGGACAGACTCAGGAAAACTATCAGTAGCTGTCACACATTCTGATAAGAGCCTGTCGGTTCATGCACGTCAGTCACGTTCTATCTGTGCGTGATAGAAGCTGGTATTGTCCTTGGCAGAGGCTGAGCAATCACATCTCCACACTACTTCTGGGTCTTCATTTATATTTGATAGTCTATAAGGATACTAGAAAAGGCTCTCAACAGAGAATGAGGCGACCTTAGTTCTAGATTTTTTTTAATTTTAAGGGTCTCGATTTCTTAACCTGTAGAATTTTGCAGTTGGTGTATAGTCATCTCATGAAAACTCAACAAATATTTAGTAAACACTTCTTACAAGTAAGATGCTCAACTTGATGCCCAAATGACCTGACCCCTGCCTGCTCTTCCAAAATCACCTCATGCCCTTCCTCCTGCCGCTAACCGCCTTCATTATAATTCCTGGAATTCACCGAGCTTTACCTGGCCATGAGGCCTTTCACAAGCTGCCCGTCTGCCCACAACACTCTGTTGCAATGTCCCTGGAATTCTGTCCACATGAGCTTAAATGCCACCCCCTCTAAAGTGACCTACCCTATTCTCCGGTGCATCTTCTGTCGGTTTTTCTCTCTGCACTCCCCCACAGTTTGCATTTATTTTGTAAATGCATTTGTTTAGAAATTTCCTGTCGGTCTTCCCCACTAGACACAACACTCGAGAAAGTGGGAGCCATGGACTGTCTTACCACTGCACCTCATTGCCCAGCCCAGTGCCTGCAATGCAGGGTGCTCCCAAAGTGTGTGTGGAAGGGATGTTATAGGAGACCCAAAGTAAACTTGCAATCTAATGAGAGAAGGCAAAATGAAGCAGACTATTAATGTGCCTTAAGATAACCATGAGGAAAGTTCTTTGTTGGTTTTCAAGAGGAATAGACAGAAGGTCGGTCACAGAAGGCATCTGCCCAGGAGAAAGTGGAATGCACACTGGAAAGGCAAAAGAAGCCATAGCCGGACGACCTTGCTCACCATTTGAGGAGTCTGACTTTTATTCTTAATGCAGTGGAGTATGCTGATGAGTTTGAGCAGTGGCAGGACATGGCCCTGTCGTATAAAGGTCACCGTGCAGAGAGTGAGTGAAAGGTCAAGATGGGACATGGGAGATTCTGAAGGTGTCCAGGAGAGAGACCACCTTGTTGATGGAGGAGACAGCAGAGGTGAAGAGAGGGAGACAGATTTAAAATAGATTTGGGGGGCACCTGGGTAGCTCTGTCCGTTAAGTGTCCTGACTCCTGATTTCAGCTCAGGTCATGATCTCAAGGTCATGAGATTGAGCCCTGAGGCAGGCTCCATGCTCAGCGGGGAGTCTGCTTGAGATTCTCTCTCTGTCTCTGTCTCCTCTGCCCCCCTCCCACCACTCACATGTACGCACTCTCTCTCAAAAAATAAAATAACAAAATAAAATAAAATAGATTTGGGAACAGAATACAGGAATTAGTGATGAATTAGATGGGGGAAGGTGAAAATGGGGGAGGGCTTCAAGCATAACACAAGGATCTGGGTTGAATTACTGGTGTAGGGAGATGCACCAGGTGGGAAAGATAAGGCAGCAAAGGGAGGAGAATACATTTGCAAGAAAGAAATCAGAAAGGAAATAAGCACAAATGTCCAGTTATTGCATAAGGGTTGGGCACTGTTGAGGATAAGTTTACATTTCAAGTTTCTCAGTCTCTAGCTATTTGCTTTCTGACCACTTCCTCCCTCTGCCACCACCTGCAGGCTCCCCATCCATTTCACTGCCAAATTCTTAATGAGAGAATGTTCCCCAAGTGGTCTTTACATCATAGTTGCTCAATAAGCACTAATGTGAACCGAGTTTAATTAACAGGTTGATTACTTCTTAATACTTACTTGTACGTAAAGACCTAGTGAATCACTGGTTGTTCCTCTTTCCCAATAACACATCGGGAAGGTGTCCACTGGTTATTAAGTATTCTGGCTTACTTCATAGATTGTTAAAGATGTCTACCAAAGCCAAGTGCAGTACAGTGAGAAATGGAACGTTTACCTATGTGGTTCAGGTCCAGAGCACTTTTAGTCTGAAAAAAATCAGATCTCCCCACAACACTGTAACTTATCTAAGTAGCTTTTCTCCTGGTCCTTTACTTTGACATGGCCACTCCTAGAAAAGTATACTCTCTCCTTAGCAATTCAGTGGATGTTGCACCAATTCTCCCCTTGTCACTGGAGGACACTCTTCACAGTAGTCTTTTCCCTTTCCCTGGTTAAATGGGGTAAGCCACAACATCCCTTTTGCAGATCCCTTCCTGAATCTGACAGTACTCCTCAACTAAGCCTAACAACCCTTGTCTTCTGGATCCCAGAGGCTGGGATTATGCTTAAGTCTCCAAGGCCCAGAGTAGCCAGGATCCCATCAGAAATTGTTTGTAGCATCCCATTTTGTTCCTTCCTCAAGTATGGCTTTTCTTTCCAGGTTCCCTACAAAAACAACAGTTAAACTTTTTGAATTTGATCCCCAGTAATCTAAAAATGTGATATGGTCATTTGGGTACAATCCAGGGATGATTTTACAATATATGAAATCTCCTGAAAAAATTTAACCAAGTCATTCAGTTAATATTGAAATTATACTGGCACTTTATGGGAAGGGTTACACTTTTTCAGCAATGTATGCTTACTACACATGTGTACTTTAGACATAAAATAAATGCTGGGCCTTGAGAATATAACGAAGGATAAGAAAATGTCTGTATCTCAAAATAATTCAGCCTAATGAAGGGACACCAACCAACTCAGGTGCTCTCATAGGAGTATAATGGTGTGCCCACCAAGAGGTGGGAAATTGAAGCTGGAGAGCTAGGTTCTTGACTCACAGAGTCAAAGAATGAATCTCATGGACAACGGAGAGTGAGTAAAGTGATAGAAGTTTATTAAGTGAAGATACAGAAAAAGCTCTCAAGAGTGAGGGGTCCCAACAGGGTTGCCAACGAGGGCCCTTTAGGGTTGGTCTTTTACAGAAAGCTAACCAGGGAACTTAAATCCTTTTAACATCTCTATTGGTATCACCATTGAGCAAGGACTAGTGATAACACCTTCAACGGCTTACGTCCTTTTTAGGGTCTAATTATTCTTTGTTGGTCACAGGTGATTATCATAAAAAAGACACCCATCCCACATGCTTAGGGCAGGGTGGTCCGGTTTGTTCCCTTATCTCTGGTTTCCCCACACCTCCACATTCTGGGGATTTCAGTGAGCCTGATCACATAGCTCCCTATCTGTCTCTCCCTACCTAGCACCACCTGTCCCTTACTCAGAATGACCAAGTCCATTAGATTGTCAAAGACACTCTATGGTGGAGATGTTGCCATGAACTATTTTGAGGCCAATATGACTGCAACAATCATCTACTACCTCTGATTTCAAGTTTTATGTTTGTTTTAAGATCCTTATTACTCTCATTCATGAAGCTTATAATAATTGTTACACATTTGAACTCACATATAATTGTGCATTAATAAATAACACTGGTGTCTCTTGTATGTATTAAAATTCTGCAAAAGCTTACTTTGAGGCAAAAAAAGACTCCATTGCTTTTTTTTTTTTTAAAGATTTTATTTATTTATTTGACAGACAGAGACACAGCGAGAGAGGGAACACAAGCAGGGGGAGTGGGAGAGGGAGAAGCAGGCTCCCCGCTGAGCAGGGAGCCTGATGCGGGGCTCGATCCCAGGACCCTGGGATCATGACCTGAGCGGAAGGCAGACGCTTAACGACTGAGCCACCCAGGCGCCCCTCCATTGCTTTGTAATTGTGAAGACATTGCCCTAGGTAACAGGGAGCTTTTTAAAGGCTCACAATCAGATCACAGTAGATCTTAGAAAATGCACTAGGCCAGATGCCTGATGGGTCTGGCTTGACCGGAAGTGTTGGCAAGAAGGAGCCAGGGCCACTGCCTGTGGGCCCAAACCAGCTCCTCATCCCAGGACAGTCCTGTTCGACCTTCCCCACGACTTCTGAACCATGTGTTGGGAGAAGGGGGTGGAGAGAACGGAGGAGAGGCCTACTCAAGAATTTGCCAGAGAGACAGAAAAGACTTGGATTTGATCCTATTTGCAAATGATTGCAGACACTGAGAAAGAAGCCATGACTGATCTTAGCCGTTATCAGATGACTGAAAGACAGCTCCCTAGGTGTCCATAGCTGTGCCAGTTGTCACAAGGTACAAAGCCCATGGGGCCCTGTGAGCACAACTTCTGCCCAGTAGAGACTACATGAAGCAACATTGTAATCATTTGAGTTGTAACAAAGAGCTTCCCTACCCCCCCATTAAAAAATACCTTCTATCCTCATTTTTAACTGCTACTTACACCATCACAGAGGAATACTATGTTTTACAAAGTGGGAAACTGGTGTATATTTTCCATGGTTAAAGTTGTTGCAGGATTTCTTTTCCTTTAGTGCCCCCGGTTCTTGGTCAGGCCGCTTAGAAGAATGAAGAGGTAGACCAGACAAGAAGAATGGTGAGCAACAAAGCAAAGTTTATTGAGAGTACAAAGCTCCCGAAGAGGGAGGGGACCGAGAGGGTTGCCAATTTGGTGTTTAAATCTAGGGGGTTTTATGGGTTCTTTGGTGTGGGCTGTTTTAATCTGATTAACACTCCCTGCACCTGTCACCCAGTCAGGTTTTTGTCCCCGAGCTCATCTACCTATCAGGTAGTTGTTCACGTGGGACAGGGTGGAGGGCTCCTTCCAAGGTGGTGTTTCCTAGCCTTGGGGATCAAAAGGGTAGTGGCCGCCACTGCCCTAAGGCATGCCTTCCAGCCACGGGCCACCAGATCAAGCTCTTTGTTTAAATATCCCACTGGCTGTTGAGCTGGCCCCTGGGCCTGGGTTAAAACACCCAAGACCATTCCCTTCCATACTGTTAAATACATGTTCTAAGTCCTCCCAGTAGGAAAACTTAAAGCTGGGGCATGGAGTAAAGCCTAGAATAACAGGATGCGGTCTTTTTCCTTTTAAGGGTAGTTTTCCTCTTAGGACGGGGCCCCATGTCCCTGCCTGCTTTTCTTCTGACTATCCTTCTTTAAAGTGAACCTGTCTGGGGCGCCTGGGTGGCTCAGTCGTTAAGCGTCTGCCTTCGGCTCAAGTCATGATCCCAGAGTCCTGGGATCGAGCCCCACATCAGGCTCCCTGCTCTGCGGGAAGCCTGCTTCTCCCTCTCCCACTCCCCCTGCTTGTGTTCCCTCTCTGGCTGTCTTTCTCTCTGTGAAATAAATAAAACCTTTAAAAAAAAAAAAAAAAAAAAAAACTTTTAAAGTGAACCTGTCTGTTAGAAAGCTAGATCCATAGATCTTGAACTCCAGGTAAAGTTAGGGCTAAAGGTAGAGATCTGCGAGTGAATCTCAGCTTCTAGGTGGAGGACAAAGTCACGGTAATGATTACCCCTTGAGAGTAATAGAATTCAGTCTTTTTTTTATAATACTCTGTAAATTAAGTTTTTCAATAATTACTGCCAACTCTTTCAAATACTATTTTGAAATTTTTTTCTATTTAGTTTTCATACTTCCTCTATCACATTATCATTACTGCTTATTCAGTTCCATATTCCTAAAGTATAGCTCCTCTTTCCCCATCTCCACTGTTTTTTCTACTTGACTACTTTATCGACTCCATTTTATTTAGGATTTGGAACATTTTCCAAAGTGGCCTAAGAATAAAGCCTAAGGAAATAAAAAGTTGTGAAAGGTCCAGGATGTTACACACTGCCAGTCAGATTTATATACTCAGCTTTTATTGGGCACTTATTATGAATCAGCACTGTGATAAGCACTGGAGACATATTGGCAGGCAAAATAGAGTAGCTGCCTTCAAGGAGTCTACAGGAGGAAGAGTCAAGTAAAAAATAAATAATAATGATAATAACAAACAACATGATAGGTGTGAAGTGATTTACAGTTTACTGTTGGAAGACCATGGAGACACTTGACACTAAATCTGAACTTGTGATGAAATCACAATCAAGTATCCCCTCTATTAGGTTCTATGGACAATATAAGAAAGCAAGAGGCATAAATGAGTCATGAAAATAAGTTATTCACACATGCACATAATTATTAAAATTAAAAGGTAGTGTATTGGAGTTCTCCAGAGATACAGAATCTACAGGATAGATAGATGATAAATAAAAGATATATGGGTGGGTAGATAAATGGAAACCTAAAAAGCTGTATTTCAAGGGATTGCTTCTTGCAAATGTGGGGGCTGGCAAGTCCGACATTTGAGGGCAGACCCCAGAAACTTCCACGCAAGAGTTAATGCTGCAGTTTTGAGGCAGAATTTCTTCTTCCTCGGGCAAACCACAGTTTTGTTTTTAAGACATTTCAACTGATTGGTTAATGCCCACTCACACCAACAAGAATAATCTCCTTTACTTAGAGTCAAACTGATGTGCTCTGGAGAAAACACCGAAGGTGTGGCTGGACAACTTTTACTAAAGACATTGGGTGTATGACTTGTGGATCCAATAAACTATCTCAGCAGAAACCAATAGAGATAGAGTTATCCAGAAAAGATGTGTGGAGGGCACTCTTGTTAATGGCTTGTACCCCAGTGAATGACACAGGAAACTGATGAGGTTTTAAGAGATTCATACCACCAGAAATGTCACCAGCTTGGACTGAAAGGTACAGGAGAGGGAAGGGACAAGATGAAGAAAGAATGACTCTGAGGGCAGAGCCATGGATGCAAAGACCAGAGCCCACAAGACCTCCTTGGGCTTCACGCGTGAGGCCACCCCAGAGGACAGCGAGTGTGCTCCTGCCCAAAATGATCCAAATAATTCTGATTTGGACTTGGGTGACAACTGATGGAACAGCAAAGTGTTGAAGATTTAGGGAGGAGGTCTAGAGAAAATTGACCCAGATTTGAATTTAGATTTTACTCTTAGTAATAGCGAGATATTTTTCTTCTAAAGCATTTAAACTGTTATGCAACTGAATATAATATATTTTCTTAAAAGCAATTAAAGATACTATACAAAAGATGTATTATCTATATTACATAGGGAGAAAATATAAATACACATTAAAATATTCAGTTACCTGACTTTAATTTTCTTCAGTTTTCTTAGTTTCATTTTCTAGAATAAACCTCATTTCGTAATGAAAAGAAATTTTTTATTTGTAAGGTAAATATGTTATATTATATCATATTATTTGCACTGTATTGAGCAAGTTTTTTGGTGTCAGACCCATTAGAGTATTAGTGTGGAAAAAACAGTGATTTGATAAAAAAAGACTTGATTTCTAGGTTTATTGCTGCCTTTCAATACTTGGACCGTAGACAAGCCCTCCTAAGCTCTCTAAGGCTATTTCCTACCCTCCACACCTCACAAAGTAAGTGTAAGAATCAAATGAGGTTATTTATGAAGACCGTAATTCTCAGTATAAATGTTAGGAATGATTATTGCAAAAAATAATTTTAACATTATTATCAGTTTCATATACACAAGTAATATGCATTTGTGTTCTTTATTAAATAGGTATTTTATCATATGGAAATTATCAGTGATTTTATAAAACATTTATATTGGGTCATAATAAAGCAGCACATTTATGTAGGATCATGTAAAATCTCCAATAGACTGTGAATGTTTGCATTTAAGTCAAATAACATACTATGTATCTAAAACCATTTGAAGCTTTATTTTAAATGAATAAATGTCATGTTTGTTGAAAGAAGGTAACCAATAAGCACTGAACATTTTGAACTGAAAAAGAGAAGGTCAACTAATTGTGGATTTAACCACATCGACATTATACCTTCACAGCAATACCTAGATTAGTGTTTGAATAACTGAGCACTATTACCTAGCCGAGTTGACACTTAAAACTAACCATCATGGGCCACCTGGCTGGCTCAGTCCATGTAGGATGTGACTCTTAATCTCCAGGTCATGAGTTGGAGCCCCACACTGGGTGTAGAGATTACTTAAAAAAATAAAAATAAATAAGAAATTTTAAAACTAACCATCACAGGCAGTATATGCTAATTGCCAGACTAATGGTACCTGAAGACTGAAATATCAAATGGATTTGATGGTAAAGTACACAGCCCTGCACAAGGGCACTTCTAACCCCCATCTCCTGTCTCTCTCTGCACCCCTCCCCCCACCATGTTTCCTCGCCCCGCATTGAAACTCTGCCAAAAAGGATAGAAATAACAATATCTGGCATTTCCACTCCTCATTTGACTGTTTTTACCTCTGTTGTAACTTTCCTTTTCAAATGTCAACTTTAGAGGTCAAGACACAGATTCATGGGGCACTGGGTGGCTCAGTCAGTTCAGGTCATGATCTCAGGGTCCTGGAATTGAGCCCTGAGTCGGGCTCTCTGCTTGGCAGGGAGCCTGCTTCCCCCTCTCCATCTGCCTGCTGCTCCCTCTGCTTGTGCTTTCTCTCTTTCTCTCGTTCAAATAAATAAATAAAATCTTAAAACACACACACACACACAGATTCATGTTGTTTCTCCCAGGCATTATATTTGAGAAGTATTTGTTTTCCTATCACGTGAAGCTCTTCTCTCTCATTAAAAACTTGGGTGAGGTTTATAAGGACACATGGGTGAAAACAGTACCACTTAGCATGCCAAGGCATTTATTCCTTAACTGCAAAAGGACTATTTTTCTTCTCTTAGATTATTAAAAAAAACCTTGTTTGACTTTGCAAAACTTGCAGTAAATGAGACTACATCTGACCCCGTTTCCCTCTGGGAACATGGTCATATCATGACACTTAGGAACCCCCTTCCATGAGGCATCCTCAACATTCGTTTCTAGCCTGTTCATGCTTAAGAGCCCCTTTTATTCAGCTTGCTAATACAAAATGAAATCTAAGTTTCCTATCACATCATTTCCCCTAAATGTTTACAGAAATTATGGTATGTGCATGCACACATGTGTTTATACACGTGATATTTCTGTGTATCAGAGTGTGTGTGTGTGTGTGTACATTTTTTTGCAGAAGTTGTATCATTGATTTTCCAGATTACTGTCATCAAGATAAAATAGGAATTGCCATATTTAATCTTAGCAATAAAACTACTGCCAAGCATTGCAATCTAGCTTTTTAGCTCTTACTGCTAAGATTTCTGTCTTCACATTTATGTTTCCTGTTAGTTCCTGTATCAATTTAGAAAAATGTAAAGGGTAGCTATTAAAAGATATCTGGAAGGTAAAATGAATTTGCTACTCTCAGCAGAAAGGAAAGATGTCCACTGTTTAGCTTTCTTCTCCTAAGCAATCATTTGTTTTCCAACTTGCAAAATGAATTTTGAAACAATGCCACATTATTGCCACAAAATATTAATAGGCACAATTAGTATATTGATACAGGTTTGATTCTACCATCCTTCATTCCCTTTATGTCATTCTTCTTTTAATCTGCTATGACAGTTCAGTAATGGAGCCCCAGAAATATGACTTTAGGGCCAGCCAGACTACTAATCATCAATATAGCATTGTGTGTTGTCCATCAGATACGTGCTCCTATTTCGTCGGCAACCACAATAATCTGTAAAATTTCTACTCAGAGAAAATGCTTTCCAAGATTCCTTTACAAGCAAAAAATTTAATGGGATGCTGAGTTTGATCATGACAGGGATTTTTTTTTTTTTTTTTTCCTGCTGAGCAGGTTGTCATTTTAGTTTTAACTACAGGATACAGGACAGAATTGTTAAAGCAATCCAATTATATAAGCTATATCGATGCAACAAAGATGAGGCTTTAGACCACCTTCGTTATTGGCTCTATAATGGGATCTGCAGGCCACCTCTAGGTTGTTTAACAGTGGTCACTTTGGGGGTTCTTGGCTTAAACTCATACCCCAAGTAAAATAATTAATGGCCAACTACATGGATTCCCTCTTGAACAACATTATAAACAGATCTACTAAACAAACCAGTTCTCCTCCCAAACTGGCACTTATCAATGATTGTCACTTGAAAAGAACATGAATGAATGCTTCCAGGATGTCCAAGGGGGGCAAGCCAGCTGCCTTTAAAAAATATTTGTACAGATCGGTATCAATTTCTCTCTTGTAGCATATGCCACTCCTGTTATGAAGGAAAAGCCAATCCTCCCAGCTTGGGACAAATCCACAAGTTTGGGGCATTCAGTTCATTCTGCCTGATCCTGGAAAGTCGTAATTTATTTTTCCTTTAATGGACAGAGGACGACATATGTTTAGTGCAGTATAAAACAGTTAAGGGTGGGCGCCTGGGAGGCTCAGTTGGTTAAGCGACTGCCTTCAGCTCAGGTCATGATCCTGGAGTCCCTGGATCGAGTCCCGCATCGGGCTCCCTGCTCGGCAGGGAGTCTGCTTCTCCCTCTGACCCTCCCCCCTCTCATGTGCTTGCTCTCTCATTCTCTCTCTCTCTCAAATAAATAAATAAATAAATCTTTAAAAAAAAAAAAAAAAAACAGTTAAGGGTATAGCCTTCCCTGTTAATGGTAGATGATCTGTTCAATCTGTGCATTGTGTGTTATATATATTATGGCAAGTGTTTCATGGTAAAGCCGGATAGGCTGTAAATATTTTATATTCAGTGTAAACACAGAAAACTGAAAACATCTTCTTGAGGTATAGATGTCTCTTCAGTGCTATGATTATGGAAAAAGAAAACTTATTTGCTTTGTTTTACCTTTTGTTTAGAACATTCATTATTTCTTATGAAAATCATAGATATCAGCCAAATTTGGTGTCTATTATCATCTTCTCACACACCTAGAAACATAAAGACAAACCTACATTATTTCAGAATATTGTTATTTATCCAGAACATACTTAGTTCATTATCAATCAGCATTGATATATATTGTATTAATTGTATAGTATTATAGGAAAGGGTTATAACATAATCATGGCAACAGTCTGACTCTCCCAGAACCCAAGAATATATACAGTTGACCCTTGAAGAGCAGGGGGGTTTAGGGGCACTGACCTCCATGCAGTCAAAAATCCACATACAACTTTTAACTCCCCTAAAACTGAACTACTAATAGCCTATTGACCGGATGACTTACCCATAACATAAGCAGTTGATTAACACATATTTTGTATGTTATATGTCTTATATACTGTATTCTTACAATAAAGTAAGCTAGAGGAAAGAAAATGTTGTTAAGGAAATCATAAGGAAGAGGAAATTCATAATTACAGTCCTCTACGGTATTTATCAAAAAATATCTGCATATAAATGGACCCGCAGAGTTCAAACCCTTGTTGTTCCAGTGTCAATGGTATTATAAACCTTCAGGTTTAAGGGTGAAAGACAAGGCCCGCTAGGGTTGCCACCTACGAGCACTAGACCTCCTAATCAGGCATTCAGCACTGACTGAACGTTGGAGTCCACTTATGGTTAACAGAAGTGGTCATGTACTTTCAGTTATAAGATGAATAAGTTCTTTGGGTCTAATGTACAGCTTGGTGACTGTAATTGATAGTACTGTGTTGTATAATTGAAATTTGCGAAGAACCCTTTCTTAAGGGTCCTCACCCGCCTCCCCCCCCAAAAAGGTAACTGCCAGGTGATGGATGTGTTAATTAACTGGATGCCGGGGATCCTTTCACACTGTAAACATGTATCAAATCATCACATGGAAGACTTTAAATATATTACAATTTTGTTTGTCAATTATACCTCAGTAAAGCTGGGGGGGGAAGAAAACGAAAAAAATTAACCTTTCACTAGAAGAAATATAACTGTTGTCTTATAATGTTATCACATTCTCATTAGTAATTATAAACAAATCAATACACAATTTGGAGCAGGAAAAAAGGAGTATAATACCAAGATCGATTCGTTTTCTTGTCACTGATTGATTCATTATCAACCATCAACTGGTAAACCTTGGATTTCATTTCTCTCATCAGAGTAAAGGTATTAATTACCCAATTCTATTCACTCCCTGCACTGTTGCTCTCCCTGTTTAGGACCAGCACTCTCTACTTCCTGCTGTGCTGATATGTGTAGATATATAGATACAGATATATAGACACAGATACAGATATAGAGATAGAGATAAATTTCCAGGCCCTTCTGACAACTATAAATAAGTGAGCTATTTATGTATGATTGATGCTTCTTTTTCCTGCTCTTCTACAAATCCCATGAAGGCAGAAACTCTATCTGCCCCTTGAGCAATGTGCTCCCAATACCTAGAGCATAAATGCTACACCTGGAAGGCATTCGATCAATAGGTGTTGAGTCAGTGATTAAAGATGAACGTATGCATCTCCGGCCACGGTTCTGTGTCACCTCAATCCTCTGGACTACAGAACTCACCTCATTACAAGTGCCCTGCCCACAGAGCGGCCCTAATCTGATTCACTTTCTACCTCACGACTTCCTTTTTCTCTCCCAAGTGCAACTCCAACCTACTCCCCCACCCCCGCCCGACTGTTTTACCATTGAGAAAATGGTCTTGACTGGCCCAGGATGCTGGGACCGTAAGTGACAGTGCCAGATTGCCATCCCAGTGCTCTGACCCCAACTCCTTCCAGCAAATCAAAGCACGGCTATTTCTGTGCCTCGTTCTTTCCTCCTGCGATTTGTAACCTATTCTGATTGAATTCCTTGTACCTGCCTCTTTCATTCATTCCATCACTCTTGGATGCAAAGTTCGGGCAAAATCAGCTGCTGGATTATGTGCCAACAGATTCGTTTCTGCAATGCATGGACTTGTTTGGGACTCCCCATTTTTTTCTCCCAGTCCAGTCATTTGCAAATGCAATGTGGGAGTCCAGTCGCATTCATCTGACCGCAGGGATAGGCAAAAGTCAGTGAGGAAATAAATTTACTCCTGCAAAAGTAAAATAATTTTTGTGGAAATATTTCCAAGCTGTTTCACGCTTCCTCCTTTCTTAAACAAGGTGTGTTAATGTCATCCAGTCTGGTCTTGCAAAGTCAGGAGAACTACATATAGAGGTAGCGAGCTTCAAGTGCTAAGCTTCAATTACTTAAGAAATTCAAGCCTTTCCTCCTCCCCTGGGGTCACATCAGTGAAGAGTCATGGGTGCTACATGAGCGTGTCAGTTATGTTAAACACCGGACTGGGACAGCGAGGCTGGTGGACATATCTCCTCCGTCGGCATTTCTTCAAATGAAAACACCATCTGTTAGAGGTGCTATAAGATAGAGCTACCTGGACTGATAATGGCGTGGTATATATTGAATGGAATTTGAACCCCAGAAGCTCAAAGCTTTAAATGCCCTTCACTTCCTTTCTGTTATTCACTGTGTGTCAAGAAATCTCCCCTCTTCCGCACTCCCCAGCCCTATATAGTGCAGCTAGGGAGAAAAAACAAAGCTGTCACAATGATGGACATACAGAAAATTATGGCACAGGTCTCACTGTCCCCAGATCCCAAGGGAGAGGACATAGTGCTATGTTCATGATCCTGTAGCACCCAGAGTACTACGAATATAGAAGGCTATTTTGTGAGGCTTTCTTTCATTAGCTCCATGCCCCTTGCTAAACAGGCGCGAAGAAAGCCCCATCTAAAAGTTGGTACTGACTCACTGGGTGTGTAGAGTCAAGTATGGTGGGCTCGCTCCAAACCTGAGAAAAGGGACATTTGAATCTAATACAGTCAGCGTCTCATTCTCTATAAGATATTGATAGAATAAGCTCTTCTGACTGAGCTAGCAGTTACTGAAATGGACCCAGTGTTTAAGAAATTAGTATTAAATAAATACAAAATAACTAATAATGAGGACAGACAAATGTATAGCATGCAATATTGCTGAAATACTTCATAAGGAGCATATGACTTCCTAAACAACTCTGAGTTTATTTTATAATTCAGTGATGCAATAGTTATAAATTGAAAGTCTTGAGAATTCCTGACTTAAAAAAATAATAATAATAAACCTAAACCAAGTGCCATTGAACTAAATGTGAATTAAACTAAGCTTATGATAACAAAAATGAACAAGCCTTGTGAAAATCCTGAAAGGAAAACTTTAAAGAAAGGATCTTCTCTCCCTACGCCAGAATACAAAGAGTAACATCAACAGTAATGAAGTGTGCTGCCAACATGTGCCCTTGAGCTGAAGTGATGAAAATGGCCCTTCCTCCCCAGACCTGCAATCATGAGACAAAAATCAGACAAAGTCAAATTGAAGAACATTCTACAAAATGCCGTTAACCAGTACTCTTCAAAACATACAGTTTCATTAAAAACAAGGAAAGACCAGGGCTCCTGGGTGGCTCAGTCGGTTAAGCATCGGACTCTTGGTTTCAGCTCAGGTCCTGATCTCAGGGTCAAGGGATGGAGCCTCACGTCAGGCTACATGCTTGGTCTGGAGTCTGCTTGAGGTTCTTTCTCCCTCCCTTCCCCCCTGCTATCTCTCAAATAAATAAATAAATCTTAAAAAAAAAAAAAAAAAGGAAAGACTGAGAAACTGTCACAGCCAAGACAAGCCTAAGAATTCATGATGACCATAATGTGGGATTCTAGATGGGATCCTCGAGTAGATAAAGGACAGGAAGGAAAAACAAAGGAAATCTGAGTAAAGTATGGACTTCATTCATAGTCATCTGTCAGTATTAGTTCATTAGTTGTGACAAGTGTGCTAGAACGTTAGCAGTAGAGGAAATGGGGTGCAGGGTATATGGTAACTCTCTGTATTACACAATTTTTCTATAAACTAAAATTACTCTAAAATAAAATGTTTACTGAAAAGTATATGACAGATATAATTTTTAAAAGGATCTTCTGATATAGTATTTGCAGAGGAAGATGCTTTTTAGTTTATAAATTATTTCCATAATTCGTGACAGTTCTCACATCTGCTACTATAAAATTCATTGCAGCTTCTCTGCCTCTTGGGAAAAAATGCATTTAATTATCAGCGAAATTCAACTCCAGCTTGTTATGATGAATGATTTGAACCTGTCAGCTTTTTTCCCCCCTAAAAACAAAGAGCTGAAATGAAATACAGTCTTCTTCCTCTACTCCCTTCCTTCCACCTGCTTCACTTAATTGATGAAGGTTTGAGTTTTTGTTAATCTTTTTGAGCGCCTCTCAAAGATGCAGAAAAAGCTAATATGATATCATTGTATCTCGTTAATGTGTGTGCTTTGTGAAACTGGTACACCCTGCCAAGACATAAATTACTTAAACTTTGATAAATGGGTGGAAATCAAGGAATGTTCAAACAGATAAAGCACAGCAATTCCTCTTTTTTCTCCCTTTTTGAAACTCCATTTTGCGCTTGCAGTTAAATGTTTTTGCATTATTACTGTAATACGATGGGACCAATGGCAGCGGTGATAGCCATCGAAAGCCCCAGCGAATACAAAAATAACCAAAGAGATACAGCCATGTGTTTTGTCAATAACATCTCACAACGCTGACTTGGACAGAGTGGTTTGTCAACAGGTTCAGAACCACCTCCAGTCTCTCCCAGCGTGTCCTTTTGCTGACTCATTCAGTAGGTTGGAATCAAAGATCCACAAACACATTCTGTTGGCAAAGAGAGCTCACCTGTGCCTGTGATCTGGCTATGACTCAGATGCCAGTGAGACTGGACATATGAGGAAACGATTGATTGATGTTCTGAGGTTGAGAAAGGTGTTTTCTACTCGGTCACTAATTTATCATATGGCACTGAACAAGCTGCTTGATTAACCATTAATCAGTTTCCTGGAGGCCCGAGAGTTCATACAACCCTTTGAAGACAGTTCTTGAATAGGAAACATGGTGCTATCCACTGGACCATGCAAGAGCCATCAGTCACTGAATGCCTTTTGCCAGAGATTGGGCTCAGTAATTTCCATCCATTCTTTTATTTGGTCCTTACAATCAATCAGCAAGGAAGATATAGGTGAGAAAATGGGCTCGCGTCAAACACTCAAGTGAGGGATGTGAGGTCATCAGGCACCGGATCCTTGTGCCTTTTCTACCATGCTGCTTCCATACTGGGAGTGTAGGGATGAGTGTGGAGCAGGGTTATAGGTCATCCAACCCCTAGTCATCCCTGATTAGGTCTTTGAGGTTAAGCATGAGCCTTGGGGACTTAGATCATACAACCATCTTTGCAGACCTGGTCTAGGAGAGGGTACCCTCTGAGCAGTGATGCAGTCATCTTAACAAAATATTCCAGGGGGAAGTCTGAACAAGTTAAACCAAAGGGAGAGTGAGTTGGGAGAGGAGGTATAATTGTCAGCTTTTTTAGGACAATTAGCAAAATATTTACCCATTTAATTACACTCTTCTCATTATCTGATAACTTTCTGAGATTCGGGTTTAGATTTGGAAATCAGTATTCATGATAACTGTCATGTATTTTAAAGTAATAAACAGGGAGGGGTGCCTGGGTGGCTCAGTTGGTTAAACGTCTGACTTCAGTTCAGGTCATGATCTCAGGGTTTTGGGATTAAACCCTGCTTTGGGCTCCCTGCTCAGTGGGGAGTCTGCTTGTTCCTCTGCCTCCTCCCCCCCTCATACTCTCTCTCTTTCTCAAATAAATAAATAAAATCTTTAAAAAAATAAAATAATAAACAGATGAACTTATACACAGCTTTTCTCAACTTGTTTAATATTGTTGTCAAAGTAAGTTAGAAATGTGATGATCTAGGGCAAAGCAAAAAATTAAAATATATGTACATCTACTTTTTATCTAAAAATGTCTATTATCTAAAAAACTGGGGCACCTGGGTGGCTCAGTCGGTTAAGCGTCTGCCTTGGGCTCAGGTCATGATCCCAAGGTCCTGGGATTGAGCCCCACATCGGGCTCCCTGCTCAGCGGGGAGCCTGCTTCTCCCTCTCCTTTTGCCTACCACTCTGCCTACTTGTACTCTCTCTTTCTGTCAAATAAATAAATAAAATCTTTAAAAATAATAATAATAATAGAATAAAATAAATAAAATACTGTTAGTATTTTCCTTAGAGCAGGGACCAATTATAGGTCTGTGCTATTAGTTAAATTTTACTATTTTTTATATAAGCCTACCTTAAAATCAAGAGCTCCTTGAACGGGTTTGAACAAGTAGAGTATTGTGTTAGAATATACTTTTTAGACATCAGATTACATTTTAAATTCTCATATGGAAAATCTTTTCTGAAGAGTTGAAGAGCCTTTCTAAAAGCAAATAATTGCATCTAAGTTATGTTTGATAAAAATTTTTTTTTTTTACACTTTAATTTCTTAGGGTAGTCACGTATGTTTGGGTCAAATTGTTATGACATAAATTACTACAAAGAAAGTCTTCATATTTTTTTAACATTCAATAAACAATCATTTAGTATTATTCTTCTTGTTTCTGTTATTATCATTGAGTAATCTCAGAACCAGCTCAGCAGAAGTCCCAGAGATAAGAGGATTTCTAACATCTGTCTCATAATGGCATCTACAATGAGTAAAAGGCCAATACCAGTTAACTTGCAAACTTATTTGTCATTGAATGATGGGTTCACTGTTTATAGGTTTTCAATAATGGAAAAGTTAGGAGAAAATCAGGCCAAGCACTAAATGAGGAAAAATGATCCAGGTAGAAAAAATTCAGGAAAATGTATAATGTAAAACAAACATTTTTGGGGGGCGGGGGGGGAGATCATGTTGCTGCTGGGAACAAAGAATATTCTCATACTTCTGAGCAAAAAAATATTTTTGAATGGAAAATAGGTCTTAGTCCTGCTAATAAAGCATTGATCGGCAGCACTGTGTATAAGGGTAAGATTTGAGATTTTTTTTAAAAACAATTTAGAAGGGGAAAATGCCGGAGTGGAAGGAAGGCAGGAGTGAGGAAAGAAGTTTGTAAGTTGTACCAAGTCGAGGAGTAGAGATCATGAAGTAAGGTTCTTGTGGATGAGCTTTTCAGCAAGTGGAAGGTATGTCTGTCAGCATGGACCAAGCAAGGCACATCTCATGAAATACTGGAAATGGATGGAAAATAGATAGCAGACTCGGGGCAACAAGAATCACAACCACAGAAAAGAGAAATTAGACCTTGATCAGCAAGGGGTTTCTTATCTGCCCGTGTGTCCTTGGACGTCTTACTGGGGAGAGACTGGCCATGTCAGTTGGACCAGACTTCATCAGTCAGTTCTTAAGAAACTCAAGTCATAATTGAAGCCAGCACTGAACCCCATGGGCTAGTACCAAAGAATTTGAATGAGATTTGCACATTGTAATTAAGAGTATTCAAAATCAGGGGCGTCTGGGTGGCTCCGTCAGTTAAGTGTCTGCCTTCGGCTTGGGTTATGATCCCAGGGTCCAGGGATCAAGCCCCACCTCAGGCCCCCTGCTCAGCGGGGAGTCTGCTTCTCCTTCTCCCTCTGCCCCTCCCCCCATGCTGTCTCTCTCTTTCTCTCAAATAAATAAATAAAATCTTTAAAAAAAAACAAAAAAAAGACTATTCAAAATCAGGAAGCTAGTTACAGTGTCAAAAATACCCAGAATATTTTGAGCCAGAAATCCAGAGTAAGGATTCTTCCTTTCCTGGTGAATATACTCACCTTTCGACATCAGCAGAAGAAAGAAGTATCAACTCAGGATACCTAAACCCCTAAGAAGGTGGATACAGATTTAGGTTCTCAAAATAGTAAGACAATGCATCATTTCAATTTGCTCTTCTGCCAAATCTTAGTAATTTAAGGGGAAAAAATTTTTTAAAATACTAGGCATTAAGAAGAGCCTTCAGGAAATTAATCAGAGGCAAATATATATTATGTACCCCACCCCACCCCCACCTCCCCGCCCAAAGTACACAAAAAGAAAAAACCCGCAGATACATCGAAGTCCTTGGTTCCTGACTCTAACGTCGTCTTAGGGATGAGGTATAGGTGAAAACGGTTGTCACAAAGCTGTATTAGAACTTAAACTCCTAAACGTTTGTCCATGGATCTATGGAAGATAACCTCATGTCATTAAGCTCTACCATATGTTCGAGTGCAATATTTATAATCCAAGCTGTCTTCTTTTTTTTCTCAAAAATTGGATTGAAAGCAATAATTTTTGTAATAATCTGAGACAAGTTGTACCAGGTGCTTTGCCAAGTTTGGAAGGGTTGGGGAAACAGTTCATAAATACAGCTTCACTTCTCTCTCATCCTTTTCATCATGCTGACAGTTTTCTGGAGAATCATTACCAGAGTGGTTTGTGCCATTAGAGATAAGAGGCTATCTGTGTTTCCACTAGAAACCTCTATTTTCCGGATTTTATAACTCATCCATAAATATTCACTCCAGGCAACAGTTTCATATATAATGATTCTGTCCCTCAAAATCAATATTGGCTTAACTAAATGATTTTTAGAAGTTATGAGGACTCTTACACTACAGAAAGAATAAAAAGAAACATCAGATGCAGATAAAGTACTGTGGTTCAGTGGGTGTGATCCGAACCACATTCTGTGGAATCCATAAAACATTTGTATTCTTTCTTAGCAATTCTTTCAGTGTATATAATTCTGTTGTAATAAAATTTATTGGATAATCTATAGTCTGTTATTAATTCAAAATAGATGTTTCCGATTTGTTTCTGTTTCTGTAAGGACCACAAAATTTGAAATTATGTTTTTTCAACTAAAACTTTTGTAGAACTTTCTATTACTATTCGCACTCCTCTTTTTGTTACAGAGTTTGAGATGGAGTTATATCAAAAGCCATGAAATTATTTGACATAAGCCTTTGAATATAATAATACTATTTCCAAGTATACTTAAGAGACTTACCAATATTTTACATTCAGATGGTTTCTAGCTTCTTGGTAGAAACCTTCAGCATTCTGGAGTTGTCTTCTACCTGAAAGAGAAGACCTCACAAATTGAATATTTTTATCAAATGAGATACCAAAATATATTACTTCCTCCAATCTGGAATGATAGTATTGTAAAGATTAGGAAACAGGGACTAAAACCACATCAACCCATTACAAGGCAATACTTTCTTCCTAATTTGAATTTTGCACTCACGATTTTACACTGCTTGAATAGATGCTCATCTTGTTACACTGTTGAGGCCAGCTGTGTGTGTGAAATGCTATTTATCAAGAATTGAAGTAATACTGCAAGCACTTCTCCTGTGCTTTGGTTTTAAAATGTGTGCCCAAAGCCTAAACTCAAATTTATTTCTCTTTCTTCTTTTCAAACAGCTATTTTGTGACAGTAAGAAGGTGGTGCATGCCACAGAGGGGCTGGACTGGGAAGACAAAGATGCTCCCGGGACATTGGTCGGAAACGTGGTGCACTCAAGGATCATCAATCCTCTGCGCCTGTTTGTTAAACAGTCTCCAGTCCCAAAGCCTGGACACTTGGCGTATGCGGACAGCATGGAAAACTTTTGGGATTGGCTGGCCAATGTCACGGAGGTTCAGGAGCCATTGGCAAGAACTAAACGGAGGCCAATAGTAAAGACGGGAAAATTTAAGAAGATGTTTGGGTGGGGTGACTTCCATTCCAACATTAAAACTGTTAAACTCAACCTCCTCATCACAGGGAAAATTGTTGACCATGGAAATGGAACCTTCAGTGTTTATTTCCGACATAATTCCACAGGCCTAGGCAATGTTTCAGTGAGTTTGGTACCCCCCTCCAAAGTAGTGGAATTTGAAGTTTCCCCGCAGTCTACCTTGGAGACCAAGGAATCCAAATCTTTCAATTGTCGCATTGAATATGAAAAAACAGATCGGGCGAAGAAGACTGCCCTGTGCAACTTTGACCCATCGAAGATCTGCTACCAGGAGCAGACTCAGAGCCATGTGTCTTGGTTGTGCTCCAAACCCTTCAAGGTCATTTGCATTTACATTGCCTTTTACAGTGTTGATTATAAACTTGTGCAAAAAGTCTGTCCTGACTACAATTACCATAGTGAGACTCCATATTTATCTTCTGGCTGAATCTTTCCACAGTGATATAAATGAGAGGTGAATATATATTTAATTAGAATGACCAAGAACCAAACCCAACTCTTCATGGTAAAGGATCCCTTTTGTTTCTGGCAGTGAACCTTAGTTCCCTATTAGGTTTTCAAATTTAAAAAAAGAAAGAAAAAGAGAAAGAAACACCTTTAAATGTGAAATGTGTTTGTTTCGATTGTACCTTAATCCAAAAAGTCAAACTGTGTGTGAAGCCATCTCTTTCATGTAGGATGGCTAAGTCCTAGAAATATTGTTGTTTCTCTAAAAGCAGCATCAATGCTAGCAACATGTAATGAGAAAGAACCAAATTATGCATGTGATAAACATTGCTCTTGAAATGAGCCTGGCTTTGAAATATGTTTTGGAAGTTTACCTTAAAAATAGCAGATTCAGTAAAGTAACTGAAAAGATTGCATTTGATAGATGAATCACATTTCTGCCATCAAATTCTTTTTTTATCGCTGTCTCTCCCCCCACATCTGTGCTGTTATTGATATGAGAGATGAAGGGGTAAATTTGTTTCAAAACTCATGTGCGCAGTTGCAGTGCCACAGTCGAACTAAACACATTGTTACCTGAGTGAGGCTGGGGCCTGACTTAGACACTTAGCCCTGTGTGGGTCACCATCTTTAGGATTCTCATCCGAGTAGTAATATTGACGCATTGGGAAAGCGAATCTGGATATATTTTAAGTCAGTCCCGCAATCATGAAGATCATGATGCTTTTAGATTCTTTTGCCAAATTCAATGCCATGAGATTGCCAAAAATACCGTAAGATCTGTATTCTACCCTATAACCTGTAACCTCATTCTATTCATTTGATAGTGTGAGTTTATATACACACATAGAACATCTCTGAAATTGAGAGAAAGTGATTCTTCCCTAGGCAAGGACAGGGGGGAAAAAATTGGAAGTGGCCTGACAAAATTCCAGGATAATGGTTTCCTTATTTCTAGCCTCCCAGATTAAATCCTCTTTGCGTTTAGTTAATTCTTTGAGTGAGGGATCAAATTCTATGTGGAAATAAAGAGTATATTTAAACATGACTGATTATTAAGTGCTAACAACCAAGATACCTGACTCACCAGGCTTTTGAAATCACTTCCAAATTAATGTGGCTTCACAGTTGGAGTCCTTATCATCTTCTCTGGAGGGGGTTGGGGGGCGGGGCGGTGAACAGGCATCCTGTGACGTAGAACTGGATGATCTTTGCATCAGCACAGAAAGAGGGTCTGGCTGGCCATTAATAAGGTTTCTAGAACTCTTAAGACTCAAGGAGTGGTTACTGTTTTTACAGTAGGTGTTCACTTTTGCCCCCTTATTTGTAAAATATCAGTTGAAGTAAAACATTAAACCAAAAGAAGACCAGTCTAACCAACAAAAATGCTCTTACTACACTGTTTGAAGAGCCAACAGCTCTATTCTGCATCTCCATTCCTTTCTGTTTACTGGTGATCTCTGTACAGTGTTTGATTTTGTCTTTTGTAAAAAATGTACTAGGCTTAGTGTGTGGTAGCACAGGCTTGCAGTTTTTGCTCTGAGTTCATAGGTGCTTTTGTAATTTTGTGGTTGGTGTGAAATATTTTAAGGCATCTTTTTATTTTCATCTAGAAACAGGATTAAAATACTATTTATTGTAAAATATGTGGGAACCATATATGTATATATACTTGGAATTTTCTGTGTACAGAGAAAGTATGTGTACACATTTCTATGTAAATAAAAGGAATTTGCTAAATCTGTCACATGACTTCAGGGTGTTTTTTTCTAAGACTCTTCTTGGTTTCATTCTCACAAGGGTTTTTTGTGTATGTGTGTAAAACACCAAGTGAGCATTAAGATTTTCCTTATGTATATATCAGGGGCACCTGGGTGGCTCAGTTGGTTAAGCAACTGCCTTCGGCTCAGGTCATGATCCTGGAGTCCCTGGATCGAGTCCCGCATCGGGCTCCCTGCTTGGCAGGGAGTCTGCTTCTCCCTCTGACCCTCCCCCCTCTCATGTACTCTTTCTCTCTCTCATTCTCACTCTCTCAAATAAATAAATAAATCTTTAAAAAAAAAAAAAGATTTTCCTTATGTATATATCAAACAAAGCACCTTGGCTATGAAGATGTTAATGTAGAGTAAAAGGATAATTCATATAAAGTACTTGGCATATAGCCTGGCACCTGGTGAGAACTCTACGAGTGTGAGCTTCTATTATGATTGATATTAATTAATATTATTATTACAACATGAAATATGATTAAGAACTCTCTGATGTTCAAATGTTGAGTGATATAAACATATCCATGCAAAGGGTAAAAATGGAGATCACCGTTTACACAATTCTTAGATTTTAGCAGGGTTTGTGGAATTAAAAAAAAAAAAGAAAGTTTCCCTAGGCATATTTTTTAATTGGAGTAGAACATATGCCACATACATTTTTAAGTCATAATTTCATTTCAAAGACTACATAATTGTCAGTAATGGTACTTGGCACAATATAAATCAGATCCCATTTAAACATGCAAATGCATACATTTCTACAAAAACCATTTTTGCCTTTGAATATTGCAATTGAGGGAAAGGACATTCATGTAAGCTAACTTTACACTCAATTACGAATTCTTCAAAAGTTAAAGAATAGATGCTTTTAAAAACGAAAATTTAATCATTGTACACCTGAAACTACCATAATGTTACATGTCAATTATACTTCAATAAAAAAATTTTAAGTTAAAAAAAAAAAAAACAGCAGAAATTTAATCTTCAGGGAGATGTCGGGCGTCTTTCCAGGGGCTCTCCGGGCTTGCTGCTTACTAGAAAGCAAACTAGTTTGAAGACCTTTTCACCCTCAGCAGAAACAATCTTTTTACTCACCACACTGAATCAAGAGAGAGACCATATTTCCATGACTAAGAACAATGTGATCACACCAGCCACAGACTCTATAAGATCTATGGAAGGGAAATGAGAGAAAGAGCCTGTGGACAGCACGCAGCAAAGCAGCAATCAGTAAAAAGGGAACAATTTTCTTCTTACTGCTCGGTAGCAACAAAGGATGTAGTTCTCTGATATGACCACCCATAAGAGCACCTGATACATATTGCATGATAGTCTTTAATCTTCATTCTGCAACACCTTTCTTCTTTACTTTATATGACTCAGATGCTAGGTGCTACATTTTAGGCATGATTGCTACATTTTAAACATTCCACAATCTGGCTAATTCTGTCTTCATTCAAGACATGGTTCTGCTGGATTGGAGCTGCAGTAACAGCTCCCAGAGCGAGCCCTGCTATTCAGAGTGCGGTGGGCAGATCCGCAGTGTGACCTCTAAGCTTGTTAGAAATGCAGAATGTCAGGTCCTAGCCCCCGACACACTGAATTAGGAGTTTTCCTTTTTAACAAGATCTGCATGTGACCTGTATATACATTTAACAACTAAGAGAAGTATTTCCCTAGAAAGTCTGATTTAGTGAATGTGCTACAGGGATCATATACTTTTTATAGAAAATCTACATCTTTTTTTTTAACCTTTAAATTTTTTTTAAGTATAGTTGACACACAATGTTACATTAGTTTCAGATGTACAACATAGTGATTCAACTTCTCTATACATTATGTTATGCTCACCATGAGTGTAGCTACCATCTGTCACCATGCAATGCTATTACAATATCATTGACTATAGGAATCTACCTCTTTTTTTTTTTTTTAAGATTTTTTTTTATGTTTATTTGAGAGGGAGAGAGAGAACGAGCAGGGAGGAAGGGGAGAGGGAGAGGAGAAGCAAACTCCCTGCCGAGCAGGGAGCCTGATGTGGGGCTCGATTCCAGAACCCTGGGATCATGACCTGAGCTGAAGGCAGATGCTTAACCGACTGAGCCACCCAGGCACCCAGGAATCTGCATCTTAATAAGCATCCTAGGTTATGCTGGTTCAAGTAAGCTTCTGAAAATACTTCCCAAAAAATAAATAAATGAATAAATAAAGGAACAGACCCTTTTAACAACAAAAATTAAAGTAATAGATTGATAATCAAATAAAAAGTGATCAACCTAATATTAAGATATAGAAGAGTAATATTTCAAAGAGAGTGCAACCTGCCTATCTTGTAGTTCAGCTCCCTCATTTGACAGACAAGGAGACCGAGGCACATCATAGTAAAGAATATGCCCCGTAGCAGACCCAACTGAAATGAGGGTCTCCTGACTCCTAATCTCAGGTTTTGATACATAAAAAAAGTAATTGAAACTGATATTCAAGACAAAACGAAAATAACTGCAGTGAATGTATAACAAGACACAATGCAGGAGGCAAATGAAATGTTCACCCTCCAAAACCGTCAGGGTTTTAATTTCCCTATGAACATAAAATTTTTAAAAACTAACCACTATAGAAAAATAAAGTCAGGATAGAGCGATTATATCCAAAGATAAGAGTCCTGGGATATATTAGAGGTATGACTGGCTAAGAATTAACAGCAGTAAAACGCCACATTTGGCAGAATTTTCCAGTGATTATAACACCTGAAAATATATTTTCATAGAACTAGGTAAATTGTGTGAAATACTTTAATTGCTTGAAGGTCCAATTTTACCTTATAAAGAATGTTAAATTAATTGGTCTATAAAATAGAGAATGGAGTCATGCATTTTTAGTTGCAGTAAAAACAGGTAACCCCAGTTTAATTAATCAGAACTTTCAATGAATGGAAATGTAATATGTGCAATTGTAAGAGACAAATCATAGGGAAACAAGGTCTCATTAGAGATGTGTTTCTTCACAAAAATCTTATAGAAGGTAAAGGGTCATTTTATATTTACCTTCATCTCCTACCCCATATGGTGAGGTCCGGAATCCTAGGCATGTAACCTCTTCTGCTTCATTTTTTTTTTTTAAAGATTTTATTTATTTATTTGACAGAAAGACGCGGCAAGAGAGGGAACACAAGCAGGGGGAGTGAAAGAGGGAGAAGCAGGCCTCCCACAGAGCAGGGAGCCCGATGTGGGGCTTGATCCCAGGACCCTGGGACCATGACCCGAGCCGAAAGCAGACACCCAATGACTGAGCCACCCAGGCGCCCCACCTTCTGCTTCATTTTTAATCCTCCCCTTTCTTCATCCAGCTCAGCTCCTTCATAAATAGTATGTAATCTATTCTCAAAAAGACTGAATTAACTCTTTTGTGTCCTCCACAGCACCTAGCTGGTATAGAGTGGTTACTTGATCAATATCTGTCACTTGATTTTTAAAAAAATTTCAAGCGCAATATAAGGATTAGTCAAGACCCACTCTATCCACATAACGCAAGAGTTATCGTGCACCGTTTCTAACATGAACACATTGCTCCAGCTGAACGCAATGCCCATTGAATGCTAGCCAGCTCCCAGAACCACAGAAACATAAAAGCTGGAAACAATTTTAGAAATCATCTGGAATACGTTTTGTTTCTTAGATAAAGAAATGGAGGCCTGATGAGGTTTAACAGCATGGTTGTTATTGTCCTTCCTGCCTGGCTAAAGCCATTCATTCTTTTTTATTTTTCCCAATCATCCATGTTCCCCACATTTGTGACAGAGACTGTCAGCTGCCCACCAGAATGGACCTTCCTCCTTGTCCCATTGCACTAGGAGGTCAAGTACGTGTCTGGCCAGCTAGATTGTGTGCCCCTGCCTCTCATGCAGTGAGCTACAGTTAATGGAATATGGGAGGAAGGGAAGGGATGTGCTCATTCCAGGAATAGACTCAAATAACAGTGCACTCAGGCGTCTCTGTGCCCTCTGCCCTTTGGCTGCCTCAGAGAGATGACCTGAGGGTCCTGAGATACTGAAGAGTGAAGGAGGCAAAGCAACTGCCAGTCTGAGTGCCTTTCCGACCATGGAATAGAGCCACCCAGCTAACAAAAAGCCCACCCTGGACTGCGACGTAAGACTTAAACCAATATAGGGACACCTGGGTGGCTCACTCAGTCGGTTAAGTGTCTATCTTCGGCTTGAGTCATGATCTCAGGGGCCTGGGATCCAGTCCCATGTCGCGTCAGGTTCCCTGCTCAGCGGGGAGCCTGCTTCTCCCTCTCTCTCTGACCCTCCCCCCTCTTGTGCGCGTGCTCGCTCTCTCTATCTCTCTCACGTTCTCTCTCTCAAATAAATAAATAAATTCTTTAAAGAAAAAAAAAAAAAGAAACCAATATATCCCCCTTGAAGTCACTGAATTATTAGGCTGGATTTGTTACTGCACCTCAGCTTGACCTAACGAATACAAACACTGCATAAAATCTTCTCTGTGGACTCGAGCCCATTCTGATCTCCATCTGTTTAAATTGTGTCTTTCAGTCTATGCTAGGCATTGCAGTAATAATTGTGTACACACAGTTTTAGCTTGTCTTATTATTTGTACTTCTTCATGTGTCCTAGAAAGAAAATCTTCTGGGAAAGCCAGAGATTACATTTTGTACTTAATTTAAATGTCCCACAATGCCCAGATAAAGCCTTTTAAGTGGTATATACATGATAAGTTGCATTCAAAGATAACATAGGAAGTTATTTACTTGAAAAATTGGTGTTAAGAATGACCCACATAAAATAGTGATGGAAAATTCTTAAAAGAGAATGAAACAATTTAAGGGTCATGCTAATTCTACTTCACCCACTGAGACAGGGAAGAAGTCTGTTTTCTTTTCTATTTTATTTTTTGTTAGTAATCCACTTACATGGATTTATAATTCCCAGTTTATCGACACAGTAGACAGTGTAAGACCTCTCTCCTACCCCTTTTCTATAGCCAGCCTTTCCCATCTCGAGAGGAAAATCATAGTATAAACTATTTGTGTATCTTGGCAGAGATATATTAATATGTTTTGGAGTGTTTTAAATGATTACAAATGTTTTCTTCAGTTTTCCATGATGCTCCCTTTGGTGTGTATTCTGGTTAGCTGAAGCATTATGATGCATTTCTTTGCTATTGTTTCCTTTTTAATTTCATAAATCACTTCCAAATACCCAAATTTTTAAAATTAAAAATGTTATCCATAATTCCATCACTGATAAATCTATTCTTCTATTTTCCTTCTCATCTTTATCCACATATATGGGTATGTGTGAATATATGTGAATAGCTTTTATGTAGTTGTAATTATGTCCAGCATGGTAATTAATAAATAAAGCATTATATCTTATCTATAAAAACTCTTGGCTGGAATAAAAAGACACTAAGAACATTTCCTGAACAAACCATGTAGGAATTAGTGTGTGGCTTAATGTGAACTCAAAAATGGGATACACTGGGACTAAGCATGTAATGGGAAGCCCTCTGCCTTCTCTCTTTTTGTCTTCTACCCTATGACAAATAGAGTGTAGAAGCATTCTAGTCCCTGAAACATAAAACAGTTCTGCAGAACTTGCTGTGTCAAAGAATATATTACAAAGCTTAATTAAGAGGATCCCACTCACAGTAGAATCCAGGAAGCCAACTCACTCTCAGAGCCCCTGTGGCATCTAACATGGCAAGTGGAGCCTGTCATTATGACAGTCCCACCCCACTCATTTTCTGAAAGAACCATGCAAATCATAGTATTATAGAAGGGAGAGTCTTCACAGAGAAAGAGAGCTAATGTCTATCAATGTCTGCTATGGGTCCAGTACAATCCTAGATACTTTACAAATAAGCACAGAGTTCAGAGTTAGCGTAGCCTGGATTTATGACTTGAATTTGCCACTAGCAAATTCACACATAGCTGTGTGAACTTGAACCAATTACTCAACCTCTCTGAGCTTGGGTTTTTTTTTTAATCTACAAAATGAAGTTATATGCCTGGCTCATAGTGGTGTTGAGGTTAAAGTAAGTATCACATAGATTGTGAACAGTAAGGGATGACAAGAACTTTAAAGCACAACACTTTTTTTATGATTTTTTTTTTTTTTTTTGCTACCAATACTTTTATACCTTGTGGATATGCCAAAGTCAGTGCAAATGATTAGACTTCATTGTTTTTTATTCAAAATCCATCTCCAAACTTACCTGGTATCAGTGAAAACATCCTTATTACGAGGCTCAAAACTGTATATGCAGGTAGACTGGTAGTTGGACTTCTCAGGTGTCTGCAGAGAGATGTCTACTTAAGGTGTATTCTTTCTTTCTGTATTTGAGAAAAAAATGTAAATGTAGACATAGTGTCTTGTATAAAGAAAATCAAAGATTTTAAAAACAAGAGATAATTGTCTTCACAATATTCATAATATAAAGCCCAGATTTATTTTAAGTAGAGACTCGATATTGCCCTAAACAGAAGTAAACTAATTTTATTTAATGAATAAAAGCTATTTAACAAAATAATCATCACAAAAGGAAAACTTTTAACTAAAATGATGTCCAGATGTAGTGGGCACCTAGTGGATGATCTTGCCAGCCCTTCTTTTCCTAACAATTTTATTTTGGTATAATCGACCTAGTGACATTGCTGGATCCCAGCAGCTATTTTGTACAATATGACCTTGCCCATTGGATTGTTTCAGTAGCACTGGGAATGAGCATCTTTTGCCTACTAGGCCAGTCAGAAGACTTCTCTAGGAATTTAGAGTTGGGACCAAGAGACAGTTCATTGTGGAATATTACCCTTAAAGACTGTTGGCCATGATGTTTTCTAACATACAGGTAAAGAAGCAAATGAAGTTATCCTATAGAAAGAGAAAGAGAGAAGCAAACAGAAAGGAACAGAGAAGAGAAAAGGCAAGTCCTGAGAGTACTTAAGTCTCTCATTCTGGTTTATTTCCAGGGCAGGCTGCAATCTCTGCCTTTGGGTTCAGTAAGTCTACTCTATATATCATTGTAATAAATGTCCTTTTTTTCCCCCTAGAGATAACTGTATTAGTCAGAGTCCCAGCGGAAAACAGAGATCACTCAGTCTAAGAATCCTGTGGGAAAAGCATATGTCCCCATTTGTTTGACTTTAAGCTTAGTCAAGTTACATGCTTTGGGCACTCAGATGTGAATAGACTTGACTTTTGCCAAACAGAAGTTTTACATGTAATTGTGGGGTTTGGGTTGGGCTCTTCCTTGAGTTTCTGCCCTTTATCATGAAAACATCATACCCTTTCAGCCAGGGATCTAGAATGAAAAGACACCCAGGATCTGAGCCACAGCTGACCCAGAGCCCTCATGTTACATGAGCAAAAAAACAAAGTCTTTCATTATAAGCTGCTGTAATTTTGCCATTATTTGTTAACACATTAAAAGCTGACAAATATCGTGATAGATGCACAACAGCTAGAAGCCATCACCATCATTAGGTTAAAGAAATAAGGAAAGAAATAGTATGCTGATTGCCAGCCGGAGCTGGAGTAGTAAAGAAAGGGCTGCGTGTAGCCTGGTGGGTGTGGTGGTGAAAAGAATGCAGCTACCAACTCAAAGAAGAACAGAGGGAAGAAATGAACATCCAGATCTCACTCTCTTCTTGCCCTCCTTCATATCTGACAGCGCCTCCCATTGCCGAACCCAACCAGAAGTCGATCAACAAGATAGTCCAAGAGAATGAGTCCCCAGGGCTCAGCATCCCAGAGCATAGAGAAACACAATGGCAGCCACTAACCACTAGCCAAAATGACTTTGGGTTGATAGACAGTGTGAATGGCAAGTGCAGAATAAACCAAGAAATAGCTCAAATAGATTTATACTATATGCAACCAAGAGTCCTCTTAATGTGAAAGATAAATTTGACTTACATAAAGAATACATGAGAGAAACATAATGATTTCAGATAAATCTCTCCATAGAAAAGAACATAGAGACCACATGTTACCCCTGGGCTATCAGCTACCTTACTGGGGGAAAACAACTTGATGGGAACAGGAATCACATTGTATTAAGCAGATTCCATGATCCCTAGCATTGTTCCACACACTTTATATGTTACATAAGTACTTGATCAGGACAATGACGGTGATGATAGATTTGCTTCCCTTCCAGCATCAATTTAGGTGGTTTATTTCTATTTTCCCTGATTATTCAACATAGGAAAAAACTTTGTACTGTAGTACTCAAAGATTTCAGGTAAAGAAAAACAGAGAGCGTTATTTTGCAAAAGACAATCCTGAGATGTGGGATTCTACTAGTGATTTATTCTGCTACGTCATGGGAAAATAAATGTCCTTTCCAACTGACCGAGACTCTTTTCATTTGTCAACTATTGATCCCCTCCCACAACCTCTCTTCTTAGCTCCATGATTCTTCTAGAGGTTAAACCAATGAAGCCCAGTCCCATTTATTTCTTCCTACTTTATGCTGTGGTATCACCATCGATAACATCAGACCAGCCAGCCACTCATCTTCGGTTAGCAGCACAGTGGCAGATCCTAGCTAGAGAGAAGCTTTTAGAGGTTTTCTAGGCATTTCCTTTCAGGACCCAGTAATATAAATTAAACCTTGAAAATAACTATAGAATGCATATTTTAAAAAAGTATTTCCTTTACATTTTATGTCTATCCACAACTACATTGCCCCTTTGTTTGCCATTCTAAGAAAAGCAAGAAGGAAAATCTAATAAGCATGAGCATATTGTATGTTAAATAGGAGGTTGGTAGGTTACAAGAGGAAGAAGGAAAAGAATGAGCCAAACTGAAGGTCAAAGAAAAATCTCTGTGACTCACAAATGCCATAATCCTGATAATTTACTTCTAGGGTCCATGGACACTGTTTCCTTTAGTTTTAGTTTCTTGAATCCTGCTGAAGAACTTATTGCTCCCTAAAGGTTTGTACTTACTGTTTCTAATTCATGAATCATTGCTTCCTATTTCTGAACTATTATGCAGGGAGGCTCATCTCCCCTTTATATCCTCCCATAAGTTTGGCATGGTTCTGAATACCCAGGTGTTCAGACTCCTCCACAAAGCCTTAGAATACCCAAACACTAGCATATACAGTAGAAGCAAGAGGCCAAAAGAAAATGCGTCTGTCTAAATAATTGCTTTTGATTCCCTTAGATGGAAGAGTGATTTTGTCATTTGAGAGATATCATCATTTGAATTGTACTGACTTTCTTGTTAAACTGGAAGCTACTCAATTAAAAAAAAAAATTTCTTCTCAGTTTCTTTTCTGGTCTATGAAATATTAATAGCAGTCATCTGCTCTTAGTGATGCCTGACCAATGTTGTTAATATACTAGTAGATCAGTCTATCTCTCAATTTACTGATGCTCCAACTTGTCCAAGAAATTATTGGGGCGCCTGGGTGGCTCAGTCGTTAAGCGTCTGCCTTCGGCTCAGGTCATGATCCCAGGGTCCTGGGATCGAGCCCCATATCGGGCTCCCTGCTCAGCGGGAAGCCTGCTTCTCCCTCTCCCACTCCCCCTGCTTGTGTTCCTGCTCTCGCTATCTCTCTCTCTGTCAAATAAATAAATAAAATCTTTAAAAAAAAAAAAAAGAAATTATTTAAGGTGGCTTACAGGAATGGATTTTTTAACAATATAAACTACTATAAATCAAGAATAGCAAATGAGTTTTATGCTACATGAAACTTTATTGTTTGGTAGAAGAGGCCCAGATAGGTCTAATGGCTAATAAAATGACAAATAAAGAATGAGTGGTACATTCAGTTAGCAGTGTCTGCCGTGAGTGTGGGAGGGGAAAATATGGATATGCCATCCTTTTTTTAATGCAGAAAATGAAGCCAAGCTTCAAATGAAAATATAAGTAAATGATTATGTGCTAAAGGTCTTCCCAAATATGACACCAAGGCAGAAACCATAAAGAAAGACTGGTAAAATTGATAATTGAATTTTTTCATATTGAAACAGACCACCCAGCTTTGCGCAGTAGCAGTATCGTAGCCAATGAGGTTTATCCAAGGCGCGATTATTGCTAATTGAAACAGACCCCCCAAAAAAGATAAAAATATTTGACAATACTTTTTTTTAATGTGAGTATAGTGACACACAATGGTACATTAGTTTCAGGTGTATACACCTTAATGATTTGACAAGTTTATACATCATGCTATGTTCACCACAAGCATAGTCACCATCTGTCCCATTATAGCTCTATTACAGTATCATTGATTAACAAAACTTATTAAATAGGCATTCACACCCTTTAAGTCTAAAGACCTCTTCTAGATCAATAACCAAATTATGGTCTTCACAATTAAATATGGATAGAGAATATTATCAGCTGCACCTAATAGAAAACCCAACTTATAATGGCTTAAGGAAATAGAGGTTTTATTTTTCTCATGTAATATAAATCTGGAGGTAAGTGATCTGGGCTATTATGGAAGCAGTATGATGTAATCTTGCCAACAGGGACCAGGAAGGAAGGGATGGATGGAAGAAGGAGAAAAAAACTTAAGAGGGATGGCAGGAGGAAGGTTAGAAAGAAAAATGACAATAAGTATGTGAAAACAGTTTTCTTTCTCATCATTAATCAAATTAATACAAGCTAAGGTATTTTTTTTCACATAACAAATTGGAAATTTAAAAACAGATTTTGATATTCAAGTTAAAAGGTATACAGGAAAGAAAACTATGCATAGTCTGCCTTTCCTGAAGGCAATTTGGCAATATCTTCAAAGCCTTTACGGTTTTGCTTATTCTTTGACCCTGCTAGTGGACTGCTTAGGAGCAAGTCATAGATAAGAGCAAAGACTGAGCAACAAGGATATTCACTGGAGCACCATTACTAATATGAAATACTAAAACAACTGAGATTTTCAGATAGGACACTGGTTAAGAAAAATGAGGCACATGTATGCAATAGGATTTTGTGTAATCATCTAAAATGATGATATGAAAGAAGATCCTGTTGGGACAAGTTCATCAAAAACAGGTGAACAGTAGCTTACAAAGGTTATTTTTAATTCTTTTCAATACATAAAATGGTGAGCTTTGGGATCCTCAACATTTTATTCCACAAGCGTGGTTGCAATAGTTTGAACCTCAAAATCATTGATTCTAAAGCAGAGGAAATCAGAGAGCTAAACTTCACCAAACAAACTTTCAATAAAGAACCGATTGTCCACTTTTTGGCAATGCTCTTTTTTGATGTAGTCTACAAAACGAACTATTTTCAAAATGTATGCCAAGGGAAATAAAGTTATTTGCAATAAGGCATCTTTTTTTCCCCTCTCTGCCTATCTTTAGCCCTCACCCAGTAGTCATGGTGCTTGCTTTCCACACTACACATCTGCAGACTCGTCAACATGACCACCTTTACGAAACTCAAAAACCTCTCTCTTATTTGCCCTCTCTTGTCTTTTCTGCTTGTCCTTCACATGTTCCCCACTGACCCACTTCAGTGAGCAACATGGCATCCCCCCAGTGGAGGCTGGAGCCACTTACACTAAGCCACAACGCCCCTGCACCCTGCGGGTTTATCTCCACTAGGGCAGGGCCACCTAAAATCTGCGCAGCCGGCCCCTCCCCCAGAAGACCAGCACAAACCCCTGGCACACACCAAGTCTACTGGTCATAGAGTGCTGCAAAACTTCAGCTCTAGGGGAAATAAGGTCTAGCTTCTTTTAACAAGCAGACCAAACACGCCTAGTTAAAACTTGCCATAGGGTGGTGGACAACGTCCAAACACCCCCCACTGCAGGCAAGGAGAAACTCTGCAGAGGACCAAACGAGGGAAGGAGCAGCCAAAACACATGGTCCCCATGTTTCATACTCTCAGGCCTCCTCATCCATTCCCATGCCTCTCCTCAAATGCAGTACAATGCATTTGTGCTTCTCTTTTAAAAGTTACCCCATAGCAGTCATCTTCAATGCTCTTCTTGAGTTAATGTCACCCAAGATCACACCAATTTTCTTAGTAATCATGTAGGTTTACTATCAACACAAACCCCAACACAAATCATGTAGGTTTACTATCAACACAAACCCTCAATACTTTCATATATCTCTCATCCTAAACATGCAGAGTTCCATTTGCTTTGGCCCCAAGGTTCCATATGTTTTGGCCCCAAGGTTCCAGTTTAATGCTATCATATTTCAATATATCACAATAAAGCATTTTTACTCACGGAGGACATTTACCAAAAATGACAACTTTAGTTAAGAAATAAACTGTAGCCTTCTTTCTGGCAAAAATCAAGAAACAGTTGTTTCTTCAGGTCTTTTCTAACTCAATATAATAAAATTCTATCAGCTGCAAATGAAAGAATAGTCACCTTGGGACGCCTAGGTGGCTCGGTTGGTTGATCGTCCTGCTCTTGATTTGGGCTTAGGTCGTGATTTCAGGGTTGTGAAATTGAGCTCTGTGTCGGGATCCATGCTGGGTGTGGACACTGCTTGAGATTCTCTCTCCCCCTTTCCCTCTGCCCCTCCCCCTTGCTCTCTCTCTCTCAAATAAAGAAATCTAAAAAAAAAAAGAAAAAAAAGAATGGTCACCTTTCTCTTCACTGCAGTGAGAGGTGAGGAGAAAAAAGACAAAATGCAATTAACTCACTCACAAATAATATGTGTGTAATAAACAAGTGAAGGATAAAACATTTCAAAACACATCCTGGTGTTTCCCCCACTGAAAATTTTTAACTCTTTCATCCCCAAACTTCCCAACTGATTCATACATAGATCCTGTCTGAGTATCAACATAGAAGATCCCACACTGAATATTAGCACCTTAGTCCAAGGACAGGTCTATGAAACTACAAATCATCAAATATTATTTTTACTTGATTTTCTATGAGGTGGTAATGAATAACACAATCTATAGCACAATAGCTGTGTCTAGAGACCATGTGCTTGTTAATAGATGTTGTCTTGAGATGCAACATTAGTTACATGATATCTGGCCAGGGTACAATGTGGATGCAATGGTAAAGAAGGGATAAATAATTTGTATAAGCAAAGCACTGTCCTTGTGACTAGACTGTCAACTTGTTCGGACCACGGATATTTTCTTCGTTGTTCTTGTTCATTGTTCTTCCCTATCACTTAGAAAAGCTCCCGACCCCTGGTAGGCTCACTTACTTGTGTTATATTCAATTGAGAATAAGAGGGACTACCTTTTGGGTCCATCCGTTTAGGACGATAATCTTAGAATTATTAAAAGTCTACCTTTCAAAATGGTTCTTTAAGAGCCTAGGTGATGTATCTATTAGTCAGTATTCCAGCAGGAAACAGAAGATACCCTGAGGAGGTATTTTGAAGAAAATTTAATAAAAGGACTATTTTTGGAGGTATTGCAAGGGGAGAGCTGCTACCAAGTGATATTGAGGTACCCAGAGAAGGCATCGGTGGGAAATGCCTACTATTCTTCGGCCCGAAGGGGAAGGAAAGGGAACAGTGTTACACAAACCCAGTGAGTTGGAACTACTACAGAAGAAGAGATGTTTTAAATAAGAGCTGGAACCACAAAGGGATGAAGACACACCAGAGTCTTAGCCTGGAGCAGAAGGAAACAGAGAAAGAAATATCCCAACATCTCTCTTCACTTTATGCACTTTATCTATTATAAATAGCTATTAAAAATAATAATGAGATAAACATCTTTGTGCATATTTTTCTACCTCTCTGATTATTTTCCTAGGATATATTCATAATGGTAGAATTGGTTGGGTCACAGGCCAAGACTGTTGAAATACGACTTGCCCTCCAGGAAGAGTGTACCAATTTATACTGTACAACAGATCCTTAGTGTATGACTGTGCTGTTTCTTGACATTCTTGCTAATTAACACCCTCGCCTCCAGGTGTCAAGTTCTCTGTCACCTTTATTTTCTATTTCTATTTCTATTTTTCTATTTATTTCTATTATATACTTTTTATATTCCATTATATGGTATGTATTCTATTTATTTCTATTTTATATTGACTAATTCTGCTGTCCTCCCAATGCTCATGACCTCATCTTGAAAGCAATTCCTCACCCGTCTCTGCCAGCTCCTATTTGTTCTACATTTCTATCATACTCCTGGCACCTCACCAGGTATAATGCATTGCAATCATTTGTTCATTTGTTTGTCTCTTAAACTAGGCAGTGAATTATTATTGAGGAAAAGGATGATTTATTAATAGTGGTAGTATAAATATTCAACTCTGTAACCTCATTACTTAGCACTGTCTGAAATGTAGGACATACGCAGAGCTATGCTTTAAGTGAAAAAAATATGGAAGCTGACCACCATCATAGTATGATCCAAGGATGATCCATCAATCCCCACACCTCTGTTGTTCCATTCAGCCTGGTTCTAGTGTATGAGTCACGTACGGTTGGCACAGCTCTGGAGAGGAATGTTTCTCTTGAGAGTTCCACGGAACCCAGCCAGTTATAAGAAGCTACCCAGTCCATTCTTTAGGAGCTGTTGTTAGCCTGTCTTTTGAGTATTAAAAGTAGAAGAGATTATCAGATCAAGGAGATGGGGACCTAACTGGGGATTGGCCGAGCTCTAGACCAGATGTGTCTCCAACCTCTTTCTTCCAGGACCTGTTCACATTCATCAATATACTTGGCACATATTTTCTTATTCAGAAAAGACAGGAGAATTTGAATGTTATTAAGAGTGGGAATGGATGGGGGAACCTGAGGGGTAAGTTAGAAAACCAGGAGCAGGGCGCCTGGGTGGCTCAGTTGGTTAAGCGACTGCCTTCGGCTCAGGTCATGATCCTGGAGTCCCTGGATCGAGTCCCGCATCGGGCTCCCTGCTCGGCAGGGAGTCTGCTTCTCCCTCTGACCCTCCCCCCTCTCATGTGCTCTCTCTGTCTCATTCTCTCTCTCTCAAATAAATAAATAAAATCTTTAAAAAAAAAGAAAACCAGGAGCAGAAGGACATCATTCCCCATTCAGCCAGTAAGCTACACTTGAGTCTACGACAAAAATGTAAAGGCAAGAACAGACAGAACTGTCTTTGTTAGTGTTTGTTATTTAATGAGAACATTGAAAAGTCATCAGGGCATTGGTGAGAGCCAGAAGCTGATGGAACTCTGCACCTCTGAGCTTAAGCTGAGTGGCCTTGGGCTGAGTGGTGAACCAAGGCAGAGAAGTGCAGGTGGGCACCATGCCCCATGGTTGCAGGGGGCTCACTGAGCAACATTGGCTCCTGACAGGCAAGCTCTTGTGCACCCTGTGGCAGTTGTAACAGTGAGGCCTTGGCAGGTGGATCTGCAGACAGTGAAAGTGGGTAATAGAGGAGGAACCACAGAGGGTAAGTAGGGCAACTGACAACATATAGTAGATATGTGTCAGTAAAGCTGACAACAAATCTGAGAAACCCCTTCAATGACTCCTTTCTTAGAAGACACAGGGGACTTCCTTCTTCCCCTTCTTTGAGTCCAAGCTTTGGGGTACTGTGCTCAGTGGGGCTTGAGGTATGATAGGAGGGGCAATGTGTCTAGGGTCAAATTTTCACCTGGTATGGTCAGGAGTTTGAGCATATAAATAAACACATTGAGAATAATGGAAGCCAGGTATTTTATTGCCAGATAAGGAAGTTACAATTAAGGAGAGGGGAATGCTAATAAATGTTATAGTGCTAAATTGAACCGCCTTGTACTAGATAGATAGATAGATAGACAAAGAGATAAAGAGATGCAGATGTATATGTCTACATATATATATAGATTTCCTAGTGCTGCCCTATGAGAGGCTCTAGGAGCAAGAACATTCTGAAGGTTAGATCTAGATTTCTTAATACCATTCTCCATTAAAAGGAACCAGGGCTTCTTGAAGAAATGGCTCTCTCCAGGACTAGGACAAGAAAAATACAAAGTAAAACTAAAACTTTTTGTGCCAGAAAGTAATGAAACACTCAAGAATGATGGAGACATCAAAAGGCCACACAAATCAGTTTAAAGGGGCTCCCATTGGTATAGCCCAGGACAATTTGAATATGAAAATAAAGAATCATTGTAACATGCTGCAACCCCTTGAGTAAAATAGGAGGCCATGAGTACATGCCGATAGAAATGAATAAATAAAAGAAGAAGGGAAAGTTTCACCTTACAGTAGATTGCCAATTAGCAAATCTAGAAGGGATGATGGAGTCAGAAAATGACCATTCAACATTGCACGGTTCAACCACTATGGTAAAGAGACAGCAGATAGATGGAGTTATTCTTCCTCTCTTCCTTGGCAAGGTTCATCTTTCTCTTCACTATATGTAGTTTCTTTATCATTCTGGATATCGTCTTCTCGGACCATCTATGCTTCCACTATCATCTGTATTATTTTTCAGTCCCCTAATTTGACTCCTTCCCAGTATGGTTAAATGGGGCCGGCCCCTTGAGACTATGCTATTTCTTTGGGCTCCCCCACCACTTCCATCACGTGTCTGGCCTGCCTTCCCTTCCTTCATCCTAAATCCCCAACCACAGCCCAAATCCAGAACTCTCAGAAAAAAAGGCAAAACTGATTAACTTCTGCTTTCTATATAAGGACAATGGATGCAGTTTTCCCTTTTTTTTTTTTCTTCCAATAGCTCATCATATTTTCCCCCCTTTCATCCGAAATGTGTTTCAGGATTGGTTACTGTTCGGTACTCTCTCAGTCTCTTCAGAGTTGAAATAATATGAAAGTGACCTAATACTTTATCCTTTACATAAAATGTGTTCTACAGTGATTAGAACAATGAAGAGCAGGATGGGGGGGGGGGGCAAGTATATTCTCCAGCACATTTTATTTCCCTCCTTTTTTCTAGCATCTCACTGAGTCCCCTCTCTTATCTTTCACCACAGGAATTAATATTTTGATTATGAGATAGATGAGGAAGCAGTGAGTAAGTTGCCATTAGCATCTGGATTGTAGCTGAATTCCATGAACACAAATGATGTGATCTTAGGTAAGCAATGGAATCATTCAAGCTTAGTCTCTTCCCTGAAAAAATGAGAGGTTTGACCTATTAACTACTTAGAGCTTTTTTATTTCTGAGTCCATGAGTCTGTGACTTGAGCTTTAGATATTGAAATGCTCCTGAGCTTGGTCCTCAAAATTCTTTCTTCTTTACTGACATTAGGGACCCCCTAATGGTTTCATATACCAACCCCCTGATAACCCCAAATTTTATATCTCCAGCCCCTATCCACCCTTTCCTCCCACCATGAGCTTCCCATCTGCAATTGCCTGCTTGATAGCCTCATTTGGCTGTTCAACAGGCGTTACAAACACAATGTCTGGAAGAGAAGTCTCCATTTCTGTCCCCTCCTCCTTCTCCAGTCTCTGCCATCTCAGTAAAGAACAAAACGATTTACCTAGTTTCTCAGACAAAACATTGAGCAAACTTTATTGATTCCTCTCTTTCTGTCAGGCTCCACATTCAATTTAACAGTAACTCCTGTTTGCCTTTCCTTCAAAATTGTTCAGTCAGACCATTTTCAGCACTTTACCACAGCCATGACTGAGTCCCCGCTCTCAGCCCCTCTCCCATGAATTATTATCATAGCCTTTCTTGTCCCTACTTTATGGTCTCCGAAGAGCTTTCAAGTTCTTTTTGAAAATTGAAATCCAAGCATATCACTCCCTTGTTTAAAATCCTTCGGTATCATGCCAACATACTCCGGAAAATAACACAAAGTCCATTCTATGACTTGAAGCCGTACCTGCTTTAGCACGTGCCCACCTCTCAAATATCATCTTCCCTCAGCAACAGTCACTCTGGCTCCTCTATGTCCTTTATGTATGCTGGAACGAGATGGGCAACTGCTTCCCAAACCTGGATCCTCTTCTTCCCAAACACACAGCTAAGTTGTATTTCCCAGTCTCCTGTGCTGGTAGAAGTGGCATGTGGGTTCTTGCTGATGAAACAAGAAAATGAGTGATACGTGCCATTTTCAGACCTAGCCAGTAGAAACCTCCCATATAACCCATTTCCATCACCTGCCAATGGGATACAGAGGACTCAGGATGCTAGAGGGTGGTAGAGCCCCCAGGGGAAGGGTCCTGGGTCCCAGAAATAATATGGGGAAGCACATCTCCTAGACCCACACTGGCCTCTGCAATGAGCAAGAAATAAGCACCTTCTGTGTGAAACCACTGAGTTTCCATGATGGGCACAGGTGGTATTCGTATAGGTCCTAATCTCTTCAGGAACTTCCCCAGTATAATCTAAAACCAGCCCATGTGTAGGGCAAGGAGAGGCCAAAGAGAGAGGCAGGTCACTCCAGAGAGGTAGGTGGCAGGTTTAATAAGCAAGGAACTTGTTTACGAGGTTTGTCTTGGGTGGCCACATGACAAGTAGGTCTCTGCATCCACTTGTCAAATCTTAGAAGTTTACATAGCGGTCTTAACTGGGTTCAGTCATGTATACCATCCAGATAGTCTCAGCATCACATCGTCGTCTTGAGGCTGTGTCCCTGGACAGTTTCCAGGACTGGAGAGGGCAAGCAGAACGCACATTTCAAGGATAGGGAAGGGAGTGAGGAGTCTCTGACTGCTGGGGTCCAGTTCCAAGGTTATCTAGTGTTCGTATACTCTCTGTGACCTCCTCCAACATTTGTTAAAACATTTATCCTCCCCTAACTAAAGTGTGAGCCAAACTTTTTCTTATATCACCTACCTCCTCTGCTTGGAAAATCCTTTCTGTATTCGTGTGACCTATTTCACTAGATCTTTGCTTAAATGTCACCTCCTCCAAGAGGCCTTCTCCGACTACTCATCTAAACTCACCTAAATAAATAAATAAATATAAACTAATCTAGCCCCATTTCCCTCTCTATTATCTCCTTACCTTACACTAATTTTCCTCAAAGTGCTTACCATCACTTAATATTGTAAGATACTTAATTTTTATGTGTTTATTGTCTTTCTCACACTACAATATAAAATCCATGAGGACAGTGCCAGCCGTTTTTTTTCTCTTTTTTTTCATTGCTGTGTATTTCATGCTAGATCAGTGCCTCATACATAATAGGAGCTCTATCACTACCTGAAGGAGTGACTGAATGAGTGAATGAGTGAACGAGCGAATTTTAGCTGCTCTTTAGCAGCGTGGCCCTGTTTCAGCTGCTACTAACCCCGCAAATCCAATTTCGGCTCACACACCTCATTTTCAGATACACAGGAGCATCTACCTCGTCACTCTCCATCAATTAAGCTTTCTCTTCCCTTATCTTACCAGCTCCAAATGAGGCAGTGTGCCTCCTGAAAGGTGATATTCTCTCATGGCTTTAAAAGTTGAGAGAAGTGAAAAAGCAAAGGTAAACTCTAAGAGAGACTCTAAGTAGTCTGGGAGTCTGACAGGGATGAAGAAGAACACAGCAAGCAGCCTCCAAACACCTGGGCTGAGACAGGCCCCCATGGTAGATGCTTCCCAGCCCTAGCTTCCAGGCAGACTTTCCAATCCCCCACTTCTCTCTGGCCCCTTGGTTGAAAGAACATTAGTGTAGTTAAGAGTTGGACAGCCTGAGGTTCAAAGCCAAGTTCTAACCCCAGCAGGTCCACCACTCAAAGTGAGGTCATATTAATTAATTCAACAATATTTATTGAGTGCTTTCTATGCACAACTCTATACTAAGTGATGGAATAACACCCACAAGATAAATGTGTAGTATGCCTCTAGGAGTTTATAATCTAGTAAGAGAGACAGGCATAAGTTCACAAGCTCTTGGTTGCAACCGTAGTAAACTCCCTGATGAAGAAGCCACTTGCTCTGTGAAGGTTCACTTCGGTCCATAGCCTGTGGGATCAGAAAACGTTTCTGAAATATAACTGGGCTGAAACTTAAAGGATGAGAGCTTAATTATTCAAAACCAGGCGACAAGGCAGGAGGGTGATAGGAGTATGCAGGTTGAGCTAGGAAGGTGCCTGGATTATTTAGAAATATGGCCCAAGGCCAGAGTGGCCAGTACACAGTGAGCAGAGTGGAAACCAGTGGAAAGGAAGCAAGGGCAAGATGGTTCCAAAACTGCAGGCCAAATTTAGGACTTCAGTAGGGTGCTAAGAACAATGGGAAATCATTGAAATATTTAAGCAAGGGAAGGACAACAGGACATAATCAGTTCTGCATTTTGTAATGATTGCTCAGGTCTTTGTGAAGAGGATGGGGTGTTGGAGAACAAGCCTGGGAAAGAGGGTCAACCAGGTAGAAAACACTATAAGATCCAAGAAAAAAGTAATGATTTCTTGGACTAGAGCTAATGTTATTAAAGATGGTGAGAAGCAGATGGACTTGAGAGATATTTGGGAGGCAAGTCACTAAGTCTCCTGATGAATTGGACATAGGCAGTGAGGGAGGGGAGTGCCCCCAGCAAGACTCCTGGTTTGGGTTTTTGGGGTTTTTTTAAATTTGTTTTTTTTTTTTTGTTTTTAGACTCCTGGCTTTCTAATTTGGGCAATGGGGAAGATGTTGCCACCATTCACTGAGATAGGATCCACTGGGAGCAGGGCAGGCTGAGGGGAAAGATCATACTCGTGACTTTGGACATTGTGACTTTGCAGTGGCAGCCACTTCTTGCCTGTGAGTCTTTAGCCCATGTGTGCGATGGTGAGAACATGACTATCCTGAAGAATGATTATAAAGCCTGCAGATGCTCAGGATTGGCACTTCGCTTTCCCTTCTCATCTCCAGCCTTCAGTCATTAATTCATTCCATCCCTGCTGAGCAGTCTTCTAGATACATGAGTGACGAATAGGGCAGGGTAAGGAGGAGAGATGGCCAAGGAAGTCTCTCTGGGGTGGTGACAGTTACGTGCAGACCGGAATGAAAAGAGGAAGCCAGCCATAAATGCAATGATGGCGAAGAGGGGTCCAGGTAGAAGGGACCGAAAATCATAAAGACCCTGAGAGGCCTTTGCTTGGCTTGTTCTAGGAGCAGCACAAAGACCTGTGTGGCTTGAAACCAGTGAGCAAGTGGAGCCTGGTGGAGCTGATGCTAAACAAGTGGCCAGGGTTGGACCATACACGGTGAGGACTTTGGTTTTCACACGGAAGCTACTGGAGGACTGTGAGCTGGGGAGTGGCAAGAGCCATGTTCTACAGGACAGAATGTTTTAGCTGTGCCAGAAGCAGAAGTCTTCATCGACAAAACCAGCTCTCTCTAATGCTCTTTTTTCCCCCCTATTTCTATCCCAACTCAGTGAATGAATAGAGAACAGCTGTAGAATCCAATTAATTTTTTTAAGTGACATTTATGGAGTATTTACTATGAATCTCTTCCAGGCCCTTTCACACATGTCAAGTGGTTCAGATAGCAGCCTCCTTGCATTACACCTTAGCTGGAGATCAACCACCTGGCTCACGCACTTGTACAGTATCTCATTTGGTGCTCATGTCAACCGAGGAAGTGGATTTTATTACCTCCCTTTCCCAGATCAGGAAACTGAGGGTCAGAGAAGTTAAATAACTTATGTAAGGTCACACAGCCAATAAATGGTAGAGTCAGGATTCCCCGCCTGTGCCCAAAGCTTGCTTCCATGGCTCTGTGATAAGATGTCCTGGTGGCACCTGATTCTCCCCCTGAGGGTGTTTTATATTGAAAGGAGTGGTTCTGAAAACAGACAGGCAATGACCAACCAGTGCAGAGTATGTTCACATTTCCAAAAAAAAGTGCATCACTAACAGTGAATGGAAAGAGAAATCTTCAAGCATAGAAGTGGGAAGAACCTTCCAAGCAGAAAGGATTGCAGAGTATACACACTATTTAAGGACCCATTATACTGGTTCCCCGCCCTAACCACACATTAGAATCATGTAAGATGTGTTTGTGTGCGTGCATACGTTCACACATATACATATTTACGTGGCCCTTAGTAAGATCGGTGAAGTCGCTATTAAAAGACCCCAGGTTTATTCAACTATGCAGCCAAGATGGAAAATGCTGGGATGTATGAGTTATCAAACTGTACCCTCCACATCCCTGGCCTGCTCCTCTGTGTTGGGTCCCCTGTGGGGGGCTGGGGAGTCTACATGTTAAATATTAACCCCGGTGACTCTAATGCTCACAGCACCAGGACTGTGCTCTGAGGAACAGCTGAATCACGACTCCATAAATGGGAGCAGTGGTCATATTTGCCAGAGGGAGCCATTGTACCTCCAGGCAGGAAAAGGGTAAAAGGCAGTGTAGGTGGTTAAAAACAGAGGCTTCCAGAAGTTAACCAGAGTGGAAAAAGCCATGACTCAGCAGAGTTCAGTGGGGACTCTGAAGGACCTTCTGACTTCTAATCTGCCCAAGTTAAAAAAAAAAAAAAAAAAAGAGTATCCATTACTATGAACAGGAAGTACAGAATTCAGAGAACTTCAAACATTTTCAGAAAAAAAGTACTGCGTCTTTTCAGAGTTTCCATTTTCCAAGTGGTTTCTAAGTGCTTTTAATACGGAGGGCAATAACTCGAGCTTTTTTTTTTTTTTTAATAGTGCAGAGCTAATTACCAGACCTAGGCGTACTGCAAGCATTTAATGCCTACATAAAACGTGGGGCCATAATGAAGATAATTGAAAGTATGACTTTCATCAATATTTAATTAGCATTTGGTGCTAACTCATTATTTCGGTACAATTAATTTGACATCTTGCTATAAGTCCTGAACAGATTTCAATCCAGAGGGCTGTTTTATTGGCGAGACATGTGTAACATCACGCATGTCCCTGCCCAGAGGAAACAATATGAAATATGGGGGAGATGATTGACAGTTTAATCTAGTTCTGAATAGCAAAGCCTAATATATTAAAACCAAATAAGCATGTTTACTTAGTAAGGCGAATCCAGTACTAATGAAACTCCAGGCCTTGCTCGCCAGCCAGTCAGGGCTAGAACCCCGCTGTTGCTGCACAGCTTCTGGGGTGTCATCTGTCACAGTGATCTGGGGAAACATTCAGAGTAAGGGCACGCTGTTGGTCCCCCCGTGAGCCAGAGTTTAACAACTCACACGTTTGAATGATCTAAGAAGCTCAATGTATTATGGAGCTAACGGCAAGTGATTCCATAGCAAGAGGGGAGTGAATAACACAAGGCCCAGGTCCAGGGATCTGTCAGTCCTATGACTGCCGGTCCTATGATCTAGCCACGTGTTAGCCTTTGAGCAAGTCATTGAACATTCCTGTGGCTCAGTTTACAGATGTATGGAAAAGATAAACAAGCACCATTAAGTCAGCGTCCCTCAAACTATCTGTGGTAAAGGTCCAGTTTTGTGTCTTACACTTTGTTTTGTTTTTCTAATTTTCAAGTGGTTGTGAATTGATACATCCTCAAAATGCAATATTTAAAAAATGAACAGAAGGGACACCTGGGTGGGTCAGTTGGTCAAGCGGCTGCCTTCGGCTCAGGTCATGATCCAAGGGACCTTGGGGTGTTAATAGTATGTATGTTATATCAAAACCTTGGAAAAGCAGAGAGGGGTCTGTTTTATAATATCCTAAGATGGGTGCTGTGTGTGTGTTTTGTTTTAAACAGTTTTGCTGAAGTTAAACTGACATAAAATCAACTGCACATGCTTATTTTTTTTAAGATTTTATTTATTTATTTGAAGGAGAGAGAGAGCCTGGGGGGATGGGGGATGGGCAGGGGGAGAGGGAGAAGGAGACTCCCGTTGAGCAGGGAGCTAGATGCAGGACTCGATCCAAGGACCCTGAGATCATGATCTGAGCCAAAGGCAGACACTTAACCGACTGAGCCACCCAGGTGTCCCATGCTTATTTTTTTTTTTAAGATTTATTTATTTACTTCAGAGAGAGCGAGAAAGTGCAAACGAGTTGGGGGAAGAGAGAGAGGGAGAGAGAGAGAATCCTCAAGCAGACTCCCCACTGAGTGTGGAGCCCAACCCGGGGCTCAATCTCATAACCCAGAGATCATGACCTGAGCTGAAATCAAGAGTTGGCTGCTTAATCAACTGAGCCACCCATGCGCCTCTAAACTGCACATGTTTAAAGTGCACAGTATGATAACTTTTGACATGAACATACCCATCACCTCCAAAGATTTTCTCATGCTACTTTGATCCCTCCCTCCTGACCTCCATTCCTTCCCCTCCACCCCATCCCCTAACCCCAGATAACCATGGCTCTGCTTTCAATACCATACGTTAGTATTCATTTTTTAGAAATTTATATAATTAGAATCAAAAGTATATACCAGTTTTTAATCTGGCTACTTTTACTTTGCATAATTATGTTGAGGTTTATCCATGTTATTATATTATATATATATAAACATGTTATATATTATATATAATAATTCATATATGTATATAAATACAGGTCCTTTATCAGATATATGCTTTTCAAATGCAAATATTTTCTCCTACAGAGGTGTGACTTTTCATTCTCTTAATGGTATCTTCCAAAGACTAGACGTTTTTAATTTTTATGAAGACCAACTTATTTTTCACTTTACGGATCATGCTTTTAGTATCTAAGGAATCCATAACTCAAAGCCACAAAGATTATCACCTATGTTTTCTTCTATAAATTTTATAATTTTAGATTTTACATTTTGGCTTATGAACCATTTTAAGTTAACTTTTGTATATAGTGTGAGGCATGCATGGAAATTCATATTTTATTTTTTTGCATATGGATATCTAATTGTCCCAGCACCATTTGTTAGAGTATCTTTTTTCCACTGAATTGCCTTTGCACTTTTATTAACAATCAATTGATCATATGTATATAGGTCTATTTTTTTACTCTCCATTTTGTTCCATTGATTAATTTGCCTATTAGGAAGCCAATACCACACACAGCCCCCATTACAGCAGCTTTATAATAACTCGCAGTCAAAAAGTTTGAGTTCTCTGATTTGGTTCTCTTTTGCAAAGTTCTTTTGGCCATTCGAGGTCATTTGTATTTCAATATGAATTTTAGAATGGGCTTTTAAATTTCTTTTTTTTAAATTTTATTTATATATTTGAGAGAGAGAGAAAGCATAATCAGGGTGGAGGGGGAGAGGGAGAAGCAGACTCCCCGCTGAGCAGGGAGCCCGATGCAGGACTTGATCCCAGGACACTGGACTATGAGCTGAGCTGAAGGCAGATGCTTAACTGACTGAGCCACCCAGGCACCCTAGAATCAGCTTTTAAATTTCTGCAAACAAACCTGTTAGAGTTTTGAAAAGGACTGTGCTGGGTCTATAGATATGAGAATGGACTCCTCAACAATGAGTCTTCCAATCCATAAGGGCGCTACGCATCTCCATGTACTTAGGTCTTTACTTTGTCTCAGTAATGTTTAGTTTTTAGGGTATTGCTCTCACCCAGCTTTTGTCTGGATTTGTAAGGATTTCATATTTTTCTATGTTATTGTAAATGACATTATTTTCTTAAATTTAATTTGACTATTGGCTCCTAAGATATAAAAATACCATTAATTTTAAAAAATATTCTCACTCACTATATGTCCAAGAAAACTAAACAGAGTTCTCAAAAGATGGTAGATTCTAGGAAATGCAGTTGCCTTTGAGAAAGAAGATGGGCAGCAGGACTTGTCATGGAGAGCCCTAGGTAACTGATTGTCTTCTCCCTGTGCTCAGTAGAGTGCTTAGGGCACTGGGCTGCTTGGTGGCCCTGGATGTGTGGCCCAGGAAGCAATCCCATGGATAAGGGATGCTTACTTCCACAGGGGAGATCAGCTTAATGCAAAGTGTCAGTTGTTATCCCTGTTAATGAAATCAGTGCAGAGTTTTCTGCGGAACCCTGGGCTAAATACTGAGTTCAAAAGCAGGAAGAAGATGGGCAGTGAGGTCTTGAGGGGATGGGACAATTTGAGCAATTCTGGCCCTCATGTAGAGAATTCTACATCTCAAGAGGAGGGAGCACTAGGTTGAAATCTTTTTGCTGGAATAATCTCTTCAGTGAGAACAGTTTCCGCTACCATCCTGATGAGGAGAGATCCCAGCTCCCCAGTTCCCAAATATGCTCAAGTTGTGGGTGCCTGGATAGTATGGAGGAGACTATGAGCAAGAGTCTTGGGGCGCCTGGGTGGCTCAGTCGTTAAGCGTCTGCCTTCGGCTCAGGTCATGATCCCAGGGTCCTGGGATTGAGCCCCGCATTGGGCTCCCTGCTCAGCAGGAAGCCTGCTTCTCCCTCTCCCACTCCGCCTGCTTGTGATCCTGCTCTCACTGTGTCTCTCTCTGTCAAATAAATAAATAAAATCTTTAAAAAAAAAAAAAAAGAGTCTTACAGGTAGGGTACAACAGTCCCCATCAGCAGAGGACTGGGCTGCTAACCATGTGGCCAAACTAGCAGCAGGATCAACCATTGAACAGATCATGCCATCAGAGAGATGTGGCTGATTCTGTTGAAGTGGTCACGAGCAGTGAGTACCTACTTATTTAATTTAATTGTATTGTGTTTTATTTTATTTTATTAATCTTTTTATTTTAATTCCCAAAAGATTAATTTTATTAATCTTTTTATTTTAATTCCCAATTAATTTATTTTGCAAGGAGATTTTGTACGTATAGATACGCAACTCGTAGATGAGAAGATGTAAAAATGTAGAATTACCCATAAAGAGCGTAGGCATTGCTTCTCACCTATATTTATATACCTTCTACTATTTTTCAAATATATGTTCAATTTCATTGAAATTAATTGTTAGTAACTTTGGACATTCGATCTTTTTGCAATCAACACATACCATATTCATATAGTGTTTTATTCATTTCAGGTGTACAATATATGATTCAACAATTTTATATATTACTCAGTGCTCATCACGGTAAGTGTACTCATAATCCCCATCACCTATTTCCCTCATCCCCCTACCCACCTCCCCTCTGGTAACCACCTGTTGGTTCTCTATAATTAAGAGTCTATTTCTTGGTTTGTCTCTTTCTGTCTCTTTTTTGTTCCCTTTGCTCCTTTGTTTTGTTTCTAAAATTCCATATGTGAGTGAAGTCATAGGGTATTTGTCTTTCTCTGACTGACTTATTTCACTTAGCATTATACTCTCTTAACTCCATCCATATTGTTGCAAATGGCAAGGTTTCATTTTTTTATACATATCTTCTTTATCCATTCATTTATTGATGGACACTTGGGCTGCTTCCATAATTTGGCTATTGTAAATAATGCTTCAATAAACATAGGGGTGCATATATCCCTTGCGTGTAAGCTGGGTCTTTGTCCTAAGTTGGGTTCCTGAAGCAGACAGTGAGACAAGATGTGAGTTCGAGTAGTTTAGTTGGCAGGTGATCCCCAGAAAGTACCAAGGCAGAATGAGAATGTGAGATGGGAGAGACACGGGAGGGGATAAAAGGAAGCTTTGTGAAGCCATGCACCACATGAACGTCTCTGGGGGCCGCTGTAGAACACATCTCAAAGTCCCCTCACCACACCCCAGGTGGCAAGCCTAGAGTATTTACCTCTAGCTCCCATCTGCCATTGGCTCCTGGGGGCTCTGAGTCCCTGGCATTTTGAGTCTACCTCTTGCTCAGGTCAAGAGAAAGATGTTAAACAGAGAATCTTAGGTGCTTGCAGTAGAAGGCCAACCAACCATGTGTACTGAGAAGGTGAGTGTTTGGGGCTACAGTGAGAGCACCTGCAATGTCTACCAGGGTTTTGAAGGATGAGTACCTTTACTAAAGGCACATAGAACAAAGTCTCTCTCTTTACAGGTCAAAGTGGGAAGCTGGTAATATACAGTGGAAAGCTCATAGGATTTGGATTTGGAAAGAACACACTTGCATGTTATATTACCTGCAGACCTTACTGGTTGTGTGGATTGGACAAATCTCTTCACGTCTTCAATTCATCAGTATGTTTCCTCATCTGTGGAATGACTATAATGATGATAAAACCAACTTCAGAGCAATGCAATGAGGATCAAATGAGGTATGGAATGGATGAGAAATGCCTTTAAATGATTGATTTTAACTTTTTCTATTAGTTGGTCTTAGCAAAGAAATTTCCATGTTGTAGGGTCTTCAAAAATCACTTAGAGACCTAATTAAAAATAGAGTGTCACCTCAGACTCCACATTGTTTAAAAGTTCCTGTGGTATGCTAAAGCAGGTAGCCTGTGGGTCACACTTTGAGAAATGCTACAATAGCACAGAATATATGGAGGGAGAGAGCAACTGGCTATGACTGAAAAAGAAGCCTGAGTCAGGAAGTGAAAGTCATGCAGGACACTAAAGGGAACTTGCATTTACCTTGTGAGCAAAGAGGCAACATGTCAAAGGCTTTAAAATAGGGGAGTGAAGTGATTGGGACCATACTGGAGAAAAATGCCTTTGGTTACAGCATTGGGGATAAACTAGGGGGGCAGCAAGGTAAGGACTGAGAAAACTCTGAGTCGGGGGGCTGGTAGGAAATGAGATCGGGCATTGGGGGAATGAATGGGAGAATAGAGGACATGGAGGATGGGGAAACAAATGCTAATAACAGATTTTAAGAGAAAAAAACAGAACACAAAAATGTATATGTATACTATATGCTCCTATTTTGTTTATACATTTGCGTGTGTATATGTATAAACATACACACGCATTTACACAGAAAAAGGAGAAAAGGAAATGCAACCAAAGTTAACGCTTATCTCTGAATGGTAAATTATAATGGGGATTTTAAGGATTTTTTTAAATGCATATCTTTTTCAAAATACGCCATAATAGACAGGTATTACTTTTATGATCATATAAAAAAAATAAAGAAATAAAGAGGGAGAAACTTCATTATAAAACAATTTCATAGGGTCGGCTGAGGAACAGCCAAAGAAGAAAATCTATAAAAGAACAAGCCATTCTTCTCGAGGACTTAGAAGCAAATTCTGGTGAACCTTTTGGCACTATTAGTTAACTGTGATGTGGCTCTTTAGGCTTTTTTTCAGCTACTACTGTCACCTGATATGCCTTTAAAATACAATTAAATAAAAGTTACTACAAGTTGATGGATGGCTGGAATCTTGCTTGCTTGCAAAGTGAGTACAAGTTGAACTATGTATATATTGCACATTCAAGGGGTGAAATGCTTTTCTGTTTCTTAATGATTTTTAACTTTAAGGTAGAGTCAGATATGCACAAGGGAGAAAAAAAATCCATAGTTTTCAGAACTGACAGGAAAATGTGTAAGGCTTAGTAAAAATCATGCCAAGTACCATGGTGTGGTAATATATCTAAGAAAATCCAATATATAGAATAGTTCTTAGATTAGCATATGTTAATTTTGGTTGAATGAAACTTGATGGTTGACTGGAAATGAAAAAGAGTAAATGTAATTCATAACTGCAAAACCGGGGGTAACATAGCATGGCGCATTCAGGATTGGCCATTTTTGGCCACTTTTAATGAGCTTCTGATGAACCTCTCATAATCAAACTGTCATTCTACAGAGGAGGTCCAAAGGTTCCCTGGGCTCCCTAAAGCAGCCAGTAGCCCGGAAAAATCTTCACCGTACATTTCCATTGACATCTAATTCAAGGGGACCAGGAGACCTTCAAAGAGAAAAGTCAGACTGGCTTCGAACAGGTAAAGGGCTAGTTGCCTCATAGTGTTAAGGAAGGGTGTAAAGAGGGGTTTTGATGAAAAGGTAGGTTGAGCAGGGGCATTATCATGGTGGAGGAGGCGTAGGAGGATTTCATTCCAAGCAAGGCAAATGTCCCCAGCAAACTTACTGACAGAGAAAAGCCTGTTGCATATTTAGGCAAAGCTTGTAAATAGGATTGCAAGGCAAAGTTTGTATTCTAGAGAATATTGGAACGTGGTGGGTAGAAATTTAAATAAAGCAATAACAAAAAACAAGCAGATCTCAAGTCAACACTACGGAAACACCTGCTGTTTGCTGTTTACTACCTAAGAGGTCAAAATGTCTCCCTACAGTCTTGTCCAGGAAAAGCATTTCCTAAATTCAGTGATTCCTACTTTGTACACCGTGGACCTCTAAAGAACCAGGAATTTTGCAAGGAGATTTTGTACGTATAGATACGCAACTCGTAGATGAGAAGATGTAAAAATGTAGAATTACCCATAAAGAGCGTAGGCATTGCTTCTCACCTATATTTATATACCTTCTACTATTTTTCAAATATATGTTCAATTTCATTGAAATTAATTGTTAGTAACTTTGGACATTCGATCTTTTTGCAATCAACACATACCAAAAATATGTCAACTGTGGTGTGAGAGGCTGTGAAAGTTTTTGACATTCAAGGAGCCCTTCCTTGCTCAAAAAAAGCAATTTTTTAATTTACAATTATCAGTATGTGATAGTAAAAGAGTTTCTGATAATAGCTGAGAACAGTGGTTCTTGATCTTGGCTGCATGTTCCCATTACCTGGGGAGCCTTGAAAATCCCCAATGCCCAGGTCACACTCAGAATCTGCAAGGTAAGGGGCGCCTGGGTGGCTCAGTCGTTGAGCGTCTGCCTTCTGCTCAGGTCATGTGAGCCCCACATCGGGCTCCCGGCTCGGTGGGAAGCCTGCTTCTCCCTCTCCCACTCCCCCTGCTTGTGTTCCCTCTCTCGCTGTGTCTCTCTCTGTCAAATAAATAAATAAAAAATCTTAAAAAAAAAAAAAGCAGTTGTCTTAAAAAAAAAAAAAGAATCTGTAAGGTAAGACCTCAGCATCGTATGTTTAAAGCACATGTATTTCAATTTTAATTCCTTTGAAAACTGAAAAGACGCACATGGTAAAAATGTCTACATATAAACAAGTATATGCAATGAAGTCTCTCTCCCAATTCTATTCCAACACCTATTATCTTTTCAGACACTACCACTGTCACCAGCTTCTGGGCAATGATGCAGAGATAGCCTAAGCATCTGTAAGGATAAAAACTGATATTCTCATTATCATATGAATTAACAAGTATCTTCACTGAACATAGGACAGCCTGTACTGGACGGATGGATGTAGCATAAAACCATGATCCCATGGGTCAGTCGCAAAGAAACAATCTGCTAACCTGAGCAGGATCAGTTGCTTCTACGTTTTGCATAAATATTCCTTTGCTATTTGTTCATTAATTTTGCCATCTGTTAGCTCTCAGTGACAGACAAGCAGTAGTAAACACCACAAGTTAAGAAATATTTTGGGAGATAAACTTTAGTTTGAGAAAATTCTATCAGTTAACTATTTTTATGCCATTGCCTTGAAGGATTTGGAGCAGAGCTTGGGTAGAGAAAGGATGGTTTTTCCTGACTCCATCTCTTTAACTAGCCCAATCCTAGAAGAAGACGGCGAGCTGACGACAAAAAGCATGTTCCAGGAGTTGTTCGAGATTAATTAGAATTTGCTCTAAAGACCGTGTCTTTATCTTTTCATTCCTCTGGTTGTCTGTGGGTTTCTCCCTTTCAACAACCCACTGTACCCCACCCCCCACCCCTTATGGTCAGGGACAATATCTTGTCACCCATGTATCCTGAGTCCCTTGCACAGTGGCTGGGCCTAGAAGGTAAGATCCACAGGAACAGAGGAATCCCAGCAGATCTACTAGCAAAAACGGATGACTCAAGCTACAGAGAGAAGTGGGTGTGAGTGCTTGGAACATGGGGCAAAGGGAGCTCGGCAGAAGTCACCAAAGAATATATTGTCCCAGGGATTTTTCAAGGAAAGAACAAAAATCAGAAGGCGTAGGTCCAGGTTCCCGTGCTCGTACTACCTATATCGCCTTGAGCTGGACAATCTCTGTGCCTTTGGAACTGAGTTTTTTGAAGCCTGGGTTTCCTTGGAGACTTGGGGTGGGTGGGAGCATTGTGAGCATGTGGCCACATGCATCAGACTTGACCATCTAGCCCCACGTCATTCAGAACAGTGTTGGTCTTATCTGGTTGGGCGTTCTCCATAAAATCTTATTTGAACAAAGAGTTTTCTTGCTTTAAATTCGGTTAAATTCCACTAGAGCAATCATTTCTGAGATTTCCTCTGGCTCTAACATTCTAGGATTTAATAATTTCTAGATTTAGAGGCTATGAAATTAATATTTCAGACTCTTGAATTTTAAAATTTATTTCTTCTTTGGCCTGGGAGTGAATCATTTTCTAGAAATGCCACTGAAAACATTATAATAGCGTTCTCACTCTGAAAGCCTAAATGCACCTAGGCGTAAATGCATTAATGACTTTTCATTATTTCCTAGGAAAATCAATAATTCTCTTTTCTGGTTAGATTTGTATAACAGCAAATTGAATTTTCTAGGCATATGAATGGCCCACAAAGACTTATCTCTTCCGGTGAAAATTTCCAGTGAAAATCAAAATATGGAAAATATTTTTGCTTTCCCCCAGCTTCCCAACAAGCCAAGGAGGAAGCACCACTTTTCTGATAGTGCCCACTTCACTTCATTTAAAGATAACAAATGAGAGAGACACTATCCTAATAGGAATCAGAGGACTAAGGATTAATTATTTTCCCTGGCAGCTGACTCTCCCACCCCGTCGGAGGGCGGGCTTTTCCTGGGGGAGCTCTCCACACCCCTGATAGTGCTGCCTTATGCCCCTAAACAGCCTCAGCTGCAGTTGTCACCCTAGATTTTCAAAGTCTCAGGGCCTCACACTTAGAAAACCTGAGATTCCTAGGCATGCTGGGAGGGGCACTGGACGAGCAGCTAGCAAACCTGAGTTTGGGTCCTGGCTTCCCCATGTGATGAGCCCGAGTCTCAGATTTCTCATCTCAGAGATGGGAATAAGAATCAATGTTCTACACATCTCAAGGGGTCTTCAGGAGACAAGATGCATGAAGGTTCTTTATTGAGGGTTGTCTTACTCAGCTTGAGCTACCATCACAGAATACCTTGGCTGGAGCAGGGTAGGGGGCTTGAACAACAGGCATTTACTTCTCACAGTTCTGCAGGCTGGAAAGTCCAAGATCAAGGTGTCAGCCGATTCAGTTCCTGGTAAGAGCTCTCCTCCTGACTTGCAGGTGGCCACCTTCTCATTGTATCCTCAGAGTGGGGGGAGAGAGAGAGAGAGCGAGTGAGCTCTGGTCTCTTCCTCCTTTTATAAGAGCACTAATCCCACCATGGAGGAATGATCCAATCAGCATTTACTCTAACCTCTTTCTAGGATGCCTTTCTGGATTGCAGGCCTGGAAGTTAAAAACAACATTTCTCAGATGACCTTGCAGCTGGCGGTTGTGGGTGTGATTTGTACTTCGCCAACCACATGCGCACATGAGAGGCTTGAGGGGGGAGCTGCGTGTAGCGAAGGGCCCAGTGTCGCCAGTGTCAGCGGTCACAGAAGGGGCGTGCAGGCAGCTGGAGGGGCTGCCTCCACAAGGAAAGGCAGTTCTGTGAATGTAATGGCAGCAGCAGCCCCCCTGTCAGCCAGTTCTGGGGTGTGACCTTCTTCCGAGGAAGTTCTGCTACTTGGTTCCCTTAGTCCTTCCAGTAGTTCTGTAAACCACTTAACAGTCAGCTCTAAGTCCTACCTTAAACTCACTAGAGTCAGAAGAGATTGCTGTTTCTCCGTAAGTCAGGTGCTAAGGACACACAGGATCTCTGAGAGGTGGAACTAGGGCTTCAGAGAGATGTTCTGATGTTAAAATTTTCTGTGTTGATTATACAGAGACTGTCTCAGTACAGACTGACAGGAGAAGTAGATTGAGGAGCAGATCACTGGACCAATTTTGAAGGTCCTTGTATATCATGCTAAGGACGTTATGCTTTTATTCTGTAGCTAATGGAAAGCAATATTTTCATGAGTGTGTTTCTGAATGATCAGCCAGGATAAAGAAGGATTGCAAACAATCTCAGAATTGTAGGGGCTTACAACAGGGAATACTCATTTGTCTCTCCTTTTTTCTACCTGTCTGATACAATAGACTCAGCTCAGTTCCACTTGGCTTCACTCAAGGACCTACTAATAGTATACCTTCTTCCTACCTGGAACACCGCAGGTCTTTCGACAAAGGGAAAGACAAGTTAGAAAACCACATGTGATCTGCAACATGGATGAACCTGAAGGGCATGAGGCCAAGTGAAATAAGCCAAACAGAGAAAGACAAATACTGTATGATTCCACTTAAATGTGGAATCTAAAAAAGTGAGACTCCTAGCAACAGAGAGTAGAACAATTGTTGGCAGGAGCTAGGAGGTAGAGAAAAAGAGAGATGTTGTTGGTTAAGGATACAAATTTTCAGTTATAAGATGAATAAGTTCTGGGGATCTGACTATAACTAATACTGCATTATACACTTGAAAATTGCTAACACAGTAAATCTTTGTTTGTTTTTTTGTTTTGTTTTATTTTTAAAGATTTTATTTATTTAGTTAACAGAGAGAGACACAGCGAGAGAGGGAACACAAGCAGGGGGAGTGGGAGAGGGAGAAGCAGCCTCCTCACTGAGCAGGGAGCCCAATGCGGGGCTCGATCCCAGGACCCTGGGATCATGACCCGAGCCGAAGGCAGACGCTTAAAGACTGAGCCACCCAGGTGCCCCCAGAGTAAATCTTAAGTGTTCTCACGATACACACACAGACAATGGTAGCTAAAAAGAAAGAAAGAAAACCGCATGCAGGCCCTTACAGCCTCTGCTTGGAGATGTCACAGGACATTCCCATTTCATTAGCCAAAGCAACTCACACAGCCGCACCTGATACAAGAGCAGGGAAATAAGGAGGGAGGTATAAAGAGTTGACATATACTCTGCACTTTGTGTCAGAATTAGACAGAAAATTCCCTACACCTGGAATATCACAAGTACATATTTAGGTCCTTAAAAATGTGAAATATGGACCAGGGTGTACGCCAAAAATAATCACCAAACATCAAGAAGCAAGACTGAGGGTCTGACAGGAAAGAAAGGGAGCAATTCCTCGGAGACACCCCTGAAGAAGGCTTTCCCCAATGCTCTCTTTGGATAAATGTGAATTATTCCAGAAGGAACTGAGGATACAGTGTTTTAAAGCTGGAAACCTGTTATAATGCGGTTCTTTGCAGTTTCTGGTGTTCTGCTCCAGAAATCATAATTTATCTTTTTGACCTACCTTTTTGTTCTGGAAATAACCCTTTTCAGTCCTGCGAATGTAAGGTAAGCACCCAGATACTGCCCTCAGGAAAGCCTTGTGTGTAGCAAATATTTAAGACTGAAATACCAAGCAAACTGCATAGCAATGTAAATTGGAAGTTTTAGCAAAGTGTATCCCCGAATTGTTAAATTCTTCACACTCAAACAGGAATCGATTGTCCTGTGCTTGAAACATGTGACTTTCCTAAGAGAGGCATGTAAATTCTCAACTCAACAATTATTTATAAGAAATGAGGACTTGGGGCGCCTGGATGGCTCAGTCATTAAGCGTCTGCCTTCGGCTCAGGTCATGATCCCAGGGTCCTGGGATCGAGCCCCGCATCGGGCTCCCTGCTCCGTGGGAGGCTTGCTTCTCCCTCTCCCACTCCCCCTGCTTGTGTTCCCTCTCTCACTGTGTCTCTCTCTGTCAAATAAATAAATAAAATCTTTAAAAAAAAAAAAAGAAAAAGAAATGAGCACCAAGACCGGGGTTGCTTCAGGAGATGAGTACAGACTTGCTTTCTCTTCTTCTTGCTGGAGAAAACTGGTGCTGATGGAGGCTGCCCTTGGCACCCTGCTCCTGACACTGGATGGGTGGTCTCCACGGGTGTGCTGCATGGCTCAGTGAAAGGAATTGTGTGTGGGCCAGATCCCACCTTGAGAGTAAGGGGGTGATCTGCCTTCTCCAAGTGGAGTAAATCATCTGTCAAGTATCCTTCCAAGAGGCTAGTCTGGGAAGTTCTCTCTCTCTCTCTCTCTCTCTCTCTCTCTCCCCCTTGGATTGCAAGTACTTCGATATTGGGGAAGATGGTTAGGCCAAAATCCCAAGGAAAGTGGGGGTTTGGGTGTTTTCTGGGGAGGGAGCATTTTGAGTGGTCTCTGCCACAGGGCTGCAAGTTGGGACCTAAGTGACAAGGACCCATTCAAAGCACATTTCAGTTAGACGGACTCTCTGGAAGCTAAGATTAGTCCTTGCAGTAGCAGTCGTTAAGCTCAGTCTGCGCCGTGCTTCTCTTTTCCTTTACAGCCAAGTCTATCTAGAAGTCCCATCACAGTGTGTCTCAGCTGTGCTGGGAGGGTTACCAAGAGCACTGTGGGTTCTCCTAAGGCCAGTGGGGATTTCAGGAGTGGTCTCCTGTCAGAGGAGAGCTGGGACCAGCAAAATAGCCATCACATGAGGGTAACAGCAACAGAGCCCCTTGGGAGGGATTATGTTTTTTTCTAATTCATGCAAAGATGCACCTTAGTGTGAGCTAGGGGAAACCCTGCTTTCTTTGCTGGGGAGAAGCTCTGTTCCCTCGAAGATGACCCCTGGGACCCTTCTATTTCCCACCAGGAAAGCAGTCAACAAACCTCCTCTATGTCTCCAACTTGTCCTTTCTATCCAAGGATGCCAGAAGGACTCTGGGCTCAGATACTAAGTCCCCCAGGGGTACCCTCGGGCACATCCTCCCCATTCTAACCAGTGACCCCTAAATCACTCTCTTGCTTTCAGTGTGAATGCCAACCAAACACCCCCACAAGGAAAGTGCTATCTTTGAACAACGCTTTAAATGGCAAAATAAAATTCTGGACTCACGACTCCTGATCTTGAAATAACTGTAGATGTCTTTACTGGTTCTTCTTTCTCTTCATGTTCTAAATTAATATTTTTCTTTTTCTTGGTTCTCAGATTTTGCTTGCAATAATTTGGCACAAGGTACCTGGACTCTTTTGTTACCCCCATACATTTCAAGCCAAGCTATTAATGTTATGTCATAGGACAAAGCATTCTGAACAGAAACAGCTCAAATGGAACACCTACGTTAGCTTCCAGGTAGCAGGATCATATTTGAAATTTGAGGTTTTTTTACATTAAAGTTACTAAGTGAAAAATTATTTGAATTTTTCTACCCATGTCAGCCAGTGTGCTCGCTTTTTGCCTCCAGGTACTCATGTGCATCTCTCTGTGTGCTTTTCAACAGACTTGGGTCCGGAAAAGCAAACAGGGAAGTATAAGGGGAGGAACCTGGGTTGAAGAGGAGAAAACTTAGATCATTTACACCCTGTTTGGGGCCCTTCTTACTGTTTGTCTTTGAACATGTCAATTAAACCTCCTACTTTCCATTTCCCCTTATGTAAAAGTAATATGAATACAAAGGTATAAAGAGATGGTAATCTGAAAAATTCTTGAAATTATAAAGAGCTTGCTAATGAAAGTATTAATTCATATGGTCTGCCTACTCTAGTTCATGGGAAAGAACACTTGTGCTGGCAGGAATTCGGACTTTTATTTTAACTGAATTTTCATAGGATCCTCAAAGCATCTGGCCTTTCTTTATGTTATTTGGTATAAATGTGAAAAACAAATGTGCACACAATAAATATTTAACCTCCAAGTCCTATTTTTCTTTTGATGTTTATGGTAATTCCTGGGAGACAATATTTAGACAGTGTTTTATCCTGCATTCCCAAGGGACAGAGCCTGAGGCAAAATGTGTATGCTAATATTTATCAGAGAATACAATTCCCAGGTGGCAGGAATAGGGAGAAAAGTGAGACAGACAAGGGTCACCAAGATGGCTGCCAGAGACTGGATCTCAAGGGACACTCTTTTAAAAAGCCTTGTAAATGACTGAGACTCTGGGTGGCCTGCTGTCTGGGGGAGAAAAGGGGGGGGTGTATTGCTTCTCTACTTCCATTTCTCATTGGCCAAAGGCTTGCCTCCCAGGTTTGCTCCCCCATACCTGCAGATTGTGCTTGAGTATTCCAAGCACCTCCCAAGTACCTCCCACTGCAACCAGGACACATGCCCCTCCCTGCCCTCCCGCCCCCCGCTGGGGCTGAGCGCTGTCAGACTGCACCTGTGTGAAGTCAGGGTGAGCTGCAGCAGATCCTGGGGCCAAGCAAGCACCCAAATCCCCAGTGGAAGGCTGCAAGGTTCCTAAATGGTGCCTAAGCAGTAGCAGCTCAGACTTCATATTTACTTTAGGGATTATTTTATTTTGCAAAAATGTAATTCATTTGCATTTATTTTCTCTGTCACTTCTTATAACAATATAGTCAACAGGCAATCCAAAATAGTGCACTTATTAATTCTTGTAGGTCCTATGGACAGAGCACCCAAAATACCATACAGCTTCTGAAATATTTAGAAATATTGCAAAGTCTCAGGAAATGCTTTTTTGGGACCACATTTGAAAACCGAGTTTTCCCTGTGTTATGCTCTGCATCCATAGGTTTTGTGTGCCCTTGATCAGGAAAGGTGACCTGCTAGAGAGTGCTAACCAGGAGATTCCAGGGATTTCTTAGCCACTTAACCAGTGTCAGACTTCTAGCACTGGCTCTAAGGCACAGTGGGGGGTGGGTGGGGTGGGTGGCGGTGTCAGGCTTTCCTTATCCACTTCCACATGTTTTCTTTGAGAACATGCTCCCACCTTCCCAATCAGCCAGGCCTCCAGACTCCCCTAGTTCTCATGATGCTCCAGGCAGAACTCAATTCCTATCCAGCCTTGGGTTCCACCCATGAACATGGACAGAGAACTTCTCTCCTATTCATTCATTTAACAAATACACTATTAAGCATCTACTCTGTGCCAGGCATTCTTTAGGCTCTAGAGATACACTGATGAACAAAATCTCAGTAATTTAACATAACAGAGTTTTCTTTCTTGTTCACAAAAAGTCTACTGTGGGTCCATATAACTCTTGAGAGAACTTTCCTCCTTGTGTGACTCAGTGACCAAGTTGGGCATCTCAACATGAGTCCAAATCAGGTGCTGTGGCAGCTTGTCTATACCTTGGGCTGGAAATAACACATATCATTCCCAACCACAGCCCATTAGCCAGAACCAATCAGGTAACCCTGCCTACCTGTGAGGATGCTGGAAAAAGTGGGACAGCAACCAGAATGTTTGCCCAACACTTCTCTCTCCAACACTGTTTATGAGGATATCAAGGAAAGAACACAGAATGAAAGGGATGATCATGGGTCCAGGGAGCTTGGTCTTTGCCTGTCTTACAGTACTACCAATGCCAACACAGGGAGGTTCAGATACAATTTTTCACAACAGGTAGAATTAGTTAGAAAGGACACCTGGACATGTATCTCACTTTCCTCCAGATTTTGCCACTGCCACCTGCTATCCGTGGCTATGGTTACCGTAACCTCTCCTGGAAGTTGTAATTTCCAAAACAGCTCACCCAAAATATCAGCGTTTCCCAAAAACAGTTCAAAATACTTTTATGACAAGTTTTGGAAATAGGACCAAAAACATGTTTGCAAATAATCTATTTCACTCAGTTTGTGAGATAAGCACTTTGATTTTTATCAGATTTTACATGTTGCTCAAATTCAGAGGGATTGGACTCCATTATTTAATATTCTTCTTGGAAAATGGGAGCCTGACAACTGCCCAGTTTTTCACAGATTCTGCTGTGACAGGAATAGGCTCTGCAAAGGACAAAACACCCTCCTCAGGGGCTTGTTCCTGTGGCTGAGGGAAGGGAAAGAAACTGTGTGCACGGACATGTGTCTGTGTGTGTGCATGCATGTGTATGTATGTGTGAGTGTGTGTGTGTAAGTGTCGACAATTAGCATCAAAGTCTCTTCTTTTTTGTCAATTCTCCCAGCAACATACCACCAGATTAGAGTAGTAAGACTTCACTGGAAACTTCTGGAAAGGGAAGTAGATTGGCATAATGGAAGAGATGGAGGAAAGCATGGCCAGTCTCAAGCTAATGCTTACCAAAATATGACAGATCATTTTTTTCCATTCTTAGGTGCTCTTGGATGTCATTCATTCAACAAATATTAAGGACTGGTGTTAGTCCTTAACTGAGGAATGAAAAACACTGAGGAATCAATGGTCAGTAAAATTAATACAGCCCTTGCTCAAGAAGCTCAGTCTAGATGGGAGACAAGTAGTATATAAATAATCACATAAACAAATATATAACTTGCCAGTTGTGGGCCCATGTTTGTTTGCTCTCAGAGTATTTTCTGCTCTTCCCCTGATCTATTGCATTTCCTTTGCCTTCTGGTTTCTTGAGAAGTTCAGCCAACAGAAGACACTGTCAGAATTGGAGGGTTGTAGGAGGGGGAAAGCCACGAGATATTTCCCCTCCCTCACTATGTCTCCTTTGGACAGTCCTGGCTGTGGCTCTAACTCCCACTATGTGGCTTCTCCCCAAAGATTCCAGCACCCAGCAGGCATCCACAACTTTTGGGCTCTGATAATATTTTCTCTCCGCATCATCCCTCCAGCCCCAGGGATGGTAGTGGTTTTCATCAACACTTGCTTCCCACAAGCCCAGCACCTTTATAACCAGTTCCCTTCATTAATTTTCACATAATAATAAAAACTGTGATGAGGGCTAAAAGAGAAATGTTGTACCTAGAAAGTTTATAATGAGGACTCTGTTGTAATATTAATGGTCAGAGGAAGCTTTTCTGAGGAGGTAACATTTGAGCTGAGCTATGAAGGCTGAGTCAAAGTTAAACAGACACTGCTGCTCTGAACATCGGGGTGCATATGGCCCTTCTTTTCACTACATCTGTGTCTTTGAGGTAAATACCCAGTAGGACAATTGCTGGGTCATAGGGTAGCTCTATTTTTAACTTTCTGAGGCATCTCCACACTGTTTTCCAAAGTGGCTGTACCAACTTACATTCCCACCAGCAGTGTAAGAGGGTTCCCCTTTCTCCACAACCTCTCCAACATTTGTTGTTTCTTGCTTTGTCAATTACAGATGAATGGATAAAGAAGATGTGGTCCATATATACAATGGAATATTACTCAGCCATCAGAAAGGATGAATACCCAACTTTTACATCAACATGGATGGGACTGGAGGAGATTATGCTAAGTGAAATAAGTCAAGCAGAGAAAGTCAATTATCATATGGTTTCACTTATTGGTGGAACATAAGGAATAGCATGGAGGACATTAGGAGAAGGAAGGGAAAAATGAAGGGGGGGGGAATCAGAGGGAGAGATGAACCATGAGAGACTATGGACTCTGAGAAACAAACTGAGGCGGTGGTTCCTGAGTACAGGGGCAAGAGGGGAATGTCTCATAGAACAGGGCAACAGAGTCAGGAAAAGATTGGACCATGTAGGCCCTATAGTGGGCCATGTTAAGGCTTTCTGTAGCTATTATAAAGACAATGGGAAGAAACTGAAGAACTTAAAGCAAAAAACTAAGATGATATGCATTTTTAAATGATCATTCTATCTATAGGGCAAAGATACAATAGAAATAGGTGAGAATGGGGGCGCCTGGGTGGTGTAGTCAGTTAAGCATCCAACTCTTGGTTTCAGCTCAGGTCCTGACCTCAAGGGCATGAGATCAAGCCCTGTGTCCGGCTCCACACAGAATCTGCTAAAGTTTCTCCCTGCCCCCTCTAAAATAAATGAAAGAAAATAAAGTCTCTCTTTAAAAAAAGAAAAGAAAAGAAAAACAGGTGAGAATGGATGTGAAGAGACCAGTTAGGATGTACCACAATAGCTCAGGCAAAAGATGATGGTAACTCCAGCAAAGGATAGTATTAGAAACAAAGAAAAGTGGATGGACTTGAGAGATATTTAGGAGGTAAGTCAATAGGACTTGGTGATTGATTAGTTAGGGAGAGGTGATGGAGATGCCAAGGATGACTTCTGGAGTTGAGCTTACACAGGTGGATGGATGGATAGTGCTGCCATTCACCAACAAAGGAAACACTGGAGAAGCAATGGGTTGCATGTGCATGAATGGGGTAAGGAGGAGATAGATTACAGGTTCAGTTTTGTTCACGTTGAATTTCAAGTGCCTTAGCAGTATCCAAATGCATTTGTCTCTGGTAGGCAGCTGGATAGATGAGGCTAGAGCTCTGTGGCAGGTTGGATTTTTATTCCCAATTCTTCAGTCTCCTGTAATAGAATTTTACACCCACACCCTTGGCCATGTAATTTTACAGTGACTCTCACCCGTGGGAGGGGCGTTTCTTCCTATTGATCTTGGCTTTGGCCATGTAACCTTCTTTGATCAGTATAATATTAGTGGATGAGATGTAAAAAGAGACTTTAAATATGCTTTCATGTTTGCCTCATGTTTGATTTATTCAGCTCTTTTGATCTTCTGTGAGAAGAGTATGTTTTAGGTAGCCCCTGGCCCTCCAGTCTAAGCTCCAGAATGAAGACACATGGAGCTGACCTGAACAACCTGAAGCCTAGGTCCAGCCTGACCTTTTTTTTTAAATTTTATTTTCTTTTATTATGTTATGTTAGTCACCATACATTACATCATTGGTTTTTGATGTAATGATCCACGATTCATTGTTTTCATATCACACCCAGTGCTCCATGCAGTACGTGCCCTCCTTAATACCCATCACTGGGCTAACCCATCCCCCACCCCCCTCCTCTCTAAAACCCTCAGTTTGTTTCTCAGAGTCCATAGTCTCTCCTGGTTCATCTCTCCCTCAATATCCCCCCCTTTCTCTCCGATTTCCTCCTCTTTCCCTCCAATGTCCCCCCTTTTTTAAAAAATTTTTAATTTTTTTCTTTAAGGGCTGCAGAAGTAGCGATTTATTGATCAGGCCAGTTTCCCCAGCCTGGCAACTGCCCACCTGTGGGGCTCACGGGGTGTGGGTTAGATGAACCTTGGCAGAAAGTGGTCCTTCGGGTCCAAGCTCATGGGGGCACGCAGAAATGGGGGTTGTGCCCACTTGTTGAAAGGCAGTTCCTGACACATCCCAGTGGCTCTGGCAGGCATCAGACACAGCCTGAGTGCCCCATCCTGAGCAGGGACCAGAGAGGCACTGAGGCCCCACTTCCAGCAGGTCTCAGTCAAGGGCATAAAAAGGTGAATCCACATGAGTTTGGGGTTGGGCTATAGCTATGCCATTGGCCTGGGGGCCACCCAGAGCCCGGCAAGGCAAGGGCCTTGCTTAGCTGATCTGAAGATCTGTGAGCTTTTGAAGTTATGCATCAAAAACCAAGGAATATTGCCAAAGAAAAGGACCAGACAAGAGACTTAAATTTGAGTCACTGACCTGTAGATGGTAATTATAACCATGGTATAGATGAGACCTCCCAAGGATTATACTCCTATGAAATTTTTGAACACATCCACTTAGGATAAGGCTGGACAAAATTTCTCTAACCATCCTTCTGTCTCTGGCCCAGGTAGTTTATCTCATCTTAATATCTTTAGCTCCTCCTTTTATGGCACTCCAGTGAGGCTTGATAATCAGGCACTCAGACTCTAAAGCTGTGTCACTGCATGCAGACCCTAACTCTTCATTCTCTATCCATCTTTTGACTTATACATCTGTGATGCATTCTGACTTGGTATATCACCGAGTGACAATGGCTTTTGCCTCTCGAATAATTTGCTTTTTAAAAAGGACCTTCAATGCCTTGGGCCAGAGTCAATCAGAATATTAGGTTTTGTGGAGTTGATGTGTTCACCAAGGGAAACCTCCATCTATATCATCAAGGTGACTGCCTACAACCATTAATGTAGAATACCATTCAACTTTCTCCAAAGCCAGTGGGAAGATTGAAAAAGGATCCTTTCTGAAGGCTCAGTATAGAGTACTGGATAGGAGGAAGAGAAGGTGGTTATCTGTGTTAGGCAAGCCATGGCATGGTTTGTTCAGCTGAGGAGCTTACATGGTTGCTCCAGCTTAGAGATAGCTCATATTCTCATCTCTCTTTCTCTCTTTCTCATTTCTTTTCTCTCTCCACATATTAATTGATTCATTAATCAAAACTTTTTGCTTAGATTTGAATAAAGGAAGCACATTAAAATACTTAGATAAATCTCTTGTCCTGTTCTGTGCAAATCCTCAGCTGATTCACTACCATAATGGAAGTTTGTATTCATTTTCCTCCATCCTCTGCTTCTTTCTTTTTTTTTTTTTAAGATATTATTTATTTACTTGACAGAGAGAGACACAGCGAGAGAGGGAACACAAGCAGGGGGAGTGGGAGAGGGAGAAGCAGGCTTCCTGCTGAGCAGGGAGCTCGATGAGGGGCTCAAACCCAGGACCCTGGGATCATGACCTGAGCTGAAGGCAGACGCTTAACGACTGAGCCACTCAAGTGCCCCCCTCTGCTTCTTTCTGAAGAAATCTCTCTCATATTCATTACATTCGCAATCTACTTCTCTCTATTCCATAAGTGACTCCTTTCATCTTTCTGAAGACTGTTTCTAATAAAATTTTTCCTCTTCTCCATTTTAAATCATCCTGCAATGGTGTTGAAGCCCCTCAATACTTCTAATGTAAAGATCGGGAAAGACCCCACGGCACTCACAGCTTCTTCACTGAGTGTTTAAAGGGCACCAGGCAGGTATTGGAGGGCCTGGCTTGCAGCTCCAGCTCTTGTACCAGGAGCTTTATCACCATAGACAGTGTTATCCTTATCTTCAAAATGGAGATAATATCATGTTATTTGTTGTATGTGACTATTGACATAATTAAACTAAATAAGAAAAAAAATTTAATATAGTTAAATATTGGGAGCTGTAGCTGTTACTAGTGTAACTGAGCAAAAGAAACAGCTCAACTCACAGTAACTTTAGGAGTTGGGTTTATTTTTCTCATAGAACAAATCTAGGGTAGGCTTGGTTCAAAAATCAATAGTCTCGTCTTCCCCCTTTATCAGGAGAGCACAAACTTTCCCAGAATGTACTCCCAAAAGACTTGCACTTATTTCTCATGGGCTAGAAGTAGGTTGTATGGCCTCACCTAGCTCAAGAGAGACTGGAAAATAGAGTGTCTGTCTGGAGGTCAGCAAGTGGCAAGAAAAGAGGAAATATTTGGGTTGAAGGTCATTTAAAATTTCTGCCACAGAAAGCTTTGAATTAAAGTCACATTAATCAATACACCTACAATCTGGGACCAAATCTAACGCATGGGGTTTTTTCCCACACCAAACAATTCCCTGACGCCAGCTGGATTTCCTATAACACAATTCTGACACCATCTACCTGGAAATAGCATAAGATCCCACAGGTTAAGGGTTGAGTCCCACAAGACTGATCCCTCCTCCACCACTTCACCTGTTAATCACAAATCCAGGTTATCTCCCGTACTTCTGACTGACTGGCTATAGATTGGTCCCCCTCTTTGGGTTTGATTAATTTGCTAGAGTGGCTCACAGAATTCAGAAATATTTTACTTACTAGATTACTCTTTTATTATAAAAGGATATAACTCAGGTACAGCCAGATGGAATAGATGTGTAGGGTAAGGTATGTGGAAGGGGCGTGGAGGTGCCATGCTCTCTCTAAGTGTGCCACACTCCCCAAACCTCCACGTGTTCACCAACCTGGAACCTCTCCAAACCCCATCCTTTTGGGGTTTTATGAGGCATCATTACACAGACGTGATTGATTAAATCATTAGCCATTAGCAGTTGATTCAATCTCATGCCCCACCCTCCTCCCCAGAGGTCAGGCGGCTGGGATTGAAAAGTTCCAACCCACCAGTCACATAGTTGGCTCCTCTGGCAACCAGCCCCCATCCTTATGCGCTTTGCAAAAGTCAACTTATTCACATTAACTCAGATGTGGTTGAAAGGAGTTCATTATGAATATGAAGACACCTTTATCACTCTTATCACTTAGGAAATTCCGAGGGTTTTAGGAGCTCTGTGCCAGGAATGGGGACAAAGACCAAATATATATTTCTTATTATAAATCACAATACCACACTCCTAAAGCCTCCCATTTGAGAAGTTGAAGTGCTTCCATAGGTACAAAATGTCTATTTGCTCAGAGAGAGCAAAAACTGGGAAGAAGTTACATCTGTCCTAAGAGCCAAGTGCTCATTGGGCCACTTCCTCAGGCTGTGCTTCCTGTAGATCTAGGTTACACACCCAAAGCAATCAGGTGACTCAGTTGGCTTCATAAATAGAAGTTCTCAATAATAGAATGGTCTTCTTTGGCTCAGAGATATTTAACCCAGTGACTAAAAAGTGCAGGCTCTAGAATCAGATGGGCATAGATGGAATTCTGACCCTGCCCTTTTCTAGCTGTTGATCTTGGGCAAGTTAATGTATAAAACCTTCATGTTACTCATTAGGTAATGAGAATGAGTGCTGCTTACCTCCTTTTATCACTATGAAGATTAGATGGAAAGCACTAAATACAATAGCTGCTGTATATTAACCACTCAGTAAATAGTAACTCATCAACATTAATAGTATAACTTTTCAAATTTACAGATTCCTCAACTTCATCTCAAAGATCCAAGTTAACAATAAAAGTTATGCTGAATAATGATCTCTTTTTCCTTCCTTTGCATCTAAAATTGAACTACAGGTTCTCTTGCTGGAATCCAACCTAGATTTCTTTCTAACTGTTAGTGTTTGAATGACAAACTCCCCCCAAAATTTACTAAGGCCTGTGAAGAAAACTATGCCATTCCTGAGTTTGGTGATCAGTCCAGATAATGTATCTAGTAAGCTTATTAGTTGCCTGCGGTAATATCTTGCCAAATTCAATTTGCAAAGACAACAACTTTATAGCCATTTCTTTTAATCTTGTTTGTAATATCGCCCATTAGATAGAAGATGTACCACGCCAGATCTTATTCATTTCAAAGAAAATTATAGGAACTGACTATTGTGCACTAAGAGAAACAGTCCAATGTTTCACCAGCAGGGCCACAAAATCAGACATCTGCTTTTTGACAAGCTGACAGATTCCAAGAATTGGAACTTGATGAATCTTAATGCTGTCTGTTATATACTACAATGTTCTTCAATTATTTCTTTGTGAAAGAACGACTAATGATAATTCCTACTAGAGGATCATTTGCATATTCAAGCTCCATGTTTTTCAGAGAAGAAAATGTTGATTTGTTGAGAGGGCAAACTCTTCCCTCCAGATTAAAATGCTTCTTTTCTAATACAGCTATAATAGACTTGCTATAAAAACCCAGGGAGAAATAAAATAAAATTCAGGAGGTAAGTACAGTCTATTTTATTTCTAAGGAAAAAAAACCAATATCTTTTTTTCATATTTTGGACTAGATTTCTTGAAAACGTGCTCTGCAGCTGCCATTGTTCATAGGGGAAAAATGATCTGGATACAATTGGCCTAATCAACTCTTAATCTGAGAGCATAAGTGGATGATTACAGCTAGTGTTACCCACGCAAGCAGCTGCTGACACCAGGGTCCTTTGGAAAATGCGGCTCCTGACTTAAATGCCAGGTAGGTGGCACTGAAGACTTCAGACACAGGGGCTCAGACACAGAAGCTCAGCCATTGCATCTGGTGGAATTATCTGCAGAGCAAAAGCCTGGGTTTTTTTTTGCCCAGATGAATGAACGCTAAGATAGCTGTCCTTCCTAGAGCATGAGCAGCTACTGGCCAAGGTTGCCTCTTCACAAAAGGTGGAGTTGGAAAGAATCAACCAAGGCCATGCCAGTCCGATTTGTTAGACAGTTTGATACCGAGAACATATTAGGGAGACTGGTGTCTGCCATAAGACTGTGCATGGTTCTTCCCAATTGCAGGGGAAACAATAATATGATGCAAAGTTAGAAGAAGAAGCATCATCTTCTACTTGGCCACTTCTACTTTGGCATAAAGCCAAACCTGCCCTGGGCTGTCATCAAAGTCCAACAAAGTTGGAAGCAGTGAGTGGTACATGAAGGATGAATAAGAAGTGTCCAAATGAACAAAGAGGACAGGTTATTTCTCCAAGGAAGAATCTCATAAGTTCAGCCCACAGGCTTGAAAACACCATACCCTTCCTTTCCTCGTCCAACTTCTGGTGGTTCTTGATATTCCTTAGCTTCTCTCTGCCATCACATGGCCTTCTTCACTGTGTCTCTCATGGTCTTCTTAGAAGGACACCAATCATTGGATCTAGGGCTTACCCTAACTCAGTATGACCTCCTCCTCTTACCTGGATTATATCTGCAATTACCCTATTGCCAAATAAGGTCATACTCACATGTACCAGGTGTTGGGACTCAACATATCTTTTCGGGGGACACAATTCAACCTATAACATTGGCACATGAAGAATAAATAGGAAGCATCTAAATGAATATAGAGGAGCGGGTATTTCTGGTAGAAATAATACCATGAGTCAGGCTTGAAACACCATGATAACTTGTGCACAAAAACAAGCAGTGCCATAGGCTGGGCTCCCCTCCCTCACTCTTCACTCCCAGCAGACCTGATCCTCTGTAGTGAGACCTCTGGCACATAGAGCTACTCATTCACTGCATATGTAGAGAGGTCACTAATGTAATCACAACACACTAGCTTGCCCCTGACATTTGCAGGGCTCAGGATAAGAATACAAAGACCCGTATCACATATGTTTAATTATTTCAAAGTTATATTTCATGCCACAAATTGTTAAATAAAATATGTTCTCTTCTTTTGTTTTGACAAATATACTATCATTACTACAAAATTTTAAAAGGAATTGGAAAGCTATGGTTTTGATTTAACTGAAAGTTAGCAAAGTGTCAAAGATGATACACCTGGGTGTTCTGTTGAAGGACTGGTGATGTTAGGATGAGTAATAAAATAAAGACATACATAATCCATAAATTATCATATATTTATCCCATGGAATTTATTTTTCTTGCCTTAATTTCAGAAAATGTACTAATTTGTTGTTATCAAGCTTTTCACATAATTTGTGTTTTATTGACAGGATTGCCAAATTAGACCAAATTTCTTAAGTGATTATTGTTCTTAGGTAGCTTCTGTGAATTTTAATCTTGAGAAATTGCTCTGCTGAGGCAAGAGCAACTGATATTTTCAACAAAATGCTTAAAACAATGCCTAGATTCAGACATGACCATGAATTTTATACATCATGTTCAAACATAAGTCATTTACATATGAAAAATTATCATTATCACAGAAAAAAGTTATAATATATTTAATTTCATTATTAAAATTGTTGTCACTTATATATCACAGTTTTGGCCATTATTTAAAGCAATATCTAGAGCCATTTCATATTTCTTTAGTTCTTATTTCAACTATTTCAATATTGGGATGTTTACAAAGAAACCTGAAAATAGTTGTATTATCTTGTAAGATTTGCTCAGATCTCTCTTCAAACAGGACTCTATCTTAATCTATAATAGCCAGAGAACAATCTTTCTTTTTTTTAAGATTTTATTTTTAAGTAATCTCTACACCCAACATGGGGCTCGAACTTACAACCCTGAGATCAAGTCACATGCTCTACCGACTGAGTCAGTCAAGTGCCCCCAGAGAATACTCCTCTTAAACATTAGTTTCAGGATTATTTGCATATATTATTTGCTTCTCCTTGAAGTCATTTTTGTTTTTAATTTCTGATTAATTTTCTTCTATTTTATTGACATGTAACTTTCGTTGTGTAACTCACATGTGGTTTCTTTTGATTATAAAAATATATCCTATAGTTTAAATACACATGTATATGCACGTGCATATGCATAAAATATTTATGTATAAATTATTTTATATAACAAAATATGTATCTGTCACTATGTGAACTGAGGTTGATTCAGTGCTAATTCATGAATCCCTCCTGACCACAAATTGGAACAGAAAGAGAAACAAGAAAATAGGGGTGCCTGGGTGGCTCAATCAGTTAAGCGTCTGCCTTCAGCTCAGGTCATGATCCCAGGGTCCTCTCTCTCTTATTTACTTATAAATAAGTAAATAATCTTTAAAAAAAGAAGAAACAAGAAAACGAATGCTGGGCACTACTAGGCAAAGACATTTTGGTAGGCAAAATCTAGGACATTTATGCTATCAGAGAGGGAAGATAGGACAAATGAATTTATTCACCTTTTCTTTTATCTAAATGCTCTTCAAATCCAAGTCTTCCTCAAACTCCAAATTGGTGTCTGTCTCCAAAGCTGGCAGTGACTCAAACCCCAAATTTTCACAATCAACTATTCTTTCAGAGATATAGTATAAGAAAATTGGTGTCTCAGGAACCTGATATATGGGTACTATAACATAGAAGGCTCAGAGCCAAAGAGCCTTCTTGCCCAGGTATAAGGGCAATACTGCATTCATCAGTGCCCTGGAATTCCATTCAGCTTAGCTGGCTGGCTCACTGGCTCATTATTATAGGGACCTGACAGACAGAAGTGGCCATGACAATCACATTCATAAACTAGGACATCTAAACAGCATGTGCACATGGACACATATACACACTATACCCTGACCTTAAATAGTCCATGAATGTGGATGATTTAAATTGAAATCGTTTTTAATGCTATGATACTAATAATAATAAAAAGGAGGAAAAGTGGGAAAAAGGAAGCTACTATTTATCAAAGAATTACTATGCACCAAACATTGTGGTCTATGCTGTATATGTAGTATCTCATTTGGATATTGCTATTTTACAGATAAAAAAACAAAAGACCCAGAGAAATTATAACTTATACAGAGTCACAGCTGGTAAGTATTAGAATCAGATTCAGATCACAGATTAGTCTGACTATAAAGTTCATGTTCTTATCCACTATAGTACATGACTTTAATTTAACAGGGCAAGACAACATTAATCATTACTCTATTTTTTCTCTATGTTTTAATTCTTAAAATGAAAATAATTACACAAAAGACAACATTCTCATGTTAAAATATTCAAGAAACATAAAACTGTATGTAGCAAAAACCTAAGGTCCTTTTTTACTTTCCACCAGGACCCTTTTCTTCTTCCCAGGTAACCACAGGATGTAGCTAAATGTACATAGGCACATATATGGTTTCCTTTCACAACAATTAAGTCAGGAACTAGGTATTGTTTGTGACTGACCTTTTTGAAACATAGCTATTTTTATATTAAAGCTATTTTTACACATTAAATATTTTACATCTGTATCACTAGATCTACCATATTATTTTCAATGACTAGCATTTTCACTGTCCCTCTATCAACTGGAATTTATACCATTTATATTTTTTGCCATTCCAAAAGTGTTTCATTGACTAGTCTTATACACACAAACTGGCATGTACATTGATTTTGAAGAATTGATAAATAGGATTTGAATTGCTAGTTTGCAAAGTATACTTATTTTTAGCATTTTGATGGAAATTGCCAAGTTGCCTTCGAACATTACTAATTCATATTCATACCAAGATAATACATGACTTTTTCTGCCATGAGAGATGGTTTTATTTAAGGGAGTATATTTGGAACTCTGTAGCTAAACCATTTCTACCTATATTCAAATGGTGTTTATATAAATCTGTTTAAGGCATCTAGCTATTGGTGGTTAAATAAATAAAAAATCATTTTTCCATAAATATTTATTTCTGCACAAATCTTTACTATGACATACTGCCTATAACTTTTTCTTCCACAAAAACAAAACCCTCAATTAATCACAAATTAAATTTGAATTTTGGTTCATTTAGGCTTAGAAATGATAATGATAAAACTTGCATTAGTATCATGGTTTTTAATTTTTTTCTGCCAGGTTTATTGAGGTATGATTGACAAATAAAAATTGTATGTATTTGGGTTGTACAATGTGATTTTTTCAGGTGTACAAGATGATAATTTTAATATATATATACATTGTGAAATGATTACCACAATCAACTTAATTAACACACCCATCACTTCACATAGTTACTGTTTGTGTGTGGGGTGGGGGTGTTGAAAACCCTTAAGATCTCTTCTCTTAACAAATTGCAAGTATTCAGTACAGGATTATTAACTATAATCACCATTCTGTACATCAGAACTTCAGAACTTATCTTTTAACTGAAAGTGTGTACCCTTTGACCAACATCTCCCCATTAGCCTCCCCCCGCTAACTCCTGTCAATCACCATTCTATTCTCTGGTTCTACAAGTTCAATGTTTTTAGGTTCCCGAAGGTATGGAAAAAGAGATCCCTTGTACACTTTTGGTGAGAATATAAATTTTCACAGCCACTGTGGAAAACAGTATAGACGTTCCTCAAAAAATTAAAAATAGAATTGTCATATGATCCAGCAATCCCACATCAGGGTACATATCCAAAGGAAACAGAATCAATTATCTCAAAGAGATATTTGTACTCCCAAGTACATTGCAGCATTATTCATAGTACCTAAGATATGGAAACAACCCAAATGTCTGTCAACAGATGAATGGATAAAGAATTCCATTGTTGTATGTGTGTGAGTATATTCAGGAGAAACATTTTTATAGATCAAGTAGGCCATGTCTCTGAATAATAGTGCAAATCAATATGTGATCAACATCCTAAGAGAGAAGCTCTAAGCATTCTAAGAGCAAAAAATTAATTCTAGCCAAGGCAGCATAGGAAAAGTCAAAAAGAAGAAGAAGAAGAAACAGCTAGAGTAAACACTTGTCAGCTTAACTACCATATGCCTCACATCCTTCCCTGACCAACTAACACCACCACTCATACCACCTCTCTCATGAGACAGTCTTCCAAGGGAACATGTCACAACTTAACAGTTAAATTACAGAAAGATGCTAGCACCCCAAGTAGTATTATTTGCAGGAGTTAATAAAAAATATCAGCAAGTCAAGCCACTTCATATTATGTGATACAGGTTGAGCGTTTATTTAGTACAAGTCATGAGTTCTCTAAGAGTGCACAGTCCCCGACTGCTATCTCTTAGTGATTTGTTGCATAGCCAGGTTGCTGTGGAAGGATTTTAAATATCACCCTAAACATATGTAGTCATTTTATATTTAGAATATATATATATATAAAGTAGAATATATATAAAAATAGGCTAGAATGCTATAGAGAGACAAAGAAGAACTATAATTGTGTTCATGAATTACATCTATGCAAAAAAATATTTCCTCCAGTCAATAATTGGTGGAATTAATTGCATATGTCAGGTCTCATATAAGGTAATTGTGTACCTGATCCCAGGAAGTAATATAGCAGCCAAGAATAGTTACTGACATGTAAAAGGCAGCATTTTAAATCAACTATGATAGGTATTGAAACAATTACCAAGAAAAAAATTAGATCCCTACCTCTTCATACATTCACAAATAAAATTTATATGTATCTCAGGAATAGACTGTTAAAGATATCTAAAGTAGGCCCAAGACTGAGTTGCTTGTGCTAAGCCCCATGTGAGCAAAGCAAATACTAAGTTTCTATGCTCAGCTCACCCAGAATAGGGAGGCTCAAGTCAACCAATAACAGCTTGTCTGCTTAGCACAACTTACCAGACCTGCTTCTGGACTTCCCTTTGCTCCACATGAGGAAAGCAATTCTGTTTTAACCAATCAGCAGATGTCCAGTATAACTTCTTTGTTCCCTCCTCACTTTGTTCTATAAAAATCCCTTGCCTTGTGCAGCTCTTCAGAGCTCCTTCCTATCTGCTAAGATTGGGTATTGTTTGATTCACACATAGCTGAATAAAAGTTTACTAGTAAATTGTCTGTGGAAAATTTTCCTTTCACAAGAATTGACATTTTGTTTTATTGAACGTGACACCCAGACTAGAACACTACATTCAACAAATGCAAAGTACACATGGAATACTCACCAAGACAGAACATGTGCTACACTATAAAACAAGTCTGGATAAATTCCAAATGAAATTACACAGAGTATGTTCATCGGTGACAGTGGAATTAAGTTGGAAATCAATAACAATAAAATGTCTAGAAAGTTCCTAAGTACTTGCTAATTCAACAACCCATTTCCAAATAATCCATGATTCAAACAATAAATCATAAAGGAAATTAGAAAATATTTCAAGTTAAATGATAAAAACATAATCAAATCTTATGAGGCAACTAAAATAGTGTTTGGAGAGAAATTTATAGTGTTAATTAAATGCTTATTATCTGAAAATGACATAAACATAAAATAAATGATGTAAACTTCCACCTTATGAAGTTATGAAAAGCATGGGGCACCTGGGTGGCTCAGTCGGTTAAGCGGCTGCTTTCAGCTCAGGTCATGATCCCGGGGTCCTGGGATTGGGCCCCACATGGAGCTCCTTGCTCAGTGGGGAGCCTGCTTCTCTCTCTGTGCACTCTCTCTCACTATCTCTCTGTGTCAAATAAATCAATAAAATCTTTAAAAAAAAATTGTTCCAGAGTAAAAAAAAAGAAAAAGAAAAAAGAAGTTATGAAAAGTAGAGGAAATTGAACCTAAAGTAAGTAGAGGAAAGAAAATAATATGGATAAAATCAAAATCAATGAAATAGAAAAAAAAAAAAAACAATAAAAAAAAACAATAAAACCAGAAGTTCATTCTTAGAAAAGGTTAATAAAATGGATAATCATTGAGTAAAACTGGATTGAGATGAAATGAGATAAAATACAAACTACCAATTACCAAAGGGGAGGTGAGCTTACAGGCATAAAGAGATTTTTAAAAGGATATTATAAACAACATAATACCAATAAATTGAATAAACTAGGTGAAAAGGACAAATACCTTAAAAAACACAACTTACCAAAGTGTACTAAAGGAATAAAAAAAATGTGTAGCTTTATATTTATTTTTTAAATTGTGGATAATTAAAAATAATCCCACAAAGAAAATTCTAGGCCTAAATGACTTTATCAAACATTTAAGAAAGGAAGAAAACAATGATATGCAAACTCTCAGAAAATAGAGGAGTAGGAACATTTTCTAATCTGTTTTCTGAGGCCAGCATAACCCTAATTCCAAAATATGACAAAGGTATTACAAGATGAGCAAATTACAAAACAACATTCCTCTTAAGCATATATAAATATCTCTAATATTTGAAAATCAAATCTGACAATAAAAAAGAAAATAGCAAGCAGGGTTTACCTCAGGAATAAACTTTAGTTTTAACTTTAAAAAAACAATAAAGTTCACTATATGAAGAGAATAAAGAGAAAATTAGGATTATTACCTAAAAAAATGTATTTAGCAAAATAAATCACCAATGAATAATAATAATAATTAAAAACACTGGAAACCAGGAACACACATGAACTTCCTCCATCTGATAAATGGTATGTATGAAAAGTCTGTTAATATCAAACTTAATGATGAATATTGAATGCTTTTCCTCTCAGATCAGGGCTAAGGCAAGGATGTAACTCCCACCACTGATATTCTATGTTGTCCTGGAGGTCTCTGCCAGGGTATTAGAGCAAGGGAAGTGTAGTAATTGTATTAAGATTGAAAAGGAAGAAGAAAAATTGTTATTTGCAGATGATATGATTATACAGATAAGAAAACCCTAATGGAGCTACAGAAACCTATTTGAATTAGTAAGTTTATTTGACAAGGTCACAGGATTTAAGGTCAAATTACAAAAATCAATTGCATTTCTAAATACAACAACAAGCAATTCTAAATTAATTTTTTAAAATACCATTTATCTTAGCATCAAAAAAAAAAAAAAAGATCAAACAACTAGGAATAAAGATAATAAGAGACCACTACACTGAAAATAGAAAACATTGTTGAGAAAAATTAAAGAAGCCTTAAAAAGTGAATAAATATACCATATGCATGGAATTTGAAGGCTCAATATTGTTAAGATGTCAGTGTTCCTCAAATTTATTTATAGATTCAGTGAAATCTCACTCAAAATATTACCAGGCTTTATTTCAATGGAAAATGACAACTAATGCCAAGATTTATACTGAAACAAAGGACTTAGTCAAGACAATCTTCAAACTGAACAAAACTGATAAAACTTTCACATGATTGCAAGTTTTGCTATAAAGCTACAATAATAACACACACACAGAATCGGGGTATTGGCATACAGATAGATACATACTTCAACAGAACAGAATCAAGACCTGAACATATTGGTCAGTTCGCTGATGATTTGAATTTTAAGAAAAGTATTCAGGGAGTGGCTGGGGGTGGGGGGCAACCATGGTTATGGGTCTCCTTTGGGAGTGATGAAAAGGTTTTGAAACTAGATGGAAGTGATGGTTGCACAACATTGTGAATGTACTAAATGCCTCTGAATTATACACTTAAAATGGTTAATTTTATATTATGCAAATTTCACTTTAACAACAGCAACAAAAGAGCATCAAGTGTGTTCAGTGGGGTAATGGAAAGTCTTTTCAGCACAATAGCACTTGAACAACAGGATATTCAGTTGAAATTAAAAAAAAAAAAAGAACCTTGACCATTTACCTCATGCCATTCACAAAAATCAATTCAAAATGAATCATAAATCTGTCTGTATAAGTTAATTCCAAATGTTTTAGAAGAAAAAAGAAAAAAAGTCTCTGTGAGCTTGGGGCAGGCAAAAAAATTTTCTTTGACAGGAAACAAAAAGCACTAACCTTTTAAAAGATAGAAAAATGGTATTTCACCAAAATGTAAATTTTTTTGCTCACTGAGAGTCCCCAATAAGGAAATGAAGAAACATAGGTGCCTGGGTGGCTCAGTCGGTTAAGCATCTGCCTTAGGCTCAGGTCATGATACCAGGGTCCTGGGATCAAGCCCCACATCAGTGGGGAGCCTGCTTCTCCTTCTCCCTCTGCAGGTCCCCCTGCTTGTGCTCTCTCTCTCTGTCTGTCATATAAACAAATAAAAAACCTTTAAAAGAGGGGCCCCTGGGTGGCTCAGTTAGTTAAGCATCTGCCTTGGGCTCTGGTCATGATCCTGGGGTCCTGGGATCCAGCCCCGCATGAGCTGAGCAGGGAGCCTGCTTCTCTCTCTCCCTCTGCCTGCCACTCCCCCTGCTTGTGCTCTCTTTCTGTCAAATAAATAAATAAAATCTTTATTAAAAAACCAAAACCTTTAAAAGAAAATGAAGAAACAAACCATAAACTAAAATGAAAAAAACACATATATTTGGCAAAGGATTTGTATCTAGAATACACAAAGAACTAAAAATCAATAATAAAATTAATGATAAATAAATAATACATTAATTAAATTGTATTAAAAATAAATAAAATAGGCAAAACTCTTGAACACTTCACAAAAGAAGATATGGATGACCAACAATAGTTACTGTTCAATGTCATTAATTTAACAATTAAATCACAAAGATATCACTTCACATACAATGGAATGGTAATAATTAAAAAATGTGGGCAAGAATGTGGAATAACCATAACTCTCAAAGTTTGCTGTAGGAGTGTAAAAAAGTACAACCACTTGGGAAAACTGTGGGTTAGTGTCTTGTAAAGTTAAACACACACAGATCCTATAATCCATTAATTCCACTCATAGGTATTTATTCAAAAGAAATGAAAATATTCCAAACTTACAAAACAAAAACTTGTCAACAATGTTCATAGTAGTGTCATTCATAATGGTTCTTATTTTTTTTTTTTTTTTTTATATTTTATTTATTTATTTGAGAGAGAGAGAATGAGAGACAGAGAGCATGAGAGGGAGGAGGGTCAGAGGGAGAAGCAGACTCCCCGCCGAGCAGGGAGCCCGATGCGGGACTCGATCCTGGGACTCCAGGATCATGACCTGAGCCGAAGGCAGTCACTTAACCAACTGAGCCACCCAGGCGCCCCATAATGGTTCTTAAATGGAAACAATTCAAATGTGCATCAACAGAAGAATTAATAAATTGTTATATAAACATAGACTACAGCTTAGAAATTTAAAAAATTAACTACTGATACACACAACATATTAATAAATCTCCATAGCATTATGTTGAGTGAAAGAAGCCAGACATAAAAGCGCATACTGTCTAAGTTCATTAATATGAAGGCCAAGAGCAGGCAAAACTAGTCTATGGTGATAGAAATTAGTGGTGTTGCCTCTGGAGCAAGAGGATTGGCTGCAGATGGGTATGAGGAAATTTTCTGGGGTAATGGAAATGTTCAATATGATTGGGGTAGGTTGACAATAAGAAAAGCTCATTAAGGGGCGCCTAGGTGGCTCAGTCGTTAAGCGTCTGCCTTCAGCTCAGGTCATGATCCCAGGGTCCTGGGATGGAGCCCCGCACCGAACCCCGAATCGGGCTCCCTGCTCCCGCGGGAAGCCTGCTTCTCCCTCCCTCTGTCTGCTGTGTTCCCTCTCTCACTGTGCCTGTTTCTGTCAAATAAATAAATAAAATCTTTAAAAAAAATAAGCTCATTAAACTGTACATTTAAGATCCATGCATTTTGTTTTATGTAAGTTATATCCAGTTAAAAATATCAGAGGAAAAGAGAAGCTATCTGAAAAAAAAAGCTAGAAGGAATTTCTAAAGAAAATTAAAAAATCAATGAGAGCTACAGAAAAAGATGGATAGATTAATCTTAAAATTCTTATATATATGTATTATATATATATAATATATACATATTATATATATATGGCTTAAAGACACCATCAAAGAATGAAAAAACAAATTGCAGACCAAAAATAAAAAGAGTTGCAACTTATGAAACAGTTTTAATAGTCTTAATACACAGAATTTCTTTCAAATTAGTAAGAAAAACATAAGCAGTTCAAAAGAAAATTTAGCAAAAATGCTGAGTAAAATAAAATACCAATAATATCCTTCAATCCAGAAATTCCACTTTGTATTTTCTACATGGAAATATACACAATGGGGCTCCTGGGTGGCTCAGTAGGTAGCGTCTGCCTTCGGCTCAGGTCATGATCCCACGGTCCTGGGATCAAGCCCCATGTAGGGCTCTCTGCTCAGCAGGGAGCCTGCTTCTCCCTCTCCCTCTGCCTGCCTCTCTCTCTCTTTCTGTGTGTGAGTCAAATAAATAAATAAAATCTTTTAAAAAAAAAGGAAATATACACAAAGAGGCAATATGTACAAGATAGCCATTGTGTGTGTGTATAAAGTTAAAAATTCAAGAAACCAAATGTATACTTTATCATCCTATTGGCAAACTATAGTATAACCATATTATAGAATTAATCAAGGAAATTTAAAAAGAATAAGGTGGTTATATGTATATACACACTGAAAGATTTCCAGTGCAGGCGTTAAGTAAAATACAAAGCAAATTAAAATAAAGACTGGTTTTGATTTCAAAATTGATGTTTGGGTTATTTTACAACAAAACAATTTTTAAAAGATATCTAGCTATACTTCCTATTCCCCTACTCCTTCCTGAACAACTTCAATTCTACAGTCATTATGTGGGTAGAACAAGATAGGTGACCACACCAGAGAAAGGAGAAACTGCAGTGTCCCAGAGAGGGATGTCAGAGTCTGAACAGGGTGAAAAGGATGCCCGTGTAAACTTGGGGGGTGGGAGGGTGGTGCAGATAGGAGATTGATTGCACTCAGGACAACTGACGAAATAACTAGACCTATTAAGGATAATGTAAGACAGTTTTATCACTAGCAAAGAAGGGGTCTATAACTACGAAAGGGAGAACACTAAAATGAATCATGTGGTTTGGTATTGGATTTGGAAGTATTGATGTCAGCCTGTGGTTTTCAATATACAGATGGGCATAGAATAAGTATAGAAAAAAGATGTAAGTATATAAATGTACACACATATACATATATACATACATATACATAAATATATATTCTCTAGCTCTCCATGAAAAGGATCTGGGAACAGATACTCTAGTAGCAATAAGCATACAAAGTACCTAGATCCTGACTTCTAAATACCACTCTCCACCAAAAGGAACTGGGGTTATTGAAGAAATGGCTGATTCCAGGAGACCTGGCCAAAAAAACACAGAAGTTACCCTAATGAAGCCCTCACTGGCCAGATCAGGGACAATTTGACCATCAAAAGAAATAATGATAGTAATGGGTTATAAACCACTGAAAAAAATAGAAAAGCATGCATGTTCATATGGATATAAATACATACATAAACAAATAAGTAAAAAAAAATGATGAAGAATGGGATATGTACTTGGTTTCAAAGTAACTCCTCACAAAATGCATACCTATTTACGAAAGTATAAAAGAGTAACATCACAGTGGAAAAGCCTGGCAGGCAGCACCTTAATTAAATGATCAAAGGAATATAATCAGTAATGGGACAAACGAGAGTTACATACCACCAGATAAGACACAATAATAACACAGATTTACTTCTGTGATATTCCTGCTAGTGTGGTCCTATGTGTAACCTGAACTTAATCAGGAGAAAAAAATCAAACTAAACCAAACTGAAGGACATTCTACAAAATGATTGGCCAGTAATCTTCATAGAAGTCAAGATCCTGAAAGTCAAGGAAAAACTGAAGGAGACTAAAGACATTACAACTAAATGTAACAGTTAGTGAGGCTGAGTTGGATTCTTTTGCCATAAAGAACATTACTGAGACAGGGGCGCCTGGGTGGCTTAGTCGTTAAGCGTCTGCCTTTGGCTCAGGTCATGATCCCAGGGTCCTGGGATCAAGCCCCGCATCGGTATTCCTATTCAGCAGGAAGACTGCTTCTCCCCCTCCCACTCCCTCCTGCTTGTATTCCCTCTCTCACTGTGTCTCTCTCTGTCAAATAAATAAAATCTTAAAAAAAAAAAATTAAAGAACATTACTGAGACAACTGGTGAAATGTGAATGGAGTCTCATATTAGATGGCTTTAATGTATTAATGTTGATTTTGATGATTCTCTTGGATAACATCCTAGTATGTAGGAAATTTACACTGAAGTATTTAGGATTATGTATTATCAGGTCAGTAACTTTCTCTCAAATGATTCAGGAAAGTAAGTCTTTGTTCTGTACCTGCAAACTTCTACATCTGTGATTGTTTTAAAAAATTATTCTTAAAGACAACTATGTAAAATAGTATATAAAGTACATTATAAATATGAAAATAGAAAAACAAAACTGTGCATAGTTTTACATAGAAACCTGTGAAAATATGCAGAAAAAACTTCAGATGAACAGTGGGTTGCATTTGAAAAAAAATGGTTGGTTGGGGAAGTTAAAAAGGATTCCTGTGTGTGATTCAAAATATTTCTGTATTGCTTGATTTTTTTATACAATGAATAATATATTCATATTTTGCTTATATAAAATGGGAAGGAGGGCATAAAACTGTCACTATTTGCAGATGATATGATTATATACTTGGAAAATAAAATTAACTTGAAAACTGCTAGAACCAACAAGAGAATTCAATAAGGTAGTAGAGTAGAAAATTAGTATTCACAAATCAATAGATTTCATATACAACGGAAACAAGTTACAAAATGTAATAGAAAGAAATCCCATTTCTAATTGCAACAAAAAAAAGGTATAGCTTATCTAGGGGGAAAAACAAGATGTTAGTTCTCCCCAAATTAATTTTAAAATGTACTGCAATCTCAAAAGTATAAACAGGACACTTTCAAGAACTAAAAAAAAAAAAATTATTCTAAAGCTTATATGGAAAAATAAACAAGAAAAATAACATGGAGAATTCTGAAAAAGAGGAGCACTGACAAGGAACTAAAACTATCAGATGTTAAAGGAGATAATAAATTTTGCATAATGAAACCAGTGTGGTATAGGTGCAAGAATAGACAATGGAACAAGATAAATATGGAACAAGAAAATGTCTGGAGATAGACCTATATAAAAGTGCATCTGAAATGACAGGGGACAAGATGGACTTTTCAATAAATAATGTTGGAAGAGCTAGATAGCCATCTAAAAAAAAATGTTGGTTCAAATCTTCCGTTTTATAATATGATAAATTCCACATGAATCAAATAATTGTCTAAAAAACGTTTTCAAGTATTATCGAGCAAATTCCTTTACTAACTTGGAGCGTTTCTATGATTCAAAATCTAGAAGCTATTAAAGAAAAGATAAATAAATAGATACACTCCCCTCTGTAAAAATAAAAACTACTCAGCTAAAAAAACTATAAGCAACATCAAAATATAAGTAATTAACTGGGGAAAGTATTTATAGTTTATATTAGAAGTATAGTGCCAATCTTCTTAATATATAAAGAGCTTCTAGAAAATGATAAGAATAAGAGCCATAACTTAACAGCAAAGGGAGAAGGGACATGAATAGCCTCTTTCCAGGCGGGGGACGAGGAGAGTTCCTTGAATGAAAAAAAAACTAAGCTGTATTCATAGTAATAGAAATATAAATTAAAACCAAACAAATGCTATTTTCCTCCTATCATATAGGCAAAAATGTCAACCATTTAATGATATATTATGTTGGCAAAGATTCAGGGAAATGGCTTTTTTATTCATTGCTTGGTAGGAACAGAAACTGCCTCTGTAGAAGCAATGTGATGGTGTTTACCCAAAGTGCAAATATGTTTACAATTGGACCCACCACCTCCATTTCTGAGAATGTATTTAATCCCACATCTGCACACATAGGATGTAATGTCAGTGTTATTTACTACAACATTGTTTATAATAGCAAAGGATTAGCCTGATGATATCAACAGTCATCTTAAAAATACCACCAACCTGAAAAATCTATTAATTGGGGGTGATAAAATAAGTCATATTACATTCTTATAATGGAATATTTATATACTTGTTTTTTTTTTAAAAAAAGGAGAGGTGAGGAAGACAATAAGCTACTGATACATAAATTATGGTGGTGTTTTTTTTTTTTTTTTTTTTAAAAAAAAGCGTATAAATGGGTATTTTTTTTTTTTTTTTGCAAAAAAAGGAAAAATAAAAAATATGTTGGTTTTTGTTTTTGTTTTTGCTTATACTGATGTAAAGATATTCTGGATGAAAACAAAATTACCATTAAAAGGAGCTATGGGTTTGGATGGAGATAGGGATGGGAACAATTTTCCCTATATTACTAATTTTAACAAGCTAATGAGATATGGGTTATGCCATATGAAATTGTCAATATTTAACTATTCTGACCTATAAAAATGGTGATTTCTAATAGTTACTATTGCTGTTGCCATTTTACAGATTTGAATGTATGTGGGAGTCTTAAACATGGGAGGTGCTGGTATTATTGGGATGTTGTAATATGATCAGTTGCATTAACAAGTCAACATTTAGAAAAAGATGTCATCGGAGGAATTGGTACATTTCCTTTTATGGGATAATGTTAATTCATCAGCTTTCGCTTTTTGCCTTGGCTAACTAGAATCTCAAAAATGTATTGACATTTAATGGTTGTTGTGTTTTCTCTTGCTCTTTTCTTTTTTTTTTTTCGAAAAGATTTTATTTATTTATTTGACAGAGAGAGACACAGCAAGAGAGGGAACGCAAGCAGGGGGAGTGGGAGAGGGAGAAGCAGGCTTCCCACTGACCAGGGAGCCCGATGCGGGGCTCGATCCCAGGACCCTGGGATCATGACCTGAGCCGAAGGCAGACGCTTAACAACTGAGCCACCCAGGCGCCCCTCTCTTGCTCTTTTCTTAAGTTTTGTGCATGCTTAATTTTTTTTTTTTCTGTAGTATTAAGTTTATTTATATAAGGTTCAGAACAAAAATAATTGTAGCTCAAATAGTTGGTGATCGTCCTTATCCAGGGGAAATGGAAGATGTAAATAGTAGTGGTACATGGCTGGAAAAATTAAGCCTTGATTTCAGATAGTCACATAAGAGGTAGTGCAGGTCAGTGAGTATACTGTAATCAAGGAGTCAAGATACACACATTTTTGTTGCCACTTGGATCTCTGAAAATGTTTCCCTTGTGGTTGGAATAAGGACAGAAGATGTAAGAGACAAATTATTAAGGAGAACACTGGGGACTAAGTGAAGAAGGTGGATTAAACATAAATACAAATGCAGTTTGGACCTTGAGTTCAGGGGGTTGGCGAGACATACAATTTAATCCAAAGTTTCTAAAGGTTTTTTTTGTACCCTGAGTGAACATTTTCTCAAAATGACATCGTAAGCAGGATTGGGGTGGCAGTTCTCCCAGAAGCAGAAAGTTAAAACTTCATTTCACAATTCTGAGAAACACTTCCCTAAATGCACAATCACTTCTATCCGTGGCTTACAGAGTGTCCTTTGCTTGTGTGATGTTCTGATTTCACCAATGGTTGCAACCCAGTCTCAGATCCAAATGGTCTCTAGGAAGAAACTGCTCTCTTGCCTGATGTCATCAGCAGTCACCTTGTCAAGGTGCACCGAGTCCTCTTCACGTCCCAGGAGAGAGTATGAGAACCAGCAAGTAACTTCTTGCTCTCCCAGCCTTCCTTGAATGATAAAGGGGCCAGGGAAAGGAAGAAAGAATAGGGAAATCGAGGGAAAAGGAAGAGGAGTGGATCAGCTAAAAAATATAGGTCTTAAGACTCTAAGTAGGTCACTTAATCTGAGATAATTTTGGAAAGAGGTTCTCAACATCTTTTTCATAAAACAAACTCAATACCCTGAGATACAAACATTGACCAAGAAGACAGGAAATCACTAAACTTAAACGTAGATGAGATACAGAGATACATTTTATTCCAAGAGCTACAAAAGGAATAAATATAGCCATTATGTAAAGCCCTTTCTACAAATCTGAAAATAAACATTTTGGAGAGGAAGGGAAGAAATGAAACACTGCCTGATTGGAAAAAGCAAACAAGCAGATGTCTGATCCAGGCAGAAGGAAGATAGACCATGTGAGGACTGTTTAATTTACAGATTAACAAAATGCTGCAGCTTTATGTTTGCTCTGCTGTATTTTCATTCCCATGGTTTCTAGCTCACGAAGTTGGTTCAACATGCTTGTTTTCAGAGTTGAGAAACCAGGGCATAGATCTTCTTATTAAAAAGACTGATGGTGGGCGCCTGGGTGGCTCAGTTGGTTAAGCGACTGCCTTCGGCTCAGGTCATGATCCTGGAGTCTCTGGATCGAGTCCCGCATCGGGCTCCCTGCTCAGCAGGGAGTCTGCTTCTCCCTCTGACCCTCCTCCCTCTCATGCTCTCTGTCTCTCATTCTCTCTCTCTCAAATAAATAAATAAAATCTTTAAAAAAAAAAAAAAAAAAAGACTGATGGTGGAGCAGCTGGGTTGCTCAGTTGGTTAAAAGGCTGCCTTCGGCTCAGGTCATGATCCCCGAGTCCCGGGATCGAGCCCCACATCAGGCTCCCTGCTCAGCAAAGAGCCTGCTTCTCCCTCTGCCCCTCACCCACTTGTGCTCTCTCTCTCTCTCAAATAAATAAAATAAAAATATTTTAAAAAAATAAAAAGACTGATAGTTTCAGCCTTGATAAAGATGAAAGTTGAATTTAGTATCCACAACATTAATATTTCGTTTTCTAATCACTGCAACAAAGGCAGCTACTTTTATCTCAGAAACAATTCAAGCCCAGTTTCTGATTTGTAAGACATAAAGAGGATTTCCCAGGTTTAGCCTTCATCAAAAAAAAAAAAAAAAAGGAAGAGAGAAATTAAGAAATTCTCTACCTAGAGCAATAACAGAAACAACATCACAAACTTTTCTTTGGTATCTCTAGATCCTGTGTCCTGGCTGCCCCATTTTGCTGGGAGGAAACAAGACTTCCGAGGTTTCATGTTAATTTGAAAGAGAAAGTCATTAAGCGCAAGGATGCCCAAAGGCTTTGGCCAACATCTGCTCTAGGATGCAGCTGATCAATTATGGAGAATTAAGAGACTGTAGCTAGGTAGTAAAAGAAAAGAAGTCAATTTCTGAGAGTAGCCCCGTCTGTGGTATGATTCATTCGAGTTTAGTGATTAACTGGAAGCTCTCAGCAGTATTAGGAGTGAACTAATGTCCCTTTCTGGAAAAACTGTTCTATCTTGCATTAACTCACCGTACAGGCAGAGTCAAGTTTTATGAGTTTTGAGGTTTATACAATTCAGGGAGGGTGCTCTTTAAGAGAAAAAGAAGCACTAAGGTATTACTACAAAATTTGTTGGAGAAGTGAGTATATTGAATGAGAAACAAAATTATAATAAATTACAAACTTTTCAAAGCCGATATAGACATCACAAAATCGATATAAACACCATATTTCTACTAATTGCCTGACATATACTATACTTCTTCTTCTTAGTTTGCCTAACCTGTGAACACTTCTTCATATTGACAATTTTGTGATATATTGTCTCTAAAGAGGTAACAGAAACATAATTCAGCCTGAAAGATGGCTGATGAAATTTGTTATGGTACTGATAGTTTTTTTAAAAAACGTCAGTTTCACAACTTGTTACTGATAATGAGATGCGGTATGTTGGGATGCATAAAACATGATTTCGCACCCAGGTGTACCGTATCTTCAATACTGCTACAGGTTTTGTGCCGTAATATAGACATTTGGATAAATTTCACACAAATTCCATCAAGAGAGAAAAAATGATCATGCATTGATAATTATATGTGGTGCATTATTGAGTGTATTCTTAAGACAACTTCTGTTTTTTTTCTAGGTATTAATGAGAACTAAATTCACCTCTGGAAAACTTACACGTCTGATGGAAGACTTTCCCACAAGCCATTTGGCTCCATACTTTTCAAACATTGTTTCTCCTTCATTATCCATTACTTCGGTGCCAGGTGCAATAGGACATGTTTATATCATGATACACATATGATCTTGCACTTTTTTTTTTTACAGGTTTTAGAGAAGTGGCATGGTGGGCAGTAGGATTGTTCTTGGAAGCCATTCTTACCAGAACAGCTAGCAGTAACTTAACTGTACATGAACATTTGTGACCCACATACATACAGCCCACAAAACTCAAACTAAATGTATTCCCAACTCATCTTTCCTTGGTAGGAGCCTCAAAATTCCTGTGGCCACTCCAACCCCCCCCCCCCCGCCCCAGTATGAGGGGAAGAGTGACAGAGAAAACTGAAGTGAAAGGCAATGGTCTTAACCAATTACAGTTAAAACATTTTGCAGTTTCTATGAAAACACATGAATATGCAATCACGTTACCAGATTTTCTCCCAGAGCCCTAGAAGGAGCTCATCTGTGCAAGTGAGGGAGCTTTGAAGCTGAAGCTTTATTAGTTTCATGATGAACCTGCATTTACAAGCTGGCCACGTAAGCACAGTTTGAAAATAATGGGTCTGCCTTTACGTCCATGCTCATTGCCATAAACCCCGAGTTCAGACCTCAGCATCTTTGTTCGATAATTGCTCTCGTGCTCTTCTTTCTGTCTCTTAACTCCAACTTCTCTCCCTTTCCCTAACCTTCCACATTAGCCCCGTCTTTCTCCATTTTGTTTCCATACTTCCCACATCACAATTTTAAGCTGATTACTAACTGCCTCATTGAAAAGATGAAAACTTGATTCTCTAAAGAGCAAGTTTCCTTACATTTAGTAGAGCTGGTGTTTGGATTAACTGCCGATTGATCAGTTGGTGGTGGTGAGTGGCAAGAGCTACTTCTGCCTGTAGCCAAGTATGTGCTTGTATGTATGTCAGGTGTCCCAGCTACATTCATGTCTACTCTGTCATTCAATCCTCACAACATTCCTATGAGGTAATAAAGTTATTATCAACATTTTAGGAAATGGGGCAATGAACTCAAGAGTTTAAGTAATTTGCCCAAGAACACACAGCTGGTAAGCAATAGAGGATTCAATTGCAGTGATACCAACTCCCAGTTGCTTAATAACGTCTATGTGGGTTGAGAGCAGGAAACACTGGTGGTTGGTGAACCCAAGTTCTAACCATCAGGCTTACACCAAGCATCCTTCAATGTCTATGCAGCTTTCTCCAGTCACTATCATCGGGCACACCAAAACCTTTCTCTAGGCCCAGAGCACATCCACAGGCCCTTCAAGACAGAAAGTTATGCCCAGGAGACTTTGTTTTGTATCCCCATTTGATTTCAAGCTTCTTTAACATTTTGACAATATACTATCCAAAGCACAGGAGTTCAGAAATTATAGGGATGACAAAGACATTTAAAATTTTTCTGCAGATGCTAACAGCCCTCAGATATCCGTAAACAAAGCTTACTTTGGTTATTCAGAGAAGAGAAAAGAACACATCTTCAAAAGACTGAAGTCTTTTGAGGGCAGTAAACCTGAGACTAAGTGGAAGGAAAAGAGAAATTATGAAAGGAAACATACAAAATAAATTAAGTAGTAAAGTATCAGGCTGTAACGATGAACATGACAAGAAAAATAACCCAAAGAAAATGAATGGAAATTATTTAAATCATTAAAAAAAAAAAACAAAACTCCTCTCATTGTCATCACTGCTGGGCCTCAGGGAAAAGGAGTAACACTTTGCTTGCATTTTACTCTCATGCTGACATCATAGAGATAATAGAACCAGGACAACCTTCAGTTTCCTACCACCACAGAAAGCTACCATCATCTGCCCTGATCCTATCATCCTTTCCTCTTGTTCAATAGACCAGAACAACTATCTTTTCTTGTATTTAAGGCCACTTATTTTGTGGATTATCATACCAATGTGTGTAGTCAGAAATCTTACTTGGTCCATTAGTCTGCTTCTTCTATACTCAGGTTTTTCCTCTCACTGGAATATTTCCATTAGCTTCACAATTGTTTTAGTTATCAGATTAGTACATGTATATAATAAAAAAGTCAAATGGTAAAATTAAACCTGTTAGGAGAAAGAGCAGTCCCCTACTTTACTGACACTCCTGCTTCCCAGAAGCAAACTCTGCCCACTGTCAAATCTTCCCTCTGGAACTTACCTTCCTCTATCCAAACTCCAAACTTCCTGTTATGACTATTAATTTTTTTACTTAATTTTTTACATTTTAGTTTCAGACATTATTAATTTCCCACTAAGAAAGATTAAGAGCGTAAAATCACAATTTGTGGTTATGACAGTATTCAGCGTTTACATCATGATGCTGGTATAAAAACATCGTTCTCAGGTGGGGCACATCTAGTATGCTGATTTCATTCCCTCTCTGTAGAACTATTTTGGCTCCCAGGAGTTAACAAATGTTTTTGTCTGTACATTTGCTTACTTTTCAGATTATCAACCACTAACTTATCCAAAACTGTCTCCAGGGCTCTCTAAATAAATGCAATAAGTAGATGGAAAGTCAGATTTATGGGAATAAGAGCATTGAAATAGTAAGTATATGGGTAAATAGAAAATATCTTCTTTAATTTTCTGTAAAGAGCATTGAAACAGTAAATATGTGGGTAAATAGAATATATTCTTTAATTTTCCTCTCTTTAATTTCTTTAGAAGTGCTATTGACTGTTTAGAACAATAACTATAACGATATTGTACGGTTTATAATATATATAGAAGTAAAGCATATGACAAAAGTGGTGCAAAGGATAAGGCAGTGATAAATGAAACAGCTGAACATGTTTTATAGTCTACATGAAATGATGCATTAATTGCAAGTAGACTGTGATAAGGATATATATTGTAATGTCTAGAACAACTACCAAAAATGCAAAAAAGTATAGATTAAAAGGTAAACATAACAAATAAAACAGAACATTAAAAACATTTTTTAAAAAAATACAAAAAGCAGGAAAGGAGCAACAAAGGACAAAAACCAAGGGAAATACAGAAAAGCAATATCAAGACAACAGACGTAAATTTTAACATATCAGTAATTATATAATGTAATTTATATAATGTATTTATAGTTTACACACACCAATTAAAAAGCAGAACTTAGATAAAAAAATAAGACACAACTATACATTGTCTACAAAAGACTCACTTTAGATATAAAAACACAAATAGGTTGAAATTGAAAGAGTGGCAATATATGCACCATGCTGTAAGCTTTAAAAAGCTGATGCAGTTACATTAATATTACTAAAGTAGACTTCAAGGCAGCATTCTGAGAGATAAAGAGGACTATTTTAATATGATTAAAAGATCAAGTCATTAGAAAAACATAAAAATCCTAAGTATGTGTGTATCTAATAAAAAGAGCTTCAAATACAAGAAGTAAACATTGCCAGGACTCCAAGGAGAAATGAACAAATCCACAATTACGGTTGGTGAGAACATTTACTAGGCTACTACTACCACTAGGACGCTGCATTAGTCTTACACATACGATTTCATTTGCTTTCTGCCATTTCCTAAGGTTATCTGGTTTATAGTAGCTTAAAAGAAAATACTTTTCAGTATTTACTTCAATTCATGTATCGTGGGAATGATCAGTTCCTAGAAACTTTGAAATCATTTCCATATAAAGCTAACCTAATTCCAAGACTTTTGTGGAGGTATTTGATAATCGTTTCCATTTTTTTTCCTTGATCTAGTCAATTTAGGCAATTTAGAACTTAAAAGGGCTTTCCTGACTTAGTCCTACTGGGATTCTCTCTCTTGGATTTCTATCCCCAAGAAAAGACACACAAACACAGAGACACTACACATCAACAGAAAGCACTACCCTTCAGCTCTACTGAATTTCAGTAAAATAACCACCTGCTCTTACCCCTGGGCTGTCACACTTGTTCCTTTATAAAAATGCTCTTCTTTCTCTATGCCTGGCTAGGAACTGTGGACACTGAGATGTGCTACACAACACCCTTTACTTCCCTTTCACAAGGCTTATATTTTATTATTGATTTTAGTAAACTCCATCAGAATGGGGCATTTCTCTCTCATTATTACATTCCCAGCTAGCACAACCTGCTGAATGAGACCACTGCTAAGTTTTTGTTACAGTAGGTGTGTTTAACCTATTCCATTTGTCATTCTAGTTCTGCTAGATCTTTGTAATTTTATCTTTGCCTTCTCCTTTTTTTTGGTGTCCTAATTGGTTTTTCCCCCACTTTGCCACACACACGTTTTGGAGGATATATATGTAGTCTATTTTAAATTCTACCAGTGGATATAGTTAAAGCTTCTTAATTAAAAAAAAAAAAAAAAAATCCTTAGGGGCGCCTGGCTGGCTCAGTTGGTTAAGCGACTGCCTTCGGCTCAGGTCATGATCCTGGAGTCCCAGGATCGAGTCCCACATCAGGCTCCCTGCTCGGCAGGGAGTCTGCTTCTCCCTCTGACCCTCCCCCCTTTCATGCTCTCTCTCTCCGTCTCATTCTCTCTCTCTCAAATAAATAAAATCTTTAAAAAAATCCTTAAATGTTTATAACTCAAAGTTTAAAAATCAGTTAACTCAAAGTTAAAAATCAGAAAACATTTTTAATTCCCATTTATGCAAGAGGAAGAATTTTGCACTTTTATTTCCCAATTCCAGTTCCCCATCTTCCTCCTGTCTGGTTTCCTTTATATTTACAATAGATGACCACTTTTACATTTATAACTTTTGTATTTTTACATTTTATATAGTTTATATTTCTAAACCAGCCAAGGTTCATCAGCAAGGCAAGAAGACCTCTCTGCAGGAAGGCTAATAGCTGTCTCCATAGGTCATCCTGAAGGGCAGGAGGAGGGGCAGGCAGGGTTGGGAGCGCACCAGGTTGGGATGAGGGGGTTGTGGTCAACTTTTACATTTATGGTTGTGTATGTTACAGTAAGTTAGACTCCCTTCTAACAGTTTAATACTCATTGCCAGTCCTTTTAAGCCTCAACTTCCTATGCTTGGATTAATTTTTATCAATATTCATCATTGCCTACGCTTCAGGCACTGTGTTAATATACTACTTCTATATAATTTAAATGTTAACATTAGAAGTGAATTACTACACAGCTAAGAGTTTTTGAGTAAAAATTTTTTTCACTGAAAGTCTCGTCAGAGAAATACGACTTCAAAATACTTATTTCTTGGATGCTCATGCTACCTATCTTTCCAATTTACAAGTCACCCATTGTGTCTAGGTTTGGATAACTGTTGATGAATTCTACCTGGAGCCCTGTAAATTTTCTCATTTCCAAAATTCATTTTTTTTAAAAAAAATTTTAATCTCTACACTCAAATGTGTAGCTTGAACTTACAACCCTGAGATCGAGTCACATGCTCTACCAACGGAGTCACCCAGGCACCCCAAAATTCATCTTTTTTAAAGAAAAATGATTAATATCTTTAGTCACCATTTGTCTTCCAGTTATTTCTTTGGCAATATCAATTACGCAAACATTTGTTCTCCTTAACTCATCCTCTATAAAGTCATGGTCTCCAATTTGGGCCATCCATGTATTTTCATATCAGTTATTCCAAAACTACTCTGGTCTTCTCAAACTTTTGAACTCAGCAAACTATGGCACAAGAGTCAAATCCAGCCCACTGCCTGCTTTTGTAAATAGTTCTAATGGAACACAGCCACACTCATTCATTTACATGTTGTTTATGGCGGCTTTCACGCTACAATGGCATGGTTGAGTAGGTAAAATATTTACTACCTAAGTCCTTTATGAAGTGAGTTTGCTGATCTCTGCTCTAAACACATCACCTGCCCCCTTTACTCTGAACAGACGACTTCACAAGGAATGAGGCATAAAATATTAACTTTCAGACCAAAACAGAACAATGTGCAAGTCTGACTCTGCATCCATCATTTCTCCCTCGCACATGTTAGGAGCAATCTTTCTGTCTGGTATCTAATTCCATTTCTCTTCTCTTCTAAAACCTCAGGAATCCCATCTGTTTTCTACTTTCTGACTCATCATTACCTTAATATACAGACACTCCTCCTACCAGAAAAGAGAGCAAAATAAGAAACTGATCCTAAACCCCATCCCATAGCTAGTTTCTTCTTTGCCATCTTCGCCGAACGTTCTATGTTCTATACTTGGCGCATCCACTTTCTCACTCCAATCCTCCTTCTTTCCCCACTTCAGACTCCTGTCCTCTTTCAAATATTGAATTCATTTTCTAGTTTCCTACTTGACGGCTCAGCATTTGACGCTGTTAGCCATTTCTTCTCTTGAAGCATTCTTTTTTCCAAATTCTGGGATGAGTCACTCTTCTGGTTTTATCTGTGACCATTCATCGTCTTTCGTAAGCCGCTCTTTCTCTATTCTTGTTTCTTCCCTGTGCTGTCTTTTTATTAACCTGCATGCACCAATTATCTTCTGTACGTTGAGGATTCCTGACTTTATAACCCAGATCACTCTCATGTCTAAGATTCACATACCCAACCCAGAATGTCCAATAGAAATCTTAAGCTCAACAGGCTCCAAATCAAAATAATTGTTTTCTCTCAAAGCTGCTGTTACTCTTGTGATTACTGTTATCAGTGAATGGTACTACCCTCCATCCAGTTGCTCAAATACAACACCCAGGAGTCCCTCCTGAATCCTGTCTCTTCCTTCTACCATATGCAGTTTATTTCCAAGCCCTCGCAGTATTTCCTCATAGATTTCTCCCTTTTGTTCCATTTCAGTTCTCCTGGCCTAGCAGAGCACTAGCAGTCCTCATCTCTTCAGAAGTCTCCTTACCTTCTCCTCCAGCCCCCTGCAATTCATCTGAAGATTGCTAGATTATTGATCATGACATAACCACACTTAAAATCCCTCAACACTCAAATTAAATTAGACTCCTCTAATACCTTCAAAAAAATCATGACCTTCACCTTCTGGTTTACTCTTCCCTTCTCTTACACATAAGGATGTATCTTCATTCCCATACACATTCTATATGAACCTTGGTCAACCTCTGGGATTTCATATAATGGGTTGGATGACACTCCCACTAAGCTGCCTAACTTCCACTCAATTTCAATTTAGACATCACTTCCTCAGAAGATATCTGGGATCTCCATCACCATCCCAGATTAGGTGGCCCTCTTGTACTCCTATCACAATTCACATATTATATAACTGTGCTTTCTTCAAGAATATACTTATGAGGATATGGGCTATTTATACTGTGTTTACCAAGTTCTGTACAATGCCTGGCACTCTATTGATATAGAAATTAAACTGAATCATCTTTATTTTCATCTATTCTTGTCTTTGTGATCTGGGAGCATTTATGAGCCTTGTCTTCTATTGATTCAAATTTCTGCTTTGCATTTCTGGTATTTATCACGTTTGATGCATCTAATTTTGCTCCTCTTTTTCAACTGCATGTCATTTTTATTTTTCCTCATTTCTGCCCATTCCATTTTCATGAACTGCACAACTTTTTAGCTAAAATTAAGCATACGTTCTAATAACCTCCCATGGCAGTAAATCTATTTTAGAGCAAAGTGAGTATCAGGATTGTCAGGACACTGCTTTTTTTGTTTGGTTTTTGGTTTTGTGTGTGTGTGTGTGTGTGTGCCGTGCGCGCGCGCACGTGCGGTATTATTATTCCTAAATCCTACAATTGTTTGGCTATACCTGAATCCTTTACAAAAAATTAAGGATGGAAGGCAATAGAAGAAGAGGTGAAAAGGAAGCATTTATAACAGAAAGGACAAACTTTTTTGCCACTATCCACTGCAGATACATGCAAACCTCTCTGATACTAAAAAAAAGTAGCAACAAGGTATCACATGCAAGATTTCTACCAGTGTGTGTTCTATTTAAAAGTAGTGATCAGGGGCACCTGGGTGGCTCAGTTGGTTAAGTGGCTGCCTTCGGCTCAGGTCATGATCCCAGGGTCCTGGGATCGAGCCCTGCATCGGCTCCCTGTTCAGCAGAGAGCCTGCTTCTCCCTTTCCCTCTGCCTGCCGCTCTGCCTACTTGTGCTCTCTGTCAAATAAATAAATTAAAAAAATAATAATAATAAAATAAAAGTAGTGATCAAAACAAATACCACTCTTGGCATTCTCTTAGAAATAAATGATTCTTGGGTGGTAGAACTGAGGAAACACTACATTCCAATGTTCTAAAAAATATGTTCAGAATCCTGGCTGCTGGCAGAGTAGAAGGGGAATGGTTATACATAATTCATTTAAAGTTTAGAATATCACCACTACCTGTCCTATTTTACTTTAATTGAACAATGTTCTTAAATTTTTCAAGCCTTCCTTTATTCTTCTAAGGGTGTGTGTACATGTGTATGTGTGCGCTGGGTGTATGGAAGGTTTTTCACTGTGCATTCAAACTGCCACTTTGGCCATAATTTTTACGCACTAATTGTGTTACTGTTACTAAACGAGGCCAGGAATGCATTGCCTCAATTCTGCCCTTTTTGATGGCAGCAAATAATTAAGTTGTTAGTTAAAATTAAGGGACAGGAGAACCAGGGAAAGATGATCTTTATGTACTACATTAAAGCTACAGGACATTAGCATAAATCTTTCAATACTGATAATGCATACGTTAAAGCAAATATAGGTATATATTACAGTTAAGGAATAAGTCTTCAGTAGGTTCCAAAAAATACAAGCTTTCCTATGTAGGAAAAACAACTACTATGCATAATTTAAAGTTACCACATCAAACACATGGCTCTTTTGCAAAGCATCATAGCAATCTGAAAATGAAAGAGTTCATATTTTCAAATAAACACAAAATAAACCAATTAATTCTGAATAAGTAGTAACAACTTTATTTTAACTCAACGTGCTGAAATGCAAAAAATATTTTCAGCAACAAGATACAAAAGAATGTATCTCATCATTAACATCAGCTGATTAAAAATGAGGCTGAAAAGTTCAATATAAGTCTTTACACATTTGAATCTTGAAAATCAAGTTCCCCCAGATTTAATTTTTAAATAATTTTAGCAGAATTTTATTTTCAAAAATGGGACTCATTTAAGTTATATCTTCATTCTAAAAAAACTGGATGTGAAATTAACTGGGTTACAGTATACAACGATAAACTCTAACAAACAGAAAAAGATTTAAATATAAGAATTTCTTTTTAAACATAAAGTCCACATACTGCAAACAGAAGACACGGTGTGGTGATTTCATTCCTAGTGAAGAGGAAGTCTTGCATATGGTAGGCACTCAATATTTGTTCAACTAGACCTAAAATTGACATCATTCCATGAACACTTAAATAGAGCTCATAATCTGTATAAAAGAGGTTTGCAAAATACTCTTATGTGCTGAAAGTGCTGTCTTTATAATCTGAAAACAGTAAAACCCACCCACCCACCTCCTTTTGCAAGAATACATTGAGTATTTTTATTTTATCCATCAAAGAGCAAGAATGTCCAAGCAAGTCAGAATAATTCACCTTTCAAATACCTTGTTACGAGGAAAGCTTGTTGAGTTGGATTTTAACAAAACAATTTGCTGAAGTCTCTAGTGTTCTAATTTAGTAACACTAATGTATGTATGATCCACATTTTCATAAAAAATTTTACTTTACATTTATGCACAAAACTTAAATGGGTAAATAAATCAGTAATTATGCTTTTGGCAATTTAAATTCTAACTTAGGTCTAGTTTAAAAATAAGCTAATAATGTTCATGATAAGTTTTTAAGAGATCTTTGAGAATATTTTAAAACTTAACTTTAAAATTGATGTCCTAAAAAGGCACTGTTTTCACATTTCATCATGCAGTAAATGGTCACATTTTTGAAAATTATAATTTCCTATCAACTGTCCCCCAAAATAAAGCATATTTAATGAAATATTTCAACTAACCTGAATTTTCAACATTTAACTGAGTCCTATTTTCAGAAATTCACTCTTCTGAACATACCACACGCAAGTCCAAGCAAACACAAGTATGTACACACACACACACACACACACACACACACACCCAAATGACATAATACATGCATGGTTCTCCAATTACTATTTCAAGACAATGACACACGAGTATTCAAAGAGGTAACAATGGCAAGCCATAACATTATGGCACCTTCATATTTGTGCTCTAAACACCAATATATGTTAAAATTTAAAAACAAAAAAGGCACAAATACAGTGTTTCTGTATCTCAGGCTAATGAACAGATCTCCAATAGTTACTTCGATAACATGTAACATTTAAAACCAGTCACCACTTTTCTAAGGAAAAGCTCTATTTAGGTGACAAAAGGGAAACAAGAGCAGGCTGATAAAAGGCAAAACTGCTCAGGACAGAGACTGTGCCTACTGAAAACAATGTGTGTAGTTTCAAAATGAAAAAATAAAAAGGCTATTAGAGCACTCACATCAGAATACATTAAGTTTTTTTTCATTGCCTCAAGAACCCACAATACCAAAAAAACAAACAAACAGAAAAAACAAAAAACAGAATTCCCACGTAATAAATAAAAAAAATAAATCAACTATGATATGATTCTGTTAGTATAATGGTAGGCATTATATTATCTGCAAAGTGGACATTTCTACAAACGTGGATATTCTCACAGCACAGTGTTTGACGTTTTTGGTACAAAATGTGCTACCAAACTTAAAACAAAAACAAACCAAAAATAACTTTATAATAAAACCCTTAAGATCTGCAATAAACACTAAAGTAAGTAGGTAGGAGCAAGTTGCAGTGTTCATTATATGGGTGTTATTACTGAAGTCACCATCGTTAGAAATGAAGATGCAAGCAGTGAATTAATTCACAATGAGCCTGTGTGCATTTGATATAAATGGATACACCAGTACTTTTTTGAAAACAAGGTTCTACTGCCTGAGGAATTTTGTTTTAAGACCCTGGCAAAATATTAAAATCTTAACGTATATACGTATGTGTGTGTATTAAATGTGTACATTGTAAATTTAATGGCCTCAATCCGGTTAAGGAAGTGAGGTTCTGCTCCCTACAGTATTTTTACACAGGATGGAGTCCAATAACATGTAAGAATCCTTCTATCCCAAGGGATTTTTCCAATTTCAAATTTAAATTAATATAAGAAAGATTCCAATTAAACTACACAGAAAGAAATGAATATACTGAAAATACGATCTTTTCAAACTACAGTTTGTTGTGAATAACAAATGCTTACTTGAGAATGTTTAATGTAAATATGAATCACTCTTTATATATTAAGATTGCTTCAGTGAATACCTAACAAAGAGATAACAAAAATAAAATCTCAGGCTTCATTTTTCTCCTTTTGTCCTAAATTCAAAAATTAAATAAACACATCATACAAATTTTAATCTGGAGAATAAAGTATATATGCAAATATATAGGTATATGCGTTTTTTTTTCCAGTGACACTTTTTCCCTTGTGGTCAAGTATAAATCTTGCCTAAGAAGCATACTGTCACTATTACAGGAAATCAGATGCAGTGACTTACCACCGATCGCTCCTACTTCTCTGGGACAATGCACCAGAACAGACCTCCACTGTGAACAGAGCTATCTAAACACTGAACACGTGTATGTGTTTAAAGCTAAATTCATTTATAATAAAGAACTGGCCCATGAAAAACAGTTTATAAATCGTTTATCCTGTTCACATTATGCAGAATTTCAATATCATCCACAATGTTAGTACAGTAACTGAAACAGAAAGGAGAATGCTAGGGGGGAAAAAGGTTCAGAGTGTGGCCTGACATATTTCTAAAGGTTCTCTCCTCTAGTCTGCAAATAATGTAAGTTCACTGTTTTCAGAAGGAGAGTAGAGTATTCAGGATTTGTTTATTGTTCAGTTGCCTTCTCCAAAGTGTGATAAGACAGGAATAAACTCAATAATAAATACCTGAAATTCAAACCAATTTAACTATAATCAAGGATATCTTTCTTATCTATTATCACAAACATCCCAATTGCCTCCATCGGTCTTAAAAAATCCTTTCAAAAGTTAAGACACCATTAATTATACCTTATTAATACCTTCAAAACAAAAAAAAAAATATATGTACCATTTAGCATACAAAAGTTACACATTAAAAGTGCATATATATCTTTCTTAATTGGCCCACTCGTTAAATTTACATTTGGTCATCCTTACTTTCAACATGGACAGAATTCTTCATATAAATGTAGGTCACTATAAATTAAAAAAAATTAATTCAGCACAAAACATGCTTTCTTTTTATTGAAATCTTAACCTCAATCAGTTCTCAATCATCGTAAACTTGAATAAACCCACAAAAAACACAAGCAAAGGTTTGTTATGCTTCTCTTAGTTGGTTGGACAGTCAACACACAGACAAACATCATAAATTTTACTAAAAATTTGGGCCAACTCATTGCATATTTGCCCCCTAAAATGAAAAATAAATTAGAATTGAAGCAGTGTATTGCCGTAACTTACCTTGAAGGTAAGCAGGTTCTCCTATATTTATAAAACTTAGACTGGAGACATTATCAGTAATCTCCAATACAAGTGCTTTTAAGAAGAACCTAGTTTTAAACTTTGAGACAGCATAGGACAAACCCTGTAAAATTCATTTTGCTTTTTTCTCAAACTAATGGAAGATCCTTTTCAAACTTAGTATCTTCAGTTATCAATATTACTGCATTATGGAGCTAGTGCAATCCTGCATAGCCTTAGTCAAAATGACAAGGCACAATAAAAAAATTAAAGTATTATATGAACAAGAGAAGTCATTGAAGATAATTTAAGGCCTTGAAGTGAATTAGAGTATAATCAGTCTAATTTAAAGCTGAAGAATAAACCATAAATTATCCACCTGAAATGCAAGCAATATGCTTTTTCAGCTTCTGTTCTGTGGACAAGACAACAGAAACGACTCTTGCTTATGGTTTGTATATTAGAATCCTTCTGGACCTGGAGGAGTAAAAGTCAATTCCATTTTTCTACAGTTCATGGAAGATTTCAGGACTGTTTTAGCCGTTTGCGTGGAATGCCAAACTGTGGACACTGTGCAGATGCTAGTGCTCGGAAGGCTTCTGCAACTAAATGAGGGTGAGACTGAATCATGGACTTCCACCCTGATGTTTCCATTATGTCCGCGGCTTGGCTGGAAAAATAAAGTTAAGTTATGTTTATTAAAGAGTACTTCTCAAAACACATTATTTAAAAAAAAAAAAAATTACAAATTTCAAAATGTTTTAAATAAAACACTTTGCTTCTCTATGTCATCAAACCCCATGAATTCATGAAAATACCATCTTTACCTTACTGGTATTTTCTGTTGCAACTGAAACTATTAAATTCTTCTGGAAGTTCTATACTCTAGAAGTATCTTACACTTTTCTCCATAGTCCTAACTCCCACTGTTACCATTTCTGTACCAGCTCTTTCAAGAGCTTTTCCCTGGCTGTTACACACAGGTTTTCTCTAGAGTTCCAACTTTGGCCCTCTGCTCTTCTCCCTTAAGGTTCATTATTCATCCTATCGTATCCACTCTTCACAATTTTAACTATCATATTCAATGATGAGAACAACTGATTTGCTAAATCCTAGGCCTCCCCACAAGGTACACTCCCAACCACTTTTTCTCTTTATTTGGAAGGGCTTCAGGACCTACAAATTCAGAACCGTCAGGTAAGAACTCAACAGGTCTCTCTCCACGCCCCAAATTCTTCTTCCCTCATTTCCAATCAGCTAATGTTACCACCAACCCCAGTGATTCAAGTAAAAAACCTGAGTCATCCTAGACCATGTCCTTTCCAATCATCAAAAGCCCTATTTTAATTCCCAAAGATATTTCAAATCCCCAGTCAAGGTTCACATCATCTCACATTTGGATTATCACAACAGTCTCCTAATTTGTCTTCTAGTTTCCTATCTTGCTCCTCTCAAACCAGCTTCCATGAGCTGCTTTAATAACACAAACAGGTTTACATTACATCCTCTTCTACTGTTCCCCATTGCCTGTATTCATGTTCTTTAGACAGAGAAACAAGTTTTCCTACTTCCTCTACCTGTGCACCTTGTGCTTACATGCTCGGGCATTTCACACACTGATACAGAACTGCTCGCTGTATATTAACTGAGCATGCAGAGTAAATACCGAATAACAAATCTAGTTATCCTCGTCTCTTTTCTCCCTTGTACTTATCACCATTCAAATAATATCCAAATATTATAGACTGTCCTTTGAAAATACTGTATCTTTCCATTTCTCTCTAGCCCCAACTACTACCACTCAAGTCTAATTTCAACCTTCATCTCTTGCCTGAACTACTCCAATAATGTTCCAAGGTGTCTACCTGTAGTTGACCTCGCTCCTCAACTACCACCACCACCTCGAGCTCCCCACAATCGATTCTCTACCCTGCATGCAGAGATTGCTAAAAATGAAAACCTGATCATGTCCTACACTAGGTTAAAACCTTTCACTGTATGCCCATTTCTCTTTGAATAATGTCTTAAAGTCTCAGTGTTATTTACATGTCCTTCTAGGATCTGATCTCTGCCTGCTTTCTCTAGCTTCTTCTTCTCATAACCTCACTCTGACTCTATATTGTTCTTTCTTATCACCCAAACTTTGCACAACTGATTCCCTTTTTGTGGGATAGACTTTCACACTTCCTCCCTCTTCTTTACTAGGGTAACTCCTACTTATACTTCAGGTGCTTATTCAATAATTCCTCAAGAAGGCTTTCTACCCCTAGTTTAGGTAAGGTTCTTTTTGCTATATGCTTGGATGGGTATGCTATACATTATCTATTGTTACACTTTATTTCAATTACTTGTCTAATTCCTATTTGCCTCCTGCTAAACTATAAACTCCATGAAGGCAGGGGGAACATTTGTCATGTTCACCACTATACTCTTCGGATAAGTACAGTGCCTAGGGTATTTACTGGGTAATAAATATAAATATCTGTCGAATGATCACTTACTGCTTCATGCTTCTATACTTTGGATTGAGCTATCCTTTCTGTTCACAATGCCTGTTATTTCCTTCTTAGTTTTGCTATTTCCTATTCATGTTTAAAGCCTCAGATGTCATCTCCAGGAAGCCATCCCTAAACCATCCAGCCTTTATCCAGTGCCCTATACATATTTTCCTTTATCACATTACTTACCACATTATAATAATATATTTATGTACTTAGCTTTTATCATTAGATAAATTTCTCAAGAGAAGGATTTTTCCTAATTGTTTTTATATGCAACTCCTTAGCATGGTGCTTGAGACACAACAGATGCTAGGTAAATGTTTGTGGAACTAAACAGTAGCTAATAACAACTTTTTTCAATTTGCCTGACATCATATTACCTCTATGTCATTATGTTTATAACTTAACTAATTGTTCAGAATCAAATAGATACCTCTTAATATATCTGACATTTTCATTTATTTAATTCAACAAATATCTATTGAAGATCTGTATATACAACAGCTTCTCCAGAGGATGTGAAATAAACTGGCATTTTGACAGTGAAAAAAGTTGTACAATGTAAAATATTTTAACAGAATAAAACTAGAACTTGAAAGTGGCTAAGAACAAAGGATCACAAAATTATCATTTACTGCTAATACATTATATTTTAGAATCAAATGGATTTTTTTAGGATCAAATGCCATGATGATAATGTATTATCAACACACTAACCAATATAGAAAACAACCAATAACTTAAAAGTAGTCACGGATGAAAACAATGGGAAGTAATTAGGTCAACACTCATTGTCTATAACTCTTTTTTCACTTATATCAACTTTTGATAGTATGTGAACATGGAATTGAAGGGTTTACAGGTAAAAACTAATCAAAAGCAGGTGCAAATTCTTCAAACTATCTAGTCTTCACCTTTTTTGACTTTGAAAAATTACAAAAAGTAGACAAATCACTCTAAAAATGAGAGAAGAAAACATAAGAAGGGAATAGTAAGTTCTAGTAGTTCATATTCAGAAGGCCCAGGCTTAGAAACATGTAACAACTACCACACCTCTTACAGTTTTACCAGGGAAAGGAAAGAACAAATTGAACCATTTGGGAATATTAAACAGCTAGTCTAAAATACCATATGATTCAAGGGACTTGGCTAACCTAGAAGCAGTGGGTGAACATTCAAATGTAAATATTTTCTAGGCAAATATGGAGGGAACACTCCTCAGAGGATAAAATGAGTATTTCCCACATTTTTAGAAATGCTTTCTGAAGGGGCAGGGAAAAGCTCTCCAATAGCCATTGAAATACCTGGACTCAGTTATATACTATGAGCATATGTGCTTAAGAAATTAAAATGTAGATCCCAGTTCACATTAGAAGCTGATCCACAAGGGAGCATAGCCTCAAGAATCCACTAAGTCAAATTATTATTTTTTAAAATAACTGGCAGTTTGCTTCATATAACTAATATCTGGATTCATACTTATTGCAGATGAGTAAAAGGCTATGCAAACACTTAATTTCATGTATGCAGATCAACTTTAAGTCAGAAACTGATGTCATCTTACTTGCTGTTCCAGTTTTTCCCATCTTTACACCCAAGCTGTCGAAGTACACTGCACCTGCATTGAAGATTTAAACACACTTAAAAAAAATCCGGTGAAAAAATGTTGAAGGTGTCATGCCCACTGAAATACAGGCATAGCTTACCTATTAATAAAGTCTATGGCTTGTGCTTTCAACTGTTCTGCACTGTGCAAATCTGCAAGGACAAGGGTATCAGCAACATTTTCTACTGAGAGGTTACTACACAACGCTTCTTCACACATGACCTTCAGCCGTTCCAGTGCATACTATCCAAAAGGAAAACAACAATTAAACATTTACTCAAATTACCAAGTTTTAAATACTTGGTATTTGTAATTTAGAAAATATTTGATATCTGTAACTTAGAAAATAAAGTTAAAGCACATTATACTTTGAACTGAGAATAAAAGTCTTTTATTTTTTAAAAGATGATTATTTATTTTTGAGAGACAGAGAGAGAGAGTGAGAGAGCGCGCGCTAGAGCAGGAGCGGGGGGGGGGGGGGGGGTGTGGGCGGAGCAGAGGGAGACTCCCTGCCAAGCAGGGTGCCAGATGTGGGGCTTGATCCTAGGACCCTGGGATCATGACCTGAGCTGAAGGCAGATGCTTAACTGACTGAGCCACCCAGGTGCCCTTATGATTGAGAATAAAAAAAGTCTTAAAGTTATTTTAACCTAGTATTAAGAAGATACAAATGAATTCAAGAGAAAGACTAATTTTCTTTAGCAAATTGTGATTTGTGCAAAATACATACTGTCAATTTTAAAACAGGGTTTTATTCTTTTAAAAAACCCTTCTTGCTCAATACTCTTAATTGAGTGAATTTCTTTTCTCAAAACGCCAAAGTGTACCAGCCAGTACACTGTATGTTGCCACTGCTCAGTCTTGAAGAATGAATTATAAAGCTGAAAAAATCATTTTGATAACCACTTCTTTAGTTATTATGACAACTTCAGCAGCTTTATTGAAGTATAATTGATATACAGCAAACTGCACATATTTAAAGTTTATACTTTGCTAAGTTTATACCATATAACCATCATTAAATCATGACATTGAACATATTCATCATCCCCAAAAGTTTCTTCCTCTTTGAATTCCTCCCCTCGCCCCACTCCAGGCTACACCTCTGATATGCTCTCTCCTGCTGTAGTTTGCATTTTCTGGAGTCTTCTACAAATGGAATCATATAATTTGTACTCATTTCTGACTGGCTTCTTCTACTCAGCATACGTATTTGAGATTATGCATGTCTTTGCCATTTTATCAACAGTTCAATGCTTTTTATTGCTAAAAAAATATCCCATTGCGTATAGACATACCACATTTGCTTCTGAATTCCTCTGTTGAAAAACACTTGGGTGTTTCCAGTTTTTTAGCTATTACAAATAAAGCTTCTATTCACATCCAAGTCACTGTATGGGAATATGCTTTCTTTTCTCCTGGATAAAAAAGTAGACTTCCTAGATCGTAAGTGTGAAGCTTTTTAAGAAGCTGCCAATCTTTCAAAGTGGTTGTAACATTTTACATTTCCATCAGCAGTGTATGAGAGTCCTAATTCTTACACATCCTTGACCATACTTAATATGGTCTTTGTAATCTCAGCTATTATAATACATGTGTAGAAATATCTCATATGGCTTTAATTTACCTTTCCCTAGTAACTAATGAGCATCTTTTGATGTGGTTAAATGACATTAGTTCAGAAAGTGTTTGTTCAAATATTTTCTTTATTTTTAGAAATAGCATTGTTAGGTGCCTGGGTGGCTCAGTCAGTTAAGCATCTGCCTCTGGCTCAGGTCATGATCCCAGGGTCCTGGGATTGAGTCCTGCATCAGGCTCCCTGCTCAGCAGGGAGTCTGCTTCTCCTTCTACCCCTCCCCCCTGTCATGTACTCTCTAATAAATAAAATCTTAAAAAAAAAAAGTAAATACATATTTCCTTTAAAAAAAAAAAAGAAATAATATTGTTTTCTTGTAATTGAGTTTTGACAGCTCTTTATATAGTTTGAATACAAAAGTCCCTTAGCAGGGATGCCTGGGTGGCTCAGTCAATTAAGCAGCCAACTCTTGATTTCGGCTCATATCATGATCTCAGGGTCATGAGATCAAGCTCTACGTCAGGCTCCACGCTCAGGAGTCTGCTTGAGATCCTCTCCTTCTCCCTCTGACCCTCCCCCTGCTTGTGTGTTCTCTCTCTCTAAAATAAATAAATAAATCTTAAAAAAAAATAAAGCCATTGAGCAGCTATGTTCTGAATAAAAGCTGCTCATTGGATATATGCTTTGCAAAGTGTTTTGTCCTAGTTTGTGGCTAGTCGTTTCATTCTCCCGTGTTTTCTGAAGTTCTTAAATTTTTCTTAAGCCTAATTTATCAATTTTTCTTTTATGTATTATGTTTTTTGGTGTCATAGCTAAGAAGTCTGCCTAAAACAAGATTGTGAAGACTTTATCCTATGTTTTCTCTCAAAGTTTTAAATTTTAGATCTATAATCCATTTTGCATTACTTTTTGTATTTGGCTTGAAGTTCATATAAAAAGTTCATTTTTTTCAGGTATATAGGTATCCAATCCCTTCTTTACTGAACTGTCTTTCCACCTTTATCAAAAACTGGTATCAGTGTATGTGACAGTCTATTTCTGTACTTTCCATTCTGTTCCAATAAGCTGTCTATCTTGTAACCAATACAACACTTCTTAAATCCTGAAGCTTATTTTTATTTATTTTTTAATAAGATTTTATTTATTTATTTGAGAAAGAGGGAGAGGGAGAGCACAAGCAGGGGGAGCAGCAGAGGGAGAGGGAGAGGCAGGCTCCCCGCTGAGCAGGGAGCCCCATGCGGGACTCAAACTCAGGACCCCAGGATCATGACCTAAGCCGAAGGCAGACGCTTAACCGACTGAGCCACCCAGGTGCCCCTTAAATCCTGAAGCTTTATACTAAGTCTTGTTACCATGCAGTTTTAGCTCTCCACTTTGACCTAGGTTCTTGCACTTGCATGTAAATTTTATATCCACTTGTCAAAAAAAACCAGAACAAAACAAAACCTGCTAAGGACATGCTGGTTCTACTAGTGAATTTTATTTTATTTTATTTTTAATTTTATTTATTTGACAGAGTGAGACACAGAGAGGGAACACAAGCAGGAGGAGTGGGAGAGGAAGATGCGGGGCTTGATCCCAGAACCCTGGGATCATGACCTGAGCCGAAGGCAGATGCTTAATGACTGGGCCACCCAGGCACCCCTCTACTAGCGAATTTTAAGAACTGAAATTTTAATATTGAGACTACTAGCCCATGAACAAAATTTCTCTTTCCATTTATATTTAGGTAGTACCTGGGAATTTCACTTATCAATATATTGTAATTATCAGTTCAGTCTTTTGACATCTTTTGCCAGATATATGCCTGTATATTTAATATTTTTGATGTTACTGCAAATGTCATTTTTAATTTAAATTTTTATTGAGATAGTTATAGGTTCATGTGCAGTTATAAGAAATTAATAGATTCCAGCTTGAGAGAAATATGGCAACAAAGTAGGAGGACTCTAGGCTCTTCCTGTCCTATGAACACAGTTAGATTAACTATCAAATCATCCTAAATACCCCAGAAATAGACTGGAAGACTGACAGAACAAACTCCACAGCTAAAGGGAGAGAAGAGGCCACACTGATAAAGGTAGGAAGTGTGGAGACCTGGTTTAGGGGAGAATGGATTGTGGGTGCTGTGGAGGGGAGGGAGCTGCGGTTGTGGAGAAGGGTGAGAGAGAGAGGAACACACAGGGGAATGCAAAGGGGAATGTTTCCCCAAAAATACTGGCTTGAAAATGAGAGGACCTGAATTTCATGACGTCTTCCAACAAGTGGGGCTTAAAGCCTAGAGTTTTAAAGATCTGTGGGCTTTGGCTCAGATAGAGTTCAGAGGGTAATGCCCTGCTCCTGGACGGAAGGCAGACAAAAAACCCAGGGGCAGGCTGTGTGGAAACAGCTATCTGAAGAATGTTGGGACACATCAGGGTAAGATTATTTGCTCTTCTCTGAGAGCATCCCTGAGAGGCAGCATTCACAGCGACACCTCTCCTAGAACAAAGGAGCTAGCCAGGGCCAGTTAACTTGCCCACCCCTCAGCATAAATACAGAGCCAGCACTGCACTGACACTGGCTGCCTTAATTGCTAACATCAAGCCCCACTCCCTTGCACTCTAGCAGGACCACCCTTCTCAGTCAAGCTTCCGTCAGTCCCAGCATAGCAGGCCATTCCTCCAGAAAACCAGCACAAACCCTGCCCATAGTTCTGTAGGGCCTCAGTTCCAGATGAAGTGGTGTCAGGTCTCATTTCACAAGCAGCCTAGAGCACACCTAGTTAAAACTCACCATATTCACATCCAGGGATGAAACTCTGCCTCCCTCAGGGAAGGAGAGTCTTGTGGACAACTGGCCTAAAGGACAGAGTAGCCAGAACACAACAGTGCATACAGAACACACTGGAAACACTCCCTGGAAGTGCAAGGCCCTGGGCACTACATCACCTCTTCTTCATTAGGCCATTACTTTCAGGAACAGGAGACATAACTGGCTTTTCTAACACAGAGAAGCAGGCCCAGACTTAGACAAAATGAGAAGACAGAGAAAATTATCCAAAATGAAAGAACAAGATAAGGTCATAGCCAGAGATCAAAGTGAAACAGATATAAGTAACATGCCTGATGAATTTAAAGCAATGATCATAAAGATACTCACTGGACTTGAGAAAAGAATGGAAGAAATCAGTGAGACCCCTACCACAGAGATAAAAGAATTAAAAAAGAATCAGAGATGAAGAATATAATAAACAGGATCAGAAACAGGCTTGATGCAATGAACAGCAGGCTGGAAGAAGCAGAGGAACAGATCAGTGAACCAGAAGACAAAATAATGGAAAATGATGAAACTGACCAAAAGAAAGAATTATGCATGAGAACAGACTTAGGAAACTCAGTGACTCCATCACGTGTAACATTCCTATTCTAAGAGTCCAGAAGAAGAACAGGGAGCAAAGGAGACAGAAAATTTACTTGAAGAAATAATAGATAAAAATTTCCTTAATCTGGGGAAGGAAAAGACCTGCAGATCCAGGAGGCATAGAGAACGCCCATCAAAATCAACTAAAGCAGGCCCACACCAAGACATATTATAATTAAATTTGCAAAATATAGTAATAAAAAAAAAAGTCTTAAAAGCAGCAAGACAAAAGAAGTCCTTAACTTACAAAGGAAGACCCCTAAGGCTAGCTGGAGATTCTCAACAGAAATTTTGGCAAGCCAGAAGAGGGTGGCATGATATATTCAAAGTGCTGAATGGGAAAAATCTGCAGCCACGAATACTCTATCCAGCAAGGATTCGTTCACAATAGAAGGAGGGGCGCCTGGGTGGCTCAGTCCTTAAGCGTCTGCCTTCGGCTCAGGTCATGATCCCAGGGTCCTGGGATCAAGCCCCGCATCGGGCTCCCTGCTCCACAGGAAGCCTGCTTCTCCCTCTCCCACTCCCCCTGCTTGTGTTCCCTCTCTCGCTGTGTCTCTCTCTGTCAAATAAATAAAATCTTTAAAAAAAAAAACAAAAAACTCCACAATAGAAGGAGAGATAAAGAGTTTCTTAGAAAAACAAAAATTAAAGGAGTTCTTGACCACTAAACCAACGCTTGCAAGAAATATTAAAGGGTACTCTTTGCAAGACAGTCCAAAAGTAACAAAGACAAGAGAGGTTCAGAGAAAATCTCCAGAAACAATAACAAGTAATAAAATGGCAATAAATACATAGCTATCAATAATTACTTCGAATGTAAATGGACTAAATACTCTAATCAAAAGACACAGAGTGTCAGAATGGATAAAAAAAAACAAGACCCATATATGCTGCTTATAAGAGATTCATTTTAGATCTAAAGATACCTGCAGATTGAAAGTGAGGGGATGGAGAAAATTACCATGCAAATGAATGTCAAAAGAAAGCCAGAGTAGTGATACTTACATCAGACAAACTAGACTTTAAAACAAAGACTGTAACAAGAGACAAAGATGGACACTATATAATAATAAAGGGGACAATCTAACAAGATACAAGAATTGAATAATCATAAATTAGTCCATAAAGAGGCAAACGCAAGAAAACTAAAATCATACAATGCACCTTTTTTGACCACAATGCTATGAAACTGCAAGTCAACCACAAGAAAAAAATCTGGAAAGACCACAAATACAGGATGTTAAACAACACGCTATTAAACAATGATGGGTCAACCAAGAAATCAAAGAAGAAATTAAAAAAAAAATACATGGAAACGAAAGTGAAAACAGTATGGTCTAAAACCTTTGGGATGCAGCAAAAGCAGTCCTAAGATGGAAGTATATAGCAATATACACGCCTACCTCAAGAAAGAAGAAAAATCTCAAGCTAACTTTTCACCTAAAGGAGCTAGATACAGGATAACAAAGCCTAAAGCCAGCAGAAGGAAGGAAATAATAAAGATTACAGCAGAAATAAGTGATACAGAAACTAAAACAAACAAAAAACAACAAAAAAAAACCCCCAGTAGAACAGATCAATGAATCCAGGAGTTGGGGGAAAATTAATACAATTGATAAACCTCTAGCCAGACTTATCAAAAAAGAGAAAGGACTCAAATAAATAAGATCACAATGAGAGGAGAAATAACAATCAACATCACAGAAATACAATTATAAGAGAGTATTATGAAAAACCATATGCCCAACAAATTGGACAACCTAGAAAAAATGGATAAATTCCTAGAAACATATAAATTGCCAAAACTAAAACAGGAAGAAATAGAAAACTTGAACAGACGGATAACCAGCAAAGAAACTGAATCAGTAATCAAAAAACTCCTAACAAACTAAAGTCCAGGATCAGATGGCTTCACAGGCAAATTCTACCAAACATTTAAAGAAGAGTTAATACCTATTCTTCTCAAACTATTCTAAAAAACAGAAAAGGAAGGAAAACTTCCAAATTCATTCTATAAGGCCAGCATTACTCTGATACCAAAACCAAAAAAAGACACCACTAAAAAGGAGAACTATAGGCCAATATCCCTGATCAAGATAGATGCAAAAATCCTCAACAAAAACTAGCAAACTGAATCCAACAATACACTAAAAAAATAATTCACCACAATCAAGTAGGATTTATTCCCGGGCTGCAAGGGTGGTTCGGTATTCATAAATCAATCAACATGACAGATCACATTAATAAAAGAAAGGATGAGAACCATATGATCATTTCAATAGGTGCAGAAAAGGCATTTGACAAAGTACAACATCCATTCATGATTAAAAAAAAAAAAAAAAAAAACCCTTAACAAATTAGGTTTAGAGGGAACAGACTTCAACATACAATGACCATATATGAACTATCACCCTCATTGGGGAAAAACAGAGAGCCTTTCCCCTATGGTCAGGAACAAGAAGACAAGGATGTCCACTCTCACCAACATAGTACTGGAAGTTCCAGCCATGGCAATGAGACAACAACAAAAAAATAAAAGGCATACAAATTGGCAAGGAAGAAGTAAAACTTTCCCTATTTGCAGAAGACATGACTCCACCAAGAAACCGCTAGAACTGATGCATGAATTCAGTAAAGTCTCAGGATACAAAATCATCGTACAATCTGTTGCATTTCTCTATACCAATAATGAAGCAACAGAAAGAGAAATTAAGGAATCAATGTCATTTACAACTGCACCAAAAACGATAAGATACTTAGGAATAAACCTAACCAAAGAAGTGAAAGACCTGTACTCTGAAGAATATACAACACTAATGAAAAAAATTAAGATGACACAAAGAAATGGAAATACATCCCATGCTCATGGATTGGAAGAACAAATATTGTTAAAATGTCATATTACCCAAAGCAATCTACACATTTAATGCAATCCCTATCAAAATATCAATAGCATTTTTCACAGAGCTAGAACAATCATAAAACTTATATAGAACTACAAAAGACCCTGAACAGCCAAAGCAATCTTGGAACAGAAAAGCAAAGCTGGAGGCATCACAATTCTGGACTTCAAGTTGTATTACAAAGCTGTAATAATCAAAGCAGTATGGTACTGGCACAAAAACAGACACATAGATCAATGGAACAGAATAGAAACCCAGAAATGAACCCAGAACTATATGTCAATTAATCTTCAACAAAGTAGGAAAGAATATCCAATGGGAAAAAGACTGCCTCTTCAACAAATGGTGTTGGGGAAACTTGACAGCAACATGCAAAAGAATGAAACTGGACCACTTACTTATACCATTCACAAAAATAAATTCAAAATGAAAGACCTAAATGTGAGACCTGAAACCACAAAGATCCTGGAAGAGAACACAGGCAGTAACTCTTTGACATCGGCCGTAGCAACTTCCTTCTGCATATGTCTCCTAACACAAGGGAAACAAAAGCAAAAGCACTGGGACTTCATCAAAATAAAAAGCTTCTGCACAGCAAATGAAACAATCCACAAAACTAAAAGGCAACCTACAGAATGGGAGAAGATATCTGCAAATGATATATCCAGTAAGGGGTTAAAATCCAAAATAGATGAAGAACTTATAAAACTCAACACCCCAAAACCAAATAATCCAATAAAAATGGGTAAAAGACATGAACAGACATTTTCCCAAAGATGACATATGCATGGCCAACAGACACATGAAAAGATGTTTAACATCACTCATCATCAGGGAAATGCAAATCAAAACTACAATGAGATATCACCTCACACCTGTCAGAATAACTAAAATCAACAACATAAGAAACAAGAGGTGTTGGTGAGGATGTGGAGAAAGGGGAACCCTCTTACACTGTTGGTGGGAATACAAACTGGTGCAGCCACTTTGGAAAACAGTATGGAATCTCCTCAGAAAGTTAAAAGTAGAAAATACAAAAATACTGACTCAAAGGGATATATGCACCCTGATGTTTACAGAAGCATTATCTATAATAGTCAAATTAAGAAAATAGCCCAAGTTGATATTTTTATATATATATATATATATATATATATATATATATATATATAATGGGGGGGTGGAATAGAATTTTACTTAGCCAAAAAAGGAATGAAATCTTGCCATTTGCAATGACATGGATGGGGCTAGAGAATACTATGCTAAGTGAAAAAGACAAATACCATATGATTTCACTTATATGTGAATTTAAGAAACAAAACAAATGAGCAAAGAGGAAAAAAAAACAGAGAGGCAAATCAAGAAACAAGTCTTAACTACAGAGAACAAACTGATGGCTACCAGAAGGGAAGTGGGTGGGGGGATGGGTTAAATAGGTGATGGGAATAAAGGAGGGCACTTGTGATGAGCACCAGGTGATGTATGGAACTGTTGAATCGTTATACTGTACACCTGAAGCTAATATTACACTGTATGTTAACTAATTGGAATTTAAATAACAACTTGGAGGAAAAAAAACCAGATTCTATATACACTTGGCCTGGTAATGGCCCCACTGGTAGTATTTTACAAAACAAGTACAATATTGGGGTGCCTGGGTGGCTCAGTTGGTTAAGCGTCTGCCTTCAGCTTGGGTCATGATCCCAGTCTCCTGGGATCAAGGTCCGCATTGGGCTCCCTGTTCAGCAGGCAGCCTGCTTCTCCCTCTCCCTCTGCCATTCCCCCAGTTTGTGCTCTCTCTTTGTCAAATAAATAAAATCTTTAAAAAAAAGTACAATATCACACACTCTCTTTTTCCCTCTCTGTGTGTAGTATGTGTGTTGTGTATGTATATATATGTATACATGTATGTATATATACATGCACATATTCACACACATAGGCATATGCATAAACTTACATATTATACGCATGGACATAAGTGGCATGAACATCAATACTTTTCAGAAAAACCTCCAAATATGCTTACAGGACTGAGAATTATTGGCTTTGAGATTTTCTGGTATTTTTGCGTTGTTTCTCAAACTTTAAGAAATCACCATTATAGGGGCACCTGGGTGGCTCAATTGTTTGGGCATCTGACTTCGTCTCGGGTCATGATCTCGGGGTCCTGGGATCAAGCCTCATGTTGGGCTCCCTGCTCAGCGGGGAGTCTGTTTCTCCCCCTCTCTCTGCCCCTTCCCCACCCCCGTTCATGGGTGCGTGCACTCTCTCTCTCAAATAAAAACATAAATTAAAAAAAAAAAAATCACCATTATAAAAGAACATCATAAAATTAACAATTTTTTTCTCTTTTCTATGCTATCATGTTAAAAAATAAATCTCTGAATACAGGAAATTAAGTTAGAAAAAAATCCAATATTTTCTTCTTTTTTATTATTTTATTTTATATATTCTAACTAGTTCAAGATATTTTTATGCCTTATTGATTAAAAAAATCTCATTTCCATATCTTCACTGTATGCTATTTCATAATATGCTCAAGAGCCATCTATAAATAGTACAAATTAATTCTTCAATATTTTAAGTTATTTGGGGTTTTCATTTGATGATAGCTTTCTAGACACAATAAGCTTGAGGAGATTCTTCAGCTTTTTAAGACCTACTTACTTACTTTGTCTGCAGCTGCCAACAAGTTGTCAGCCATTTTGTCAAGGTTTGGTGCTTTTCCTGTGTAAATGAATCTCATCATTTCTTTAAAAACCTCAGGGTCTACATCATTTATTTCCACTCGATTCTGATATTAAAAACAACATAAAAAAGTTATACTCAAAGAACATACACACGCACAAATGAACCAAAGCGAAACTTGAATAATAATTTAACTAAATCTGCACCCAAGTGCTCTATTTTAAACTCTACTTGAAAATGGAGGTAAGTAAATCTTCAGTAAGCTAAGCAAGCAAAGTGAAGCAGGCAGGTCTAACAGAAGTATACCCAGTCAAGCACTACCATGTAGGTATATAAAACCTCAATTTCTCAATTATAAAAACAAAAACAAACGAAAGCCTTTAGGCCAAACAAAATACACGTGTTCAGTTCTTAACCTCTATCTTAGAAGAAGACAGCTATTAACTTTTTCTTTGTTGAATTCCAAGGTCATAGTACAATGCCTAAGACCCCACAACCAATGGTACTATTCCCAGCTTTAAGCAAAAGTAGGGTCAGGTATTTCAAATAATTCCACAGCCCACTACCTTGGAATTCTCCCTTTTGCAAAAATGACATGTCATACTATCTACTGGCAAATTACCTCTCTGCTCAAAACATACTTGAGTCCAATGAGTAGTAATTCCTTTTTTACTCCTACATCTTCGTATTTGGTTTCTCCTGGGATCAATGAAGCTAAACATCTAACACTAAACAATACCAAACTTTTCTGACCCTTTGCTGACAATAACATTTGACATTATTCATGTCTCCTCATGTGGAAGTGATCAGAAGGCTAATCATAGTACCTGGCAGAACAACAATCCAAGGAAAGAAAGCAGCTATTTGCTGCAGCCTTTAGTTCTACAGAAAGAACGAAGGCGAGCCACATAAATAAACTTTGGAGTTACCCAGTTAGAGCATGAAGGCTCACATGTAATGCAACCAGCAAAGAATCAATCTCTGATCTTTAATCTGACTACATTTCAAGATGACAGGTGAAGAAGAAACATTTGGGAAAACCAAAGATGTAATATATTGATTAAATATATAATAACAATGATGTAATTTATGTCATTTTTTAAAAATCTAATAAGTATCTTCTTATTTTAGTGGTAAAAAGAATGTATAATTCCAAAATCAACACATAGTCTAGAAAAGAGGAATAAACATCTTAACCAGGAAACTCTCAAATAGCTATGGACCAGAACCACTCTTCTGGATAACAACTACCCACTTAGTTTGCCACCAAATGGACAACAAAATAGGTATTATCTGGAATATTCATCCACATTAGGCTACATCTATTGTTCTACTACAGAACACATTTTTTTTCCTATCCTTCTATTTCTAAAATCATAATGTAACAATGAGAACATGCACCATTACTTTCAATATATACATTTCACTATTCTACAGTAGTACAAATTAAATATTAGCCTTTAAACCATGTTTACCTTTTTGCTTTCTTCCATTTCATGTTCAAACATTGCATTAAAAACTGGGGATCGAGCTGTAACAAGATTATGCATCATTATTTAATGCACAGATTTATGGGAAAAATGTACAATATTACCCAAAAGTTGAAAGTACCTGCAAGTACAGATTTATGAGCTTTAAATTCTTGTCCTCTCACAAAAAAACTGCAATCTGTAAATCTTGTGTTTTCCCAGAGATTACCTAAATCTTCTGCTAGTCGACATTCAGGCACCTTCAAAGTATTTGTATTAGTATGTCCTGATATATTTACTGAATCTTGGACCACACTCACCTAATAAAAAAGGGACAGCAAGAAAAACACTTATACAAATTAGTATCAGTAGTTATTAAGTCTATACTTAAATTTCTTATCATTAAAATCATTTGGACAATTCAAAGTACTCCTGATCAAAAATGTTAATACTGGGAACTAAATTTAAGGATACAATTTAAAGGACAGAATATAGAAAATACTGATTTTCACGTGACATTTTATGTAAATAAATGGCTTATTGATTGGTTGGAATGCTTGGTTATTAAAGTAATCACAAAAACTATTTCTCAGGAAAATAAAAGTCATAAGATGATGTCAAACTGAAACAAGCAGGAGACATTTTTGTGAGGTGAAGGAAGAAATTTCTTTAATTTTTATTTTCTCACACCAAAGACCTATCAACATTTAAAAATTACTACACATGTAATAAACATGGCATCACACTCATAAGGACTTTTTATAGTATTAAAAAAGGTTATAAAATTACAGTCTATGATATGTAACTTGGGAAGTACTGTAGGTGTGATTTCTACATGTTTTGACTCTAGTAAAATTTATTTAAATATCTAGTAATATTGATTTAAACTGTAAAGTACAAGAATTCTCACAAAACCAATTGTACTCATTAAAATTCATGGAAATCTTTTATAATAATCAACAGTAATAATAATACAATTTAGTTCAATTTGTAGACCTTTTGTTTATGAAATAATAAAAGTATGATTAAAACAATGCTTTTATACAGATTTCAATATAATATGAATTAAATTTTCTCTCATTAAAGAGGACTATATACTGAATAAAATCTTAAAACACGATTGAGTCTTGAGCACCACTTTTAAGAAAAAGTATGTTACTAATATTAGAAATTTCATATTACATTTAATAAGTGGAAGAAAATACTACTCAATTATTAAAGCAAATATTTCAAAAAAAAAAAAAGCAAATATTTCAGAGTAAATGAACCATTAGTGCATTAGTACTATGTGTTAGTTATCTACTGTTTTAAGCTTCTAAGTTTTGTGGTCATTTGTTAGCTAACACAGAATATATAATAATGGTACAATATAAAATATCTCAAGAATATTAAATCTCAGGAAGTTCTCCTTCATCCTGATGTATATAAACATGTATCACATGGGAATGGATGGATACTTCTAAAGAAAAACTTTATTTTTCTGAGGATATTTTTATTAGCCATTTTGTTTTCTCAACTTGCATTATTAACTATTTGGCATCATATATATCATAGAAATCATCTAATCCAATCACCTTATTTTATAGAAAGATTTCAAAGGAAGATCAAAGAAGGTAACTAATGTGTCAATCACACTGGCAATCAGTATCAAAGGAAGACTAGAGACTATAATTCTCAGATCCTTTTTTTTTTTAAATCATTCTTTGTACTACACAAATACTTCTTTGGATATCTTTTAAAATCATTAGCACTACTTTAATGCAACTATGGTTCAAAAAGGATTTATTGCAACAATACTGTGAGATAATTTTCTACATATAGAAGCCAAGACATTGTGTACATAATAAATTAATAAATAAATAAATTAATTCTAGCAATAAAGGTTCTCTGTTCTATTAATTTTTTAATTATCCAAATTGTTTCTAAAATGACTACAAAAAAGAAAAACTTCACTAATCCTTACCTGATTACCCTATTACGCTACCCATTATAACTTAATAATACTTTAAAAATGCTGGTGTTGATACTCAGGATTTAGTTAGAGATCACTTTTTTATCATATAGACAATATTTATTTCTTCCTATCAAGTACTGGTCTTAAAAATTTCTAGACATTAGAAAGTGGATCAGTTCAATTACTTGCATAAAGTATGCAGTCAAGTCATAAAAATATGACAACATATTTAATTTTAGGAAAGGATTTTTTAAATTCTATTTATTACTTGTTATTGTAACTCAAAATAATACATTAAATGTAAAAATTTGGCCAAAATCAGGTGATAGAAGAAATAAAATGATCAAAAAATAAAGCCATTTTTATCAGGCATAGCTATTGATGATGTTATATTTTTATTTTGTATATGTAATCATAATTCAGAAGAAGTTGTATTATTAACATACATCTACATAGTATTATCATGGCGACCACAAATTTTAACTAAGACTTAATTAACATTTCATACTTCAAGGTGTATTCAAGGGACTATTTATGCAGCAAAAATTAATGATCTAATTAACAATTAATACAGAACAAAATCTGATTATTTTCTGGATACCTATATTTAAGAAACTGGTAAAATTTTAGTTTTCTCTAGCACATATTCAAATACAGGTAATGAACATTCTTACTGAATGGAACCTAGAGTAAAAAATTCAGAAAAAAGTCTGAGATTCTTTCTTAGGGTTAAATTGTTCTTTCAAAATAAAAAGGCAAAGTTACAATATTCAAAATTGACAAATGCTGCAAAACAAATCCTCAAACACATTTGAAAACTCTTCTTCAAATGTGGTTTTAGCTTGTGAGAATATAATTTAGACTAAAGATGAACATGTACAAATTCTAATCAACTGTGACTACCCTAGAAATCTGGGTCTACCATAGTGTGAACTGAGGTGACTACTGTTTCCAGTTTTAAAAAAATCTCAACTCTCCAAACTAGTTTTAAAAACTAGGAATTTATAATGGTTCATCATAGTACAAATTTTGCCACTCTTACCTAACCATCCTTCACAGTGGCTCCACAGTGAGAAACTTTCAACAGTCCAATTTCACATCTTCTAAAATAGTGGATCTTAGACTTTTTGACTGTCCTAGATAGGCATCCTTCTTAAAAATTTGGGTGACAGAAACAGGGCTGTCAACTTTTCATTTTGCCATAAAAGGGCTTTTTAAAGAATAAAACCTAACTTCCATCCATTATCACAAGTATTTTAAAACAGAAGTGATATCTTAGCAACAAAAAAATAGGATGGGAAAAATGGTATATCCTTCTAGATGAATTAACTTTATGAAAAACTCAATACATAACATATATTCTTTCTGTATATGCATAATGTTCTGCAATCGTGGAATACTATGGGTCTACAGACTATGAGACTAAAAATCTACTGGATTTAAAAAGATGAACTAAACAGTTTTCTATTTTTCAAATGTATTCCTCAAGTCCTGTCTTCTGCATCACTTTGGGAGGGAGAGAAGGGGCAGAGCTCTTTACACTGCTAGAGATATCTACCTCTGGCTACTTGCTTCATAGTGGAACTTGCAAGATGAAGTTAGGTCTTGCAGAAAAAGGGTAGCACCCAACTGCCTTACCTGTCTACAGCACCACTTGCAGGGGAGGGGGAGGAGGCAGTTCTTTAGGTAGGGCAGTGCAATGCTTCCTCCTCTTCTGCAAGCAGTGCTGGAGGTGCTGTAGAAGGAAGGGCATCAATGAGAGGTATAGAAGAAATGGTGGAGGGCATGAGGAATGTTCGTTCAAAGTACTTTTTGCCCACCGATGCTAAATACAGTGCCCAGGGTATAAGTCTCTACATCAGTAAAAAGGTACATATTACAAGTATCCAAAACTGAATCTGATCAATGCCAACTTAAAATGTAAGTCATGGTGGGTTATATTTTTAGGAGGTCACTAGCATGTGGATAAAAAAACATACTTCAAAAGTATATATTGAAAAAAGATCTTAATTTCAGCCTTCATTCTGAATTTCTTGGTTGACTAGGTTCCAATATAATATGCTTAGGAAAATATCTGTAAACACGATCTTAATTCTAAAAAAAAAAAAAATATTTTCTTAAAGAGTTTATTTACATAAAGACTTTTAACTGCAGTAAATTTTTGAAATTGGATTACATAGCTTTTTAAGGTCCTTTAAATTCAAAGATTATATGCTTTAAAAAAATTAACATGTTGGAATTTAAGATAACTGCTAAAATTCTGGAAGAACCTACATTAAGGATGTTAAAATTTTTAAATAATACCTGTATTTATTTAAAATACTACTCTGAATATATGTCTATTGGCAACAAGTGTTTTAGTATTTGTTTTACAAATTATTTAACGATAAACTCTGCTGAAGACACTTGTGGTATGTGCTTTACCAACGAAATAATTATATTCATGAATTCATCCTACAGTTCATTTAACTTGTCTAAGTGAAAATAAGATGCACTATATTTGCATTATGTAGTCTCTAGAGCCACATTTCAATTATTTTTCTGACAGCATAAAAACATACAATTAGTTTATAATGTTGCCAAGAAATTCTACATATTTTCTACAAAGAGATTAAAGCTAATTTAGTAGCAGTTAAGGTAAGTTACCATGCTTCCAAGACACTCACTGGTCTATAATAGCTTACTGAAATATATTTAACATTGAGTTTACTTGATCATAACCTTTCAATTAGTTTTCCTATGAAAATTATCAACTACCTTAAACATTTTGATGAAACTATGTTACTGATGTATATTCTCTATAAACTGTATTGGTAACATAATATAATCCTTGAATTCACTCCAAAGAGGAATCTCAACTATTTGTATAGATAAAACCATGTAATGATAACAATGACAAAAGTGAATTCCAGTCTCAAATTAAGACAAATCATAAGTGTAAATTAATACAGGGGCTATGCTGGTTACTGTTAAAATACGACATTTTATACAAATAAATATACCTCACAAGTTCGTGAACAGACATGGGCAAATCTTAAAAATTTGGGATGCTATTTCTTATAATGCTAACATCTATTTAATTAAATGAATCCAACTGTCTGAATAAACAAAAACCTTCCCAATCTCTTCAGGAACTTTCATTATGTATGTATTCAAACTGATAACAATACTAATCATGTTTAATATGGTCAACCTGAATATGACAAAAAATAATGAACATCTATGTTATAATTATTCAGAATGAAGAAGATACTTACAAATTTTCATATAAAGATATACACATCTATAGTCTTCCTAGGAGGAAGAAGTATTTAGTATTTGGGAGTATAACTACCATATATAATTTATAGCTATAGACATGACAGATATTTTTCAGGATGGGCTACTTACTACACTGATTTCTAAAACAATCTAGTCTTACTGGTAAAAACATTTACAAATAAAACCTTATCAATTATACCAATTACTTAATTTAAAAAATATACCCAATTAAAAAAAAGTATACCCAATATAGTTCTACTTTATATTTTTGCTTTATCATGAAATATAACTTTGGAGTTCCTCGAAATAAAAAATATACCCACCTCACAAAATAATGTAAGCTTGTCGTCTGGTAAAAGACCATTAGCTTCATCAAGCAAAAAATCCCTTCGAATGAATTTTTTAAAACCCCAGTCTTTCCCTTGTACAAATCGATATGCTCTTTGGCTTTCTGGTGGAAAACAGAATAGAAGTTTAAATAAAAAAAATCATCTAATTGATAACACAGTTAAATGAATATGCAAAAATAAAACTTGGCCAATACATCCGTCATAAGAATTATAGATATATGTGCTCATAAATGAAATGTCTTAAGAGTTACATCACGTAGGACAAGATTATTTCACAGCAGTATTCAAATTCTGGCCACCATCAATGAGCTCACTTTCAGATTTCTGGATCTCTAAGTAGAAGAAAAGCCGTATCAAATCTCCTGGAGAAGGAAGAGATCTCTCTAAGAATGCAGGCCCTTGAATAATGAAGGAGGAACAAAATACATTGGCATAGGCATATTCCTCCTCATCAAAATCTGATTAGAAACATACCCCTCATTTCTTGCTTCTCCCTCTAAAAATGGACGCTCAAAATCTCCAAGGCATCCTTTAACTTTCCTGGGGCATCTATCCCACTAATTTAAGTTTTAATGAACTAGAGAAAAATCCATCAACTGGTAAAACAAACAAAACAAAAAACACTTAAGTCTCTTATCACTCCTAGATCTTTGGACATAATCCCCTCACCCCTAAAAACAACTTTCATAAAGTCTAAAAGATGATTTTAGTATAATTTGTAAAAAAAACAATAAAGTCTGAGGCAAATGTTTCAAATGGCTAGTATACTATAGAACTGTGTATTATAAAATAAACAAGATCCTCAACAGAAAGTATTTACAATCTGTTATACAAAGTATTAACTGGAGGTGAAAAATCAGTAATAAACCTAATTGAAAGATTCCACATTATGGACTGAATGTTTGTATCTCCCCAAAATTCTTATGTTGAGATCATATCCCCCAAAAGGATGGTATTAAGAGGTCAGTGACTGGAACTAGATGAGTTCATGAGGGTGGAGACCTCCACAAAACTCCCTAGAGCTCAATGAGCCATGTGAAGACAGTGAGAAGTCAGCAGTCTACAACCCAGAAGAAGGCCTTCACCAGAACTTGACCATGCTGGCACTCTGATCTTGGACTTTCAGCCTTCAGATCTGTGAGAAGCCAATGTCTGTTGTTTATAAGCAACCCAGTCTATGGTACTTTGTTACAGCAGCCTAAACCAAGACACCCCACTACCATAAATGTCAGACATGAGGAAAATATATATAAAACAATGTATTACTTAGGCAATAAAAGATATTATTTAAAACTTTATCTGGAGGAAGTTTTTTTTTTTGTTTTGTAATGACGTTACTTGATTCTGTGATTCACTTCTGGAAATCACTTAAAATTTAATGTGGCAGTTTATGATATATTTTCCTACTATGCACACTGTACGTTTCCTACAATGCTCTTCTATTATGAAGTTCTAGGCCACATGGTTTCAGCTGGCTATATATATGAAGCTTTAAAATGAATTTAATAGGCCCTGAGACTAAGGAAAACTGATTTCCTTTTGGTCAGTGTTCAGTCCACTGCTCAAAAAAATTCTAGTGACAGAATACCAGAACATTCAATCTCCTTTCACATTGTTCCTCCGATTTTATTATCTGGAAAAACAGTAAGGGAGAACTATTTCCTGAACACCAATTATATTTGCCAGGAACTAAACCAGGCACCTTGCCCTAAAAGCAACTATTTTTCTAAGTGACAAGTAAATATTGTTTTAGGACATGAAAAAGTAAAATTTTAATATTATTTTTAACAAATTTTACATGTCTTATGAAGTCTAAGATTTATTAAAACAACCACAACTCCAGACCAGCATTTAAAATTAAACAATGGCCACACTGCATGTTTGAGGTTAAGTAGATTTCAATGGGGAAAAAAATATATCCTTTTTTAGGTAAAAGTACATAAGTTAACATGCAGTTACTCAGAGACTTCTTTACTTCAAATCACTTACCCATTGCTTTTGTTTCTTCCCTTTTAGCGTTTAGAAGGGAAAATTTGAATTTTGCTCGAACTTCACTTTTTGGGCAGCTGACTAAAAGCAAATATAAGGACAAGTAGTCTTTACTTTCATCATCTAATCCCTTTGGATTTACCCTCAGGCACCTAAAATAAAACAATAGGCTCATATGGAGGAATATAAAACTTAAAACATTCAAAAGAGAGAGGCAATACTGAAATTAGTTGTTAAATATCACAAATAGCACTCCTATCAATATCTCCAGTTCTTTATAATTCTCAATACTATTAGGAAATTATAAATCTAATATAACCCATTAAGAATCAATATCAAAACCATAAAGTAGCTGAAGACTATATCAAAAACAAAAATTCAAAACAAAAATCTTACCATTTCATTTTGTCACTGGGGCTAGATGAGAATGTTGAACTTTTTAACACTTCACCCATTTCCTCTCGACAAAAACTGAAGTTATTAATGGTCCACATGTAGGAAAATTTTACTACTTTAACCTAAGAGATTCAGAAAACCACTTTTACAATGATGACTTTTTTGCTTTTAACTTGTCACATGTTAAAAATCCCGTGACCCACTTTTCTAACACCTGGAATAACTATAACAAAATGCTTTATGATATTTTCAAAATACTATAAAATTTGTAAATGACATAGAGTAAGGCATTTTTAACAGCATGTACCTGTGTATAACACCAGCTTTCTGCTATAGGACCAGTAGACATATCTCCAGGGAGAGGTGGGCTGGGTTCCCGAGACATTGCCACTTTACTGCAGTCTTCCAAGATTTATACAATATCCCACACAGATGAATACTTTACTACAAAGAAAAGAAGTTTCATTTATTGATCGAAAGGTTAGACTGAATCAAGAGGAAGTAAATAAAACAATTAGTTTTCCAAATTTGATTATGAGGGAACATGCAAGGGTTTCATTATTTCAATAATTAAAAAAAGAAATCATAATCCTTTGTGACATGTAACACTTAAAATCTAAACAAACTTAATGCTTATAGATATTATTTTATAAAGGTATACTTATCAAAATAGCACAAACCAAAAAATATAGTTTAATAGTAAGAGTATAAACATAAAATCACAAAATGACATGGACGCTTACTGGCAACAATTGTCATTGTGCCTTGAATAAGGTGGGGGTTAGGAGCACTGAACATCCAGGCAGTCAAAAATCCACATATAACTTTTGACTCCTTAGAAACTTAACTACTAATAGCCTACTATTGACCAGAAGCCTTACTGATAACATGACAGCTGAGTAACACATATTTTATATATGTGTTTTATACTGTATTCTTATAATAAAGTAAGCTAGAGAAAAAGTTATTAAGAAAATCATAAAGAAAATACATTTACTGTACAATATTGATTGAAAAAAAATCTGCGTATAAGTGGACCTGCACAGTTCAAACCCATGTTATTCAAGGGTCAACTAGTATCTGATTCACCTTTATCTTCTGATATATTCACAAAAATCAAAAGGGTTGCAAAGTTAGAACAGTCCTGAAAACTACAAATATTAGTCACTCATCTGTCCAAGTTTTGGTCAAAACAGAGTGGCAACTAACAAGCAATATTTTATGTGAAGAATTACAAAGATTTCCACAGAAGTCTACCTCTATCTCAGATAAACAGGTCTCCGTTGAAGATTTTGTCTCTATCAGAGTGCCCCCTACCAGATAATATGTACTTATAAAATTTCCTCCTAGTTAGCTGTTCTCTTACTACATTCATTTGGACACATAATTAATTCAGCATAATCTTGCCAGAACATTAGTGACTAAAGGATGGTACTTTGCAACGTGGAAAGTCTATAAAAGAAAAGCGAAACTCAAGAGGACATAAGTAGTGTAGTTTGCAGGGGTGTGGGTGGGGGTGTTTCAAGATTACATTCAAACACAGGCACATCATCCAAAATTCGTAAGAAAATATTTGTTCTGTGTCTACAAACAATGAAACCATAGTATGAAACAAGGAAAACAAAGATGGAAGAAAGCTATCGGAAAGATGCACAGATCCACCTGACCTGGCAGCAAAGCTGCTGTTTTCCTGGCTAGGCCCAGACTGATAAAACTACCACTGTTGTCTACTGGGCTGGGAGAGGAAATATGAGCAGAAATATGAATTGGATATTTCTCTTAAGCAAATTCAATTAATAAATGTACTAAAAGAGCAATGATTATCAGAGTTACCTGTTAGAAATATGTGAAAGGGCCCTATCCTAGTTAATACTTTGCCAGTTACTCTAAAGCAAGCTGACAAACCATCATGAACAATTTCAAAAACACAAACCAAGAAAAGTATTTGCACTGCATTACATCACATGAGGGGTTAATTTCCCTAGTATGTAAGAAATTCCTGAAAATTAGAAAAAGTAATGAATACAAATAATTCACAGAAAAAGAACTTTACTTATTGGAGAAATACAAATTAAAAGAAAATTAAGAAGCCATTTTTTAACCTATTAGACTGGCAACAACAATCTAAAAGACTGACAGTATAAGGATAGGCACTCTCATACAGTTCTAGTGGGAATATAAATTATAAAGTTGTTTTAATAATCTCCCTTCTCATTTTTTATGGTGAAATTCCTGACAAAAGAGAAGGAAATGATGCTAATAAAAAAGCTACTAATTTTATTATAAGTATGAGAATACCTATGGCATTTGATGGCTGTGAGAACAATTTATATCATTTCTGGCAACTAAGAATGATTTCAAAAAACATTCAGAAAAATAGTGAGATATACAAGCAATTCACATGAAAAGAAAAAAATTAACCTCATTTGTAATCAATGAAATACAAAAAGAACACATATAATTTTTTACCTATAGTATGGTTAAAGATTATTTTAAATCATTAATCTCTGTACAGCCAACAAAACTGCAGAGGCAGACATTACTGGTAAGTCTTTTTTTTAATTTTTTTTAAAGATTTTATTTATTTATGAGAGAGAGCGCGCACGAGCGAGAAGAGCGCACAAGCAGGGAGAGAAGCAGGGTCCCCGCTGAGCAGGGAGACTGATGCCAGGGCTTGATCCCAGGACCCCAGAATCACGACCTGAGCCAAAGAGGCAGCAGCTTCAATGACTGAGCCACCCAGGTGCCCCGGTTAGCCTTTCCCCTCAAACAATTTTACAATTAGTATCACAAGAAATTCTTTACCAGATTCAGCCTAGATATTTATCCTGGGAAAAGTATTACAACTGTGGAAAAACATAAGTATAAATACAGTATGTTTTTGTGATATACATGTAGAACTATACAACCATTAGCAGTATTAAATTTTCTTAATGACAGGGAAAGTATTCAAGATCTGTTGTGTGTGGGTATATACAATTTTAATTAATGTAATATATTTAATAATATATAATTTTATACTTCTATATATACATATATAAATGAGTATACATATATAAAAGGATCTCACTTATATAAATATAAATAGCATAGAGAGTCAGAGTCAATAGAAGTACAGATGCATGAAAAAAACCAGACTGGCACAAAGATCCCTGAGTTGCACTTTGGCACTACAGTGTCAACACTGATAAGATACACACCTAAATATTAATAGAGGCTATATCTGGGTGGTGAGATTTTCTAATTTTTCTTTATATTAATAAAGAAATTTAAGTCATTTTTTTTTAAGATTTTATTTATTTGTCAGAGAGAGAGAGAGAGCACAAGCAGGGGGAGTGACAGGCAGAGGGAGAGGAAGAAGCAGGTTCCCCACTGAGCAGGGAGCCCGATGCGGGGCTCGATCCCAGGACCCTGGGATCATGACCTGAGCCAAAGGCAGACGCCCAACCATCTGAGCCACCCAGGCGTCCCTTAAGTCATTATTTTTAAAAGTAGAAAATACAGTTATTTGGATACCATATGAACCCACAGAAAACATGTATGTGTGTATGTACGTGTATTACTTTCTAAGTAGTAGAGATTGAGAGATGTTTAGTCAAAGAAAACGTTAATGTTAATCTTCCTAATATTTAAATTTTTGTAAGATACCAACTAATTTAACATTAATAAAATGCATAAAAAAGTTTAAAAAACCAGAAGAGTAAAGAACAGAAATTTCTTTAATGCCTCCACAAGAGCTACTACCCTCCTCAAGTGTAATTCACAATATAATTCATATATAAAGCCAACTAAGATTTGTTTTTTTTCTAACTACTCTTGCAAATGATGCACTTATGGAATGGGGGTATGGAGAATGCTGGTGAGCACTTACAAGACATTACATACCTTGTTATTCTTCAAACAAATCTGTAAGATGTGTGGTAATAATCCCATTTTACCCATGAGAAAATGATCAGACAGGTTAGAAAGCTTAGACTGTAGATAACCAGAAAATGGTTGAACACAAATTTAACGGGCTCCGAAGTCTATATATACTCTTTCCATGGAATCAGCTGCTCTTTCTGATATTACAGAGCTGAAACAGCCCATACCTAACTGGTCCAACTCTCATTTTATAGATGAGGACCAAGAAGAGAGAGATGGCTAGAGAAATAAACTGTCCAAGTTTATACTGATAGATAAATATTAGAAGAAAAAGAACTCCCAAGTTCCATTTCAGTGCTGTTTCCAATATTCTATTTTTTTTTTCTCTCTTCAAAAAAAAAAAAAGAACAGCGGACTATCAATTACATCCAGGACGTTCAGGACTTCCTAATCTTGTTCTTACAGAAAAGCTTGCAGAAAGAGAGAGCAAAACTAAAATAAGATCTAGAGAATAATACAAGATAATCAATCAGCACATATTAACAAATAAGTAAAGGTTTCTCCCATATTCTACATAGGCTTTTAAAAATTTTAAGTAGTGTTTCCTAGTTTTACTTATTAAAGGAAAACAAGACTCTTGTTATTGAAATAAACACATGTAATTTTCTACTTTAACAAACTGTTTGAGTGCCAAATTAGTGTTCAAATGTGTATGTCGGGGTGCCTGGGTGGCTCAGTCATTAAGCGACTGCCTTCACCTCAGGTCATGATCTCAGGGTCCTGGGATCGAGCCCCGCATCCGGCTCCCTGCTCTGCGGAAGCCTGCTTCTCCCTCAACCACTCCCCCTGCTTGTATTCCCTCTCTCGCTGTTTCTCTGTCAAATAAATAAAATAAAATCTTAAAAAAAAATGTATGTCATAGACATACACATAACTTCATAAATTATAAAGAATTTCAAATATTCAGAAAATGTCAACCATCTTCCCACTATCCTTGTGTGCCCTCCCAGCATCAAATCTCCTCTCCCTCCAAGTTATCTGTATCCTGAATTTGTCATCATACCAATGAATTTCTTCACATTCTTATTATCCACTTATGAATCTCTAAACTATATAGATAGAAGCTCAAAGATAATATAATAAAGTATATGTACACAGATGTCACCAAAAATGGCAAAGCAGGGAACTCCAAAACTCCATCCCTTCACAAAAGCAATGAATAAGCTGGGAAAAACTTTTTTGGAACTCTGGAATCAAATCTCTTCCCTGAGAAATGTTGATTTCATTTGCAAGGGAATGGACAAAGGTGCTCTGAAAAACAGTGGAGGCCCTGATAAAAGGCAACTGAGAGGAGACTGGAGAAATCACTGGACATAAAGATTAAACCACAGGTTGGTTGGTTGGCTCGTTTGCCAGAGAGGACAAAAAAGGGAGATAGGTAGAAGTAACCTGCCTGCGAGTCAGAAGAAACCTCAAGCACTGATTTAAAAAACCATCCCTCCAAAGGAACTCAAATTTGATTAGTGTAATCTGTGGAGCAATTAATGCCTGAGGGACTGCTGAAAAAAAGAGTGTAATTAGCACTAGATTAGGGGACCTTTAACAGTTATATGCAGTCAGGAAGATAGTCTAAGAGAGTCCTGCCCAAACTACTGACACTACTGTCATCCCAAAGTAATTGGAGGAAAACTCAAGGTTGTGCCCTTCAGGTGAAACATCCGAAGGCTGAGTGTGTGTGTTTGTGTGCGTGTGTGTAACATCTGAAGGTTGAGTGTGTGTCTGTGTGTGTAACATCCGAAGGTTGACTCTGTGTGTGTGTGCGTAAGGGGATTTGGGGGTAGAAGAAGAGGAATGTAGACTCCACTAAAATAACCCAGCCAGTCACTAAACAAACAAACAAGCGAGATACAGTAACATGCGCTAGAAGGGAAAAACCAGCTCCAAGAATTTCTACATTATATAAAAAGTCCAGTTTTTAACAAAAATTATGAGACATACTAAAAAATAAGAAAGTATGGCTCATATAACAGGAAAAAAGGAGATAAAAGAACCTGTGATTGCAAGATCTTGAATTTAACAGACAAGAACTAAAGGAAACTGATTAAATAGAGAACATCAAGAGTCAAAAGTTATATATACACAAAAAGGAAATTCTGGAGTTGAAAAGTACTATAACTAAAATTAAAATTTCACATAAGGGGCTATGTTCATATACAGCAGATATGAACTTGGAGAAGAATTATTAAATTTGCTAAGAAATCAATAGAGATTACACAATGTAAACATAAAAGAATGAAGAAAGATGAACAGAGACTCAGAGAAATGTAGGACACTATTAAGCACAATGACATAAAAAAGGAGAAAAGAGACAAAAAGGAGAAAAAAGATTTGAAGAATGACTGAAAACTCCCCAAATTTATTGAAAACAACATATGCACACGTAGGAAGCATTTTTATTAATTCTTCAACTAAAAAAATGTAAATCATTCTTCAACTGTGAAATACTACCATATTTATGCTTAAAGTTTTCTGAACTGCATCATGAAGTTATAACTGAAAATAGCCTGAAATTTCCAAAGCATTTTATATACATGATGACTATGATTACAAAATGAAAGGATGAGTTAATATGTGACTTAATATATCATGTTCAACAGTTTTGCTAAGACTGTTATTAGGAAGAATAACTAGACTAGTAAATGTTTATAAAAATGATAAAATAGTAATACATGTATCATAAATTTCTTAAATATCTTTGAATTAAGCATATGATGACTTAATGGGAGTACAATAAGTATTTATTATATGCTTAGATATATCATGCACTATAATGGACCTTTGACTACAAAGATAAATAACATATAGTCTCTACTCTGGAGATGGACCTTTGACTACAAAGATAAATAACATACAGTCTCTACTCTGGAGAAGATTATAATATTGTAGGACAGAGAGATACATGGTAGCATACTTTCAATAGATAATGTGATAGAGGAATATACACAGTAATAATGAACACTTTCAGGACAAGAAGGATATCCTGAAGATAGTCCCTGAGGTGGATTCTGGAGGAAGCAAATAAATGATATAGGAAGACCACAAACTACAGCACAGATTTTAATAGCAAGTGTTCTATGTTGAGACCAGCTTGTATCATTGTTTTGTTATGGATTCTGTAATCTTACAGACATTGGGCCTTTCCTTTCTCTATTAAAGGGATTTTTAAATTTATTTCCTTTCTCATTTTCCTTGGTTTGTAAAATGAAATTGTATGTGGGTGGGTGTGTGCATGCTTACACTTTGCACAAATTGCATACTAGAATACACATATAATAATGAAAACTTCCCAAGTGACATTTGAGGATAAGTGGTGGTAAGGGCAGTGGTGATAAGGGTGGTAATAACCAAAACAAATAATTAATGTATATAAAAAGTATTTAAAGGCTAACACATGGTCTTCTGTTTTGAGCATAATGGAGTACCTGGCAGGCAACTTAAGTTCTGCTGTTAAGTAGAAAACTTGAAATAAAAATAAAATATCTGTTTAAAGGCATCTATCTACGGCTGCTCAGGCAATCAGGACAGGGGATCCCAAAATTCCAGAGAAGAGGGAATAATCTAAAGGTAAGCTGATAGATTCTAGCTACATTTTTCTCTAACCGTATCTGCTGCTCAGTCTAGCTAAATAAAATGCAGAGTGAGAATCCAGGCTTTGTTCAGCCCAGGGGCTGCTGCCAAGTGACAGAAATAAAGATTCTGTTCCCCTCGTGGGGTGGGAGATAAAAATAGGATACCTGAGGGGTTAAGACCCTGATGAAAAGCATCCTTTAAGATTTCTGCCAAATGGAGCAGGAAGCCAAGAAAAAAGCCTCCAAAGTGTAACAGATTTCAGTTATTTCATACTGCTGAGGACCTAAGGACTAGAGTTCAGGATCTGCCAGAGAAAGGGACCTGAATAAAAACATCAGGTTCACATTTGGAAAGCTTGGGAAGGTAGGCTGAAAGATGGAGAAAGTAGATGAAAATAGTGTTTTTATCTAATTCCTTAAGAAACAGTCAGGTGGAAATTCTAGAACTGGAAAATAACTGAAATTAACAATTTAATATGTAAGTTTAACAGCAGACTAAACAGCAAAAAATAGGACTAGAAAACTTTTTTAAAAAGCAATAAAAGATAGTTGCACTGAAACACACACAAAATTATGGAAAATACAAAAGGAGCCAGGACAAACATGAGACACAGTGAAAGTCTAATATATGTGTGAGTGGATCAGCAATATTTGAAAAGATAACAGAATTTTCCAAAACTGGTCAACAAAACAATAACTGTAATGTTTTTTAGGACTTAAATATATGTACAAATAAAATGCAAAACAACAATAATGTAAAAGACATAAGGATAAATGGAATAAAAAGTGTTCTAAGGTTCTAACATTCTTGGGGAAATGATAAGCATAAGTACTGGTATTAGCTATAATAATTCAATGAAACATACTGTAATCATTAAGGTAACCACTAAAAGAGAAGTGACATAGCTTAACTAAAAATATGATAAACAAGGGGGCCTAGCTGGCGCAGTGGGTTATGGTCTCAGACTCCTGGTTTCGGCTCAGGTTGTGATCTCAACGTTGTAAGATGGAACCCAGAGTCAAGCCCTGCCCTCCCTCATTGGGCTCTGCTAAGCATAGAGTCTGCTTGAGATTCTCTCTCCCTCTCCCTCTGCCCCTCCAACTCTTGTGCACATGCACTCATTCTCTCTCTCTCTAAAAATAAATAAATCTTTAAAATATATAGAAAATAAGGAAAAAATATAAAAATGAAATAGTAAGATGGTAGATAATGATATAAATAACTACATTTATATATAAATATGTTATCTATGTCAATTATCAGACTGGATTAACTAAACATACTCAAAGACATAACTACTAAGTGCAATGTCAGATCTTGGAATGGTAGAAAGACAGTAGTGGGAATACTGGCAAAAACCTGATTCAAGTCTACAGTTAGTTAACAGTATATTATACCAGTGTTTTAATTTAACGTTGTTGTTCTATTCAATAACAACAAAGCATTTACATTTAATTGATTTTAATATGGGGCTTAATATGGTGTTAACGTGATGGGAAGCTACGTGAGGAAAGAAAAAACTCCACTATTTGTTGTTTGCAGAAGACATAAATATAAGGGTAAGAAAGGATTAAGAGGATGGAAAAATGCATACCTTACAAATCCTACCCAAAACAAAGCAGGTACAGCTACACCAGGATCAGACAAGATAGACTTTTAAAGCAAGAAGCATTAGGAAAGATAAAAAGGAAAGTAATAAAAAGAGAAAAAAAGGTCAATCACAAGAACGTAATTCTTTTTTTTTTTTTTAAGATTTATTTGAGAGGAGAGAACATGCCCGGGCATGGGGGGAGGGGTAGAGGGGGAATGAGGAAGAGGGAAAGAATTCCAAGCAGACTCTGCCCTGAGCACAGAACCGATGCAGCTCAATCTTAAGAACCTGAGATCAAAACCTGAGCTGGAAACCAAGAATTGAATGCTCAACCCACTGAGCCACACAAGAACATAATTCTAAATATGTCTGTATGCAATAGGACTGCTTCTAAAAATCACAGCAGGAGACTTTAATTCCCTCAACAAATGAAAGAACAACCTTAATGACATGTATACATACATATACAGACAGAGAACACAACAGCCAATAGCAAAAGAATAAAAATTTGTCTCAACTACACAGGTAACATTTACTGAAACTAACCATATTATTGCACGATAAAGAAAGCCTTGCAAACAAATTTCAGGTCACTGAAATTGTAATCAGAGTATGACACTTACCTTTACTCTCTTACAGCATTTTGTAGTTTTCTGTGTAGAGATTGTGAGCATCCTTAATTAGATATTATTTCTAGAAGTGGGTTTTTAAATTATGCTATAAATGGCATCTTTTAACATTTTTATTTTCTGATTTGTTACTAACCTATAGAAATAAAATAGATTTTTGTATGTTGACCTTGTGTGCAACAGCATGGACAAAACTGCTTGTTAATTTCATTACTTTGTATACAACCATGTTATCTATGAACGATGATCATTTTCTTTTCTTTTTTAATTCTTTTACAACCTTTTATTTTTCTTGCCTTAAGGCTAGAATTCCAGTACAGTGTTGAATGAAAGCATTGATAGTGGTCCCTTATCTCAGTGGGAACTCTTACTGTAGGGGTGTAGGTGTATGTTTTAAGACACTTGTAAAATTAAGGAAGTTTTTTTTATTCCTAGTTGTAAAGAGTTTTTTGTTCTGAACGGGTATTGAACTTTATCAAACACTTTTTCTACATTTATCAAGGTGATTTATTTTTCCTCTGTTAACAGGATGATTACATTAATAGATTCTAATGTTTATCACCCTTGCATTCCTCAAATAAAACCCCATTGGTCATGAAGTTGTATACCTTTTATGCAGTGCTAGGTTTGATTTGCTGTTACTTTATTTAGGGGTCTTACAACTGTGTTAGGAGAGATTTTCCTTATCTTCCTTTCTTATAATGTGCTTGACAGCTTTTGGTATAAAAATTAACACTGGTTTCATCAAACATACTGTGAAGTTTGTTTTTGTCTCCTATTCTGCGGAAGAGCTTATGCAGTGAAGCCATCTGTGTAAGTTTTCACTGCGGGAGTGTTTTTAATAATGAATTCACTTTTAATAAATTAGGACTGCTTATGATTTTCTCTTTCATATTGTGTGTCAGTTTTGGTTAAGTTATGTTTTTTCAAGTAATTTTAAGCCTGGTTTAAAAAACCCAGAACATTGGGTGCCTTGGTGGCTCAGTGGGTTAAGCGTCTGCCTTCGGCTCAGATCATGAGGCTCCTGGAAGCTCAGGCTCCTGGGATCGAGTCCCGCATCAGGGTCCCAGATCATCAGGGAGCCTGCTTCTCTCTCTGCCCCCACCCCCGCCACTCATTCTCTCTTTCTCTTGCAAAAATAAATGAATAAAAATACTTAAAAAACAAAACAAAACCCAGAACAAAGGAGATTCATACCCTCTTCCAAACTCAAGTGAAAGATATAGAGCCTTCTATCAATTTTCTAATTTCTAAATACCTAGATCAAATACTGTACCTAGGATGGAACTTTGAAAACAGAATGTGGTTCTAGGCAGAGAAGTGAGTACATTTATCTCTTTTATTTTCCAATATTATCAATGAAATGATAAGTTATTTACAAAAGAATAAAGACACTAATAGGGTTAGAAAATAAGGGTGATTATGATGGATCAGAAATTTTGAAAAAGTCAAGGCACATAAATGGGAATAAATTAGCAAAGACATCAATTAGATGGGAACAAATTATGGAGAAATTAAGGAAGAAAGTAGAAGTAGAAGTATCCACAGTTCTTTCAAAGAGGGCCAAAGAAGAACCAACCTTTCATCAAATACAAAAAGCAAGAAAAGGCCAAGTGGCAATCATAAGGTTATATTATTTTAGAAACTGTATTTAGGCTAGCTGAGACAGCTGGGACCCTCCCCTTTCCGAAGGCTGTTAGTTGTGGCTTTTACCATCATGCCAAAGCCCAAGAACTGCTCCCTAAGGGAAGTTGGCCACCTGTCTGGATACGTTCCTTATAAGAGTATCAGTGTTTGGGGCGCCTGGGTGGCTCAGTCGTTAAGCGTCTGCCTTTGGCTCAGGTCACGATCTCAGGGTCCTGGGATCAAGCCCCGCATCGGGCTCCCTGCTCAGCGGGGAGCCTGCTTCTCCCTCTCCCACTCCCGCTGCTTGTGTTCCCTCTCTCACTGTGTCTCCCTCTGTCAAATAAATAAAATCTTAAAAAAAAAAAAAAAAAAAAAACAGTATCAGTGTTTGAGAGACAAACAGGACACAGACTGGACTGAATATAAGAGACCTCAGGAATGTGACAGGGAGAAGAGATAATTTCTAACAGAAATTAAATACTCTACCACATGAAATAAAGCCCTCCTTATTTTGACATGTGTGGGACAGGGGAGGTGGGAGTCCCCAACCTACCCACACAACCTACAGAGAAGTAGGTAATGTTGAAACACTTTGCCCACTTAACACTGAATTCATCCACAGCCTTCCCATTCAGGGAAGAAGCCTGATGGGGAAGAGACCTATGCAACTTCAGGGAAAACCATGCCAGCCAAACACCATTATTTAGTAACCTAGCTCTTTATCCCAAAATATTAATGGAAAACCAAAGACAACAGACATTTGGGAAAAGATCCAAAAATGAAAACAAAACAACTGACAGAAATGGAGACAATACAGGGGGCAGAATGGTACACTCAAAAAAATGTCTCATAAAGTATGCTTGAATAAAACAAGAATAAGCTGCTCTGAAAAAGTGGTCAGAAAAGATTAATTCTTGTAAATTCTTGTAAATGGCCATAACTGATACATGAGAGCAAAATAAAAGATAAAGACTACTTTTAAGGAGACAGACTAAAACACAAAGAATAGAGGAAATAAGAGAAACTAGGGACCTGAAGATCAGGTTGAGATACAATACAGCTAATAGGTCCTCCTGAAAGGGATAAAAACAGGAAAAAATAGGGACATGTAAAAAGAAAAAAAAAAAACAAAGCTACTACCATGATCTGAAGGAAGACACAAGTTCATAGACAGGTCTCACCAAGTACCAAAATGCTTACTGAAAAAAATATCTATACATAGACGCATCTTAGTACAACTGTTCAGTTTCACCATGTTATCTAAAAAGAAACAAGTCACATTGAAATCTAAATGCTGTTAAGACACAGAATTAATGCTTTTAAGATTTGTAAGGAGACAGGGCGGCTGCGTGCTTCAGTCGTTAAGCATCTGCCTTCGGCTCAGGTCATGATCCCAGGGAAGCCTACTTCTCCCTCTCCTACTCCCCCTGCTTGTGTTTCCTCTCTCGCTGTGTCTCTGTCAAATAAATAAAATAAAATCTTTAAAAAAAAAAAAGATTTATAAGGAGAAAAAATGTAAACTAATTAGAATTCCATACTAAAATTTATTCATGAATGCTAGCCAAATACAGGGTATTTTCAGACAGCAAATACTTGAAAAGTTTGCCAGCCTATACTGATTACTCAATGAGGTATTCTGAACCTAAAGAAATCCAAATGTTTTTGTATGACACACCTTTATGAGTAAAAACCATTTGAACATTTGCTCTCAATATTTATAAATATTTTATAATTTTTATATTTATAAATTAACATACCATTATGCTACTAATGTTTGTGTATTATAAAGCACATCAAAATAAAAATTAAAAAATAATCCGATAGAAACACATAATTTAATTTCAAATATATTCCAACACCCCCCAAAATTACGGCACGTACCATCTTTAATGTGGATGGATGCCTCATTTTGAAGACCACAGCTCTAAACCAAATGAAAAAGAAATCCAAGGGGAAAAAAACATGGAATTGAAGAAACAACTGAACAGGTCTCAGAAGAAGAGACAGAAACTGAAAAATACTAAAGGAGAATCCACCAGAATTTGATATTTGGACAATTTTCAATTGTAAAGTTTCAATGTACATAGGATTACATTTTGTTCTCTGTGAGACCTACTCTCACTTTGTTCTTTTTTTTTTTTTTTTTTTTTTTTAAAGATTTTATTTATTCATTTGAGACAGAGAGAATGAGAGAGAGAGAGCACATGAGAGGGGGGGAGGGTCAGAGGGAGAAGCAGGCTCCCTGCCGAGCAGGGAGCCCGATGCGGGACTCGATCCAGGGACTCCAGGATCATGACCTGAGCCGAAGGCAGTCGCCTAACCAACTGAGCCACCCAGGCGCCCAACTCTCACTTTGTTCTAACAGTAAGTTATATAATCACATTGTAAATATTTCAAGGTTTAAAATTTTTAGAATTGATGTGTAAATAAAGCAAAGAAGAATTTATAGTTATAAAACAAAATGTAAATACCTTGATGATATAAAATTAACAATAAATAACTGGGAGATGGGGGAGTAAGGAGAGGACCAAGACTATCATTCCCAGAGGTAATACTGTCTAGAGCTAATAAATAAAAGATAATATTAATAAAAACCACTAACAGAAATAAAAGCAGGCACCATTTACAGTGAAAAGTGGAACTGGGAGTGGGACGATGACTTCCTATCCTTTTCACTCTCATGTAACATGAATCTCAACACAATCAGGGCTTCTATTTTTGAAAAGTATTATTAGCCAGGAGGGGGAAGGTGTATATAACACAGTATGCCCATTTGTTTTATTATTATTATTATTTTTAGTATGCCTATTTAGAAAACTGAAATTGGTTACTCATTGCCATAGACAGTCAGCTCACATTAAACACTCCTACTACTCTATCACCTCCATCACCCCCTTCATTTAGTGCATTTTACTACTTAGTCTACTATGATCTCTATGACGGTTTTTTGTGTTTTATCTATTTCTGTACTGCAAAGCCTCAGTGTTTAAAAGAAAGACGGAGGAGGATTCATTACATGGTCTAAGGGATTAATGGAATAGCTAATTATAGCTATAATACATATACATGAAAAGAGAAAAGACATCTTGTAGTTCCCATTGCTTAAAAATCTAAAGTTCACTAAAATGTGTACACCATGAGAGAAAGTCTCTTCTTCCAAACAGAAACAGCTATGACTCTCAGTAGAATAATTTGACTCAGTGGCAGTATATCTGGACACAGGTGCTACTGAGAAGAACCTTACAGGGAAGGAACAGGCAGTGATGAAAAGCCCTCAAGAAAAAAAACTGGCTAAGGATGGGAAGATAATTCCTTCTTCCTGGCTATAACGGGAAAACCAAAAGAGCTGCACAGAGTAGGAGGTGTACATGGGCACCCAGGAGCCATGGCTGCTGCTGCTGATATTACACAGGGCCTTAGTCTTAAAAAAGGAAAAAAAAAAAAAAAAATGCATGGGGTTGTTGAGCCAATACCTTTGTTTACCTTATAGTCTACTTACCTAGGCTCTTAATTCTTTCCTACTTTGACTGTTGAGAGGCCTAAGTAAAATAGCGGGTCTTACAGTTTGAACTTTTTATAAGTCAAAAGCAGAATACTAGTAATTTTATATGGTCCAGTTTTTTTTTTTAAGATTTTTTTTTATTTATTTATTTGACAGAGAGAATGAGATAGAGAGAGAGCATGAGAGGGGGGAGGGTCAGAGGGAGAAGCAGACTCCCCATTGAGCAGGGAGCCCGATGTGGGACTCGATCCAGGGACTCCAGGATCATGACCCAAGCCGAAGGCAGTCGCTTAACCAACGGAGCCACCCAGGCGCCCCTTATATGGTCCAGTTTAATAGTCTCAGTCTCTAAGGGCTGACAAATGGTACTTATAGGTTATTATTTCTCTAGGGCAGGGATTCTCAAATTTAAGTATGCATTAGAATCACCTGGAAGGGTTGTTAAGCCAGAATGCTAGGCCCTAAACCCAGAGTTAATAACTTAGTGGACCTGAATTGGGCCCTAAAATGTGCATTTCTAACAAAGATCTCAGGTGGTGCTGGTGCTGCTGATCTAGGGATCTCACCTTGAGAACCACTGTTCTAGTCTGAGGGTTAGACCAGAAAGCTATTAATACCATAAATACAAAAATCCATCATCACTGCCCTGACCATCCATGTGTCCTTCAGCTCTGACTGAATCTTCTATTTTACCTGAGTGTTATCCTGTGGGGCTGGCTAGCTTTCAATTTCTTTGTTCCAGGTCTTATTCCAATGTTACGGAATCTCTTTTGAAATCCTCAACATCTGAACACTGAGAGTAAGCAGGTAATTTTAATTGCATACATACATAGAAACTTTACAAGGATACGCACAAGACTTATATAGACATTTAATGCCAACTCTTTCTATTTGATAATTCCTAAAGGCCACTAATACATGCTGGTGAAGGTTTCTACAGAGAATTAAAGCCTCTGCTTACTGTTGCCTTGTCATTCAACAAAGTTCTCCCTTAAAACAAACAAAAACCAAAAACAAACTAAAAGTCAATCCCTGGGTACACACATTGTAACTCCACAAAAATCACTGCATTTCTGTTGCTTTATTGTAATTTCAAAGAAAGGACTAAAGGCAAGAAGTCATTTAACAACATTTCTAGAGATAGATATGTCATTTTCCTTAACAATGATAAAAATGGGGTGGGGGGAAGCTCTGGGGCCCATGTGTTGAGAAATTTGGATTCTATTCCTAGCCATTTTAGGTTTCAGGCCACATGCCCTTTTACACAGCACTGAGCTTTAGCTATACAGAGAGTTTGAGGCAAGAATCATTAAGTCCCATCTAGTTCTACAACGACTTAATACAGTAAGACTCATACCCTGCAGACTAAGACTTACTTGATATCAGCACATTAACTTCCACATATTGCAATGAATGTCTTTAAAAAAAAAATCAACTACAGATCATTTCAGAACCTGAATGCTTTTTCTACAGCATAACATATTAAGGACACTGTGGATCTTTGGAAGCCACTTTTTAAAAATCATCATTTGCAAACAACTACAATTATATGTCCTGTTAGTTGCTGCAAGTTCAATTGTTTTCTTATCACTTATGTAATATGTCATATACAAGACACAATAAGAAAAATAGAAGTCTATCTGCAAATAAATATTTCACTTTTTAAAAGGAGGTTATTTCCAGACATCTCATAAAGACGGTATATATAAACTGTGGTGAACTAAAAAGGGGTGAGACCAGCAGTCAGGAGACTATTCATTCAATATGGCCAAATTGCAAAATGTCTCAGGTTTTTGTTTTTTTTTTTTTTTAATCATTCATTCCTTCCTTTAGTCACCTTCCTTTATTTACTGACCCACTGGGGAACCTACACTTAGTTAGACCCTGTGGAAACAAAGAAGGATGACAGACAGCCCCTAACCTCATCATTTGAACTAGATATTATAGGTCTCCTAGGGAAAATCTTCTATAATTTCAAATGTGCTTAAGAGAACAAACAAAAAAGCAAAAACTTGATCATGTCTTTTTTGGTAAAATTCAAAAAGCTAAAACTAAATGTTGTTACCCAAATATGTGTGTGTGTGTGTGTGTGTGTGTGAAATTTTTTTTTTTTTTTTTTTTTTTTTTTTTTTAAGTAGGGGCGTGGAGCCCAAGACAGGGCTTCAACTCACCATCCTGAGATTAAGACCTGAGCTGAGATCAAAAGTCAGACGCTTAACTGACTGAGCCACCCAGGTGCCCCCATAGTACTTTTAAGCAGCGCAAGCATGATTAAGGGAACAAGATCGTCCAGATACTCTTAATACCGAAGCATTACCTTTGAGTTCACTATAGTCCCTAAAAGCAAGTTTACTTAGGCATTAGCCTAAATTTTGAAAATTTTAGCAATGGCTTAAAGGTCCGAACAAGACACTTAATCAGAAATTACCAATGCACAATTTGTTTTGTTTAAAACATGTGTGACAGCATGGCAATATATACAATGTTATAAACTTTTGATACAATTTAAAAATTTTTTAAGTTAATTTATTTAATTCAAGCAATAATTTATAAGTTACAGTACCATATCACACTTTTTTTACCCAACTCAGAATAGTAAATTATCTCAATTAACAAATGGTAATTTAATCTTTTCCCTTCTTTAAGCACCAACACTTTTTAATCTGCCCATCTTAGTTGCCACCTCTTCTATAAAACTTTTACTAAGAAATCTATAACCCCATGCCATTTTTTCCAGTAAAATGAATTATTCTCTAGCTACTCAAGTACTTTTATAACCAATGCCTGTTGCACAGAATTAATCAAATTTAGGGGCATCTGGGTGGCTCAGCTGGTTAAGCATCTGCCTTCAGCTCAGGTCATGATCCCAGGGTCCTGGGATCGAGCCCCACATCAGCTCCCTGCTCAGCGGGAGCCTGCTTCTCCCTCTCCCTCTGCCTCTCCCCCTGCTTGTGCTAGCTCTCTCTCTCTAATAAATAAAAGTTTAAAAAAAAAATTAATCAAATTTATTGTAGTTATTAGTACAATAATCCATAAGATTTTACTTCACACTTTAGAAACTGAACTTTATCTCACTGGATCTTCTAACCAACCCTGTGAAGTAGTCACTTCTATTTTACAGATAGGGAAACTGAAACACAGAAGCTATGTGCTCTAAGGTGATACAGTTAAGAAACAGCAACAATAAAAACAACCAGTTAGTAAAAAATTAAATCCAAGAGTTTTAGTTGATAATACAATTTTTCTAATTAATCAAATATGCTAAGTACTATATTTTCACATTTATGTAACCACTGCCTCATACAGAAGGCAGCAGGTAGTAAGGAAAGACATACTGACTGGATTTGAAGTTAGCTATTGGAAAAGTATTACATATTTCCTAAGCAGTGTAAAACTTATTGCCTCCTAAAAAGCAAAGTACCAAATATAATTTAGTATTACAGAATGATCCAGGGACTACCATCAGGGTTAAAAATTTGGTTTCTGATATGAGACTTAAGTTCAAATCCTAAAGTTGTGTGAGGACTCTGGGCCTCAGTTTTCTTGTTTGTATAATAATAATAATAGTAATAATAATAAATGGTAATACCTCAACAAATGGAATAAAATAGTAATTACCTCAAATGACTGGTGTGTTGAGTAGGAGTGTATAGAAAACACCTAGGATAGTGTCTGGTACACAGATAGCACTCAATAAATTAGTTTAATGTGTATGAATATCAATATGAAACTCAAAGATAGTAGTAGTTTACAAAACAGTAATAATCTCATGAACTGTTAAGAGCAGAGTGAAATTTCCCTAAATGTATTTTCAGGTTCTATTTTTGTTTTTTCAACCTTTATCACCTGGCTCTCCAACAAATATTACATCAACTATTAACTCTGTTGCTCTCACATTGCTTATCTCTAACAGTTTCAGTTCCCTTTTAATGCAAGTAATGTGGAGGTATAGCTGAAAAAAGGTAAGACTGATGTCCATATGTCTCTTAGGAATTACGTAACTTTCAAGGGAACTTTCTGGAGTAATGAAAATGACCTATATCTTGACTGGGCTGTTGTTACACAGGTGAATACATTTGTTAAAACTCATTGAAATATAACTGAAAGACCTGTATATGAAACAATGCAAATTAAAAAAAAATTAGGACTTATAAGCCTTGAACAAGTTACTTTCCTTTTCTGACCCTTAGCGTTCTCATCTTCAGAAAGGGAGTAATTACTCACCCAGGAAGATCTTAGTGAGTATTAAAGAAGAGAAGGTCTGAAAAGAACTTACAGTAGTTTCTGCAGTTAGTTGCCAATTCTAGATCCACTAAAATTAACCCTTTCAAATTTACCTAAGTCCTAAAACATGTATCCAAAATAAAGCTATATTTCCCTTTTCCTACTTTCCCCCCAACTTTGTTTGATTCAAGTTTTTGCCCCCAGTTGTGTTTTGTTTGTTTACAAAGTCATAATAGAATCTTTTGCTTTCATATTTCTCCTCCTGCTCATTTAGCGAGGATCAAAAATTTTTTACCTTAAATAAGTGAAGACTTCTTTACCCATCTTGTGCAAAGTTAATCAATCTGCTACAACTCCTTCCTCCAAGAGTTTAATGCTCCAATGACAAAACAACACAGTAACCCATTGCCAGGGATTAGAATTTTAATAATTGTCTAAAGATCTGAAAGATATACATCAATTTTGCAATGTCCTCTTGTCAACCTCTAAAAATCAAAAATGGTCCCTCAACTATTTTAACCACCCTTAATAACCCATTAAGAAACTACCATCCATTGATTTATGTAAAGTTATATAATTTATTTCCGGTATTACCCTTTCAAATATAAACATGTCTAATTAAAATTGGGGTAATTAATTCCATTCTTTGAAAATACAACTGTGTTGGGGCGCCTGGGTGGCTCAGTCGTTAAGCGTCTGCCTTCGGCTCAGGTCATGATCCCAGGGTCCTGGGATCGAGCCCCACATCGGGCTCCCTGCTCGGCGGGAAGCCTGCTTCTCCCTCTCCCACTCCCCCTGCTTGTGTTCCCTCTCTCTCTCTGTCAAATAATAAAATCTTAAAAAAAAAAAAAAAAGAAAATACAATTGTGTTAAAGTAACAGTTCCTTTTACTAGTTTTCAAATCATTTTTTGAAAGTGTCTAAGCAATGCTCTTTGTTCTAGAATTCCAGCACACTGGAACAATTTCACATTCATCTAGCATTTACTGAACAAACATTTATTTATTTTTAAAGATTTTATTTATTTATTTGACAAAGAAGAGACACAGCGAGAGAGGGAACACAAGCAGAGGGACTGGGAGAGGGAGAAGCAGGCTTCCCATGGAGCAGGGAGCCCGATGTGGGGCTCGATCCAAGGACCCTGGGACTATGACCTGAGACGAAGGCAGACGCTTAATGACTGAGCCACCCAGGCGCCCCCTGAACAAACATTTATTAAGTACCTAAATAGGTCAGGCACTGGAGAAACAAACATATGTGAGAGAGGTAAATACCCAACTAAAGCAGATAAAATAGAATTGCTAAAATAAGGTCCTTTCCTTACACCTGAGAAGAATCTAGAAAAAGGAGTTGGAAGTAGAGTTCTTCCAATCTCCCACTATTGCTTCCAAACCACTTTTCTAACCTTCTGCCAAAACTGTATGACAACTGCTTGATTCCAATGTTATATTCTCTTACCCTCTTTTCCCTTCTATCATCTTCTCGCCCCTCTTCCAGTTAGCTCCTTTATAGTGGAGGACTTCAACACTTGTCTCCATGTCTTCTTCACAGTTCCTGCCATCACCTTGGATCGCTGCACTCCTGCTGACTTCCAATCTACCAGCATCAGAGTTCCTTCACCTTCCTGAATGATCTCACCCACTTGAAATTTTAGCAATCTTTTTCAAAGATCTGACTTGGAACTTATGACCTAAAATAGCTTAAGCCAACTATGAAAATTAAACCTCAGTAAATCATTTTTATAATAGAACTTATTCCCATCTGTCACCAATTTAATCCCCCAATACTTATTCTCAACACTTCACTGAGCCCTCCCCATTCATAAGTCATTATGCCCATTTTGGCCTCACTTCCTTCTGTATCGAACTCAAAACCCACAATGCCTAATTTCAAACACTCTCTAGCAAGCATGCTTCATATTTCACTCCCTGCTATTTTACGACAACCATTCTGTAAACCCTCTACTCCATGTCAATCTAACCACCCACAGTCTACTCCTTTATTTAGGTTTCTGAGCATGTAAAAAATCTTTATAAGCAGAAGAGTAGTTTCTTAAGTGGATGCTTTCATTAAGTACGTATTTCTATTTTTAACTATTTGTTGTCAGAAGGGTTTGTTGCAAAATAAGTCTTAACAAATAATGAAACAATTAAATTACATTATATTAGAAATTCAGCTCCTCAGTTGTACTAGACCCATTTTAAGTGCCCAATAGACATAAGTAGCTAGTGGCTACCACATGGAAAGTGGAGCTTATAGAACACTGCCACCATTGCACAAAGCTTTATTAAACACTGCTGTTCCACACATTCCATGGGAGGACTACTCAGTCACTATCTCGGCTCACATAGCCTATAATTTCCCACTATCTATTACCATCCTTGTGACTTCAATCTTGCAAGCTATAGCACCTGACATGGAACAGGTTGGTACCTAAAGTAGTCAATAAGGGCAGTGGCATCATACCTATCTCTTATCATCACCTGAGACCAAAAGGAGTTTGTTGCTCCTAGTCATTTGCATCCCAGCCCACTTCTAATCATGGAAATCCCCATCCTGAAATTAAAGGAAGGTGTTGGTTACACTGTATCTGAGAAGGGTTAGAAAAAGAGGGGTGTACTTAGTAGATTCCTTTCAGATTTTACCACCTGTTGAAGACAGAACTCATTATTATACACGTATCTCACACACCACTACACTAGATCGTGGGAGCAGCTAGAAGTAAAAATCTACCAAAGCCACCCAGGCTTATTTTAAGTGAACTATTAATAAATAGTATTTCATTAAAAATTAAATACTACAAATGCTGAATAAGACAAGGATGCAATGACACAAGACATAAATTAGTATTATCTTAAGTAAAAGCAGGATAAACCATCATCCTTGAAAAAGATAAGAGAAACTACACTTATTGGGCCTTTCAGTTATTAAAATCTACCGGAAAAAACTGGCAAAATAGTATGCTTTAGGATAAAGGGTAGTAGGGATCCATATGTCTAATCATTACACCCTGCATGTACATCACCATTAAAATGACTTTATTTTCCTTAAAAATATTTTCTCGAAGAAAAACATTTCACATAGCTGCTTAGTTTACAGGAAAAAAAAAAAAAGAAAAGAAAGAAAGAAAAAGAAATCAAAAGGGAAAGAGGAAGAAATAAAGCAAAATGATCCATGAAGAACAATGTGTTAGGAGATCCTAAATTTTAACCAGTCTTTTCTGAAATGATGTAGCACATGGTCGAACTGGACTTAATAAAAGGTTATTGCCATCCACCTACCAGCCCTACCTCTCTCACAAGGAAATGCTTTGCAAAATAAACTGAATCGTTTTTATACCTCATGGGAACACTTTAAGGCATGAATGCCATCTCAGCCCTTCTGATGAGCGAGTAATTCCATGATTCTTATGACTAGCAATAATCAGTAACTACTTACAAATATGTAGAGCACAAGTATTTATCAAACGGCTACTCTACCCAGGAACAGTATTTTGCAGCAGTAAGAAATGAAGTCAGATGTAAAAATATTAGCTATAAAAAGGCATATGAAAATGTTATAAAGGTAAAACTATCTTATCTGCAGTTATAAGTTCATGTGTGTGTTTTAACAGAAGTCAACAACTAATTAAGAATAAAAGGTACAGGAATGGCACTTCCCTACATAAATACTAAGGATCTAGATTCATTGAGGAATGAGGAATAACCACATTTCTAATACTGAAAAGGATACACAGGTAGAAATACTTTTTGCATCCTTGGTTTTCACTATACAATTTGATAATGAAAAATATATTAGCAGCACTGCCTTCTGTTGACACAAGAAAAAACTCCATATATAGCAAGAAATTAAATATAAAACAGCACACAGCATGCTGTGGGCATATGGTAAAATTTTCTCAACTTTCAAGATCTGAAAACTGAGTAAGCCCTGCTGTGTAGACAACGTTTCCCTTATTTAAGAGGTAGCAGAGCCTCAAACAAACAAACAAACAAAAAAAAAAAAAACAAAAACAAAAAAACCTACACAACCTACAATCTGGGTAGATAGTCAAGTAAGAGCAAGTGCATTCCAGCATTGTGTAATGAGAGCTTTGAGCCAATGTTGCAGACTCACTCAATAAACTAGCCTACAAAACTTTTCACCAGCTTGCAAAATCTTAAAACCTTCCCTACGTTTAGCAATAGTTAGGCAGAAATGTGCCATCTGTCAGAAAGTCAGTGAACTATACAGTGAAGCTATCATTTTCATGACATTCTCATTTTCCATAAATTATACTTAAATTTGTTTTATATTCTGCATCTTATCAACTGACAAGGCAGCCAGAATCATCTGATGGGTTTTGTGAAAATAAACATGTCTCTATTCCACTTTTCCTTGGTGTGCATGTGGAAGGTTATGTGGGTATGAGTGGGGAAGGGAATCATGTTTATTTTGAAAATCTAGCCTATCCACAGTGCAATGCCACTTTACACCCACCAGAATGGCTAAATAAATGAGACAGTATCAAGCAAATGTTGCAGAGTATGTGGACAAATGGAACTCTCATTCACTACTGATGAAAGTATAAACTGACACAACCACTTTGGAAAACACTGGGTAATACATACTAAAACTGAATACAAGCACATACCATGACCCAAAGGTTGCACTACAAGGAACATATACTACAGAAATGTATACGACACATACAAGAAGAATATTCTATAGGAGCACTATTCACTGCAGCTCAAAACTGGAAACAACCTAGATGTTCATTAACAGTAGAGTGGATAACTTATGATATATATACAGTTATACAGTGAAACAGAATACTACAGAACAATGAAAATAAATAAGCTACTGCTACACACTACATGAATGGATCATATAAAAATAAATGCTTTGGGGGCACCTGTGTGGCTCAGTGGGTTAAGCGTCTGACTCTTGATTTCGGCTCAGGTCATGATCTCAGGGTAGTAGGATTGAGCCCTGCACTGGGAGTTAAGCCCGCTTGAGATTCTCCCTCCCTCTCCCTCTCCCACCACCCCCTGCACACACACGCACACTTTTTCTCTCTCAAAAATAAACAAATAAATAAATAATAAAAATAGATATAAATAAATCTTTTGGGTAAGAAGCCAGACACAGGGGTATACATGCTGTATGATGCAGTATGCATGTCTTCAAATGTATATTAAACGTCAATAAAAAATTTACCTTAAAAAAACCCCAAATAAATATTTAATAAATAAATAAGCAGCTTGATGCCTAGATATAATAAAATCCTGTTCCCAGTGCCATGTTCCTTCCAGTCTAAAATTGGGACAGAACACTTTTTTGAATCTTCCCTCATGCTAATTTGAAACCATTTTTATATTAAAACAAAGAAGTCTGTATTAAGGTTATAGAATGCAAAAGTCAAATCCTTTTTAGGAGAAAACACTAAAAAAAATTTTTTTAAAGACTTTATTTATTTATTTGACAGAGAAAGAGATAGCGAGAGCAGGAATACAAGCAAGGGGAGTGGGAGAGGGAGAAGCTGGCTCCCCGCCAAGCAGGGAGCCCAATGTGGGGCTCGATCCCAGGACCCTGGGATCATGACCTGAGCCGAAGGCAGATGCTTAATGATGGAGCCATCCAGGCATCAACACTAAAATTTTTGAAAAAAATTTTAACACTAAAACTCTCCCCCTCCACCACTACCCTGACCATTCAGACCTTCATCTCCCTTCCATCAGCAAAGAGTTCACTCTTCTGCCAATTACTTAGAAGAAACATTTGAAAAGTAATAACCTATGCTAGCAGGTAATTATGAGCATTAAAACAAAGAGAGCATATATAATTTGCAGCACTGTGCCTAAGCACTCAAAGACTAGACAGTGTTAATACATCGCAAATAATGAGGCTTCCAGGTCAAGGGCTATTTCCAATTCATCAGTGTAAACACAGAACCTGATATTTAACAGTTGGTCAATAACCACTTTTGGAATAAATGAATAATGTGAGCTCAAAACAGAAAAAGTAAAAACAAAGCAAAAGTGAAAATGAAGAAAACTACCAAGAAGTTCAAAGGAAGGTCTTAACCTATTTTTATTATTAAAGTATATGACAAGATTTTAAATCTCAAATGAACCAACAAAATCATGAACATATAAAACCATAAACAAAAACTGCCCCATTATTTTTCCTCCATACACTTCACAATGTAGAAGTAGGATGCCTTAACTAAAATTAAAACATTGTTCTTTAATTTGAAACTCTAAAAATATTTCTGAATGAATTCCTTATGAGGTTGACAGGAATCGTAAGTATATCACAGGTTATTTTCAAGACATCCATCATAGCACGTCAATATTCTGACTAACTATGTCATAACACAGATGAAAGAAAAGCAGATTTCAGCTGAACCTTTATACAGTATTATTTTTACGAAAATAAAAATGCAACTTAAATATCAAATTTGTCAAGACTGCTATCTCACATTAGTTTTAAAAGACACAGAAAAAAAAAAAAAAAGACAAATCAACAAAATATTTTAATCTTCACTGGGTGCCCAAAATACCAATGCCTCATTTGGTAAGGCCCCTTGTTCCTTCCTTTTAAACACATCATTTACTTATATATCCTAGATCAGAAATAGCAATATTGTTCTTAATTAACCAACATTTACACAAAGCATTTAATTATGTATAAAGCACTATCCTAAATGTAAATATAACTCATTTCTTCATTCTTATATAACAAACTCTTTCAAAGTAAATACTGTTACCATTTCCATTTTACAGATGAGAATGTTGAGACAGAGATACTAAGTAACTGATTAAATTCACAAAGCTGTTAAATAGCAGTCTGGTTACATGCTCTTAATCTCTGTGCTATGTTGCTTAGAAGCTCTGAAGTAAAGCAGAATTTTAGAATTCAGGAAGCTCTAAGGTAAAGCAGGATAAATTTTCACTTCATGTTGGGAGGTTAGTTATTTTGAGGAATTTGGGTGATAAGCATAAAACAAGGCAGCATTAATGCCACATTTCATTAATTCTAAGATACCCATTTTCTCCCATATTTCAACATTTCTAAAATCGATGGCATTTTACAATTGTAATTGATAGTGTTTTCTCTCTTTGGGGTACATAAATAATGGTGCATCTGGTAACTCAAGGCATGTTCATTTCAAAAAATTATGGTATTATCTATACCTAATGGGGTAAAATATCTAACATACTTGACACAGTGTCGGTATAAGTGCTTTAAAAATGGCAGTTCTTCCTTTTTAACCATAATGATCTATAAGAAAATCCTATGAAAATACCTTTACACTATTGTCAGTTTCTCAGACCCATGTTCAAATAAATTTGGTTATATACTTTGTGAGGAAGAAATACTGATTTCATTATACAATCTGATGATGAAATTTTCACTGATAAGGGACTTGCTATGGGGGGGGGGAGCAGACAGACAAAACAACTGTGAAAATAAGACACCTGAGAAAATAAAAATCATCAAGAATAAAGCATAAATCAGGATACTCCCCAAAACCACTTGCTTCAAGCCAGTTCTCAAATGCCACTCATAAAATGCTCACATAAAAAAAAGTATTTTCAAGTTTTAAAAAATACACTTTAGGGGCATCTGGTGGCTCAGTAGGTTAAGTGTCTGACTTGATTTTGGCTCAGGTCATGATCTCAGGGTCATGAGATCGAGCCCTGTGACAGGCTCCACACTGGGCATGGAGCCTGCTTAAGACTCTCTCTTCCTTTCCCTCTCCCTCACTCTGCTCTCTCTCTTAAAAAAATAAATAAATACACTTTGAATGCAATCAGAAATGACCAATCTGCTTAGTGTGTGGCCACTTGAGCTCTAACAAAACTGGACATACTAAACTTGAAGCTCAACTGCCATGCTGAATAACTAAAAAAGGTTTAAACTGGTCCTAAGAATTGCCACCAAAAATTTTAATTAAATCAAATTCAATTAATTTAAGTATCTGGTAGCATCTTGTGTTGACATCTGCCTTGACAATTTCAGAATGAATTTATATTCAATGGTTTTTGTGTGTTTGATTTTGACTTCCAGGATAAAAACTATTTACCTTTCAAGGGAATTTCCCACTAAAACACCAAAAATTGTATCCAAAGTACAACTGAAAAAAAAACACCTTGGATCAACTACACTCTTTACCTTAAACTCACTTAAATTACCTTGGGGGAAAGGGGTGGTGGGAGAAGTACAAATGCATTTATACACAACTAAAAAACTATTAAATGTGCTTCAAAAAAACATATCTAGACAGGAAACAACGGTTTCTTCTTTGCTAACAGATCTCAAGTAGTATTTTAAAAGCATGATACTACTTTTCAGTCATACTACAACCTTTGATATCTTGCATTACTTAATAGGAGAGTAAAGCACCTCTTTTTAAATTGTCATTCCTAATTATTTATTCCCATATCCAATAAAGAATGAAAGCAAATACAACAACTTCAAAGGAGTATTTTCTAAGCATGTTCATATTGCACAGATGAATTTTCCATCATACGTTTGCTCTCGGTGTATAAACCACCTATCCCAATTATGGTTTGAGGTAACACAATTTTATATCTGTAGATAAATTTTTTTAATCTGCTATCTTTTACCTATGTAAAGTTTTGTTTCACATACAGTAGTTATAGAGCACAATTCAAAATATAATGCTAATAATTAATCTGTCCTCCTTTAGAACATGTACGTAAGTCTGAAAAACATCAGAGCTCTACATATGTATATAAATAAAAGGCCTGAAAAAGTATGCTTCTAAGAACCATAGTAGCATATGAAAAATATACAGTTGTTACACAAGAATTCAGCACAATTTAAGGAACTAAAAACCAGGGAGAAGACAAGAGCAAAAGATATTAAAGAAAAATTAAGAGTTACAATTTTCTAGTACAAAATTTAAGGAAGACTACCTTGGCAGATCAGAATAACAACATTTCTACAGTAACTCATTGAATTCAGAAGCAAATTTTGATAAAGCCCATTCCCCTTTTATTTTAAAGCAGATGAATTCTAGAACTTTTACTGCTTTAAAATTTTAAAATCCATTTAACTTCATTTTCCCTTTTAACACACTATTTTCTATGAGCCTTTGATCTTGCCAATAAGGTTTTGCCAACTAGAGTATTCTTCAGAGTAATCCCTGAAGATGAACTGTGCTCTACTATAGTTCAAGAGGGTAAATCTAGGGACATTTAGACAACTAAAATAGTGTTTATGGTAACAGGGGCCTATTCTTATTCTACAAAGTCCAAAAGCACCATCATTAACCATATATCTGAGGTTTAGTAGTAAACTCTTAGCAATCCTTACCAAGGCCTTCATTTTCAACTCTCCAAGTTTGAGAAAAAGTTAAATGCATTAAATTTCTCCCTTAAAAAAAATCACCAAAGCAAGGACGCCTAGGTGGCTCAGTCGGTTAAGCATCTGCCTTCAGCTCAGGTCATGATCCCAGGGTCCTGGGACTGAGTCCCACATCGGGCTCCTTGCTCAGCGGGAAGCCTGCTTCTCCCTCTGCCTGCTGCTCCCCCTGCTTGTGCTCGCTCGCTCTCTCTGGCAAATAAATAAATAATACCTTTTAAAAAAAATCACCAAAGCATAACCGATATATTTAAGTTATGCTATCAATTACTTAATGATTCTATAAGTATGGGTGTAATATACAAAATATAAAGCTAATCAATGAAAAAGAAAATATCACCTTGAACAATAAATGCTACAACAAAGATAATCTTTAACTTTTGAAAATATTCAGCAGATGTCTCCAAGTATGGTGCCTTTACGTGGGCAGTGGTATTAATCAAAATGGCAAAACAGAAAGAGGTACACAAGTTCAAGAGAAAAACTTGAATGGCACAAGCAACTTCTCCAACCTACCATGCACATGCTAGTGTCGTAATTCCTTGCCTTTGCCTTTGCATGCTTTCAAAATACCTGTATTTTGTATCATTTCTTTAGTATCCTTTATCATTTCTTTAAACTCCACCACTGCACCGGACTGCCTTCTCCACCTCTCCACTTGTCTTTCAGACACTGCTCAAGTGTCATTTTCCTTAGGAAGTTTTCCCTGATGCCTCTTCTCTGTGCTTCCAACGCAACCTGAATAAGCTGCAATGACAGCACTAATCATGCTATAACAATATTTAATTGTCTGATGCCCCTAGTCTCTGAAGTCTAATCACATTTCTGTAAGTTTAGTATTCAATATCTGAGAAATAGTACTTAAACATTCTGTTTGAATATGTTCTGATGAATCAGTTGTAAAAAGAATGTGAGATGCTTATAGAACATCTAGATGGTGATAAATAGAAACATGGGTTTAAAGTGAGGAAGATGGCTCATGCTATAGATATGATAATTTCATCCTAAATTTAGGATTGTTGCTTTGGCAGGTTAAAACAAAATTCATCAACTAGTTTATGGATAGACTACTGAGAAATACAAAATTTTCATGTTGTGGGTAGCTCAGTAGGGTAAGTGTCCGACTGTTGATTTCAGCTCAGGTCATGATCTCAGGGTCATGAGATGGCATCCGGCTCCATGCTAGGCATGGAGCCTGCTTAAGATTCTCTCTCTCTGTCTCTCTCTGCTCCTCCCCCCATAAGTAAGTAAATAATATAATAAAATTTCCTTCATGTTGCTCAAGCCAAAGAGTACTTTTTAGTTGCCAACTTAATTGAGTTCTCAGCTTCATTCAACATAGTTGACATAGTTGATTACCCACTCCTTTTTCAAATAGTCTATTGCCTTGGCTTCAGTGATGTCAAGGAAAAGTTCTTCCCAACTCTGGCTACACCTTCTCAGTCTCCTTCGTTACATTTCTTTTTCCCAATGTTTAAATGTTGAAAATTCATAGGGAATTATTATATCCCTTTACCCTCTCTCTCTGGGCAATCCCATCTGCCACCTCCCACACTAAGGTTTCAACTGTAAGCCATATACTGAGGATTCCCACCTGAATTATGATCAATACTCTCTTCACTTCCCAGAAACTAACAAAAAACTGCTCCTCTCCCCAGTATTCCCTATGTTAGGCACAAGAACCACCAATCCTGGGAACCTGCCTTTTCCTCTCTCTAGACCCCCTACTCTAACTCATCACCAAATCCTATCAATTTAACTTCCCCCCAATCCAGCTACTTTCTATTGCTGCAATCCTGGACCAAGATTCCATCATCTCTTGCCTAAACTACTATAACAGCTGAACTCAATTCTACTCAAAGGTGTGGTCTGTAGACCAACAGTCATCCATGCACTACTGTTACTGGTCTGAGACAAGGTAAATACAGAAACTGAAAGAAGTATTTAGAAATTTTTATAGCAATCTGACAACTGCCACAACATCCATTTTGTTCTGTGTCACTAAAGTACCAGTACAGATTAAAAACCAAACCAAACGAAACAAACCAAAACAGGTCCTTCTCCACAGATAAGTTTGAGAAGCACTTGCCTAACTGGTCTCCCTGCATTTACACTTGCCTTTCTCCAGTGTATCCTCTGCAGAGCAGTCAAGTGATATTTTTAAAGTAAAAATTTAAGTAACTTATTCAGCTTTTTAACATTATCCAGTGGCTTCCCATTGCCAGGATTTAAGTACAAAATGCTTAGCAATGATTGACCATTGTGATCTGCCCTGGTCTCATTTTGCATCAACCAGCTTCATATGCTAAGGTCCAGCCTCTATAGGACTTCTCAGTTCTAGAAAGCCGAAACTGCCAACATCACTTGGGTAACTTCAGTTAATCCTTCAGATTTAGCCTAAAAGTCATTTCTTCAGAGAAGCATTCCCTGTTATATTAGTGGACTTTCACTGCTTAAAATAATTTTCCTTTGTGGCAGTAATCATAATTGTAATTATTATTTTTGTAATTAGCTGTTTAGTTTCTTTATTCCAATAGCTTTTGCCTCCATGAATACAAGTAATTCCTTACATAACATACATCACCAGAGCCTAGCACAGTGCCTGGCACATATCAGTTGTTCAATAAACTTTTGGTAAGTGAATAAATCTATGTCAGGAAACATAATGGTTAGCAGGACCACAAAAATGTGTCTTCAATATCTAGTCATGTATAAGATTTGGGATAAGTCTGTGTACCCCATGCTTTACAAAAGTTACATCTCCTTTACTTCCCTCAACAACCTAAAAAGACAGGGAAACCTCACTGTCAAAATTACTTTTTTTTTTCCTTCCCCAGAAAGGTGAAGAACTTTGTCTAAAGTAACCAACAAGGAACTGGAAGATTTGAGAAGCAACCAAAGGTAATAGACTACAACAATATCATCTGGTTCCACTGCTTACAAAGCTGTGTGGTTTTGTGGAAGTTAAGTAATTTCTTAGTTTCCTTTATCTGTGAAACAGAGATGCAATAAAGCCTTCTTCAAGGGATTGTTATGAGGATTAAACAAGGTATTAAATTATTTGAAAGAGTGCCTGGCACAGTGTTTTATAAGTGTTAGTGGTTATCATTATCTTTAGTATTACCAGTACTCTCTTATAATTTTATCTGCCTACTTGCTTATTGTCTGTCAGTGCCACATTAAAATAAATTACAAAAAAGCAGAGTCCATACTATTCTTCTCTGATGGAACTTTTCTCAGCCAAGGTTCTATGAGAATTAAGCCCTACAGAAACTGAGTTAGGTGATTATTTCCTCAGTTCTCTCTCTCAAGGTACATAGCCAGTACCATTTTAGGAGGAGAGGAGTTAATTCATTACATACCTTGGATGCCTTAGAGCATTAGGGCTTGATAGTCACTAGAACTCTTGGTTCAGAAGGGCTGCTCTTGTGTATCCTCAATGCCTGGCATGAAGTAAGTGCTCATTAAATATTTCTAGAAAGAACAAATAGGTACAAAACCAAAGCAAGAGTGCTTAGCACAGAGTAAATGCTAAGTGTCCATTTCATTCCAGCCCTTCCAAGTTCCTATAAACTTCCAAAGTCTTATTCTAGGGGAGTCATTTTTCTTTAACCAGGGCTTCTGTTATTCAAAGCCAAAAATGCAGAATACAGACAGCAGGAAAACCAAGAGACAAAAAAAACAGTGCTGGCAGAAACTATGTGAAAGACAGGTAGAATCTGGATATGTGGGGAAAAGAGCAGAGGTTATTTTAGGCCAGAGAACAGCATGGGCAAAGTCACTGTCATTCAAAGTTTGGAGTACATTCCACTGGTGACATAAAATATGATTTTTTTTGTTTTTGTTTTTCCTTTAAAGCTATACATGGGCAAACATCTTTATTTTGACAGTACATATGTCACTATTTTATAACAATACTAAACTGTACCTATTTGGATTTTAACTGAGTTGTTATAAAAAAATGTATCAAGAAAATAATAATGCACAGGAGGTAAGCAAATATGACAAAAATTGTCAAGGTTATATTTATTTATTTTTTTAAAAGATTTTATTTATTTATTTGAGAGAGAGAATGAGAGACAGAGAGCACGAGAGGGAAGAGGGTCAGAGGGAGAAGCAGACCCCCCGCTGAGAAGGGAGCCGGATGCGGGACTCGATCCCGGGACTCCAGGATCATGACCTGAGCTGAAGGCAGTCACTTAACCAACTGAGCCACCCAGGCGCCCTGTCAGGGTTTTAAAGAGTGAGTAAAATTTGGGAAACATCAAGGCATGGCCGTGTTAATAAACATGTTAAGAGAGAAAAACCACTAGTCTTCTGAATGAAGCCAAGCTCTTCAGTACCAATTCAACATAAAGGACTGATAGGTGTGAACAATCAGTTTTCACTATTTAATTTGCAGTATACTAAAATTCTTATCAGTAAAACCCTCATTTTCCACTATGATAGATTTGCTACATATTTCATTTATTCTCAAAACAAATACAACATTTTAAAGACACCGAAGCTGGGACTGACCTGCATGTAGCCTAATAACTTACCCTTAAAGAGGGAGCTAAAACTCTGTACTTTTCACACCAGAAGGAATTAATTTATACAGTAACAAAATATAAATAATAACTACATCAAAAAAGATGTTAAATGAAAAAGAGCAAAAAGCAGCCTTCTATTCCCACCTTCCTTCCTCAAAATCGACCTACCAATAGCCAAAAGAAGTCAAGCTAAGAAGATGATGATAAAGAACATTTACTGAACGCTTACCAGGTGCCAAGAACTGATGTATTTTACCTGCAATAAGTTACGCAATTATCACCACCATCTTACCAAGAATACCACTATCCCCATTTTAGAGTTGTAAGAATACTGAGGCAGAGATTAAATAACTTGCCCAAGGCCAGAGCTGGGTAGATGGCAAAGCAGGGCTTTAGATCCTGGCAGTTCAGCTACATCTGGGCTCTTAACCACTAGGCACCACTTCTCCCAAGAATAACAGGATGATAATTTGAAATATTCCAGCTTTCCCATTACGGCAGCAGAGATGTAATTTTCCAAGGTATAAACCTTTTATTACTTAAATTTCCTGTCTAAGAAACAGTGAATTCAGCTGCAAGGAAAAACTGGGAAGACAAGTATTATAATGGAACAATCTAGGCCCAAAATTATTCAAGTATAGACAAAGCATCAAAAGCCTCAAAAGTATGGCTGAATGACACAATTCACCGAGAAAGGGGCCAGAAGTTAGGATAAGCAAAAGGTAAATCTTATTTCTACTGGATCTCCTGCTCTGAGGAAGAAAACTAGACCATCCTCTCCCCTTTATTTAGTACACATAGACTCGAAAGGAAGAGGAGTTAGGAGAAAGGATAGCACAAGGGAATCAAAGGGGAAAGTGAACATCTGGACCCTGCACCGCAGAGCCAGTTTGATGTTACCTGGTGAACGTGACAGAGAATTTGTGAGAGGGCAATACGTGCTTGAAGGTAGGGAGGTAGGCTGAGGGCATGAACACCGCAGTAAACACTGAGTGGTCTGGCTGGAGAGCAGAGAATTCACTTAAAATGGGCTTATAGGGATAACTTCACACATACATATGTTTGGGATGAGAGGTATGGATGGGGACGCTGGGGGGCGGGGGGAAGAAGGGGCTTCCCTCTTTGAGCAGTACTCCGGGAGGGAAAGAAAACAGACCAGGTATAAAGGGGCGGCGTGGAGATAGATATACAGGTATAAAGGAGGGAGACGGGAGAAGGAAAAGGGGCGAGGCTTGTGGAGGAAAGTCTGGGGGATCCTGGTAGGCGGAGCCTGGGAAATCGATAAGGGGGGGCATCACCAGGGACAAGCCGAGACTGACGAGGGGAAGACGGGCCGGGGGCGGGGAGGGGGGGGGCTGAGAGGCGGGGGCGGAAGGCAACCCTGAGAAAGGGAAGACACGCCGCAGGAGCAGGGGTCCCGAGCCAGGAGGAATGGGGGCGCAGCGTGTGAGGAGGAGGCCGCCCCGCTCCAGCGCAGGCGAGTTGGAAGGGCTGGGGGTTGGAGGAGCAAGCGACCAAGGTGCGGAAGGGACCTCGGAGCGGGAGGGGCACCTACCCGGACGTGCGGGGCGGCGGCGGGCAGTCCCGGCAGCGGCTCCTCTCCCGCTGAGGCGGCGGCTGCGGCGGCCGCGGCGGCGGAGGTGATGGCGGCGAGTCCCTATGGCGGCCGCCTCCACCGAGCCGCATCCCTCCTCCCCGGCCCGCCCTCCTTCCTATCTCCCGCTCCTAAACTTCTTCCCCGGGATAAACAAACCCGCCGCCAGGGGCGGCCGCCTCCGCTGCTCCCGCCCCCGCGCCGGCCCCCCTCCCGGCCCCGGGCCCGTCCGGGCTCCGGCTTCCGAGTTGCGACTCCAGCCCCAGCCCCAGCCAGCAAAGGCGCGTGCGCGCGGCGGCGGCGTGGGCTCGCAAGGTTCTTCCTCCCTCCCTCCCGCGCCGGGCACTTCCGGGCCGGCCCGGATCCGCCGCCGGGTTTTGGAAGCCGCCACCGCCGTTTGTGCCAGGCACTGAGCTCTCGGCCGGGCGCGTCCGCAGCACTCGCGACTGTGGAGAGGACGAGGAGTTCCCTCGTTTTGAGGGACCTCCCTTCGGACCCAGCATAAAACTTTCCTTGCCTAAAACGCCCGCTGATAACGCCTCTTAAATCGATAGACGTAGGGTGCGAAAGGCGGCAACCGTTTCTCGGTATGATTTCCTTGGGTCTGTACCAGACTAGAAAGCCAAGGTGCAACTTTTACCGAGCCCCTGTTCCGAGCTCATAACTCTGTGAAGTGCTAAAACAAAAACAAATATACAGTCTCCAGGTGAGAAATAAAAGACAACTCCGGGTAGGCAAATGAAGTGCCACAGTGGAACGGTTTTCGGTTGGAGAAGAGCCTCAAATGGAAGTCTCAGGCCTAGGAAGGAAGGGGTCCGCCTAAAGGCGGCTGAGGTTGCTTGCAAAGCACGGAAGAACAGGTGGCATCCCATGACTAAACGTCGGTAAATAATGCTATATCTAAGCCAAGGTCTGAAGACATGAGACTTCCTCATGGAGTTTAAAGAAAGGTGACAACGAACAGAACACTTCTCAGCACTCGTGAGAAAAACTTGCTCTAGCTGGCAAGAATATAATTTAAAGAGTTTTGAGGGACAGTACAGGCACGAATATCATTTAAAGACCCTCCCCCAGTTCCTTTCACTTTTTTTTAAAACTGCCCATCAGTCAACTGTTTACCTGCCTCCCCAAAAAAAGGAGAGGTGGAAGAAAAACATTTATTATTTTACTATGTGTTGAGCACTGTAAGCACAGACTTGCATGATCTTTTTAAATCCTCTCAGCAACTTTACAGTTTCGTGGTAGAAATGATTGCCATCTTACAGATAAAGCAACTGAGGATCAGAAATAATAAGTAACTCATTCAAGGGTGAATGGAGTTTGAATACCGGGAAAGCAGATCTCCCTCACTTCAAATTAATACTGCTTTGTGTTATTCACGTATTTAACACACAAAACATGCGAGGGATACAACCAGCGCCAAAGAGTGTCAGGAAAAAAGGTAAGATCAGCATAACCATAAAGTTCAAAACTGCCTTAACCAAGGGTTAAAAAGCAAAAGTGGAAGTGAGCATTAATGTGCTAGGGACTGGGGGGGTGGGGGGGGAAGCAAATATTAATGCAAAATTTTGTGTTCTCCAAACCTAAAGAACAATTAAAACTATTTGCTGTACTCATTGTAGACCTGTGTTAACTTTATGATATGTGACAGAAACAGTGAAAATTGTGTATAATTTCTGCCCAGGCCTTTTAGCTCTTTCAGCCCCTTAAATTATTATCACACCCTCTTTTCCACTGATCAGTCATTGTTAGGCACGGATACAGGTAATACGCTCAAGCAATCATTATAATGAATCCTCGAAGTAGATTTTCAATTGGGAATTAAGGAATGAGTGGTACTTGGGTGACCTTTGACACTTGACTGGATTCTAGTTGGGGGTGGTTCCACCACAAGAATGTCAAATAGCTCCTCAGGGTATTCTCATAGAGTCCCTTCCCTAGGCTTGATCTCTGCAGTGTTAGGACATACCATTCTTTTCCTTGGTGACTTTATCCACTGATAAAGTAATAGTAAAGAATAAGAGTAAATATGGCTTATAACTAATGCTAGTAAGACTGTGATGGTTTGGCAAAGTAGAAGATGACTCAGTGGTCAATAAGCTTGGATTAAAGCTTCGTGCTATACCAATACCCTAAAGAACTACCTTTGTTGATTTGATTTCGAACTTACTGGATATCTATTGGAAAACTAAACTATTATAGGCTATAGTTTATTACTGCCATAAGTGATTTTTATAAATATATAAATAAGTAACAGCTTTATCACTGGTATTGTGCACAGTATGCTTCCACCAGTCATTTATCAGGTTTGCATTGCTCAAGTTCCAACTCCTTAGACACCAAGAAACTTTTGATACTCATTTTTCTGTCCAATGGCAGTTTTCTGTAGAAAACCATTTACACTCCTCAATGGATGACTTGGAAGTTCTATTTATTGTAATTAATAGGTTGGCAGTAAAGATCAGAAGAGCCATTCTCTGAGTGTCATGAGCACAGATGAGGACTAGACTTTGAATCTTGATCTAACTCTATGAGGCTCATCTGAAGAGCCAACCAAGTGTCCCACTGTGATATTTTAGTGACTGCAGCATTTTATTTCTCTTTTCTAAATTAACATCACAGATGCTCCCATTTCATGACTGGGTACACACAATAGACTCACCACGGCCTTCCACACCACCACCTGTTTTGTATTATCATTTTCCAGTTCTAGCTATCAAAAAACTAAAGCAGGGACGCCTGAGCGGCTCAGTTGTTTAAGTGTCTTTGGATCAGGTCATGATCCCAGGGTCCTGGGATTGAGCCCCGCATCGGGCTCTCTGCTTGGTGGGGAGCCTGCTTCTCCCTCTGCCTGCTTGTGCTCTCTCTCTCTCTGACAAATAAGTAAATAAAATCTTTAAAAAACAACAACTAAAGCATGCAGTAGCAAATAATTCACAAATCATTATTCTGTTTAGAGTCAAGAAAGTGGTACTATGCTTTTTAGTAAATATGATATACTTCATGAATCCCAAGCAAGGTACTCTGTGCTTCCCTGGACATTTTGCTCATACCCCACCATTCCCAATGTCCACCAAGGCCTTCTCTCCTCGTGAGCTGGCTTCCCCATATTTTTCTAACCATTATCCCCTTCTGTCTTAAATTTTCTTCAAGGGAACCAAACTCAGGCCTTACTTCCGTAAACTAACACTTGTGACCAGACATTTAACGTAACATTTAGTTTTTGGAATTTATGTGGAAAGAAAAGAACAACTTGGTTGCTAATTATTTTTCACTGTTATAAATTTTAGGTCTTTTATTTGGAAGAAAACACTAAAGTTCTTTAATAACTTGTGAGTTATTTACACGTAATTTCATTTTCTCTTCCCATAGCTCCATTTCTTTCTCTGTCTCTAGCTTTTCACCTTGCATGTGAATTCCTAGTTTTGTAGTACTTTTGCATTATATGATACTCATTAAGGATCCAAAAACTTTAGAATTCTAGAATTAAATACCTACAATCCTTGTGTAGTGATGCATATAGCAAGAAAGAGCCAGCAAGTTTGATGTACTTTTTATTCAAAGTCATTCCCAGAAAACTGAGATAGGGCCCACCCAGAATCTTGAGAACAGGATCGTTTTTGTGTCCTTTAAGTCCTTCTTTGGCACCTTTATTTTCATGTTCCCAGCCACATTATGTTAAATATTTCAGGATACTGTTGTTTCAAATTAAATATGCATTCGTATATTTAATGCTTTGGTCCTTTGGATGATTTGTGGGGTCTACTATAAGAGAAATGATTTTTGTTATTTTTCTCCTATCACCATGTGAAGAGTAAGGGTTGAGTTGCAATTCACGAGTTGGCTTACTGTTACATTTTATAGCCATTCAATTAAATACTAATTTTAATCAGTTTTTAAACATTTTTTGAGGCTCTTAAAACATTAGTTATCCCTAGATTCTGGATCACTAATACTCAATGAATGAGAAAGAGCAATACCTCTCCCTAGGCAATAAATTGTCTTGGAAAAAGTCTTGGTTACCCTATCTACAAATTCTCTGTTTACAATGTAATAGGACAAAAATGACAAAAATGATCCCTTTGACAAGATTATTCAAAGCCTCCTCCGGGCATGCCCTGAGAACTCACTCTCATCAAGGTCACTTACAGTTGTTGTAAATCTTTCAGTGTGACAGTATCCAAGTGGTTGCTGCTGCCATGATCTAGTAGTCCCTGATGACCTCTTTCTTTTTCAGGTTGGCTAGCAAAGCTCTTTCTCCTTTGCTGGTGCCCTGGCCCTGCCCTGCTCTCAGGTAACCTGAGAAGTTGTGGTTGATTCTGGACCTTGGAGATAGTCCCAGGGGAAGCCTAGAGCTCTCCACTGTGCTCTCCAGCCAGAGGTCACCAGCCTCTGCAGCAACCTCAAATGGTTGTAGAGGTACAGCTGCTCAGTCTCCTCCTCTTTTATCTCTGCTCAGTCATCACAATGTCTCCGGGTCAGGGTCTTTGGTCCCCTCCCAGAGAGACACACCCTTCTGCTTTTCAGGGCAATTTCTGGCTAGAGGAGTTTATTTAAACATCTGCCCCGGCAAAGCCTGCTCGGTGGCTCCCTGTCACTCTAGTTTTCTCCCTGGAAATTGAGATCACTTCACTTCACTCCCCTCTGACCCTGATTCAAGAAACATTAGATCCATGGCCATTTTCTCTGGACACATTAAGGGGCCCTGCTTCCAGAGTAATCTCAGATGACCCCCTGTTTCACTTAGACAAAGGTACCGCTCCTCTCAAGAGAGAGGCATATAGAATTGGGCCCTGCTCCAGACTCCCAATCTAGAAGTCCTGGAGGTCCCATTGGTTGAGCTCTGGCAGTGTTCCTGGGATTGCCCAGTAGCCAATCACACTAAGTGAACCTGGGAGCCTTGGAACCTCTGCGCCCCAGTGTTCCTTGACTCACTGATTTTCGCTGATCTGCTCCTTTAAAAGGATGAGTTCTCTGGCTCAGTCCTTACTTCCCTTCTGCCTCTTCCCCCCTTTAGAAACTAAGCCCTACTGTCTAGCTGTTGCCAATTCTGCATCATACCCCTCCATAACACTGAGTGGCTACCTGCCTCCAGATGGTTCTCTCTACTATTCAGAGCCCTTTGCTGCCAGCCTGCCTGCCAGTTTGGAAACCCTGGTATGGCCATTTCCAAAATTAAAAACCAGACCGTGCCATCTCTAGGGACATTGCGCTGCACCTCCCAGCTCCTGGTCAAGCCCAACCTCTGCATCTATCTCAGACACCCTTCCCCCAAGCCTCCCTCTTCTCCCCACCCCCACATTTCTGGCCTTGGTGATTTGGGTTTCTCTGCCTTCCTCTTCTTGCCTGCCAATCCTTGCCGAAGTTCTAACACACTCTTGACCTTCCCTGCCTGAACTATGCCAGGCTAAAGAAGGGCCAACTAAAGGGCTGCATAATACCTGGATATTCTTTTAGAGGCCTTATCCCACATCCTGTCAAACACAAAAATACAGTCATATCCCACATCAAAAATACAATGCAATGTTCAGTTATACAAAATGAAAGAGATTCATATACTTTTCCTCTTAAAATATATATTAATTTCACTTTGCAGTTTTCTGTATATTTTAGAGCCAAGACATTTTGTTTTCCAGCTCTCAATTTGGTAAACCTGGAAAAGCATACCGGCCCTAGGGGCTGTGCCTTTAGAACCTGAACCTTAAAAGGATTTAAAAAATGGCTCTGGGAGCAAAGGATGTAAGCACTTCCACACTGGATTCAGGTTTAAGCCCTCCCCTCTACCTCCTATCATCACTTAAATCTTTTTCTTTTCCAGTTTTAATAACTGGGCTTCTCTATTAGATCCCCTGCCTAGGTCACTCACCTTTTATTCACACTGCTCACACAGACATTCCCTTTATTCCAAATGCCAGCTGGCCTGCTGGGATTTCACAGCATGACAAGACCCTGGATTTGCTTTCACAGTGCTCCTACCACTGGGGGCCCACCATTATGATCTTAAAGCCTCCTCCCCCTAGGAGACTGCAGCTTTGGACTATGGCATTTGTTTGCTTGACCCTGTAGCTATGATGATGTTCTCTGCACACTGGACTCTCATAAGTCTGCAGCTGCACCCAGCTCTCTGGTGGCTCTTCCACTCGAAGAGACAGGTCCAGTGCTGAATTTTGGATGCTTCAATCTTACCTTGTCTGCTGGGACTGACCAGGAAGGCCCACTTGTGTCTGAGGCAGGATAGCTACCAGAAATCATACTTTACATTTTTTTTTTTTTGCTTCTGTGCCTGTTCACATTTATCTGCTTTAGGTATCTCCTTCCCTAAAGGGGTACTTTTATGCCTCAGTTACCAACAGCATCACTGCTGGACTTTTCTGGAGGTTTTAATGATCATTCACTATTGCAGATTGAGAGTATATACAAGAAATCAAATGTCCCAGCAATTACCCTAGATAATATCTCTTCTAAATATTAACCATTACTTAGAAGTTTGGCTTTTACTTTCCATGATTTCTGGTTTTATAGTAGTAATTCTACAATTTCAGTATACTTCTTAAAATTGAATTATGCTTATTCAGTACACACAGTGAGCCAGTTAAAAGGGAGAGCCTACAGTAGTACATTATTGCCTCTTTAGTCTACTTTCTCAGTATTTTTTTCACCAGAAAGAACATTAGGCTAGCCTTTTAAAAATTGTGTTCTTCTATAGTCTACAAATTTAAGAGGAATGGTGATGAATGTTTTTATTTTCATGTTGTCAAGAGCTCAGAAATTGTTTCTATTTTGAATGTGGAGCCCACTGTGTGCAAAATAGGTGTGACAAAATCCAAGTTTCATTTTCTGAACATCTCTTAGAGCTGTTTCTTTCTATATTTTTATTTCTCTCAGTTGTCATTACTTAGGTCTAGATATTTATGAAAAATGTTTTTGTGCTTCATCTGTCAAATTCCTTTTCTGAGTTTGATTTTTAGTTTACTTATTTGTTGGGTCCAGGATAGACTTAAGATCTGTTTTTCTTGCCTTGAAGGAAAACATGATTTAGTACTGGAATATTCATTTGATGCCTCAAACTAATTTGTGGTGTCCTTGCATTGGCAAAATGCCCACAGGACAATGTGATGGCTCTGAACTTGGCTCCTTTAGATTCATCCCTTGGCTCTTCTGTGCTCCAAATCTCAGCCAGCTCCCAGCTGTTTCCCATGCCCTGTTTCAGCTAGCCTCCTGCTGAGTTAGGCCAATAGGAAGCACTGTCAGGAGCCTGGAGGGTGGGAGGAAGGGAGAAACCAGTGTATTTCTTCCCTTCTTTTTCTGCCTTAGGCATTGTTGCCAGCAACAACTGTTTATCCTCCCAGGTTCCATCTCCTGCTGGACAAGCCTACCACAGAATCAGCCCTGAGCCCTGGCAATACTGTTTCCTCTCTCCTGCCTGTTTAAAAGTATTATGGCTTCCTGTGGTTGCTAATCCCTGGATTCTTCTCAGTTTTTCCATCACCTGTACAATAGATTCCTTGTATCAAATTCTCTGTTTGAAGTAATGAATGTGGTTTCTCTTTTTCTGGTTGGATTCAGCACCTTTGTCCATTTTATGTTTTCATAAGAATCTTATCCTATTTAGAGGGGAAAGAATGATTTTCGTAGAAGTAGTCATTTTAAACTTAGGGATCTGTCTGTGCTTTTCCACATGGCTTGACTAATGTCTTTGTTATTTCTGCTTCTTATCTCCCATACTTGCTTCCCACCTCCCAAAATACCCAACCGATTCCCTGTTCTCTGCCACTTTCCATCCTTAGAACATGTGACATCTGTCTTTTGGAGTCATATCACCATGGATGCACAATGATTTATTTGCTTTTTTTTTAATTTTTAAATTCCTTTTTATATAATGTTCTTAACAAGAGTATCATAACTGTAGGGTAACAAAAAAGGGCACTGGATTTTTCATCCAGAATTTGAATCTGTGTGACCTTGCTTGAATCCCTAAGCCTCTTTTTTTTTTTTTTTTTTTTTTAAGATTTTATTTATTTATTTGATAGAGGGAGAGACAGGGAGAGAGGGAACACAAGCAGAGGGGAGTGGGAGAGGGAGAAGCAGGCTCCCCGCTGAACAGGGAGCCCAAAGCAGGGCTCAATCCCAGGACCCTGGTATCAGGACCATCCCAGGACCCTGGGATCATGACCTGAGCCAAAGGCAGATGCTTAACAACTGAGCCACCCACCGCGCCCCTCCCCCCCCCCGCCCCCAAGCCTCTTCTTGTATAACAGGACCCTTGGTAGTAAAACAGGGAAAAGATGACTTCATCAGAGGGATGAACAAATGAGATTAAAACGTATGAAAGAATTTTGTAAATGATAAAATGCTAAGCAAATGAAAGAGGTTATTTAAAAACTGTAAATAAGACTAGTTATTGTTTCTTAAAACAAATGTAATTTTAAAAGTTGCAGCAAAGGTATTTCCCAATTGGAATTTATAGTGAAGTTTAGTAGCATCACATCTAACGTATGACTTCTTAATCTCAGTTCCCTTGACATTTGGGACTAGATAATTCTTTGTTGTAGGGGGCTGTTCTGTACATTGTAAAAGGTTTAGTGGAATCCTTGCATCTGTCTGCTAGATGCCAGTAGCACCCTCCCCTTCAGTTTTGACAACCAGAACTTCTGTAAACATTGCCAAATGTCCCCTGGGAGAAAGAGAGGAGCAAAAGCACTGACCGAACCAAACCTACTTGGAAAAATGTCGCCTCTTATTAATTTAAGTTTTAAAAATAAATAAAGGAGTTTGGCTTTCTAAAGAAGACTATGAGGAAGGACTTTTAAAAATGCAGCCATGAAACAACTTGTCTTAAGAGATCAATAAACCTTGCAGTGAAAATCAGTAGTTATTGTAACAGCAGTGATGTGTCTAAGTATTTATGTTGGAGGGACTAATCTTCCTGCTTAGTATTGTGGTTAGACTACCTAACCAAGATGGGCTTTCTTCATAAACTTAATTCCTTTTGTTATTTATATTAGGTATTAAAAAACACAATAATACTTTATATCTGACTGTCATATGTTGATATCTTTTGATGTCCTTTTAGGGATCATTGAATATTAGTAGGAACATATATTTCAGTCATAATACGACTCATATTCTGGGCCTGTACTTGTGTAGACTACCTTTAGTAGCAGCAAGAGTTAGAATGTTATGAGCATCATGGCTAGGCCATAATCAGTAGAACCCTTCATATTATTATAATTCCTAATATGATACTCTTAGTTATCATTAAATTACCATTGGAAAGCAAACCATAGCTATTTAAAATATAGAAATTATTATTTTAAAAATACTGATTCTAGCTTTCCAAACATGTCTTTTTTAGCTTATATTGTCAACAGGTGTCTAAGAGCAGTTTCTCATCTCTAACTGTGTTGGTTAGCTTTCTTCCTAGCTTAAGGAAATAATGACCAAAGCAGATTGTAAAACAGGAGAAGCAGGTTGTAGTATTAGGACTACTTTTGCTGGGAAGACAGAGAGATGTGCTATCCTTGACATGAGTGTATTGCTAAGCTTTGTGGACACACAGCATCTCTAAGACTGGTAAAAAGGGTACTTACTACTTCAGGGCAATTAGATTCCTTTCCTCATCTACGATTTTGCATCCTCCTGGTTAACCTTTGGGGGACTATAGATCCTCTTTGAAGGACTTCTCAGCATTAACAATAATGCCAATATAATTATTAATATTATATATTGCTCTTCTTTTAAGGATTTTTTTTCATAGAGTATTTCAATAGAAACAGTCTTATGATTGAGGTAGATGGTGGGAGTTTAGGATGGCAATGTGCAATAAAGTTGGACCAGAAAGTTAGGGCCCTCTTATTTGCTGTCATACTACTGAATTTGAATGACTTTGGACCAGGCCTACCTCTACATTCACTGCCATTTCCCCAGTAAATTACATATTATATCTGGCCTGTAACTTCCCATCTATCAGATGCCTGTGGAGAAATCTGGATTTGTAAACTATCAGGACAAAGCTTGGGTTAGCATACCACACCATAAAGGAGTGTTCCCCAGTGGAATTCTCTAGTTTCTGGAGAAAGAATCTGTTTGTGGTATCAGTGTTTGCTTCATCTGTTTTTTTTTTTTTTTTTTTTTAAAGATCTCAGAAACAAAAAACTATGCGTGTGTGTGTGTGTGTGTAGGCCAAATTTCCCATTCTCATAAATAAAGAAGAAAATACATTGATGATGGGCCATCTCAGAGTCCTTCCTGCTACCTCTGCTTAAGAAAAGCTCACAGATGGGGTTACAGGGTCTAAATTCACCTTCCCACCTGTAACAAACAAAACAAACAACAAAACAAAATCAAAACAGACAAATTACTTTAAACAGTGGTTTTTAAGACACTGGATATCAGGTAATAAAGGACAAAATGATTCTTGAAAGACAAGAAACAAGAGATGAGACCTACTGTTGCCCCAGCATAATAACTTGAGAGAGTTTTCAGGTCCTGACATATGGAAGGGAAGCCGAGGTGAAGCCCAGTTAACACCATGAATTGAAGAGACAGATTAAGAGTTCAGGGACATCGGGGCAGTGAGAGTTGATAGGATGAGGAACAAAGAGCAGAGAGCTGCACAGAAAGAAAACTGGCAATGTGTAGGGGTACCAGTGTCAAAATATTCAGCAAAGTCCTGATTAGCACATGCTGTAAGGAAACTACCTGAGGCCCAGGAAAGAATCTTCTGGAAGGAATAAAAACCTATGCTGGGAGCCCATAAAGGGCCAGAAATAATGCCTGTTCCCTCCAGCCTGACTAGAAACACTCATAGTTCATAAGACACTGGGTAGATTACTCAAGAATATCTTGCTTCATTAGCAGGGAATAATTAGCTTTAGACTCAGAACTGCTCCCAATCTGTCAAACAAACCGTAAAAGCAAAACCTGAAAGGATCAACTGTTTCCAATAACTTAGCATCATTCCTGAATAAAGCTCAAGAAGATTTATGAAAATTCAAAAGTATCCAGCACCCAGCAAAATAAAATCACAAAGTATGCATGCAATCAAAAGATTACCACACATGCAAAGAGATTAAGAAAATACAACCCACAATGAGAATAACCAGTTGGTCAGAACTGTCCCCAAGTTGGCACATAATATAATTAGTAGCAATGGACATCAAAACAACTGTGATTATATTCTATATATTCAAAGAGGTAAGTAGAGATTAAAAAAAAAAAAAAAAGACCCCAATCAAATTTCTAGAGATGAAAACTACAATGTCTAGGATGAAAAATACAGTGGATAGGATTAACAGCAAATCAGGTGTGGCAGAAGATAAGAATTTGTAGGCATTGCGATAGAAACTATCCAAAGTGAAACAGAGAAAAAGGAACCCCCAGATTAAAGAGTATTAGTGAGTTGTGGGACAACTTCAAGTGGCCTAATATATGAGTAATTAGAGTCCCCATAGGAGAAAGAGGGGTAGGGGCAGAAAAATTTTTTCAAGAAATATGTTCAAAACCTTTCCAAACTTTATAAACCCACAAATCCAAGAAGCTCAATGAAACCCAACTGCAAGAAACATGAAGAAAATTACAGCAAGGTCTGTCATCACCAAATTGTTAAAAAATGGTGATAAAGAAGGAAAAACCTACAAGTATCCAAAAATTAAAGATCTGTACAAAACAACAAGACTGAAAAGAATTTTTTTTTTTAATTGGAAATAATCCCAAGTGGGAACACAGTGGAGCAGCATCTCTAAAGTAATGAAAACACTTGTCAGCCTAGAATTATATGTCCTGCTAAAATATTTTTCAACAACAGTGAAGTAAAGATATTTTCAGACATAGAAAAACTAGAAGAATTCATTACCAGTAGACACATACTATAAGAAATCTTATAAGAAGGTCCTCAAGCAGAAGGAAAATAATACCAGGTAGAAATGTAAATATACACAAAGGAGTAAAGAACTCCAGAATTGATGACTATTTAGGTAAATATACATTTTTTCTACTCAAATCCTTTAAAAGATAACTTACTGTTTAAGCAGTAATACTAACAGTGTACTGCAGGGTTTATAATATATATAAGTAAAATGCATGACAACATTAGCATAAAGGGCAGGAGGGGAGAAATTAAAGTTTTTGTAGAGCTTAAGTGTTATACTATCACTTGAACGTAGACTGTGACAAGATAAAGCAATCAATAAAATATCTAAAGAAAGATATAGTGAATAACCCAACAAAGCAGAAAGCAAATTCATAAAAAAATAACCCAAAAGATGGTAGGAAAAAAAGAAAGGGGAAACAAAGAACATATTTAACAAAGATAAATAGAAAACAAACCTAACCATATAAATAATCACATTAAATGTAAATAATGTAAACATTGCCATTAAAACAGTAAAATTATCAGATCAGATTTGAAGGTATGATCCAACTATACGCTGCCACAAGAAATACACTTCATACATAAAGACAGAAATCTGTTAGGATAGAAAAAAGATACAACATGGCTCAAACTAGTCAAAAGAACACTGAGGTGGCCATTAAACAAAGACATTTTCAGAGTGAGAGTATTACCAGCATAATCCTTCATAATCCTTATAAAATGATTTTTATTTCTATTGTAAAATTTTCATTTTGTAATGATTGTGATGGGTCATTTCATAAGGGTTAAGTAGTCAATTCATCAAAAGGATGTAATCCTAACGATTTATGCGCCTATTAACAGTACGTCAAAAAAAGTGAGGTAAAAACTGATAGAACCACAAGGAGAAATAGACAAATGAACTTGGAGACTTGAACAACACTCATGATCAACTTGATCTGATTGACCTTTATAAAACACTATACACAAGAGTAGAATACATATTCTTCTCAAGTGTACATGAACCATTTACCAAGATAGATCATATTCTGTGCCATAATACAAATCTCAGAAATTAAAAAAAGATTACAATTATACAGAGTCTGTTCTCTGACCACAATGGAATTAAACTGGAAATCAATAATATAAAGATCTTGAAAAATTCCCAAATATTTCAGAATTAAATAATGTACGTTTAAATGACCCATTAATCAAAGAAGTAAAAAAAAATTAGAAATTATTTTGAATTAAATGAAAATAGAAACACAACATAAAAGAATCGGTGGGATATTTCCCTTGGAAATTTATACCATCAAACCTATATTTAAAAAGAAAGGTCTGAAGTGAATGACCTTCCACCATGAGAAACTAACAAAGTAAAGGAAATTAAGCCAAAAGTAAACAGTAGGCATGAGATAATACAGATCAAAACAGAAATAAAAAGTAAAAAACAAATAGAGAAAAATCAATGAAACCAAAAGATGGTACTTTGAGATCAGTAAGACAGGTATACCTATAGTTGGACTAATCAGGAAAAAGAAGAGATACATAATATCAATATTGGGAATAAGAGGGGACATCACTACAGATTCTACAGACAGTGAAAGGATAATAAGGGAATGTTTTGAACAACTTTATGTCAATACATTTGACAATTAGGGAGAAATAGATATATTCCTTTAAAAACACACTGAAGAAGAAAGAGATAACCTGAAAAGACTGATATCTGTTCAAGAAATTGGAAAGCTTTTTTTTTCCCCAAAAAAAAGTTTCTATAAAGAAATTCACTACATCAAAAACTAATGATGAGGGGCACTTGGGTGGCTCAGTTGGTTAAGCGACTGCCTTTGGCTCAGGTCATGATCCTGGAGTCCCTGGATCGAGTCTCACATTGGGCTCCCTGCTCGGCGAGGAGCCTGCTTCTCCCTCTAACCCTCCCCCCTCTCATGTACTCTCTCTCATTCTCACTCTCTCAAATAAATAAATCTTTAAAAAAAAAAAAAAACTAATGATGTATGGTGACTAACATAAAATAAAATTAAAAAAAAAAATTGCAGGCCCACATTGCTTCCCAGGTGAATGCTACCAGATTTTTAAGGAAGAAATACTATCAATTCTACTCAAACATTCCCAAAAAATTAGAAGAGGAAGGAATACATAACAACTCATTCTATGAGGTCAATATTACCCTAATATCAAAACTAGACAAAGGCATTACATAAATAGCTCTGAAAAAGAAAAAATAAAGATAGAGAGCTAATAGTCTCTGATTTCAAGAATTATTATAATACTGCAGCAATCAGTATAATGGTAAACGAGTTCAGCAATGTTTTAGGATCAAGATCAATACAGAAAAATCAATGTGTTTCTACACACTACTAGGAAATAACCTGAAAATGAAATTTAAGAATTTGATGTACAGTACTATCAAAATTATACTATCACCTAACATAAATCAAAATTAAATCAAAATAGATGAAAGACAAAATGTCAGAGCTACAACTATGAATCAGTTCAAAGAAAACATGGATGTAAATGTTCATGAGCTTGGCTTAAGCAACAGTTTCTTAGATATGATACCAAAAGCACAATCAACCAAAGAAAATCTAGATACATTTGACCTCATCAAAGTTAAAAACTCTTGCAAATTAAAGGATACTATCAAGAAAATGAAGACAATGGGAGAAAATATTTGTAAATCATATATCTGATAAGGAACTTCTATCTAGAAAATATAAAAATCTTTTACAACTCAAAAAATAAAAAGGTGAATAACCGAATTTAAAAATGGACAGATGACACAGGTATATAATTATTTGCAAACAACTATCTTGAAAATCCAGGAAAAAATTACTAGAATAAATGAAGAGTTCAGTATGATGGTTAGATACACAATTAGTATAAAAAAAATCAATATTTTCCTATGTATTATCAACAATATGTTAAAGAGTGAAACAGAAAAAGGAACCTATTCTCAACAACAAAAACTATAAAATACCTAACAAAAATATGATTCATATGTTAAAAACTATAAAACTACAGGAAACAATAAAAGATCCAATAAATGTAGATACATAGCTTCTTCCTAATAGACACTGCTTTTGAGATATAAATCCTCCCCAAGGTAATTTAGAAATGTAATCCTACTCATCGTTTAAGAAAGTTAAGCTGATTCTGTAGGTCAAATAGTAGAGAAAATAGAAAGTAATATCCTAGAAAATTGCTGACGAAAAAGAAAGGTAGAAACTTCTCTTTCAGAAATTAAAACACATTTGAAAATATAATTGTAAAAGTATGGGGTTGGTGCAGAGATATTGTTGAATAAGATTGAATAGAATTTAGAAACAGAAGTCTGGGGACGCCTGGGTGGCTCAGTCGGTTAAGTGGCTGCCTTCGGCCCAGGTCATGATCCCAGGGTTCTGGGATCGAGTCCCACATCGGGCTCCTTGCTCAGCAGGGAGCCTGCTTCTCTCTCTCTCTCCCTCTGCTTGTGCTCTCTCTGTCAAATAAATAAAATCTTTAAAAAAAAGAAAAGAAAAGAAACAGGAGTCTGTACACTGGGCTTTAAGCACTGTAGTTAAGAGCATCGAACCTCAAGCCAAGCCTTAGTGGCTATGTATTCCTGAGCAAGTTGCTTAAACTCCACTTTAGTTTCCTTATGTGTAAAATAGGGACCATTGTACCACCCATATCTTTTAGTTGTTGTGAATATTAAATGAATTAATATATATACTTTTTAAAGGGACAAATGATTTGAATATGCATTTCTCTAAAGATATACAAATGGTCGGTAAACACAATCTGTTAAAAGATTTTTAACATTATTGTTTATCTGGGAAATACACACGAAAACCACAGTGCGATACCACTTCCCACCCACTAGCATGACTGTAATCATAAAGTCAGATAACAATAGGTGTTGGTAAGGATGTGGAGAAATACACATTCCTTGTACATTGCTGGTAGGAATATAAAACGGTACAGCCTTTTTGGAAAACAGTCTGCCAGTTCCTGAAATTGCCAAACATATATCTACTATATGGTCTAGCAATTCCACTCCTAGGTATACCAAAAGGAATGAAAACTTATGTCTACACAAAAAGTCATACATGGGTGTTTATATGAACATTACTCATATAGCCAACAGGTGGAAACAACTCCAGTTGTCTATATACTGATGAATGGTTAAACAAAATGTGGTAAAACCATTCAGTGGAAAAATATTCAGCCATAAGAAGAATGAAAGAGGGGCGCCTGGGTGGCTCAGTTGGTTAAACATCTGCATTCGACTTGGGTCATGATCCTGGGGTCCTGGGATTGAACCCCATGTCTGGCTCCCTACTCAGCGGGGAGCCTGCTTCTCCCTCTCCCTCTGCCCCTCCCTCCTGCTTGTGCTCTCTCTCACTATCACTCTCTCTCAAATAAATAAAATCTTTTAAAAAAAGAATGAAATATTGACACATACAACATAGATGAACCTTGAAAACATGCTAACTGAAAGAAACCAGACGCAAAAGGCCACATATTGTATGAGTTTATTTGCATGAAGTAGACAAACCCGTAGAGGTAAAAAGTAAATTAGTAGCTGCCAGGGTTAGGGGATGGATTGGAGAAGATGGAAAGTGACTGCTAATGATTATAGGGTGTTTTGGGAGGGTGGGGAGTGGGAGGGAGATACTGAAAATGTCCTAAAATTACAATAATGATAATTGTTGTACAACCTCTGGTTATATTAAATGCCACTAAATCACTAAATTATACACTTTGAAGGGTAAATTTACTGCTTGTTAATTAATATCACAATAAAAATGGATATAATCAGAGGGGGAACTGACTTATTTTTCTACCATCTAATCAGTTGTATAAGCTTTCCTTCATTTAACTCCTTCCATTCTCTCCTTAATCCATTCACCACTCCAATAACATCATCTTCCCAAGATCACCAATAGCCTGCATTTGTTTAATCCATTGTCAACTTCTGTCCAAATTTTACTCAACCTTACCAGCATCAAAAATAGATTGCCACTGCATCCTTTTTGATATAGCATTTTTTTCTAGAGTTCCACGAAATCACACTCACCTAGTTTTCTCTTACCAGATTTGTATAACCAGCTGCATATTCTTACTCTTCAGTTAGATTTCTAATAGGTTCCTAAAATTTCCAAATGTATATGATACAATTATTACCTATAACCCCCATATGCATATTATGCCTGGTCTTTCTCATGAAAAGTTAACATGTAATCATTTACCTAGGTGCTCAGGCCAAAAACTCAGGAGTCATTTGCCACATTTGATTGTTCCCTTTCCCTGATCTTACCACATCCAATTCATTGGCAGGTCTTAATAGTTCTACTCTCAAAATAGAATCTGCTGAATCTGTCCAAGTCTCACTTATCCAAAGATGTCAAAGAGTCAATGTGGACCAGTGCCTGGGATATTAGGTTCTATGTGGTCCCCTGGGCCACTGTAAAGACTCTCACCTTTAGTTCAAATGAAATTCGATTTTGCCCAAAGTAGTAACATGATCTAGCTTACATCTTTAAAGATCACTCTGATTTCTGTGTTGAAGTTAAATTATATGGGGGTAGTGCAAAAAAGAAAATAGGGAACACAATGAGGAGGCTATTACAAGTTGTTTTTTTTTTTTTTAATTTTATTTATTTGTCAGAGAGAGAGAGCACAAGCAGGGGGAGCTGCAGGCAGAGGCAGAAGTAGAAGCAGGCTTCCTGCTGAGTAAGGAGCCCGATGCGGAACTGGATCCCAGGACCCTGGGATCATGACCTGAGCCAAAGGCAGATACTTAACTGATTGAGCCACCCAGGTGTCCCAAGGCTATTATAAGTTTTAAAAGTGTGGATCATCAGGGTGGTCTGAGTCGATGCCTGGCTGTATTCTGGCAGTCAGGCCAGACTCCTACTAAATCTGTGCCAGAAGTAGGAGACCGGCATATTTTGTATATATTGGGGGTGGGACAGTGGTGTTGGGGACTCTGCTGAAGATAATAAAGGGTAGCTCTTCTACTGATAGCTTGGAAGGAAATAATGTTCCACTTATTTAGGATTAGAAGACCAGCTCATTCTTAGAGTCTTCTGAAATAAAACTAGTAGAAAAATGCTAAAAGACAGGAAGATAGTGGCAGAGTAGGAGGCCCCTAGGCTCACCTTGTCCCATAAATACAACTAGATAACTATAAACTCATCTTAAATACCCCAGAAGTTGACCTGAAGACTGACAGAACAACCTCCACAACTAAAGGAGGAGAAGAGGCCACATTGAAGAAGGTAGAAAGTGTGGAGACATGGTTTAAGGGAGAAAGGGATCCTGACTGCTGCTGAAGAGAAAGAACTGGGGTCATAGAGAAGGGCAAGAGAGAGGAGCACACGGGGAATGCAGAGGAGAACATCACCTATAGCTATTGGCTTGGAAAATGAGAGGTGCTGAATTTTGTGAGTTCTTGCAATCAGCAGAGCTTAAAGCCTGAAATTTTAAAGGTCAGGAGTCTTGGCTGAGATACTCCAGGATAGAAGGCAGGTAAACAACCCAGGGATGGACGGTGCAGAAACAGTGAACTGAAGAGTACCTGGGGCACACAGTAGGTAGATTATTTCCTCTTCTCAGACTATGTCTGTGAGAGGCAGCATTCACAGAGACACCTTTCTGAGAACAAAGGAGCTGGCCGGCAGGTACCATTTCCCTCCCCTACCCCCAGCATAACCACAGAGCCACTTGTGGGAAGCAGTGCAGTGTGGACACCAGCTGCCTAAACGCTAACCCCCACACCCTTGTGCTGCTGGAGTACTGTCCTCAGTCATGCTTACCTTAGTCCCAGTGTGGCGGGCCCCTCCCCTAGAAGACCAGCACAAATAATTGACCACACCATGTCTCTCAAACAGAGTTTTGTAGGGCCTCAGTTGTGGTGGAGGTCTCATTTCACAAGCAGCCCAGAGCACACCTAGTTAAAACTCACCATATTCACATCCAGGGATGAAACTCTGCCTCCCTCAGGCAAGGAGAGTCTTGTGGACAATTGGCCTAAAGGACAGAGTAGCCAGAACACAACAGTGCATGTGGAACACACTGGAAACACTCCCTGGAAGTGCCAGGCCCTGGGCACTACATCACCTCTTCTTCATTAGGCCATTACTTTCAGGAACAGGAGACATAACTGGCTTTTCTAACACAGAGAAGCAGGCCCAGACTTAGACAAAATGAGAAGACAGAGAAAATTATCCAAAATGAAAGAACAAGATAAGGTCATAGCCAGAGATCAAAGTGAAACAGATGTAGGTAACATGCCTGATGGAGAATTTAAAGCAGTGATCATAAGGATACTCACTGGACTTGAGAAAAGAATGGAAGAAATCAGTGAGACCCTTACCACAGGGATAAAAGAATTTAAAAAAGAATCAGAGTTGAAGAATACAATAAACAGGGTCAGTAACAAGCTTAATGCAATGAACAACAGACTAAAAGAAGCAGAGGAACAGATTAGTGAACCAGAAGACAAAATAATGGAAAGTAATGACACTGAATGAAAGAGAAAGAGTTACGTAATATGAAAATAGACGTAGGGAATTCAGTGTCGCCATCAAATGTTATAACATTCCTATTATAGGAGTCCCAGAAGAAGAGTAGAGAGGAAAGGGGGCAGAACATTTACTTGAAGCAATAGCTAAAAATTTCCTTAATCTGGGGAAGGAAACAGACCTGCAGATCCAGGAGTCATAGAGAACTTGGCAAGCCAGAAGGGGGTGGCACGATATATTCAAAGTGCTGAATGGGAAAAATCTGCAGCCACGAATAGTCTATCTAGCAAAGCTGTCATTCAGAATAGAAGGAGAGATAAAGAGTTTCCCAGAAAAACAAAACTAAAGGAGTTCATTACCACTAAACCAGCCCTTGCAAGAAATATTAAAGGGTACTCTGACTGCAAAGGAGAGTCCAAAGGTAACAAAGACAAGAAAGGATCAAAGAAAATCTCCAGAAACAATGACAAAACAAGTAATAAAATGGCAATAAATACATAACTATCAATGATTACTTTGAATTTAAATGGACTAAATGCCCTAATAAAAAGACATAGAGTGTCAGAATGGATTAAAAAAAAAAAAAAAAAAAAAAAAGAGCCATCTATATGCTGCCTATAAGAGACTCATTTTATTTATTTTATTTTTTTTAAAGATTTTATTTATTTATTTGAGAGAGAGAGAGCACATGAGAGGGGGGAGGGTCAGAGGGAGAAGCAGACTCCCTGCTGAGCAGGGAGCCCGATGCGGGACTCGATCCTGGGTCTCCAGGATCATGACCTGAGCCGAAGGCAGTCGCTTAACCAACTGAGCCACCCAGGCGCCCTAAGAGACTCATTTTAGAACTAAAGACACCTGTAGATAGAAAATGAGTGGATGGAGAAAATTAACATGCAAATGAATGTCAACAGAAAGCCAGAGAAGCAATACTTATATCTGACAGACTAGACTTTATTTTTTATTATTAAAATAATTTGTTTTTTAAAAATCTTTTTTAAAGATCTCATTTATTCATTTGAGAGAGAGAGACAGAGACAGAGATAGTGGGAGAGAGCATGACTGGGGAGGAGAGGGAGAAGCAGCCTCCCCAGTGAGCAGGGAGCCCTACTCGGGATTCGATCCCAGGACCCTGGGATCATGACATGAGCCAAAGGCAGATGCTTAACTGACTGAGCCACCCAGGCTCCCTGAACTGACAAACTATAAAACAAAGACTGTAACAAGAGACAGAGAAGGGCACTATATCATAATAAAAGGGACAATCCAACAAGAAGACATAAAAATTAAAAATATTTATGCACCCAACATGGAAGCACCCCAATACATAAAATAATAAGAAACATAAAGGAGGACTGAATCCAAGATGGCAGAGGAGTAGGAGACCTTAATTTCGTCTGGTTCCAGGAATTCAGCTAGATAGCTATCAAATCATTCTAAACACCTCTAAACTCAACTGGAGATCTAAGAAAAGAATAGCTGCAACTCTACAAATAGAAAAGCGAACACTTTCTGCAAGGAGGAGTTGTGGAGAAGTGAATCAAAGGCAATATATGGGAAGATAAACCTTCGGGGCAGGGAACCTCCGTAAGCTGGCTACCGGCAAGTGATATAGCAGCAGAGCACAAAACTGGAACTTTTGGAAGTCTGCTCTGGTGAGGGACGTCGCTCAAGTGGCGAAGTGGGGGCAAAACCCTACCTGTGACAGTGTGGTCAGGATCTTCAGGGTCACAGGAAGACTGTTGGTGCCTGAGGGCGGCAGAGCTCCCAGGTATAGGAATGGGGAAGCCAGCTGCAAACAGTGAGTCCAGGAGTGGGCTCTTACCTTGGGGTTTCCATAACCCACAAACCACAGCACATTCAGGCAACTGCTCTCTGAACAGGGGCCCAATAAGCAGCAGAACTGGGGAGACCCCCCTTCCTCCCCAGGGAGGGGAGTAGTGATCCAGGAGTGCATCACTGGAGTCTGCAGGGTTTGGAGACTTGAAACGGTCATGTGCCTGAGAAAGAAACGCTGGGTCAAAGGCTGGGTGAGCACAGAGTGCAGCCAGAGACCAGGGAGAGGGAGGGATTGACTGCTTTTACCTGAGAGTGCACTGAGGAGTGGGGCCCCGAATTTTCGGCTCCGGGGCAGGAGATAGGAAGACTGCCATTTTCATTCTCATCCTCTAAAGCCTTCAGGGAACAAAAGCCACAGAGAACAAACCAGAGCAGATTACTTAGCCTGGCACCCTGGCAAGGGTGGTACAATTCCACCCGGGGCAAAGACACTTGAGAATTAATGCAACAGGCCCCTCCCCAGATCAGCAAGAACATGCAGCCAACACCAAGTTTACCGATCAATGAGAACTGCAAAACTCCAGTGTTACGGGGATACAGCACATAGAATTCATGCCTTTTTTTCCAATGATTCTTTAGTCTTTCAACTTTAATTTAAAAATTTTTTTTTCTTTCCCTTTTCAACCAACTTCTTATTTTATCAACTCTTTTTTTTTAATCTTTTTAAATTTTCATTATTAAAGTTTCATTCTATCCCTTCATTGTATTTAATCTTATTTTTGTATATATATATAAGTTTTTCTTTCTTTACAATTTTGGGATGCAGTTTTTTCTAACATACCAAAATACACCCAAAATCTAGTGTATGGCTCTGTTCTACTCACCTGCCTGACCATATTATCTTTTTTGTTGTTTTTTTTTCTTTTTCTTCCTTTGTTCTTTTGTTTTTTTGTTAAAATCTTTTAAAAGTATCTTCTTTACAGTTACATTCTATCCTTTCAATGTATTTAATTTTATTTTTGTATATATTAGTTTTTCTTTCTTTATAACTTTGAGATGTGGTTTCTTCTAACAAACTGATCAAAACACACTCAGGAGATAGTGTATTGCTTTGTTCTATTCACCTGCCTGTTCATATTCCTTCCTTTTTTGTTGTCGTTGGGTTTTTTTCCATTTTTGTTTTTTCTTGTCTTTTAATTTCCAATTTTACAGTTATATTCTATCCTTTCATTGTATTTAATTTTATTTTTGTACATATATAAGTTTATTTCCTTAAAATTTTGGGATCTAGTTTTCTAAAAAACAGACCAGGGGTGCCTGGGTGGCTCAGTCATTAAGCGTCTGACTTCGGCTCAGGTCATGATCCCAGGGTCCTGGGATCGAGCCCTGCATTGGGCTCCCTGCTCGGCAGGAAGCCTGCTTCTCCCTCTCCCACTCCCCCTGCTTGTGTTCCCTCTCTCGCTGTGTCTCTCTCTGTCAAATAAATAAATAAATAAAATCTTTAAAAATAATAATAATAATAAATAAAAATAAAAAACAGACCAAAATACACACAGAATCCAGTGCATGGCTCTATTCTACTCACCTGATTATATTCTTTTTTTCTTTTTCTTCTTTTAAATTGTTTTTATTTGTTTGTTTGTTTTGTTTTTGTTTTGTTTTGTTTTTTCTTTTCTGGTTTCAGGTCTCTTCTGATTTGTTTAGTGTATATTTCTCTGGGGTCATTGTTGCCATTTTAGTATTTTGTTCTCTCACTCATCTATTCTCTGGACAGAATGACAAGATGTAAAAACTCACCTCAAAAAAGAGAAGAAGAGGGGCACCTGGGTGGCTTAGTCAGTTAAGTGTCTGTCTTTGGCTCAGGTCATGATTTCAGGGTCCTGGGATCGAGCCCCACATCGGGCTCCCTGCTCAGCAGAGAGTCTACTTCTCTCTCTCTCTCTGCCTGCCATTCCCCTGCTTGTGCTTGCTTTCTGTCTCTCTCTCATTCTTACTCTCTCTGTGTCAAATAAATAAATAAAATCTTAAAAAAAAAAAAAAAGAAAAGAGAACAAGAGTCCCTACTGACTGCCAGGGAACTAATCTGTAGGGATATAAGTAAGATGATGGAACTAGGGTTCAGAATAACGATTATAAAGATACTAGCTGGGCTTGAAAAAAGCATAGAAGACACTAGAGAATCTCTTTCTGGGGAAATAAGAGAACAAAAATCTAACCAAGTCAAAATCAAAAAGGCTATTAATGAGATGCAATCAAAAATGGAGGCACTAACCACTAGGATAAATGAGGCAGAAGAGAGAATTAGTGATATAGAAGACCGAATGATGGAGAATAAAGAAGCTGAGAAAAAGAGAGATAAACAACTACTGAATCACAAAGTGAGAATTCAAGAACTATGTGATACCATAAAGTGAAACAATATTAGTATAACTGGGATCCCAGAAGAAGAGGAAAGAAAGAGGGGGGCAGAAGGTATATTGGAGCAAATTATAGCAGAGAACTTCCCTAAGCTGGGGAAGGAAACAGGCATCAAAATCCAGGAGGCACAGAGACACCCCCCACCAAAATCAGTTAAAAATAGGTCTACACTCTGACATATAATAGTGAAACTTGCAGATCTCAGAAACAAAGAGAAAATCCTGAAAGCAGCTAGGAAAAAAGGTCTGTAAGCTGCAAGGGTAGAAATATTAGATTGGCAGCAGATCTATCCACAGAGACCTGGCAGGCTAGAAGGGACTAGCATGATATATTCAGGGTGTAAAATGAGAAAAATATGCAGCCAAGAATACTTTGTCCAGCTATGATGTTATTCAAAATAGAAGGAGTGGGGGTGCCTGGGTGGCTCAGATGGTTAAGCGTCTGCCTTCGGCTCAGGTCATGGTCCCAGGGTCCTGGGATTGAGCTCCATGTCAGGCTCCTGGCTAGCAGGGAGACTGCTTCTCCCTCTGCCTCTGCCTCTAACCCTGTTCATGCTCTCTCTCTCTCTCTCTCTGTATCTCTGTGTCTCAAATGAATAAATAAAATCTTAAAAAAAAAAAAAAACTCATCAAAATAGAAGGAGTGATAAAAAGCTTCCAGGACAAACAGAAACTAAAAGAATTTGTGATCACCAGACCAGCCCTACAAGAGATATTAAAAGGGATCCTCTAAGCAGAGAGAGAGCCCAAAAGTAACATAGACCCGAAAGGAACAAAGACAGTATACAGTAACAGTCACTTTACAGGTAATACAGTGGCACTAAATTCATATCTTTCAATATTTACCCTGAATGTAAATGGGCTAAATGCCCCAATCAAAAGACACAATGTATCAAATTGGATAAAAAAGCAAGACCCATTGCACTGATATGCTGTCTGCAAGAGACTCATTTTAGACCCAAAGACACCTCCAGATTGAAAGTGAGGGGGTGGAAACCATTTATCATGCCAATGGACATCAAAAGAAAGCTGGGGTGGCAATCCTTATATCAGACAAATTCTATTTTAAACCAAAGACTGTAATAAGAGATGAGGAAGGACACTATATCATAATTAAAGGGTCTATCCAACAAGAAGATCTAACAATTGTGAACATTTATGCCCCTAACATGGGAGCAGGCAGTTATATAAGTCAGTTAAAAACAAAATTAAAGAAACACATTGATAATAATACAATGATAGTAGGGGACATTAACACCCCCCTCACTGCAATGGATAGATCATCTAAGCAGAATATCAACAAGGAAATGAGGGCTTTGATTGACGCACTGGACTAGATGGACTTCACAGATATATTCAGAATATTCCATTCTAAAGCAACAGAATACCTATTCTTCTAGTGCACATGGAACATTCTCCAGAATAGATCACATACTGGGTCACAAGTCAGGTCTCAATGGTACCAAAAGATTGGGGTCATTTCCTGCATATTTTTGGACCACAATGCTTTGAAACTTGAACTCAATCACAAGACGAAATTTGGAAAGAGCTCAAATACATGGAGGTTAAAGAGCATCCTACTAAAGAATGAATGGGTCAACCAGGAAATTAAAGAATTTAAAAAATTCATGGGAACAAATAAAAATGAAAACACAGCTGTTCAAAGCCTTTGGGATACAGCAAAGTTGGTCCTAAGAGGGAAGTATCTGCAATACAAGCCTTTCTCAAGAAACAAGAAAGTTCTGAAATACACAACCTAACCTTAAACCTAATGGAGCTGGAAAAAAGACAGCAAATAAAGCCGAAACTCAGCAGGAGAAGAGAAATAATAAAGAATAGAGCAGAAATCAATGTAATAGAAACCAAAAGAACAGTAGAACAGATCAATGAAACTCAGAGCTTGTTCTTTGAAAGAATTAATATGATTGATAAACTCCTACCCATACTTATCAAAAGAAAAGAGAAAGAACCCAAATAAATAAAATTATGAATGAAAGAGGAGAGATCACAACCAACACCAAAGAAATACAAAGAATTATAAGAACATAGTATGAGCAACTATATGCCAACAAATTAGGCAATCTGGAAGAAGTGGATACATTCCTAGAGACATACAAACTATCAAAACTGAACCAGGAAGAAAGAGAAAACCTGAACAGACCCATAACCAGCAAGGAAATTGAAGGAGTAATTGAAAATCTCCCAACAAAAAGAACCCAGGGCTGGATGGCTTCCCAGGGAAATTCTACCAAATATTTATTTATTTATTTATTTATTTATTTATTTATTTATTTATTTTTAAAATGCCTTTATAGGGCACCTGGGTGGCTCAGTCGTTAAGCGTCTGCCTTCGGCTCAGGTCATGATCCCAGGGTCCTGGGATCAAGTCCCACATCGGGCTCCCTGCTCTGCGGGAACCCTGCTTCTCTCTCTCCCACTCCCCCTGCTTGTGTTCCTGCTCTCGCTATCTCTGTCTCTGTCAAATAAATAAATAAAATCTTTAAAAAAAAAAAAATGCCTTTATACAAATTTAAAATCTAGGGAAGCTCCTTTTCCCCTACCCAAAGAGTTCATTAATATAGACATTGGAGCAATTTCTTCATTTAAGAATATCACTTATGAATTGGTAAAAGATGATATCCATGGGCACCAGTCCAGCTTCTACTATGCAGTGCAATCCTCAGACAGTCACCATGCCAAGGTCAGCAAGGTTGCCTCACCATCCAGAATTTATAGGTTAATTCCTGCCCCAAAAGACACTTGTGGATGAGTCCCCACATTTTCCATTTGAGGTGATGTTGACTTTTCCTGTCCCACTGGCCCTTGGGCTGTTGACCCATGTTTACTACCATTATTCTTTTTCTCTTTTTGCACAAAGGTGAATACAAAATTTCTTTGAATATAGCAGGATATCAGGAGGTAACCAGTCATATTTAAATTTGCCAGCACATAAGTGATTGAACTTCTGATGAGAGTACCCTATGGGCTCTCTTCAACTCTGATTCTACAAGAGACAGTGTAAAGGAACTCAGAAATCCAACATTCCTCCAGTTACAGGACAGCCAGTTCCCAAATAGATTTCATAATTCTGGGGTTTCTGGTAATACAGATAAGGCTTTCGTTTAATTCTGACCTGAAGCCAGCGCTGGTTACAGATTACAGACACATCCTCAAAACCAAAAATCAACACAAAAAGCATGAGAAGCCCTCCAGACAAGCCAACAACCCTCATTATTTCAGAAATCAACCCAAGATGCCAGAGGAAACAGGATACCTCTACCAAACATTTAAAGAAGAAATAATACCTATTCTTCTGAAGCTGTTTCAAAAAACCAGAATGGAAGGAAGACTTCCAAACTCTTTCTATGAAGCCAGCATTACCTTGATCCCAAAACCAGATGAAGACCCCACTAAAAAGGAGAATTACAGACTAATATCCCTGATGAACATGGATGCCAAAATTCTCACCAAAATACTAGCCAATAAGATCCAACAGTACATTAAAAGGATTATTCATCACGACCAAGTGGAATTTATTCCTGGGCTGCAAGGGTGGTTCAACACCCCACAAATCAATTAATGTGATATGCTACATAAATAAAAGAAAGGACAAGAATCATGATCCTCTCAATAGATGCAGAAAAAACATTTGACAAAGTACAGCATCGTTTCTTGATTAAAACTCTTCACAGTGTAGGGATAGAGGGAAGATACCTCAATATCATAAAAGCTATGTATAAAAAGCCCACAGCAAATATCATTCTCAATGGGAAAAAACTGAGAGCTTTTCCCTTAAGGTCAGGAACACCACAGGGATGTCCACTATCACCACTGCTATTCAACATAGTACTAGAAGTCCTAGCCTCAGCAATCAGACAACACAAAGAAATAAAAGGCATCCAAATCAGCAAAGAAGAAGTCAAACTCTCATTCTTTGCAGATGACATGATACTCTATGTGGAAAACCCAAAAGACTGTACCTCAAAATTGCCAGAACTCCTACAGGAATTCAGCAAAGTGGCAGGATATAAAATCAATGCACAGAAATCAGTTGCATTTCTATACACTAACAATGAGACAGAAGAAAGACAAATTAAGGAGTTGATCCCATTTACAATTGCACACAAAACCATAAGATACCTAAGAATACACCTAACCAAACAGGTGAAGGATCTGTACTCAAAAAACTACAGAGCAGTCATGAAAGATATTGAGGAAGACACAAAGAAATGGAAAAACTTTCCATGCTCATGGATTGGAAGAACAAATATTGTTAAAATGTCTGTGCTACCCAGAGCAATCTACACATTCAATGCAATCCCTATCAAAATACCATCAACTTTTTTCACAGTGCTGGAACAAATAATCCTAAAATTTGTATGGAACCAGAAAAGACCCCAAATAACCAAAGGAATGTTGAAAAAGAAAACCAAAACTAGTGGCATCACAATTCTGACTTCAAGCTCTATTACAAAGCTGTAATCATCAAGACAGTATGGTACTGGTACAAAAACAGACACACAGATCAATAGAACAGAATAGAGAACCCAGAAATAGACGCTCAACCTTATGGTCAACTAAGCTTCAACAAAGTAAGAAAGAATATCCAATGGAAAAAAGAAAGTCTCTTCAACAAATGGTGTTGGGATAATTGGACAGCCATATGCAGAAGAATGAAACTGGACCATTTCCTTACACCATACACAAAAATAGACTCAAAACGGGTGAAAGACCTAAAGGTGAGACAGGAACCCATCAAAATCCTAAAGGAGAACACAGGCAGCTACCTCTTTCACCTCAGCTGCAGCAACTTCTTGCTAGACATGTCTCTTGGGACTTCATCAAAATAAAAAGCTTTTGCACAGCAAAGAAACAGTTGACAAAACCAAAAGACAACTGACAGAATGGGAGAAGATATTTGCAAATGTTTTATCAGATAAAGGGCTAGTATCCAAGACCTATAGAGAACTTATCAAACTCAGCACCCACAAAATAAATAATCCAGTCAAGAAATGGGCAGAAGACATGAACAGACATTTCTCCAATAAGACATCTAAATGGCCAACAGACACATGAAAAAATGCTCAACATCACTCAGCATTAGGGAAATACAAATCAAAACCACAATGAGGTATCACCTCACACCAGTCAGAATGGCTAAAATTAACAAGTCAGGAAACAACAGATGTTGGTGAGGATGTGGAGAAAGGGAAACCCTCCTATACTGTTGGTGGGAATGGAAGCTGGTGCAGCCACTCTGGAAAACAGTATGGAGGCTCCTCAAAAAGTTGAAAATAGAGCTACCCTATGGCCCAGCAATTGCACTACTGGGTATTTACCCCAAAGATACAAATGTAGGGATCTGAAGGGGCACTGGCACCCCAATGTTTATAGCAGCAATGTCCACAATAGCCAAACTATGGAAAGAGCCCAGATGTCCATCAACAGAGGAATGGATAAAGAAGATGTGGTATATATATATACAATAGAACACTACTCAGCCATCAAAAAAAAAAAAAAAAAAATCTTGCCATTTGCAACAACATGGGTGGAACTAGAGGGTATTATGCAAAGTGAAGTAAGTCAATCAGAGAAAGACAATTATCATATGATCTCACTGATATGTGGAATTTAAGAAACAAAACAGAGGATCATAGTGGAAGACAGGAAAAAATAAAACAAGATGAAACCAGAGAGGGAGACAAGCCGACTATTAATCATAGGAACCAAACTGAGGGTTGCTGGAGGGCAGGGGGATGGGTTTATGGGGTAACTGGGTGATGGACATTAAGGAGGGCATGTGATGTAAAAAGCACTGGGTATTATATAAGACTGATGAATCACAGACCTGTACCTCTGAAACCAATAATACATGATATGTTAATTAATTGAATTTAAATTAAAAGAAAAAAAGAAACAATGAAGTTAAGTAAACACGTTTGGCGACATATATGCTCTTTATAATCTGTTTATAAAATGAAATTAATAAATCTTTGTCATTTAATAAAAAATTTTAAAAAAGAAACATAAAGGAACCCATTGATAATAATATGATAGTCGTAGAGGATTTTAACACCCTACTATATCAAGGGACAGATCACCTACAGAAAATCATTAAGGAAACAATGGCTTTGAATGACACACTGGACCAGATGGATGTAACAGATAATATTCATCCTGAAAGAGAAGAATACACATTCTTTTCAAGTGCACATGGGACATTCTCCAGAATAATCACAAATTAGCCCACAAAGAGGCCTTAACAAATACAAGAAAACTAAAATCATACAATGCACCTTTTTTGAACACAATGCTATGAAACTACAAATCAACCACAAGAAAAAAAATCTGGAAAGACCACAATACAGGATGTTAAACAACATGCTATTAAACAATGATGGGTCAACCAGGAAATCAAAAAAGAAATTAAAAAAAAAATACATGGAAACAAAGTGAAAACACTATGGTCTAAAACCTTTGGGATGCAACAAAAGCAGTCCTAGTCCTAAGAGGGATGTATATAGCAATATACAAGCCTACCTTAAGAAGCAAGAAAAATCTCAAATAACCTAACTTTTCACCTAAAGGAGCTAATGAACAACAAACAAAGCCTAAAGCCAGCAGAAGGAAGGAAATAATAAAGATTAAAGCAGAAATAAATGGTATAGAAACTAAACAAAAACAAAAACAAAACACAAAAAAACACGAAAAAACCCAATAGAACAAATCAATGGAACTAGTCGCTGGGGAAAATTAATAGAATTGATAAACCTCTAGCCGGACTTATCAAAAAGAAAAGAAAAGAGAAAGGACCCAAATAAATAAAATCACAAAGAGAGGAGAAATAACCCACATCACAGAAATACAAACAATTATAAGAGAGTATTATGAAAGACTACATGCCCAACACATTGGACAACCTAGAAAAAATGGATAAATTCCTAGAAACATATAAATTCCCAAAACTAAAACAGGAAGAAATAGAAAACTTGAACAGACTGATAACCAACAAAGAAATTGAATCAGTAATCAAAAAACTCCTAACAAACTAAAGTCCAGGATCAGATGGCTTCACAGGCAAATTCTACCAAACATTTAAAGAGTTAATACCTATTCTTCTCAAACTATTCTAAAAAATAGAAAAGGAGGGAAAACTTCCAAATTCAAATCTATGGGACCAATATTATCCTGATACCAAAACCAGTTAAAGATACCACTAAAAAGGAGTACTACAGGCCAATATCCCTGACAAACATAGATACAAAAACCCTCAATAAAATACTAGCTAACTGAATCCAACAATACATTAAAAAAATCATTCCCCACAATCAAGTGGGATTTATTTCTGGGCTGCAAGTTTGGTTCAGTATTCATAAATCAATCCACATGACAGATCACATTAATAAAAGAAAGGATAAGAAACATATGATCATTTCAATAGGTGCCGAAAAGGCATTTTACAAAGTACAACATCTATTCATGATAAAAACTCTCAACAAAGTAGGTTTATTGGGAATGTAACTCAACATAATAATGACCATATATGAAAATCCCACAGCAAACATCATCCTCCATGGGAGAAATCGAGGTCAGGAACAAGATAAGGATGTCCACTCTCACCATTTTTATTCAACATAGTACTGGAAGTCCTAGTCACAGCAATCAGACAACAAAAAGAAATAAAAGTCATCCAAATCAGTAAGGAAGAAGTAAAACTTTCCCTATATGCATACTATATATAGAAAACCTGAAAGGCTCTGCCAGAAAACTGCTGGAACTAATAATTGAGTTAAGTAAAGTTTCAGGATACAAAATCAATGTTTAGAAATATGTTGCATTTCTATACACCAATAATGAAGGAGCAGAAAGAGAAAGTAAGGAATCAATCCCACTTACAATTGTACCCAAAACAATAAGATACTTAGGAATAAACCTAACCAAAGAGGTGAAAGACCTGTACTCTGAAAACTATAAAACATTGATGAAAGAAATTGAAGATGATACAAAGAAATGGAAAGACATTCCATGTTCATGGATTAAAAGAACAATTATTGTTGAAATTTCAATAGTACTCAAAACCATCTACACATTTAATGCAATCCCTTTCAAAATATCAATAGCATTTTTTGCAGAGTTAGAACAAATAATCATAAAATTTGTATGGAACCACAAAAGACCTCAAATAGCCAAAACAATCTTGAAAAAGAAGAGCAAAGCTAAAGGCATCACAATTCCTGACTTCAAGTTATATTATAAAGCTGTAGTAACCAAAACTGTATGGTAGTGGCACAGAAATAGACACATAGGTCAACGGAACTGAATAGAAAACCCAGAAATATACCCACAACTATATGGTCAATTAATCTTTGACAAAGCAGGAAAGAATATCTAATGGGAAAAAAGACAGTGTCTCCCACAAATGTTGTTGGGAAAACTGAACATCAACATTCAAAAGAATGAAACTGGACCACTTTCTTATACATACATAAAAAACAAACTCAAAATGGATTAAAGACCTAAATATGAGACCTGAATCAATAAAAATCCCAAAGAGAACACAGACAGTAACTTTTTTGACATCGGCCATTTCAAGTTCTTTCTAGATATGTCTCCTAAGTCATGGGAAACAAAAGCAAAAGTAAACTATTGGGACTACATCAAAATACAAAGCTTCTGAACAGCAAAGGAAACAACTAAGAAAACTAAAAGACAATCTACTGAATGGGAGAAGATATTTGCAAATGATATATTCAGTAAGGGGTTAATATTCAAAATACATAAAGAACTTATAAAACTCAACACCCCAAAACCAAATAATCCAATAAAAATATGTAAAAGACATGAACAGACATTTTCCCAAAGATGACATATGGATGGCCAACAGACACATGAAAAGATGTTCAACATCACTGATCATCAGGGAAATGCAAATCAAAACTACAGTGAGTTAGCACACTTGTCAGAATGGCTAAAATCAACAACACAAGAAACAACAAGTATTGGTGAGGTTGTAGAGAAGGGGAATCCTCTTGCACTGTTGGTGGGAATGCAAACTTGTGCAACCACTCTGGAAAACAGCAAAAAAACTCAAAAAGTTAAAAATAGAACTACCCTACAATTCAGATATTGCACTACTAGGTATTTACTGAAGGAATACAAAAACATACTAACTCAGAGGGATACATGCACCCTAATGTTTATAACAGCATTATCTACAATATACAAATTACAGAAACAGCCCGTGTCTGTTGATTGATGTATGGATAAAGAAGATGTACACACACACACACGTGTGCACGCATGTGCTCACTGGAATATTACTTGACTATAAAAAAGAATATAATCTTGCCATTTGCAATGGCATGGGTGCAACTAGTATTATGCTAAATGAAATAAGTCAGTCAGAGAAAGACAAATACCATATGATTTCACTCATATGTAAAATTTATGAAATGAAACAAATAAGCAGAAGGAGAAAAAAAGAGAGAGAGAGAGATGAACCAGAAACAGACTCTTAAGTACAGAGAACAAACTGATGGTTACCAGAAGGGAGGTAGGTGGGGGGATCGGTTAAATAGACAATGGGGATTAAGGCATGCACTTGTTGTGATGAACACCAGGTGATGTATGGAAGGGTTGAATCACTATATTGTACAACTTGAAACTAATATTACGCTGTATGTTAACTAACTGGAATTTAAATAAAAACTTGAAAAAAAATTTTTAAAGTGCTATTGTTTGGACTAAGGTGTTGACAATGGAGATGTAAGTCGCGGTTGAATTCTATACATACTTTTAATGTATCACCAAAAATAATTTCCTACTAAAGTAGATGTGGAGCATGAGAGGAAGAGAAAAATCAAATTATGGTACCAGGTATATGGTCTGAGCAACTGGAAGGAGGGGTATGCCATTTCCTGAGTAGGGGAAGACCATTGAAGAAGAATGTTTGGATAGGAGATAAGTTTGAACATTTCCAGTTAAAATCATTTATCAGATATCCAGATAGAGATATCAAGTAGGATATTGAATATATGAGTTATGAATTCTGAGGAGAGGGCCCAGCTAGAGAAATAAATTCTGGAGTTGTCGGTATATATGTGGTATTTAAAGCCATGAAACTGGATGAAATCATCAATTTAGGCAGCATGGATATAGGAAAGGCTATGGACTGAGTCCTGATGCCCTCCAGTCATTGGAAGTCAGAAGGATAAGGCAGAACCAACAAGGAAGGCTGTGATAAAATGGCCAGTGGAGTAGGACAAAAACCAAGTGAGTGTATTACCATTTTAAGATGGGTGAAATTGCAATATACTTGAATCCTGAAAGTAATAGCCTAGTGGAAAGGGGAACACTGATGTTGCAGGTAGAGAGATACAAATTGTTGGAGTGATGTCCTTGAATAGGCAAGAAAGTATGGGATTAAAATACTAGATAACATATTGGTCTAGATAGGGGCAGAGACAATTCATTCATAGTAACAAAAAGGAAGGCAACATGTAGCACAGATACCAAATGGGTAGATACTGTGGTGGGAAGTTCTCAAGGTTCTCTTCTGACAGACAAATAAGGTCACTGGAAAAGGGAAGAGAGGTCAAGGAACTGAGAGGCCATGGTAAATTCTATAATCACCAATAATTATGATAGAAGTGTTGGATAGAATGACAATGAACTGGGGGCCAAAATCTTCAAGGAATAAGGAGGATTCTTCAAGGGGTACTCCTAGGATGGCAGATAGTGGTATTATGGTGGGAAGAGATGAGATTCAAAGATGGAGTTTCTGGGGAAGAGGGTGGGAAAATGATCTAGAAGCAGTAAAAAGCCATAAGGAGAACACTTAGCCTACTGCCAGGCCCGGTGGTTTGAGGAACCTGAAAGGAGTAATTGGTATTACTTGTGAGGGCTATATAGGGGAAGCTTTGTTCCCAGGGAAGAGATGGAGACATGTAAAAGCATGGAAATGCAAGAAATAAGGTTTGAGTTGTCACAAGGACTAGTAACTGGAGGGCTATAATTTAGTGTCCAGGGAAGAGGATGCTAAAAGTCCTAAAAGGTAGGGACAGACCTATAAAACATAGGCTTATTCTGCCCAAATGCCAATAGCATCCCCTATTAGGAATCTAAAGGTCAGGGAAGAGCTGGAGGATTCTTTTAGTTGGATTTCTCCAGAAAGCAACATTGATTGTAAGTAGTTTATTTGGAGGTGCTGAGAAAACTAGTAAAGGAAGAGGAAAGTAGATCCAGGGAAAGGAAATCAACCAGTGGTGCATTATTAAGCCCAGTACCTCAGTCAGTAACTGGAGCTTAATCTTATGGGAACTTAAAAATGGGGTAACTGAGAAAGGAGCAAAATACACTTCTCACAATTATTCAGTGTCAAGGGTGAGAGAGCTGAAGTAGATACCAACATCTGAGAGTCCTTGATTGAGGGATGCAGATGTGATGGATATGGACAAAGCACTGACCGCCTCTATACAAGGATACAGAATGAAGGTTTATCTGTGGAATAAATTACAATAAGCAGAATTGCAGGGTCTGAGACAAGTACATTTGTGATTTTGATAGACATCTCCAAATTGTTCATCACACAGTGTATACTTAGATTTATTTCAGAAATGAATGAGTGTCTATTTCTTCATGCCCTCCTCAAGCTTATAATCTGTTAAACTCTTTGCTTTTTACCAGTCTTTTGGTTAAACAAGTATTTCAGTATAATTTTAATTCTCGTTTATCTAATTAGGAGTGAGGATGGGGAGCTTAACATATTTAGAAGCCTTTTTATTTCCTCTTCTGCAAATTCCAAGTTAATATTTTTTTGTCTATCAATCTTTTTCTTATTGATCTGTAGAAAACCAGCCCTTTGTGATAATGTGGTGCAGATATTTTCCTAGTTTATTGTGTGTCTTTATTGTGAATCCTTATGGAATTCTGTCCGTTACTCTCTCCATTGGGGCTAGAGCCCTGGCCTCCTACCAAATTTCTACTTCCACTCCTGACTCCTGGATACTATTCTCTTTGTACAACACAGAATGGCCTTTGTAAAATATGAATCAGATCATGCTGCATCCCTACTAAAAATACCCCAAGGACTACTGCTCTGCACACTTAAATCTAACCCCTACGCCATGGCCATTATGACCCTGTATGATTCACACCTTTCCTACTCTTTGAACTAATCTTTAGCTCTCTGTGCAGAGAAATGACCTTTCAGACTCTGGAACAAGCTGAACTTGTTCATGCTTTATGGCTTTTATGCTTTGTGTTTAATATTCCTTATGGCTGGAATGTTCTCCTTCTAAACTACACATGGTTCTCTTTCTTCCCCATTTGGCCATCTGCATGCACATCACCCTCTGAAAGGGGCCTACCCTCCCCATTAGAGTCAAAATGGCACACACCTCCATACCACACTCCCAGTTTTCAGGTCTCTCTCCACCTCTTTGTTGTTGTACTTAGTATAATCTCTAGAATATAACAGACTCTTAATATTTTACCCAAAAGTATGCCTCAGAATTAAAGGATATTGTCTTACATTCAGATTCTTTCTAGTCATTCATAATTTAGGGTATTTTCTAAATTATTTTAAACAAATAGTGTATGGGGAATACAATTAAGTTGAAATGGCCAAAATCAATGCTAGTTTTAAAACTATGTTTATACAGGTCACTTGACTGAACTATTTTAAAGGGTGGAAAAAGGAGACACAATAATGTAAACAGATTTAGTTTTTGGGAGTGGGGGGTTATGACCTTAAAACTATGAATTTAATCATAGAAACATGCCTCTCAAATATCACTTAAAAAGCAATGTAGTGGAGCAGGTAAAATGGGTGAAGAGGATCAAAAGATACAAATTTCTAGTTAAGAATAAACAAGTCATGGGGTTGTAAGGTACAGTATAGGGAATATAGTCAATAATATTGCAACAACTTTGTATGATGACAGATAGTATTTAGACTTATGGGGATCATTTCATAATGTATAAAAATATTGAATTGCTATGATGTACACCTGAAACTAATAGGTATTATATGTCAATTACATGTCAATTAAAAAAAAGGCAATGTAACAAGTATAAATATTGTGTAAATAGATTTAAAAAAAAAACCTATCCTAACATTATATGAGTAGATACTTGTAGCTTAGAATAAAAATTACAGTTGATTGCGTTATACACATATTTTAAAAATGCTCTCATTCAAATAATTTTAATAAAATCATATGCTCTGAAAACTATTAGAAGATAATAAAAGCAGTCTAAATTTCTTGAGTCTACTTATGAAGCATATTTGCTTAAAGAGCTAGCTTGACTCACAATAGATTTATAACAAACAAGAAACAAATTTTTGTTTTTGTAAGCTAAGAAGATTGGGGTTGTGGGGTTTTGTTTTGTTTTGTTTTTTCACCAGAGTATAATATAACCTATACAAATACAACTATCTACAATATAACCTTGAGTCAACCTAGCCATCTAAAGGTAGATTCAATCTCCCCTACATTCTTTTAAGGAAAAAGCAACGTATAAAATAATATATAAATAGGTAACTCTGGACATGCTGCCCAGAAATATCCTAACCTATAAGTATAAAATTTAAAAACTATTACTTTTTAAAAAATTAAAATAATTCCTTAATGTTATCAATCATATACAGATTATACTAATTTGTTTTAAAATATCATAACCATAGTGTTTAAAAACTCAGCTTGTGGATCTTATTTTTTAAATGTCTGCATTTTTGCAAGAAATATGAAAAACAAATATTTTCCAAAAAATACAAAAACTTTTCTTGTTTTATTCTAAAACATGAAAAGAATACACATGGTCACCTGAACTTGGCATTAGGAGTATTGATTTACCAGATGGAGGCTTTTGTCCACACTCTTAACGTAACGAATCAAATCTCCAGTTTCATAAAATATGCTAAAACCATGTCAGAGAAATACCTGCGTTAGTTACTTTAATAACATTTTATAGCAAGATATATTTTTACTAGTAAACTATATTTTCCATATTCCCATCTTCCACTGGATATGAGGATTTCTCAAAGTCTGGCTTGAGACTATCTGTGGAAATACCACCTCCCTCTTTGTGCGTGCTGTACAGTAATCTGCTCCCTCGGAGAACCAGGGTTTTGACTGACCTATGGTTAGTGGAGAGTGATGGCATTCTCTGGAGCAAGGATAGCATAGTGAAAAGCTCATCATTCCCATTTGGAAATGTCCAGTCCTATATCCCATATCCACTGCTTCTAGATTCATTCACCAAGAGACACAGGGACCTGGGCAAATTTCTTACCATATTGTACCAGCATGTGCTACCACATCTTTCTGTATAGCAGTTTCTCTGTTTACAATTCTCAATCCTAGAATTTTATCCCAGATCAGAACATATTCACTATGATATGTAGGAATTCTATAATTATATGCATTGGTATAAGAATCTAAATAATTACCAATAATGCCTTCTATTATTATTTACCATTTTATTAAAAAGAAAAAAATGTGTTTTATTGCCTACAGTATTCTACAAACCCTTCATTTGTTTTAATTATGAAGTTGTTATTGTGAAGATACTCTTTAATCATCATCATCTAGCTTGGAAATTTCATAAACTCAATTACTAAGTTAATGTCTATGGCCTGGTTTATAATAATATGGCTTCAATTAGCCATGATTCCAAAAGAGAAACAGCATGGTGTGGTAGTAGACCAAGGCCCTCCATAAGAAGCAGTTGTTCTGAATTCTCATGCCCCTTGAGTTGCAGTGAGACCTCAGCATAACATTGAACTTCACTCCATAAAATGAAGACACAGGCATAGTTAAGTCTTACTGATTCAAATGCAGGATAGGACAAGATGGTCTTTTCAGGCCTCTTCTAAAACTAAAACCATTGGCTGACTTAGAATTAGGATCATATTAAGAACTGAAAATTGTAGAAAATACTTGACTCTTTCAGGTGGAGATCTATTTGTCCAGATATAATATGCCTATCTATCCAAAGTGACTAGCTAGATTAAAAAAAAAAAAAATTACTGAGCCTCAAAAAAAAAAGTACCCAAGCTAACAAAAGATCTTTTAAATTTTTTTTCCTTCCAAATTTTTATTTAAATTCTAGGTTGTTTTTTTTTTTCCCCAGTACGTGCCCTCTTTAATACCCATCACCAGCTAACCCATCCTAGATCTTTTAAATTTTATTAGTAAATTCTATGGTTCTGGGAATGAAAGAAGAAAAGCCAATGAATGTGAATCAGACAGGTCTTGTAAGGAGTGACTTCATATTTTTCCCTTGTATGTGTGACAGAATGATGGGTAAGGACTTATTCCAAGTTTTCCAGGTCCAGGTTGCTGCACCTATGGACTAAAAAGGAAAGCAGTGGTACTAGACTGAAGAGGAAAGCTGTTTTGGTACTCTAAGGCCATTTCCATCCACTTTCTTAAGACTTCTCTTCCCAAAGAAAGTAGAATGACAGCACATTTAGATTTGGGAAAGTACTGATTGTTAGAACACCTTGCCACCAACACTCTGGGATCAGTTGGGATGGAACGGGGGAAAAAAAACAAAACCTTCAGCCAGTTCATTAAAAACACATGTTTGAAATCTCTTTTTGATTTGTGGCTTTTCTTGATGACTTTTCCAGACATCTACTTTTATTTTCCTACAAGTTATTTCAAAGGATAATGAAAGGTGGGTAAAAAAGATTTTTTCAAGCTCTATGGGGAAAAAGAAAGTATAGATTATTTTTGTCCTTGCTTTGATCATTCTTTCCATGACTCTCCAGTCAGCTTCATAAACTATTACTAAGATCAAAACATAACAATTTCTGTTATCATTCTGAACAAGTATCTGCCTGAGTAAATGTGCAGAAGTTTCTTTTCATTGGCCTATTCAGGAGCATAGTTCTTAGAAATATATAACACAGAACTCCTATAACCCTATTCATTAAAAACTGATTTGTCACTGACAAGGGTTCAATGGACTCTCAGCATATATAACAGCTTTGAAATAAGACTCAAGTGTCATTCCTTTTTATGTAGCTACAGATATGTACCTGTTGTCCTTAATGATCTCATTTTCCCTGCTTTTGTTGTCTCCAGTTCCTCCAAGCTGGAAATAGTAGTGTCCTTCTCATGCTGGACCAGGCTGACCTCAGTTCCATAGCAGAGGCTGACTAGGTCAGGAGGTTAGAGCAGTGTTGTTAGCACCACCTATAGACAGAGACTACAACTATTCTTCCTGGCTTATAATTGGCTTGGTCTTTGGAAGCTCTTGGAATGGAGCATATGAACATTTTATTGCAGGTTTCTTCCTCCCTGTTACCATCTTAGTCTAGATCATGAATTTGTTTTGCTTTCCTTGCTGGACTTGAGATACTCCATGAACTGGAGTTCACTTGGCTGTAGCTCCAATTCCTTATTTGGCTTGCATCAAGCCTCTTTTTTGTGGACCCTGGCTCCTGATAAGAGGTTTCCTGTGAAGGGAGTTATAATCAACATCAGATGGATTCCTAGTGTTCTTCTTCCCCTGACTGATGGAAACCCTTAGTTACTTAGTCTTGAGGCTGCCATGTCTTTTGGCTTTTGTGCATTTGATTTTCTGGCTACTCCCCCAGAAGTTAGCTGCTCAAGACTGGTTGATATTCTCATGCCCTGTACCTCAGTCTCAGGTTCTCCTTTCTTGGTTATACATGTTGCTAGGTATTGTCTTAATCTGCCCAATTTATGATAGATAGCATGGCATTTATCTCTATATGCACATACAAATGCATTTGTTTCCAGTAATTTAAGATAGACTCAGTAAAGATTAAGGCATTATATCTCTGACTTTCCCTGGAATCCTCAAATACTAATGTGGAAGAAGGTAGTTCTGAAGCCGTTTGAAGCCCTTGAAGCTACTATTCAATTGACCTAGAGAATTGTACTTACAGCTTATACTTGTCCATCCTCTTCTGGATCTATGACATGCCTAAATGACACTTCATGTAGCTACCTTAGGCTAATAGAAATCACTGCTTGTAATTCCATCACTCGATGGTTTCTGGACTCCCCATAACTTCAGAAGGCATTCCTTCTCCTAACAATCCATTTCATACCTAAAGTTGCTTTAAGTTTTGCCTTTGACCCAGCTGAGCAAAAAACATGATGCTGATATCTAAACAATGTGTTTTTATTTTACAGACTCTGGCAGCTGAGAGGTTTCAAAGTTGTTACTCTAGCACTGGAGTTTTATTTCCCACAGTACAACTTTAGTAGTACGGAGTTTCTTCCCATTTACTAAAAGCATTTTTCTATCGACACAAGTTTTAATTCTCCTTAGCCTCCTAGAAATCTTTCCCTTCCTGGCATCTTTCCCAGATCATTTCTTCAACCCTCATCAGAAATTTTCATTTTCTCTAATTTATCAAATCAGAGAAGCATTCATTGCTCAGGATTTTTTTTAACCTGTCCTTTGTAACAGAGATTAGATTCTTCTTCAGAACACAGAACACCAAATCGATAATAATCTCAGACAAAAGCATAATTATAGCACATCTAGAGTACTGGGAGAGTCTTATTGGTATTCCTGCTTCCTGTGATCACAGTGAACTATAAAATTCTGTGGTTCTACCAATAATCAGCCAGGCAACTTGTTTTTGTCTTGGTTACTAAGAACTCCTGTCAATATTGTTTTAAAATCTGGATTTTGTCTTCTTCTCAAGCTATTAATATCTGTTAATCTGTGACATATTAATATTTTTCACCTTATGAATATTCATGCCTGTTTCCCTAATGGTTGTAAGACATGGTATTCAGCATGGTCTATAGCTGTTTTCCCCCAGGGATTTTTTGTCACCATCATCCTGGGATTCTCTCTATCTCTCTTTTAAGTTAAATTCCCCGTTTGCTTGATCCTAGTCTTCCTCTTCCTTTTTGATGAAGTATATTCTCTTTTAGTTGCCTGAGAAAGGTTGTGTGGGAGTATATAAGTCAGGGTTCAACCAGGAAAAAACAGAACCAGTAGGAGATATACAGTAAGGGGATTTATTTTAATGAACTGACTTATGCGATTTTGGGAGCTGGTTAGGCAAGTCTGAAATCTGTAGGGTAGGCTGTCAGGAAAGGCAGATTGGATGTTTCAGAAGTGAAGCTGCAATTGACAGGTGGGATTCTTTTCTTTTTCTAGGAAACCTCAGTTCTGTTCTTAAAGCCTTTCAAATGATTGAACCAGGCCCATTAGTGTATCTAGAAAAATTTCTTTTACCTAAAGTCAACTGATTATAGATGTCTATTTTTTAATTCTTTCTTGAGATCCTGAAAGTTATCTAAAGGTTATAAGAAAAGCTTGGTGAGCCATCCTTATTCAATGAGAGTTGACCTCAGGTGACTTAGATATAGTAATCTCCTCTTAGATAGTATTGGATAAATTTTTATGAATCTTTATTTTTGGTTCCCCTTTTTTTAGCCTCAGTTTGAATGACTGTGCTTCCGTAAATTCATCCCCATCCTTTCTACAGAAAATAAATGGATATGATTGATTAAGTTACTGCTTTTCTTATTTACATTTGATTCTTTGCTTGGATTTAGATCTTCTCAGAAAAAATAATCCATTGAATATGGATCTATATGTTCTCTGTAGATAGAATATATCTTCTATAGCTGGCTACTTTCAACTTCTGTGTTTTAGTTCTCATTACTTTCAGTTTCATATTTTGATCTTTTTTTCTGATCTTACCTAAACTTTGAGAGTTTCTCATTGTGGCCATCCATGTAATATAAACCATATATAAATTTAAACTTCTATTATGAAAATTCTAAGAATCTGGACATTCTGTTCTTTAATCATTAGAAGGTAAATTATAAAGTTTAGCAGCCAATTTCCTACTACAACATGGGAAAAATTCATTCTAGCTTCATCCATAATAGCAATAAATTCCAATTCATAACCTTACACAGTTGGCTTTAGAAGTACTAACATTCCCTTCCCACATCCTTATCTATAGCTTCAGCCTCCAACCAAGTCCCAGAGACATATGATTCTGTATTTTTTGGACAGTTTGCAATAATTCATTACTACATTCAAAATCCCGTGAGTCTAGCTACAATGCTGGGTAATTATTTTAATGTGGAGAAGAGTCAAACTGCATGTGAATATGCTTCAGTAATCTCTAATCCAAATCTTCAAAGTAATAACACCTTCTCACTTACCTTTTACAGTTGTAGGGTGGGAACTCAGTTAAATACTGTGCATAATGTTACTTTGGACAGTAAGCTTGGGAGTACATTGGCTTTATTCAACATTGTACCCTTAGTAAGTATTCAAAACTACTTATATACCAAAGAAAGGACTTGTTAGCATCACTGCTACTACTCAATGGTAGCTTTGTCAGGACATAACTGGATCAGCCAAATGAAATATTCACAATCAGTAGTTGGGGCAACATTACTATTGGCAAACTATTTCTATGCTGTGGAATCCCAATATATAAAACTGATAAGAAAGGAATTGCTGATGTTGAAGAGTATGGGATGCATAGACAGAAGTGAGTTTATCTTTCTCTTCATATCATGGTGGCCAGCAAAGCACATCTATAGAATCCTGTAGCTTTGCAGAACATATCAGAGAAACCATAAATCTATATTATTTCCAAGAACATTTTGCTTATTTGCTTAATAATATATTGCTTATTTTTGCTATATAAAGATGTAGCCAGAAAGCTTTTGGAGGACTCATTGTACATAGCCTTAAAATAAACACCCAAGTGAAGAAATTGGAAAATTTCATGGAAAATAAGACCTTTGAGCCTGGAGAGAATCTGAAATCAAACCATAAAAAGGACACTATTATGGAAAAAAAATGGAGCACAAATGAATATAATCACAAGCAAATATCTAAACCATACTAAATAGAACACATCTGATCTTGTTTGATATGGGAAACTAAGTAGGGTTAATCTTGGTAAGTTTGTAGACAGAAAATGTCTAGGGTTACCAAGAGTTATCTACATAAGTAGTTTTGGAGCAAAGATGTAGTTGTGCTTACCAGAGATCTATTAAACAAATGCTCCACTCACCAGTACCTTAGCACAGAAGTTTTGCTTGCTGTGAGCACAAATATAACAGACACACCAGGATCCTAAAGTGTTTCATGAGTCAACAAGAGATGATTACACTATATCCAGCAGAGATATAGTTATGATTATAATATAACGTAATGTAATATGATAATAAACATATAACAATGTGTTGTTATTGTTACAAATCTGTTGGAAACCTTATGTGATATGTCAGAAGCATAACTTTGCAGTAACCAGAATATTTATAGGGCCTGCATATTGCATTAGCTGACTGTATTATATGAGAGACCTTCTGTGTACCACTTCCAAAGAGCAGCTATAGTCATTGAAGGAACCAGAATCAAGGAAGGTTTTGAGGACTTTAAAGGTTGAAAGGGTTGATAAGAAAAGTAGAAGAAGGCATTAATTATAAGATGATTAAGTTCTGAGAATTTCATGTACAGCATTGTGACTATAACAATTCTGTATTGTATGCTCGAAATTTCCTAAGATAATAGACCTTAAATGTTATCACCACACACAAGCACATACACACACACTGGTAACTATATGATGTGAAGGATTTGTTTAACCTTATTGTGGTAATCATTTCATAAAATTATACTTGTATCAAATTACCATACTGCACAACTTAAATTTACACAATGGTATTTGTCAATTATATCTCAATAAGGCTGGAAAAATTAAAAATTAAATTAAAATTTAAAAAAGAATCTTCTTTTGCTTACATAGGCTTAAATTCACTTTGTTTTTCAATTGGTATATTTATAAGCCATTTGTTTTTCAAAAGTTGTTATTGTGTTTCGATAACAATGGCACTAATGCTTTCTTTGTAGGTCCTATCTGAATAACCTTGGCCAAATCAGATTGGGCATAGCATAAAGCATATATTTTCTTCTTCCTAGTGTTGCTTCCTTTTGGTGGCTGTGCCACATGGATGGCATTCAGAAATAACAGTTGTTATCTCCATACAGTGATGGGCTAGTCCCTGGTGATTCTAAAGGCTGAATGTTTCGATTCTGCAACAAAATGAATACAATCATAGAGACTTTAGTCTATCCTGACTAGGCTTTCATCCTTTCAATTCAATATGCCAGCCCCCCCCCAACAAGGATCTTGTTATGGTTATTCTTATATTTTCCCTTCTGGCCATCTCTGAAAATTTCTCACTTTTCTTCTTGGAACACCATAATAAGATTAGATTTGCTTCCAAGCACTGGCCATGGCTTAGAAAAATGAGGCTTTTGCTTGCCAGGATCTCCATACACACTCTGCCGAGTCAAATTTAGTGCCAAAGGGAATGTGTGCTGTTTGATCAGTACTGATTTCTGAGCTGGGCCCTGGAAAAAGCAAACATGGATTTTGTCAGTATCTATGGAGCTAGAGAAAAGTGCCCTGATTGCAATCTGTCCTGATTACAGCTGTGCTGGTACCAAGTATGGCACTCAGACCATCTACTGTGGTCTCATGGCAACCAAACTCAATTCCTGAATGCAGCAAATGTTAGGGCCTGTTAAATAGATGAGCTGTACAACCGGTAAAGTATCCAATTCTTAAGTTGGAAGTGACTTTGTCTTTGATAACTTAGCCTTCCTGAAGAAAATCCACTCTTACTACCCAGCCAGAATTTCTCCCGATCCCCATGATGACACATAAATACCTACCCGGAACTCATGACGATAATTGGATTCAACATCATAATTGCATATGCCTGACTTTTCCACTTTGTCAACAGCCTCTTCCCTGGAGTGTCTCTCAGTGTGTGTGTCATATCCTGTTAGGTAGATTTTGAGTCTATAGAACTGCATTTTATAGTTTTACGAGCAAAGATCACATTTAATTCTCTGTCATTTTCAGCACTTAACACATTGTTAGTGCTTTAAAAAGATGAAACAATTCCTTAACATATGTAGGTGTAGTTCATTTATAAACTTTAAAGTACCTTTGTGTCTGTTATCTTCTGCAATTCCCACAATTCCCTGTGAGAGGTGGCAAATCCTTTTGACAAATGAGGAAACTGAGGCATAAAGATTAAGTGGCTTCACCAAAGTCACACAGATAGTGATAGAACTAGATTTAGGATTGAGTTCCTCTGACTCCTCATCTCAGACTCTTTTGTTAAATATTGTCTAGTCATATCATTTCTCCCTAAGAGTTATTCCCACCAGAAATCTCATTTTAATTAGATATTTCATCTCTTGAAACTCTGTCATGTGGATAGCATTTACAAATCATGCTGAATGGAGGCAAGGACAAAACCATCAGACAGATTTTCTTTATGACTTTGAGATAGAACAGTGCAACTTCAGATCCACCTTAACACCTGGTCTTTATCACAGGGGCCGCTGGATGCCCTCCTCACAGTCATTCCAGCTTGGTTTTACAACAATATTCAACAGTGAGACTCTTAGAGCTTCACTGGGCTTCCTGCCATATCTGTGGATCTATTACTGTGACTTTACTTTTAGAGCATGGAATGAATCTTAAGGATCATGAATCAAATTTTACAAATGAGGATAGAGGATGTGAACTTAAGTTACCTGTATCAGGGCCATGGAGTCAGTTAGGCTTCTTAATTCATTAACTGATTTACTAAAAAAAACATTTATTTGAAAAACCTATTTTGTTCCAGAAACTTTTCTGGGTACTGGAAACACAGTAGTGGGGGCAAAAAAAAAAAAAAAAAGAAAAAGAAACACAGAAATCATTGCTTCAATGGAGTTTGTTTACACACATACATATATATATATATATATAAAAAATGGTGACAACACATGAAAGAAAAATAATATGGGTGTCTTAGTCTGTTTGGGCTGCTAAAACAAAGTATCACAGACTGGGTAGCTTAAGGATAACAGAAACTTACTTGTCACAGTTCTAGAGGGTGGAAGTCAAGATTAAAACACCAGCATGGTCACAATCTGGAGAAGGCCCCTTTCTGGTTCATAGTTGGCACCTTCTCACTGTGTCCTCATATGCTAGAAGGGGCTAGGGAGCTCTGTGGGGTCTTTTATTTTTTTATTTTTTTATTATGTTCAGTTAGCCAGCATATAGTACATCCTTAGTTTTTGATGTAGTGTTTAACAATTCATTAGTTGCATATAACACCCAGTGCTTATCACAACACGTGCCCTCCTTAATACCCTTAATACCCAGTTACCCTATGCCCCCACCCCACTCCCTTCTATAACCCTCAATTTGTTTCCAAGAGTCCAGAGTCTCTCATGGTTTGTCTCCGTCTCTGATTTCTTCCCATTCATATTTTCCTCCCTTCCCCTGTGGTCCTCCATGCTATAAGGATATGTTCCACATATGAGTGAAACCATATGATAATTGTCTTTCTCTGCTTGACTTATTTCACTTAGCATAATCCTCTCCAGTTCCATCCATGTCGATGCAAATGGTGAGTATTCATCCTTTCTGATGGCTGATCTTTTTTTTTTTTTTTTTTAATAAGAGCACAATACTGATCCCATTCATCAGGTTTCCACCCTCATGACCTAGCACCTTCCAAAGGCTCTACCTCCTAATACCATCACATATTAAGATTTCAACATATGAATTTGGGTGAGGTGGGGGAGGGACATTCACACCACAGCAGCAGGAAAGGAGGGTAATGAGTTCTGGGGGCACTGGGTAAATTTTAAATAGGGTGGTCAGGGAGGTTTTCACTAACAAGGTGACATTTTTGAGCAGTAACATGAAGGAGATGGAGTAAGAATGAGAGTATCTGGGGAAAGCCTGTGCTAAGCTCCTAAGCAGGAGTGGGATGACATCTTTGAGAAGCCAAGGCCAGGTGGCTGGGGCAGAATGAGTAGGGTGCACAGTAGTGGGATACAAGGTCTTAGAGGTCATGGGGAACTAGATCTATGTAGAGCCTGGTAGGCCATGGCAAGGACTTTAGTTTTTACTCTGAGTAAGTATGATAAGGAGGTATTGGAGAATTGTGGGCAGTGGAGTGGCATATCTGGTTTTTGTGTTGAGAATGGATTACAGTAAGATGAGGGTAGAACCAGGGAAACCAATCATTAGGAGGCTGTTGCAATAATCCAGACAAGAGAAGATGGTGGCTCAGACAGGTGGGAGTGGTAGATGTTTGTAATGTTTATGGGAAGTTTATGGAGAGATTATGATCTTGAAGAAGTCCTAGAAATGGGTTGTATTAGGTCAAACTAAGTGTACATTACAGAAAAAAGGACATGAGTCCATATAATGAAGGTTTTTCTAATAACTAGCTTTATGGGAAATTTGCTTATGAATAAATGTGTTTTATCATAGGAACCAAAAAAAGGAAGCATCAGTTTGAGATGGCACAGATTTCCTCTTTGGGAGATAAGGTTTTGCTAGTTGACTTCTAAAGCCACCATGAATTATTTTTGGAAACAAAGCAGGAAATGTATAAAGAAGTAATCTTTTTTCTTTTTTTTTAAAGATTTAATTAATTAATTAATTAATTAATTTATGAGAGCACAAGCAGGGGGTGGGGGGTGGAGAGTGGAGCCAGGGGGAGGGCAGAGAGGGAGGGAGAGGGACAAGCAGACTCTGCACTGAGCAGAGTCCCATGCAGGGCTTGACTGGGGGGCTCAATGGGAAACTCGATGGGGGGCTCAGTCTTATGACCCTAAGATCAGGACCTGAGCTGAAATCAATAATTGGCTGCCCAACTGACTGAACTACCCAGGCTTTCCAAGAAGTAACCTCTTTAGGTCCCTACCAACTTGCAGATGATTTTAGTTGTTTTTAATGTACTAAAAATCTAAGGATTGGCTTATATTTTCGTCATGATTTTTCTCTTTCCTTCAACCCAGGGACTCTCTGGTGGGGTAGAACAATTTGAAACCCTTTGCAGATATTCTGCTAAAAGTTTCTTCCCTGTGGTTAATACGAGAGTGAACCAGAGTGTAAAACTTCGATTGCTATTAACTTTGAACACTGCATGTAAACTACATGACGAGAGAAACTGTTATATGAAGAGTCCATACTGGATGATTTACTGTCTAATTCTAAGTTTTGTAAAATTCTAAAACTCTGTGATTTCCCATGGAGTCTTTGTCTACCCTTATGGAAAGCTGTGTCCTATTTGCTGGCGAACTCACAGAATCACATCTCTATAACTCATTCTGTGAGTAAATTCAGGAATGACACATCACACACCAATAACCCCAGCTCTTTATTCCATCTTTTAAATGATTTATAGATATCAAATACTTAATTCTACCAAATGCCTCATTATAATCAAGGAAAACAGTTATTGCAGTTTGCAAAAAAGATTTTAATTTGCACGTAATATGCCTTCAAAATTCATTTCAAAATGCACTCACTGTCTTGTTTTGAATTCTTAGTGTCTTTTTTTTCTTTGAGTGTTCTGTATGTAATGATTTGTCATTCAGTGGCATCCCTATAGGTAAATCTCTGTCAGAACTCCAAAAGCACATTAGCAGTGGTAAAACAAACCCCTTAGAGTTAGGCATATTTTACTGTAAGATAACATTCCCCTTTTAGGCATTGTTTGCCATGTGTCTTTGAACACCTAGGAATTGTATTATCTCATTGTAGCAGAAGGCTTAGTGTTTTCTAATGTAATTATATGATGAAAGAAAGTGTAGTTAAAAATGAACTATATTGTGCTACTTATGTTTTTAAATGACAGGTTTAATAACAATAAAACAGGTAAAATAAGTAGCATACTAAGAGAAGAATATAAAACAACATCTAACTTGAGGTACTGAAGACTTTCTAGAATAAGTCTCTGAAATGATTAAATGGGACAATCTTAAATCGCCTTAATTTATTGGGTTTACCTAAGGCAAATCTTTCCCTTATAAAATGTAGTAATTCTAAATAAGACATTTTGGTATTTTATTTGATTTCATTTCATGTTTAGCAGTCCAGGATGCTTCTCTTCCTTCTGATTATAGCACCATGGTTTCCTTTTGGGAATTTCTTCCTGCCCACTGTTTATAGTCTTAAGGTCAAAGTGCCCTACCTTTACCTGGTTAAGGGGCAAATCCATGAACCTAACAGATGTTCGTTCTTTCCCAAGATTTGACTCTTGAAAGGAATGATAGAGAAAAAATAGAGTCCATTTATCCTCACAGAGGGGACCTGAGTAAATTCCGACTGGTTCCTGATACCTGCGTCTTGCTACCAGCATCACTGGATATCTTTGCTGAGCACACTGCTGAAGTTGCTTCTCTGGTTCTGAGTCACCCCATATCCTTCTAATAAGTCCTTTTTTATTTTTCAAGTTTGCCATAGCTGGACTTGGCTATTGCATCTAAAGATCCCTGATTGATGCACAAGAACTTTCACTCCTCCTCAATCTGTGTTATCTTTCTAAAGGATAATGCAGAATTTAACACTTTATATCAGTATAGAGATAGGAAATATTTTTGCTCCCTTCCATGGATGTGTGTTTATATGTGTACATGCTTGTGCACATGTGTATTGGTATGTAAGACACATATACAAATACCAAGATTACACCAGCATTTTAATGAGGCCTTCATCTTTCTTAATTAGGGGAAATTACTGGACTCAAAACAGAAAATAAGAGATTCTGAGGAATCTCCCTTGAGCATTCTCTCAGATTCATTGGTGAGTTTGTAAGCCCTAATTTACAATAGGGCTTGAATGAGAAGAGAAACGCTCTTTTAAAGTCAGTAAACAATGCTAAACACTTACTAATTTCATAACAGGTTTGTGCTTGGTACCTGGAGAAAGAATTCACAACTAGTTAAGTTCTATTAACTACCATGAATTTCCTTCAAGGGAATATTAAAAATTTTGTAAAAGCATAACCATAACAACATTTCTGGAATGTCAGCATAGATTCCTTAAGAGGCTGAAGAGAAGCTTGAAAAATATATGGCCTAGAGATCTGAGGCCTAAGAGGGCTAAGATTTTGGACTTAGTCTTCCTCTGTCACTTTGATATTCATTTCACCTTTCATGATCATAATTTTCCCAACAGTGGAGTGAAGATGCTAATTTCTTTATCAACCTCACAAAGTTGTATGAAGATCAAATGAGATTTCCTCTCATTATGCTAAGTGAAATAAGTCGGAGAAAGACAAATACTGTGTGACCTCACTTATATATGGAATCTAAAAACACTGAACTCATAGAAACAGAGTAGAATGGTGATTTCCAGGGGTTTAGGGGTGGGGGAAATTGGGAGATACTGATTAAAGGGCACAAACTTTCTTACAAAATGAATAAATTCTGGGGATCTCTTCTGACTATAGTTATCAATAGTGTATTGTATACTTGAAATTTGCTAAGAGAATAGATTTTAAGTGTTCTCACCATAACAACAACAACAACAAAATGGTAATTATATGGGGTGAAGGATATATAACTAACCTTATTGTGATAAACATTTATATATGGGAAATGTACTTTCAAATTAGAAGCCCATAGAAGTAAAAGTAAGATCATATGACAAAAAAAAGAAATAGAAAATAAATAAATAATGTAATCACCACATAATTTGCATGGGGGACCCAAAATAAAAAACTGAAAAGCAGATTTAAAACAATGCTAATCACAACTGTACAAAAATGTGAGGCTTCTTCAAAGGGCAATTTTATGAGGTGAGCAACCAATTTTCTTTTGAGCAAGAAGCACATTTTGCAAGTGTGTGATAAGTGGGAATTACTATCTATTAACTACCCACCTATATCTTAGCGCCTCTGTTAGCTATATTTTTACTGTCTCATTTAATCCCCCAAATGATGTAAACTGGGTATTCATTTTATAAAGGAGGAAACTGAGACTCAGAGAAATTAAATTTCTTGTCAAGGTCAAAAATGATAGTGTTGAGATTCAAATTCCTTGGGTACAGGCATGCCTCATTTTATTGCACTTCACTTTATTGCATTTTACAGATATTGGGTTTATAAAATGAATGTTTGTGGCAACTGCTTTGGGCATCTATGGGCATCATTTTTCCAACAACATTTGTTCACTTCATATCTCTGTGTCACATTCCGGTAACTCTCAGAATATTTCACACTTTTTCTTCATTATTATATTTGTTATAGTGATCTGTTATCAGTGATTACAGCTGGCTGTAATGCTGATGGTTAGCATTTTTTAGATAAAGTATTTTTTAATTAAAATATGTGCATTTTCTTAGACATATGCTTTTTTTGCACACTCAATAGGCTATAGTAAAGTGTAAACATAAATTTTACATGCCCTGGGGAACCAAAAAAATATATTTGACTTTCTTTATTACAACATTTGCTTTATCGTGGTCTTCTGAAACCAAACTTGCAATATCTCCAAGGTACGCCTGTATGCCTTTCCACACTGAGTCTGGGTTGACCATGTGATTTTCTTTGGCCAACGGAATATTAGCAAGCCTCATGTAAGCGGAGGCTTAATAAGCACCTGAACTTGGGGTGCTTGTCTTCTTTGCTTTGCTTCTTCTTGGAACCCTGACACTGCCTTAGAGGGGCCATGTGGAGGAGAATTGAGGTACCCACTTGAGATTCAGAACCAGGATTCCAGACATGTAGCGTCAGTTGAGTTATTCCAGCCATCCCCCAGGTACTTAACCCACCTTAGCTGAGGCCCCAGACATCATGTAGCAGAAACAAGTCATTCTCACTGTGCATTGTCTAAATGTCTGACCTACAAAGTCATAAGTATATAAAACAATTGTCACTTTATACCATCTAACTTTGTAATGACTTTATCATGCAACAGTAGTAATTGATATTTAATTTAGGTTCAGTCTAAAGCTGGAGTACTCTTTTTTTTTTTTTTTAAGATTTATTTATTTATTTATTTGAAAGAGAGAGAGAGCGAGAGAGAGAGCAGGAGCAGGGGAAGAGGGAGAGGCAGGCTCCCCGCAGAACATGGAGCCCGATGCGGGGCTTGATCCCAGGACCCTGGGATCATGACCAGAGCCAAAGGCAAACACTTAACCGACTGAGCCACCCAGGTGCCCCAAAAAGCTGGAGAACTCTTTATCCTACAATATGCTGTCTCAAATTATTGAGCTTTTCTATATTTCCTCTACTGAAATCTAGTATGTTGTTTTGCAAAGACATGAAATATGAAAAGAACACCAAAACAATTTATTACCCTCCACACCAGATTACTAGTTGTTAACATTTTGGCTTGTTTCCGGCCTTATTAATAAAATAAATTATTCTATTTTTTCTTATAAATATTAAGTATATGTATTATATAAGTAGTTCAAGGGGCACCTGGGTGGCTCAGTCAGTTGAACATCTGACTCTTGGTTTTGGCTCAGGTCATGACCTCATGGATCGTGGGATCAATCTGTTGGGCTCCGTGCTTGGTGGGGAGTCTGCTTGAAAGATTCTCTCCCTCTGCCCCTCCCCCCCACTTGTGCTCTCTCTCTCTCTCTCTCAAATAAATAATCTTTTATTTTATTTTATTTAAATTCAATTAATTAACATATAATGTATTATATTGGTTTCAGAGGTAGAGGTCAGTGATTCAGCAGTTTTATATAATACTGAGTGCTCATTATATCACGTGCCCTCCTTAATGTCCATCATCCAGTTACCCTATCCCCTCCCCTACCCCCTAAAATAGATAATCTTTTAAAAAAATGATTCAAGTACTGCAGAAAAGCACAAAGATTTAAATATTAGTTAAATATCACCACATAGAAAGAAACTGTGTTAATATTAGATGAACTTCATCCAGTCATATGTGTTTAAAAAATAGAAAGATACAGAGGAAGAAAAAATACTTTTAAATGTGATTATATTATAGATATTTTTCTAAAGAAAAAAAACAAATTTCTATTTGAACAAAAAAGAAAAAACAAACACAAACAACCCCCCCCCCATAAATATTTCTTCCTTCTACATACAAGATATTTCCTAAAAGGCCCATCTATATGGTGCCTGGGTGGCTCAGTCAGTTAAGCATCTTCCTTAAGCTCAGGTCATGATCCCAGGGTCCTGGGATCAAGCCCTGCAGTGGGCTCCCTGCTCAGTGGGGATTTTGCTTCTCCCTCTGCTTCTGCTGCTCCCCTTGCTTGTGGTCTTCTCTTGCTCACTCTCTCTCTCTCAGATAAATAAATGAAATCTTAAAAAAAAACGGCTCATCTAAGCTTATGAAAGAAACTTTGGAAAAAAAAGTAAGGAATTGGGGTCATTTTGGGTTTTTTTTAAGGTCTTAATTTTAATAAAACAAAATGATTTCCTGCTATATTTGTAATGAGGATATTAGCAGTCACATATTTCCTCTCATCTCACTCTATCCACTTTCCAGATTTACTTAAAAATTATTTTTTAACATATAGAAATATTATGTACTGTAATGATGATTTTCTTTCCCTTAGAACTTTGTAGAACCAAGTTCCAGTATTAAAAAAGAAAAGAAAAGAAAAGGCCAAGGTGATTTCTTCCCTCATGATAGTGACTGGTTTTTTCTCTTATGCTTGAATATTTTTTTATTCTTGATAATAGCATAACTAACTTATAGAGAATAGCATAACTAGAATATAAATTGGTGTTGATTCTCTGCATCAAGTTTACTTTGAACACAGTGTGCTCCTTCAGTCTGCTCCATTTATTTTCTTCATTTCAGGGAAATTTTTCTGTTTCATATTTTCTTTTCCCTTCAAGTAGTCTCCATGAGCCCAATATGGGGCTCAAACTCACAACCCTGAGATCAAAACCTGAGCTGAGATCAAGAGTTGGAGTTTAACCGGCTGAGCCATTCAGGCACCCCATGTTTCATATCTTCAAATATGTTCTTTCTGCTTTATTTGTTTGATTTTTTATGATCTAATATCTTATGTTAGACCCTTTTTGTCTATCTTTCATATCTATTAGCTTCTTTCTAATCTCTTAGAACTTTCTTCCTTTTTTGGGTATCATTATTATTTCTAGCCTTTTCTTTGAGAGCAGTTCTATATTCAATAGAGCCTTTTAATTTTTTTTTTTTTTTTTTGCTTTTTTGAATTTATTTATTTTTCTTAAATTCACCAAGATCAGTTTTGTTGCACAACTCAGGATTCTGGCAGGAAACAGAATCTACCCTAGATGCTTACAATTTAGAGATATTAAAGACAAGATTACTGTTAGTGTGGAGGCAAGGCTAAGATAAAACAAAACAAAACAAAACAAAACAAAAAAAACCCCAAGGAAATAGTAAGATCCCAGACAATGACAACCACTTGAAGCTGCTACCACCACTAGGACTGCAGTGACAAGAGGAGGAAATAGTGTTTGTTGAATCCATTGACAGTGAACATGTGGAAGAGGGGTCTCTCCCATATAAGCTAGAGTTGTGGAGGGTCACATCTATTGCTATAGATGTGCATGGAAGCATGGAGAGAGGAAAGAAGTACCTAAGCTTCTCCCTCCTCCCACCCTCTGATCTCCTGTTCACTTGGAAGCCCAAGGGCATGGAACAAGGGTGATGAGGCTCAGGAGTCAGCTTCCCCTGGACTAGAGCAGGGTAGGGAGGGGCAGAGAATGGTGGTAGTAGCAGTGGTGGGTGGGAGGTTGTCCAATGAGAATAACCAGCACATACTTGTCAATTTATATTACTTTCTAAGGGATCAAAAAGATTTTTTTAAAATATTTTATTTATTTACTTGAGAGAGAGCAAATGCAAGAGAGAGAGAGAGAGAGCGCACGCACAGAAGGAGGGCAAGAAGCAGACTACCCACTAAGCAGGGAGCCTGACACGGGGCTTGATCCCAGGACCCTGAGATCATGACCTGAGCCCAAGGCAGACACCCAACCGAGCAAGCCACCCAGGTGCCCCGATTAAAAAGATTTTAACTCTACAATAAGTCTCAAATATTTACTCCTTTCCACGGGTGTACGTGTGTGTATGTGTATGCAAATACAAATTTGCCAAGTTTCCAGCAGTATCTTCGTGAAGCTTTATCTTTCCAAATTTGAAGTAAGGTATAATCTTCAAAGGAAACAGGTGGTATCCTAGGGAATATCCCCAAACAATGAGTCCACTTCATTTCCCTAGTTCATCAGCTCAATTTTATTTAAAGGAAGAAAGGAGAGCCATAGAATGTTACAGCCAAAGAAAAATGTTATCCATCCTCAATTATTTTTTCTTGGATTGGCAAATTCCCATTTCATCTCATACTGTTGTTTTATCAGTCATTTTTGAGTTATTTTTAAAAAATTGAATTTATGTTCTTAGCGCCCGGCTAGCTCAGTCGGTAGAGCATGAGACTCTTAAAAAATTGAATTTATGTTCTTAATAAATTCTTCTATAGCCTGAGGCAATTGTAAGTTTTTTTTTTCTCAATTTAAACTATAATTTAACTGAGGTTGGGTTCTTTTACTTTGCATTAAATATTTGTTTTTGCCATGCTGTTATTTTCATCTTGATCATGCTCAGGTAATACTCCATTGTTGTAATACTACAGTGTTGATGCCTTCTCCCGACCTCATGAGGAAGACTTATTTTCTTCACCTACAAGTGGTGGCCTGAGTATTTAACATTATATTCACTTTTCTGTAGCCTGAGGAAATAGCTGGGCCAAGGGGCCAGCTCAGCTGAGGGTAACATGTGTAATTTTCATCTTGGTTAGTGTGACTAAAATCTGCTCTCCCTCATGAGGGTTTCTCAGAGCTTGGCACCTGCTATGTTCTGGCGTATGGAGACAGCTTTTCAGCTCTGTGTTGGCAACCATTGTTAAGGAATTTTGGAGTAAAGAACAGGTCAACCATCAAGGAGTTAAGTAAGTTGACTTTCCTTTATGAAGTCAGAAGACATTAGATCTAAATAGACAGCCTAAAGTTTTTCTCTGAGAAGGAAGATAAATTTTACTTGGCTCTCTTGAAATCTATAATCTATAACTAGCAGCTACATCTATTCTGATATTGGCTCTATGAATTAGAAAGGAAGAATGCCAATCAAGATGCTGGGAAAGCCCATGAGCATCATTTTGGAAACCAAAACTTAAATAAAGGAATTGGGTGGAGATGTTTCTAAATGAGTACAATGAGAAATGAGTCAGTAAAAGGAACTAAGAAATAGCTGACTTAATTCCATCCACTTTACATTTCCATGAACTCCAGAGAGAAGTTCACAAAAATTATTAAGCTACATACTTCCTTGCAATTTGATCATGTTGTGTTTTCCTTTAGTAAGAAAAAAAAAATAGAATATATTAAAGGAGTTCTGTGTTAAGTAGAATACATTTTTTTTTTCTTCCTAGCATCTCTCTGGTGAACAATCCCTGAACATTTGCTGAGTTTTGAGAAAAGAGACAATAGGGGTAGTGGGGTAAGTGTTGTAGGGGGAGGACATAGGATTATTAGCTATAAGGATGATGTAATCCTAGAGCTCCTGCTGGCCATATTTGTCACTTTGTGGGGGAGAATCTGTCCAGAAAAAATAGAGATAGAGTAAGAAAATCAAACCCTTGAGGGCATAATTTAAGTACCATGATCTAGCCGTGCCTAAAGTTTATTGCTTGACTTTCCCTGTTAGAAAGCTAGAGAAGTCTTTGTTTCAACTATTTTGGGTAGGATTTCTGTTACTGAAAAAGTTCCCTTATTAAATAAATTATGTTCCCTATGGATTGGTGGAGAAGAGAAATAGCTGGACTTCAGAAATAGCTAGGCCTGCACTTTGGAAGAGAGGACCATGTTGGGGAGATGAATGTAGTCAACAAAGAAAGGGAGTACTTAGCAGCTATGTGGGGAAAAAAAATACAACAAAACAAACAATAACAGCAAAAGAAGTGAAGAACTTAAGTCCCCAAGTGACCCCACTGGAAGTAAGACAATCTGATGATGACATTTATCATTCCAGTTGATTTGCCTGATTTGCCCAGCCAGCTAAGTATCCTTTCCCTCTGTTTCTTGTACTTTCCTTACAAAATTCCTCATCAGGTAGAAGACAATGCTGGGATTTCCTGATGGAGGGAAGAACTATAGGAAGTGATATTGGGATGCTATTATCACTGCTGTTTTTGTTTGTGTTTTTGATCTCCCCAGGAGACTGAAAGTTCTTTGGGAATATGAACTGTATCAAGTCTTGCTTGCTCATCTCAGTATATCCAATGCTTGGTATAGTGCTGAACAACCATGGAACTTAATACGTGTTTGTGGCAAAAACCAGTAACTTTATCTCAGGGTCAAAATCAGTTGCCTTAGATCTGATGGAAGTATCTTGCTCAGAGGAATGGCACAAAAATAGAAGACTCAGAAAGGTAAGGGCACAAGTGTTGGCTTAGAGGTATCATTAGGCACTTGACCTACTCTGACATTGCTAAATAATTGTCTCCAGAGAGAAAAACAAAAAAACAAAACAAAACAAAATCCATCCAAAATTGCAGCAACATAATATACATCTGTTTTGTATCAAAATTTAATGTTGTGCTAATTTTGTGAATGACAAATGGTCTATTTTATAGCACAAATTTAATTTTCAAGCTATCACTTTGTGACCATAAATATTTTTTGCCTTTTAAATTCTAAATAATAACATATCAGGGATAACCCATGAAAATGTAAACTTTGGAGATCAGAAGAGACACAGCATAACTTAACTTTTTTGTATGGAAAGTTGTAAAGCGTATTTTGAAACACTGTGATAAAGATTCCAAACTCAGTTCAAGATTTGATTATCTAATTGCTTGGCTTAATGAAATATTACTGAGCCAGCTGACCAGCTGTTCAAAATTAGGCAATATGTTGGAAAAATATGACATCATTTGAGATAGCCCTAGACAAAGTTATAAGGCAGGTGAATTTGACCTTCAGAACATGCCACCTTCTCTTTCTAACCTGATCCCATTTTTCATTGCTTCTTCCTTCTATGCTGACCATATCTAAAAAAAATAATCAAAATACTAATCAGGTTATGTCACCTTTGATTGCAAGTGTGTTAATGGCTTTGCCTGCTTGTAGGATAAAATCCAACTTCCTTAGCAGGATAAACAAATTTTGTTTTTGTGATCTGGACCTTCCTTATCTCAGGAATTGGCCAATGTATTTAATCCAGTTCTAAGTTCACTGTTGTTTCTTTTGTTCAGACTATTAGAGGTCAAGGAAGTCTTCTAAACAGCACACTTACTCTTCATCCTAGTTTGAAGCCAATTGAGAAGTAAAACAAAAGTGTAAGGTATGTGGGGACCAAAGTATGACCTTTTTTACCAGAGCTGATATGGGATGAATTTCTCATTGGTGGACAAGTGGGCTTCCTAATACCAGTCCCCAGAACTGTTGTCCCTAGTAGGTAACCAAGTTGTAAACAGTGCTGGATGAGAGCAGGTCTCTCTATGCTTGGTCCCCATGTGCCCTGCAAAGTACTTCGATGCAGGCAGCCTTTGTCCCAAGCAGAAGGGGAGAATAAGGGACTGGCTTCCTTCAGCCCAGTCTCTCTTCTCAAATTTTCTAAGTCATTAATAACTCACTCTTCCTCAGAGGAGGATTGAGTAAGCTGTGGAAGGGGCAGGGTGAGGAAGACCAGCATTGTGATGCGCTGGAGGATCTTCCATCTGGTACTAAACCTAAGAGTGGAGAAGAGGCATCACTCCAGTAAGATGGATTGAACTTCCAGCTTCACTTTTCTTATTGCCAAAGTACAGAGTTCTTTTACTGAGGATTTATAGATGGTAGAGTCTTTATTGCTTGTATGTCTGAAAGCATCTTTATTTTTCTTCCACTTTTAAGAGATTATCTAGTCTGGTGGTTTTCAGAAGTTCCACAGATCTTTCTCACTGGATACTCTGGTGGGAAAGGGAAGGAACAGTGCTAAGCTGGAGGATGTGGGGATGATCCAGGTCCTGCCTTCCAGCCACAGACATTCTGTCTTTATTTCTTTTGTATATTAGATTTCTGCATATTATTTTAAACAAAATCTTATCCATTGATAAAGTTTGAAAAAATGTTATTGTGGACTAATCCTTCTTACAATCATAATAATAGTAAACACTTAAATAGCACTTATATGCCAGGTATTAAGTGGTGTGTGTGTGTGTGCGCATGTGTGCATATACAAACATATTGATTTAATTCTCAAAACAACCTTGTGAAATAGTTATAATGATATTCCCCTTTTATAGATGAGGTATTCAAGGCACAGAGAACTTAAATACTTTTTATGAACCTTATGCAGCTAGTAAAAGGTGCAGCTGGAATTTGACCCTAGTAGCCTGTATTTGGAGTATATATTATAAACAATTGCACCATTTTGAGTTCTAGAAAGTTAGAATGAATCCCACATCTAAATAATGGGAGAAAAAACGAATCTAGATTTCCTCACTTTCTGCTTGACTTTCCTGCTACACCATACCACTATTCAGGATGGCCACTTATTCTGTGCACAGGTAATGTCCATCCTGACCAACATCGCGTTCACTGCTGCTGATTTTAGCAGTGATGACTCCAGACTTGGGTATTCAACATCCTACTTGATTTCACCAGTTGGATGACTCACAAGCTTCTCAAACTTAGGAAGTCCCAAACAGAACTCATGATTCCACACCCCACAAACCTGTTCACCCTACCCTCATCTGCTTTCAGTAAATAGCATCATCTTTTGTCATTTGTTTAAGCCAGGAACTTGTTCATCATTTTTAATTCCTTCTTCTCTTCACTTCCCATGTCCAGCCCACCAGTAAGTCTTTTTTTTTTCTTTTTAAAGATTTTATTTATTTATTTGACAGAGAGAGATAGCAAGAGAGAAAGAGCACAAAGAGGGTGAGTGGCAGGCAGAGGGAGAAGCAGACTCCCCACCAAGCCAGGAGCCTGACTTGGGGCTCGATCCCAAGACCCTGGGATTATGACCTGAGCCAAAGGCAGATGCTTAACCAACTGAGCCACCCAGGTGCCCCCCAGCAAGTCTTTTTGATACCAACCTCAAAATACAGTTGGGATCTGTATAATTCTCTCCAACACCACTGTACCACTCTCAGAAAAAAAACACAGTAGCTATTACTACCCATATATTTTCCTTTATCACAAAATGAGCACCCTTCATACACCATCTATTTTTCTGAAGGTTTATACTCAATACATTCAATAACAACATTCTATCCAATCTTTTTCCTATTTTGTAAACTTATTTTTTGTGGAAATAAATTAGAAGTTACAAACATCTCAAAATTTACTCTGAAAAAATCACATTTCCCCTCAGTTGTTTTCAAAAAACATAAGAAATTATAAATATATACTACAGCCATCTTATCCCCAATATATTTAATACTTAATCTAATTTCTAATTCATATGGCTGCAAAGTTGTTATATTTGGAGTAAGCGCTTCAGACATATTTTATGGAAATTTGACACCAAAAACTTTTGCTATCAGTTTTAGTATTTAATTATTCAATATTTGATATCAAAATATATACTTGGGAAAGTTTAATTTCAAGCAAAGTATTTAATCTGCATTGAACTTTTTTAGTTTAGACATATTTTAATCTTCTTGTTATTATATTGGCATGTTACAATTAATGGCCTATTTGAAATTCCATTAAATCTTCTATTATCAGAGGTTCATAACTGCAGCATAAAAAATTTTCTTCAGGCTGAAACTTGTTATACAAGGTCTCAGTCTAGAACCAATTAAAAAAATTAGTCATTAAATAGTTTGTCTTTGAATGCAGACTTGTCATTTTCATTAATTTTTTGACTAAGCTGTTTAGCCAGGCCTATACTCCTCCATGCTAATACTCTAAAAATTGTTTTTGCAATGTTCAAAGGAATAGTGATGAGAAATATAAGGCATAATACTTTCTCATTTTAGACGGGAATTGATGGCTCCTCATGCCCTCCATAATGCCCAGTGTCCTCTGGCTTACCATCACCATTACGTAACCTCCATTCTTCTTCCAAGGTTGGGAGGATCCATTGCCTGTCTGTACAAAATGGAAAGTGGAATTTTAATCAGACTTTTAGTGAAACTTTCTGTTCTAAAACCCCCATTCATCTTCTGTTTTTAGGGGTACCAGTACTACCAGTTTCTGAGCCTCCTCTAGGTTCTGCAATGAAAATCAAGTTGCTTCTTCATTAAGCAGATGGAATGATGAAAATGAGCACAATTACTTGGGTTTTATCCTGTATGCTATTCACCGGCACTTTAATCTTAGATCAGTTACTCAGCTTTTTTGAGCCTCAGTCTTCTGATCCAAAACATAGGGATAGCAAACTGTCATTGAATTTTTAGGCTTAGTGAATTAGTAAGGATGAGGTTAAAAAGGTAACAGAGGGGCGGATTAAGGCAGGACATGATTGGTCATTGTAAGACTTGGCTTTTACTCTGAGTGAAATGGAGAATCACTCTTAAGTTTTGAGTAGGGGAGTGAAATGATCAGGGAATTGTTTTTTTAAGTAAAAAAAAAAATAGAGTTTTTTGTCATTAGGATTTTCTGACACATTGAAAGAGAAGAGTCAGTTTTTATTCTAAGGATTTGGTCCTGAGCAATGATGGAGTTTCCATTAAGTGAGATAGGGAAAGCTATGGGTGGATTGGGTTAGGAGTGACAGGGGGTCAGGAGTTGTATTTTGATTTTCTGCTGAACATCTAGATAAGATTCTGGGTAGAGAGTTGTGGGCAGAATTTGTAAATTTGAGAATATTTGCATAGAGATTGTGTCGAAAGCCAAGAGGAAGGATTAGATCAATAAGACAGTGAGTATAGATAAAGGGTACTAAGGACTGAGCCTTCGGGCATGCTGACACCAAGAGCTCAAGATAAAGAAGAGCATTGGAAACTGAGAAGGCGTGCTCAATGAGGTGTGAGGAATTCCAAAGGGTTGGTGTCCTAGAAGGCAAGTGAAGAAAGTGGTTACAAGAGAAGTGAGGATTGACTATATTCAATGTGGCTAATAAGTAAGATTAGGACCATGAATTGACTATTTGATTTAGAACAGTGGAAGTCATTGAAGATGATGAAAATAGTTTTCATGGAGGACTTGGAAAAAATAAATGAAGTGATTTTAAAAGATAACAAGAGAGAAATCGGAGACAGCAAGGTAGATAACACTAAAGTAGTTTTGTTTTTTTTTTTTTTTCTGAAAAGGGAATAAGAGAGATAGGGGGTACCTTGCAGGGATTGAGGCAAGATATGTTTGTTTAAGAGTGGAGAACCAAAAAAAAAAAAAAAAAGAGTGAAGAACCAATAATTTATTTGTATGCTATGGGAATCAACCCTGATGGACAGAACTCTAAAATGCTATAGTCTAATTCTAGATGCAGAACCTTTACATATACTAGCTGATAAATGGAATGAATGGTCACAGCTGTGTTACTGCATTTGAGAGAAAAACATTTGTAAACATAAAGCAATAATGGTTAAGTGTATGTATAAATTTATGTAGTCAAAATTCCTAGCTTCAAATTCCAACATATATGCTAGTATATATGAAATAGGTTAATTATGCCTATTTCAAAGAGTTTTGATGAGGATGCCTTCAGTCCACCAATATTTATTGAATACTTGACATGTGCCAGGCACATGGTTATATAACAGAACAAAACAGAGATAATAAATGTTAATGATTTTTCATGATGCCTGACACATAGAAATCACTTGATAAATGTAGGTTGTTCTCATTATTATTTCATCTTTAGTATCATTCTCATCAGTATAAATAGTGACTAAAGAATATCTGGAAGAGACAAAAGTCATGAGATATTTGGAAGTCTGGAATATAATAAATGCTTGAAAGAATAGTGATATATTATGAGAAAAAGGAACAGAATTAATCCACTCCTTAAAAAATCAGAACTAGGAATAAAAGGTAGAAGGAGGGGTATTATGGCTTGGTATAAAAATGAAATCTCATAAATTGAATGGGATAGCTAACTGTAAGGGAGTGATTAGCTCTCACAGGTACTATTTAGGCGAGACTGTCAGGAATATCCTATTGGGTATTTCTATTTGGAGTGATATGTTAGACTTAGGAGTTTCTCAGATCACTTATGGATCTAAAATGTAAGAATTCTATAAAGTTTCTATAAGTATAAATTATTTGTCCTGCTTGGAATTTTGACTCATTTGTTCTTAAATGAGTCACTTAACCTCTTTGGGTGTCAGTTTTGGGTCTCATCTGTAAAATGAGGCCACTGTCAATCACTTCTACTGGCTTTTTAGCTCTAAAATACTGATACTAATTAATGAAAGCCACCAAAGAAATTTTTCCCTCTTGTTTTCATTTTTCCCCTCCTTTGGAGCTAGGAATGTGAAGATTTCTAGTCTACTCATAGTATATAATTATTACTTTTTTTCCCCATTTGACTTTAAAGATTAAAAACTACATGAATTAGGGTGCCTGGGTGGCTCAGTCGTTAAGCATCTGCCTTTGGTTCAGGTCATGGTCCCGGGGTCCAGGGATTGAGTCCCACGTCAGGTTCCCTGCTCAGCAGGAAGTCTGCTTCTCCCTCTCCCACTCCCCCAGCTTGTTTTCCCTCTCTCACTGTGTCTCTGTCTGTCAAATAAATAAAGTCTTAAAAAAAAAAAAAGACAACTACATGAATGATATTTGAAAGAAATTTTGAGCTTTGCAAATAAGCAGAGATGCCTCAGTAAATAAAAACTATATTCCAGAGAGAATAATGTGCAGTGTAGGTAAAATCAAGCATTTACTCTTGTTTCTGAAACCTAAGTTATTAGAAATGAAAATAAGAGCAAATAATTATTGCTATGAGAAACAGCTCCTGCTTTGTAATCTTAGGATGCCAATTTTGATCTGCACTGAGGGCTTATTCCATGGCACCTAGGAGAACTATTGAGAATAAGACAACTCTTCCTAATATATGCAGTTCTTTTCCTTTATATTTTTTCTTTTTTCCTTCACTGCTCCATCTTTCTCTTTTCCTCTTCTCTTATTTTCCTGTGCCATTTTTTTTTTTTTTTTTTTTTTTTTGCTCTTTCTAAATCAACAATTCTTTGAGCATATATTATGTGCTCAGGGTAATTGATGAAGGATGGGGCAAGGGAATATAAAGAAATGTAAGACTTGGTTTCTGTTTTTGAGGGATTAGTAGATTACTTAAGGAAAGAAGGATGGAAGGAGAGTGCAATAAACTAAGCGCGCACAGTGACTTTGACATTGTTTTTAATGCTGAGAAGACAAAGATTCATGCTTTCAAGTAGTTTATAGTCTAGTACTTGGCAGACATTGCTCATTTAATCCCCTTAACAATCCTATGAGATACTTAGCAATCCTCATTTTGTAGATGAGAATTTAAGAAATTTGTCCATGTGAGTCTGGATCTAAAGCTATATTTCTTTTTACTACATTGTGCTGCCTTACAGAACCAATAGAATATAATTGGATCAAGTGCATTGTGGGGGTGGAGTAGGCTATATTTATAACAAGCATATGAGAAAAGGATATTATAGGTTGGTAGAAAGGTGGGTGAGAACTTTGTGGAGAGGTTGGGTCATGAGTCAGTTTCTCCATTCATTCTTTAATGAAATATTTATTAAGCACTCTATGCCAAGCACAGTGCTATAGCTGGCTTAGTTCTTTGTGACACACTGATTTTAAAAATGACTGATGCCTGTAGACAAAATTATAACCAAAATTTTGTAAAATATGTTATCTAGTGGGAAATAGCTATATTTCATACTATTTTTTATTTTTTCAAGTTCCACTGGCATAATTAATTTCAATTTCTTGAATTAAGATAAACCCCTAACATCTTAAAAAAAGGTAACCACGATTCCTGCATTATATTTGATTTTCATTTAAAATGAACATTTAGCACTATGTTTCCCAAAATTAGTTGAGCAAAGTAATCATCTGGGGACACTTCTTACAACTGGGGATCCCAGAAGAATCTGGAAATCTATCTATCTATCTATATATATTTTTAAATATTTTATTTATTTATTTGACAGAGAGAGACACAGTGAGAGAAGGAACACAAGCAGGGGAAGTGAGAGAGGGAGAATCAGGCTTCCTGCAGAGCAGGGAGCCTGATGCGGGGCTCAATCCCAGGACCCTGGGATCGTGACCTGAGCCAAAGGCAGACGCTTAATGACTGAGCCACCCAGGCGCCCCGGAAATCTATATTTTTAACAATGGCCCCCAATTATTTTTATCATCAGCAAATCTGGGGATCATTAATTTAGCCCAAAGCCATTTGAAATTTAGCCTTGAATTTCTTGATAATCAACTCAGACTTGTACAATCCAAGCTGATTTGATACTGTTGTAAATATCACTTGGATGATTGGGCCAGATGGACTTGAAATTGGCCTTAAATATTGATGGAAAACCAGATTTAGGTTAACTAAATTTAACTAAAATTAACACAATTAATTTATAACCTATTAATAAAAAAAGAACAACTGAATTCAAATTAATGCAACTTCAAAATTCCTAAGACTTAGCTTTTTAAGGAAGAGAATCAGATGGTGTAGGTAAAAAGATAATGGCAATATCATTTATTTTAGTTTTATGCATGTATATATGAAGCAAAGCAAATATGGTGGGAAAAATGGAATCTGGTTTTTAGGAGATCACTGTTTTGTTTTCAGTTTTAACAGTTGACGGCTGAATAGCATAGGAATGATCAGGAATTTTAGTGAAAAAGTTTTCAGATGCTGAAAGAAGTTAGTAAATAAAAACTTTATTTTTTTACATATAAAATGTCTGATATTTATTGTGATTATGATAAGCTTTCTCAAAATCAGAGCTTTTTTCTTTTATTTTTTGATTAAGCAACAAGGCTGGCTTATGGTACAGGGAATAAAAAGTACTTTCACTTTTTAGTCCTTAGTAATAAAGACTAATGTGATCTGTCTTGGATATGAATTAATATGCTTAGGTTGGGATTGGTCCTAGAATTAACCTGTGTGATTTTGGGAAAGCTACTTAACTGCTCTGCTTTTCATTTTCAACCTCTGTCAAAGGAATCTAACAATACATATGTTATGCATCTTAGATGATTGTGAGGGTCAAATGAGATAATGGGTCTAGATACAAAGAGTTATTAAACTCCACTGATAATTTAAAAATTCTGTATATTTTGTTTCAAAATGGTCTAAAAATCATTCTACACTGTTTAAAAGAAGTGTTTGTTCAAGAAACCTAACTCAGGTGAAGGAAGGCCCCAGTAAATTCTTGAGATACTTCCAGTGCCCAGATTCTGTCAGATGACACAGTTGGAAGTCCACCTCAACACCAGAAATTATTTCAACATCTGAGAAACAAGAACAGTGGTGTGGGAGCCACTCGTAAACCTTCCCATTCCCTGCTTTACTTGTTTAGCTGCTCAGGAGAGGCTGTCCCTATCTACTGCTGCCCATTTTCACCCTTTTCATGGGCCTGTAACTCAGCAGCTTACGTTCCTTCCTAATTTAAATGCTGTTAATCACTTGGAATGCCAACTGGGAAAATGCTGGCAATGCAAAGGTTAATGGAAGCGCTGACACAACTCTAATTACAGCAGCACAAATGTATCTCTATAATTGTAGCTAGCACTTATCTCAGTTTCTCACACTCCTTCAGCCCATTGAGATCATCCTCAAGCTGAGGATGAAAAGGGGGCCTCCACAGTTGCTTGAAACAGCAGGGGCTGATAGAGCTATCAGGCTTTTGCAGATGGGATACCTGCCACTGTTGGATATGTTGTCACAATCAGTGTTTAGGCAAAACACCTGGACTTCTGCAAGGACCATTCCTCCCCCCCTTCCTCAACTCTATACTGGTGCCTAGTCATTCCATTGACTGGGAGGAGCAGATGAAACTGTAAGGGATAAAGGTGCCAGTCTGAACTGGTTCTCAGGTGCTTGACTGAACATTTCCCATTAGGTCATTGTTTACCCTCATTTGAATATATGTTTATTTTCATACTAAGGAAGGCATTGGAATCGTGCCCAACACATCCCAAGCAACTGACTCTAGCATTTAAAGACCTAACATGCTGATGCTTGTTGAGTGTAATTGGCCATGCTACATAGTGATGGCTTTCCGAGGGTGGAGATGCTAATTTTGCAACTTTGGGATCTCAAGTCAGCTAATTTAATGAGGACCCAGACTCCTTACAGTCTTAAGAGACTCTAATGAGATTGACCATCACCATTGTTTATCTTGTTGTTATCATCGACCTTTTACCTAGTGTACCTTTATGATGCCAATTAGACCAAAGTTGTTGGGTTAATATGTGTATATGGAAAGGTTGGAATTGGGTTTCTTAATTTTAATTTTCATAGTCTTTGTGTGCTTGGTTCTGATTAAAGATTTCATGTAGGTACATATATGTGAAATTATCTATCAATCTATCTTTCTATTTATTATTTATGTATAAAGAAATCATCTTATTACATAAGCTAATTATGGGTTACCTGTATGACATTGCTATGTGTATGTTTGGCAATATTTGTGCTTGGCTTAATATTTTTACCTTAATCCTGGGTGGATCATGGAGCTAACATTTCTCAGATGAAACTATATACATAGAAAGACACTTCTGAAACTTTTTATTAATTTCAAAGACAAAGGCCTTTGCCACCTTTTATAGACTAATGTCTAATGCACAGGTTTGCTTTTGGCACCTGGAGTCATCCATTGGAGAACTTTCAATCCTTTCACTCCCTACCACAGAAGAACCCAATACACTCGAGATCCACACTTCTCTCATTCAGTTTGATCATTTATTTATGCCAATGGTTTAGAAAATTCCCATTTTCAGTAGCATTTTTGTTTGAAAGGGAGAGTGTGGAGAAGGAAGAATTGATCTTAACACAATAGAGTGAATGACTAAAAATGACAGAATTCCAGTGATTGGTGCAAGGATACTTTTAGAGAAAGTCTTCCATAGTAATCATCATTCCTATATGTTCTCTTCTTAGAGGATTTTATAGGTCTTCTCAAGTCAAGGAAGAAAAAATGGCTAATTAGGACACAAATTATATGTATTCAAATATGAACTCTATGAACTACTATACCTTTTAAGCATCTACTCATTGTCAATATCAGATCAGATAAAAAGAAAAAAAGTTATTTTTAAGACCCCATAAAGAGAAATTTTGAAGAAATCACTGAATAAAATGAGTGTAAAGCTCTTAGTAGGTTCCCCCCTGATCTCTTTTTTTCAGAGCAAAAAATCATTATGTGTTTTATTTTAAGTAGGAAAATTATATATTTATTCTTTGGTCTTCTTTGCTTCTTTTGGTTTGTGTATAAACTAATTCTTAAGATTCTTTAAAATTCTGGGATTGTGAGACCTTTCTAGGAACTGCATTCATCTTTTCCCTTACTGAATTTGAACTTTAGTATAAGGCTGGCCTTTTGAGGGGAGTGGGAAAGTGACTGACTCCCCAACATGAGGAAGTAGGATGCAGTAGAGATTGAGAGATTGGCATGGGATGCCTGGATTCAATTCCCAGCTCTGCCTTTCTAACTTTTCTAAAGCAATGGTGCTCAAACTTTAGCATGCTTGTTACTCAAGAGTGCTGGTCCCCTCTCCAGAGTCTCTGGTTCAATAGGTCCAGATTGGACCCAAGAATTAGCCCAGATGATGGTAACACTACCAGTCTAGGGTCATGCTTTGAGAAATACCACAGTAATTCTCAGCATTCTCATCTTTAAAATGAGGACACTTATATCTACCTCATTGGGCCACTGTAGGGTTTGGAAACAGAACATTAAGCTGACTTTCTTACCTATGCATGTAAACCCCACACTATGAACACTAGTTTATTTAGTGCTTAAAGACCACCACCACTTCTATTTGGATTATTAAAAGGATATTCATAATCCAAGTGTCTTTGGAGGGATTACTTCTTAAAATTTATCAGTGACCAGGATTGTGTAGTGAAAGTAACAGGCATCTGAGAAGGAGGAAGAACAGAACCAGAGATCTGTGCTTATTCAGGGTAGGGAGAAAGTGCCTGGAACAAGTCTTCCTTCCTGGATGCGTAATACTGGGGAAGGTCTCTCCTGATGTTCAGTATATTCTAAACAAAAAGATGAGAAAGATATGATAATATGAGAACAATATGATTCCTGGCCTCAGGAAACTTTATTTAAAAACTTTTTGAATTCTGGGTCCCCTGCCATAATTTTAGTGTATTTATTATTTATAGATAATATATATATATACATATATATATACACATAAAATATATGTATTATCTATAAATAGATCTAAATAGATCGATTATCCACAAGTATTGAACAGCATATTGTTCCTCTGATCTTTATTAGGTTTTGTAGATGGTACAAGGAAAGTACAGTAAGTGTTTCTGAATTCAAAGAGCTGAGCTTATTAGCCACTGTATATTTAAATATTATGCCCTACCAGTGCTAAACTGTGTATATATATTAAAAGTTAAGGAATGGTCAGAGAGGAAGCCTAAGGAAGATATCCTTGTGACTGAACGTTCTTCCAACAAGTGGTAAGTCCCCTCCCCCTTATAATTTAGAGCTGATTTAAGATTAAGAGTCATTAAAACTATGACCTTTGACCTCAATCCAAACTTGGAGCCTAACTCAAATGCAGTTCAGCCACAACAGTAGGGTGCATGCAACACACATAGGAGACATCCCTGAACCACCAAGTTCTGGTGAACAGGGTACATTGCACTGCAGGGCACATTAGGACCCCTTCTTCATAAGGTCACTACTTTCAAGAGCAGGAGACATAGCAGGAGACTTTCCTAATATAGAGAAACAAACACAGAGAGTTAGACAAAATGAGGAGACAGAGGAATATGTCCCAAATGAAAGAACAGGACAAACCACAGCAAGAGACCTAAGCAAAATGTATATAAGTAATATACCTGATAGAGAATTTAAAGTAATGCTCTTAATGATACTCACCGGACTTGAGAAAAGAGTGGAAGACATCAGTGAAACCCTTAACAAAGATAAAAAAAGAACGAATCAGATATGAATAACACACTAAATAGAATTAAAATTATACTAGATGGGGGGCAGTGCTTGGGTGTCACAGTTGGTTAGGCATATGACTCTTGGTTTCAGCTCAGGTTGTTATCTCACGGTCATGTATTGGGCTCTGTGCTCAGCACAGTCTGCTTGAAACTCTCTCTCCCTCTCCCTCTGCTCCTCCCCCCTGTGCTCTTTCTCTCTCTCTCTCTTTCTAAAATAAATAAATCTTAAAGAAAATACACTCAATGGGATAAATAGCAGGCTAAATGAGCAGAAGAATGAATTTGCACCTTGGAGGACAGAGTAATGTAATCAAGCTGAGCAGGTGGGAGAAAAAAATATGCAAAATGAGAATCAACTTAGGGAACTCAGCGACTCCATCAAGTGTGATAACATTTTCATTACAGGGATCCCAGAAGAAGAAGAGAGAAGAGGGCAGAAAATTTATTTGAAGAAATAATAGCTAAAAACTTTCATAATCTGGGGAAGAAAACAGATACTAGATCCAGGAGGCACAGAGAGCCCCCAACAAAATCAACCCAAACAGGTCCACGTCAAGACATTAGTAATTTCAATGGCAAAAAGTAGTGATAGAGAATTTTTAAAAGCACCAAGAGAGAAGAAGACAGTTACATACAAGGGAAACACCATAAGGCTATCAGTGGATTTTTCAGCAGAAACTGCAGGCCAAAAGGGAGTAGCATATTCAGAGTACTAAAAGTAAAAAAAAACCTACAACTAAGAATACTCTATCCAGCAAGGCAATTACTCAGAATAGAAGGAATGATAAAGAGTTTCCCAGACAAACAAAAGTTAAAGGAATTCATGGCCACAACCAGCCCTACAAAGAATGCTAAAAGGCACTCTTTGAGTGGAAAGCCCATAAGTAGAAGAAATGTAGGAAGAACAAAAGCAGTAAAATTAAGTATATCTATAAAAATTCAGTCAAGGTTTTCACAAACAAAAGGGTATGAAGAATGACACCATATATCCAAAATGTGTGTGTGTGTTAGGGGGGAGATAAAGAATAGGTTCAAACTCAAGAGACCATAAATTCAATGGAGAATATGCATAAGATGTTAATATGCATAACATTACTTTAAATTCTCTATCAGGTATATTACTTATATACATTTTGCTTAGGTCTCTTGCTGTGGTTTGTCCTGTTCTTTCATTTGGGACATATTCCTCTGTCTCCTCATTTTGTCTAACTCTCTGTGTTTGTTTCTCTATATTAGGAAAGTCTCCTGCTATGTCTCCTGCTCTTGAAAGTAGTGACCTTATGAAGGAGGGGTCCTAATGTGCCCTGCAGTGCAATGTACCCTGTTCACCAGAACTTGGTGGTTCAGGGATGTCTCCTATGTGTGTTGCATGCACCCTACTGTTGTGGCTGAACTGCATTTGAGTTAGGCTCCAAGTTTGGATTGAGGTCAAAGGTCATAGTTTTAATGACTCTTAATCTTAAATCAGCTCTAAATTATAAGGGGGAGGGGACTTACCACTTGTTGGAAGAACGTTCAGTCACAAGGATATCTTCCTTAGGCTTCCTCTCTGACCATTCCTTAACTTTTAATATATATACACAGTTTAGCACTGGTAGGGCATAATATTTAAATATACAGTGGCTAATAAGCTCAGCTCTTTGAATTCAGAAACACTTACTGTACTTTCCTTGTACCATCTACAAAACCTAATAAAGATCAGAGGAACAATATGCTGTTCAATACTTGTGGATAATCGATCTATTTAGATCTATTTATAGATAATACATATATATTATGTGTATATATATATGTGTATATATATATATATTATCTATAAATAATAAATACACTAAAATTATGGCAGGGGACCCAGAATTCAAAAAGTTTTTAAATAAAGTTTCCTGAGGCCAGGAATCATATCAATGGAAAAACATTTATCATGCAAATGGGTGTTAAAAAAAAAACCTGGGATAGCAATAATTATATCAAACAAAATAGAATTTAAAACAGAGATTATAACAAGAGTTAAAGAGGGACACTATATAATCATAAAGGGCACAATACAGTAAGAAGATATAACAATTGTAAATATTTATGCACCCAACATGGGACCCAATACATAAAGCAGCTAATAACAAACATAAAGGAAGTAATTGATAATAATACAATAATAGTAGGGGACTTTAAATCCCCCCTTACATCAATGGATAAATTATCCAAACAGAAAATTAACAAGGAAATAGTAGCTTTAAATAATATATTGGACCAGATAGATCTAACAGGTATATTCAGAACATTCCATCCTAAAACAATAGAATATACATTTTTTTTTCAATTGCACATGGGACAGCCTCCAGAATAGATCACATATTAGGCCACAAAACAAGTCTCAACAAATTCAGAAAGATTGAAGTTACATGACGCATCTTTTCCAAACACAGCACTATGGAACTAGAAATCAACCACAAGAAAAAATCTGGAGAGAATGCATACATAGAGGTTAAATAACATGCTATTAAATAACAAATGGGTCAGACAAAAAGTCAAAGAGGAAATAAAAAAAAATACATGGAAACAAATGAAAATGAAAACAAAATGGTCCAAAATTTTTGGGATGCAGCAAAAGCTGTTCTAAGAGTGAATTTTATAGCAATTCAGACCTAACTCAAGAAACAAAAATCTCAAATAAACAACCGAAACTTACAAACCTAAAGGAACTAGAAAAAGAAGAATAAACAAAACCCAAAGTCAGGAGAAGGAAGGAAATAATAAAGACCAGAGCAAAAATAAATAGCAACTAAAAAAACAATAGAACAGATCAATGACAGCAGGAGCTGGTTCTTTGAAAAGATCAACAAAATTGATAAATCTTTAGCCAGGCTCATTTAAAAAAAGAGAGAGAGAGAGGACTCAAATAAACAAAATCATAAATAAAAGATGAGAAATAACAACCAGCACTGCAGAAATACAAAGGATTATAAGAGAATGTTATGAAAAATTATATGCCAACAAATTGGATAATCTAGAAGAAATGAATAAATTCCTAGAAACATGTAACCTCTCAAAACTGAATCAGGAAGAAATAGGAAATTTGAACAGATCAATTATCAGCAATGAAATTGAATCAGTAATCAAAAAACTCCCAACAGATAAAAGTCCAGGACCAGACAGGTTCATAGGTGAATTTTACCAAACATTTAAAGAACAGTTAATACCTATTCTTCTCAAACTATTCCAAAAAAAATAGAAGAGGAAGGAACGCTTCCAAATTCATTCTACAAGGCCAGCATTACCCTAATACCAATACCAGATAAAGACACCACAAAAAGAACTACAGGCCAGTATCTCTGATGAACATAGATGCAAAAATCCTCAACAAAATATTAACAAACTGAATCCAACTATATATTAAAAAAATCATTCACCATGATCAAGTGAGATTAATTCCCAGGATACAAGGGTGGTTCAATATTTGCAAATCAATCAATAGGACACATCACATTAACAAGAGAAAGGATTAAAACCATATGATCATTTCCATAGATGCAGAAAAAACACTTGACAAAATACAACATCCATTCATGATAAAAACCTTCAATAAAGTAGGGTTAAAGGGAACATACCTCGACATACTAAAGGCCATATATGAAAATCCCACAGCTAATATCATACTCAATGGTAAAAAGAGGAGAGCTTTTCTCCTAAGATCAGGAAAAAGAAAAGGACGTCTACTCTCACCATTTTTGTACAACATAATATTGGAAGTCCTAGCCAAAGCAATCAGACAAGAAAAAGGAATAAAAGGCATCCAGATTGGTATGGAAGAAATAAAACTTTCCCTATTTGCAGATGACATGATACTATATATAGAAAACCCAAAGGACTCCACCAAAAAACTGCTAGAACTGATAAATGAATTCAGTAAAGTCACAGGATACAAAATCAATGTATAGAAATATGTTGCATTTCTATACACCAACAGTGACACAGCAGAAAGAGAAATTAAGAAAACAATCCCATTTACAATTGCACTAAAAATAATAATATATCTAGCAATAAACTTAACCAAAGAGGTGAAAGACCTGTATTCTGAAAACTGTAAAACATTGATGAAAGAAATTGAAGATGACACAAAGAAATGGAAAGCTAGTCCATGCTCATGGATTGGATGAACAAATCTTGTTAAAGGGTCCATGCTACCAAAAGCAATCTACAGATTTAATGCAATCCCTAGTAAAATACCAAAGCACTTTTCACAGAAGTAGAACAAATAATCTTGTAATTTGTATGGAACCACAAAAGACCCCCAATAGCCAAAGCAATCTTGAAAAAGAAGAATAAAGCTATAGGTATCACAATCCCATATTTCAAGATATACTACAAATCTGTAGTAATCAAAACAGTATGGTACTGATAGAAAAATAGACACATAGATCAATGGAACAGAATAGAGAGCCAAGAAATAAACCCATAATTATGTGGTCAACTAATCTTCGACAAAGGAGGCAAGACTATGCAATGGGAAAAAGACAGTCTCTTCAACAAATGGTGTTGGGAAAACTGGACCACTTTCTCACACTGTACACAAAAATAAACTCAAAGTAGATTAAAGGCCTAAATGTGTGACCTGAAACCATAAAAATCCTAGAAGAGAGCACAGGCAGTAATTTCTCTGACATTGGCTGTAGCAACATTTTTCTCTAGATTTTTGAAGAAAATCTTTACTTGTAACTAGTTGTGCATATCAGAAAAAAATGAATGTATGAAGTTTATTATAGAGTTTTGAGTCCAGTCATAAAATCTCAGTAAATTTCTGGATATATAACAAAATACAGCATCTTTTATAGACAAATGTGATAGTATTGACATAAACATATTAATAGTATGTTCATTCAATAGATAGGTAATTAACATCTATTTTGTTTCAATAATTATGGAGATGGTTTTGTACTAATTTTTGCATACATTCTAGCTTGAGCCCACTGGAACTGAAAGGCTCTCCTTTTCAAATTTTGAAGTGGTACTAGAGATAGGCATAATTCACAGAACAGGAGATATGTCATAAATATGAATAAATTTTATATAATAAGCTATATATAATTATTTTAATTATATAAAGAAAATATATGAATTATATTTTAATGTAAACCATATATAATAAAATACTTATATTTTAAGATTGTCATATTTATAGAATTTAATATATTTATATAATATATAATTTATAATTTATGTAATATAGCTATAGGTTATATAGCATATAAATTATAATTTATATGTAAATTACACAAATAATATATAGATTATATCAATACATTTTGTATTATAAACAAATATATAAAAATATATTACATACATATTTATGTATACATATAAATATAATCATAAATCTTCTGTCAGGCATTTTTGTTGTCAGTTATTCACTGCTGTTTAGAAAATTCAAGCCTAAATGGGGAAAGGATGGGAAAGAGTTGAATGGAGCTAGATGGTATTCCAGACCTGCAACTCTGGGACCCCTTATGGCTGTTTAAAAGATTCCTCTCTAAAGAAGGAATATAATTTTTGTTGAAGGTTTTAAAGACCATTCTGAGTTTATTTAATCAGTGCTTTATTCTCACTAGCTTTTTTGTTTGTGTGTTTGTTTGTTTGGTTGGTTCCTTTTCAAAACTTAATTTACATGCTAGATGGAATGAGTCAGGTAATGCTTATAGTGCTTGGGTAAAGTTCTTATTTTAATACCAGTTCAGCTTCTGCTATGTCAGATGGTAACCGGGAAGGACAGGAGTAAGGAGGATATCCAAATTAGGTGGTCTCCTTTTTAGGGTTCTTAGAGTGTATTGGGTTAGGTAGATAACCAAGGCCCTTGAGGAACACGGAGATCTAAGAAAGGATTACCAATTGCAAAAGAAGAATTCAAACTAACCTTTGGATAGTTTTCCCTAGGGCTGATCCTGTTCTCTTTGTGTAACTTATCCAATTAAGTTATAGATAATACCTGTAAACTCAAGGTCACATATTTTTAAAAATATACCTAGTAGCTTTTGAAGTATTTTTTAAAGATTTCACTCTAAAATTTTTGGGTAAATTGCAACTCAGCATTTTTGACTTATGGAATTAGTAAGAACAAAGGAAGAAAAATAAAGCCAGTCTTTCAACTCAGATTCTTCCATTCTTTTGAAAAGTAAAAAATAGATTTCTTTATCCCTGGGTAATCTGATTAATTTAATAATAATTAAAGTTGAATTTTAAGCAGTAATTTAAAGCATTAAAGCATCTCTATTTTCAGATGGTGTGATTATCTGATTAAAAACCCCAAAGACCTGTGTAAAAACTATTGCAAAGCAATGGTGTAATTTAATTAAGATTGACAGATAAAAGTTGAATAAACTTCATACATATATATTTAAATGTGTATATATAAACAAAAACTATTTGAAGTTATAATGCAGTAGAAGAACCAATTCATGATTAAACACATTCACAGATACACCTAGGCATAAGCTCAATAAGAAATTGCCAAAGCCTCTGTAAGAAAAACTATAAATCACTGATGAAAGATTTAAAGGTACCCTTGAACAAATCAAAAAGGTATGTTTTTGGACAGGACAGCTTAACATCATAAAGATGTCAGTTATTTTTAGGTTAATATATTTAATAAAATCTCAATAAAAGTGCCATTATTATTTTTCTTTCCTGATGCTAGAAATGTTGTCTGTAAAGTTGATCTGAAAGGAAAAAATGAGAATAAACATGAAAATCTTAAAAAAAGGAAAAGCACAATAAGAGGAACCTAATCCTCTGATACATTAAATCATACTACAAAACCTCTATAATTAAAATAGTATATCATTATAGCATGAGTAGAAGGAAAAAATAGACACAAATGCATATGAAAATGTAGTCTAAAATAATTTCATGTCAGTAGGGAAAAGGTGAACTCACACTTACTTAAATAACTAGTATTGGCATAAGTGGATGATAATAGAGAAAAAGAGAAAATTGGTCTCAGTTTCTATCCTGCACACTAGAACAAATTCCAAATGTGTCAGAGAGTTAAATTAAATCGCAGAAGTACTAAAACAAAACATGGGTGAAAATCCTGTAGCTAGGCAGAGGAGAAACTTTGCCAAACTCTAATGCAAGATACAAAAGCATTAAGAGAAAATATTGATAATTTCACAGCATAAAATATTAAAAATGACAACAAAATTTTGCATGGCAAAAATAAGTAAATAAAGAATACCTGCCATAGGCAAAGTACAAATGACAAAATGGGAAAAACATTTGCAATTTATATTATGGAGAAAGGTTAATAATCTTAATATATAAAGAGCTTATAGAGAAGAAAAACATTCTATAGGTCCTATAGAAAAATGGGCAAGAGATTTAAATGGACAGATAAAAGAAAAAGTAATAAAGATAGCCTTTATTTACAAAGATGCTTGACATCATTGATAATAAAAATGCAATTTAAAGCTATGCTGAGATCCTGTTTCCCACTTATGCTATACTACGCAGTGGTAAAGAGAAATGAGAAATATTATATACTACTATGAAATCCTGTCACTGGAACTAAGATTGAGAGACTTGAGAGGCATAGCCACTCATTATAATGTATAGATCTTATTCATGAGTTGGCAAAATTTCTGTTAAATTCCAGATTAGTAAATATTTTAGGCTTTGTGAGTCATACAGTCTGTCACAACCATTCAACTCTGCCTTTGTAATGCAAAAACAGCCATAGATAATATGTAAAAAAATGGGCTGAATGTGGCTGTGTTCCACAACCTTACTTATAAAAACTTTACTTACAGGGCACCTGGGTGGCTCAGATGGTTGGGCGACTGCCTTCGGCTGGATGTGGCTGTGTTCCACAACTTTACTTAAAACTTTACTTACAGGGCGCCTGGGTGGCTCAGTTGGGTGACTGACTTCCACTCAGGTCATGATCCCGGAGTCCTTGGATCGAGTCCCACGTCGGGCTCCCGGCTCGGCGGGGAGCCTGTTTCTACCTCTGACCCTCTCCCCTCTCATGCTGTTTCTCTCTCTCTCTCTCAAATAAATAAATGCATAAAATCTTTGAAAAAGAAAAAAAAAAACTTTACTTGCAAAAATGGGCAACAGCTGGATTCAGACTTCAGGCTATAGTTTGCGGACCTGAAAACTATTAAAGGAAATACATGAGACAAGTTGAACACTAACTGGATGGAAGAATAGGGACAGGATAACCAGAGTAAGCTCTTCTGTTTGGAAAGGAGTACAATGGGAGGCACAGAGCAGTTACTGGACCATAGAAATTCTGAAATCCTATTGAGCAAGATCTTCCTGCTCTGAAATGGGGACTATTCCAAGTTTACATGCTAGTTTCTGTTCCTTTGAGTAGATTTTGTTTGTTATATTTTCTGACTGTTAGCTCTACCTTCTGGGAATTCTTATCTTTTCCATTATTCTTGGTAACATCTGAAAAATACTCTCCTTGGGAGCTAAGCAGACCTTCAGACTGTGCCGGATTGTCTATTGTTGACTTAGCACATGGACTCCTAACATTGGGAACTACATTTCTCAGAATCCTCTTCTCTGTATAGTTGTGGGATAGAGTTGGCCAATTAGATGAACTTTTATGAGATTTGGAAGGCAGATGAGAGCCGAGGTCATTACTCTATGAAAATATCATGGTCAGAAATGATGTGTAGCAGAGGTGCCTGGTGGACTGCCTGTTCTCTCCTCCTGCTCCAGTTCATCTTAGTTGCTGGCCATGCTGACCAACAGCTGACTCAACCCACAAAAGCTTGGCTATAGGCCCACAGAAGCTTGAATAGAACTCTCCACAAGCTCTTCCTTTGCCAGGTCCTCTGGCAGCAAGATACACAGTCTTCTTGTATTTTCCTGCAAGTTCCAACTTGTCCCTGTGCCAGTGCTTCAGATGAAAGTCATTAATAACTATTTCTCTGATCTTGCAACTCCTATTTCCAAGACCTTCACTTTCCTACGTCCACCTACATTTAAATAAACTGTAATTCTCATATTACATCCCTCATTCCTTGTAATAATTATCAGTCACTCTGGTTTCCTGACTTAGCCTCAGTTGATAGACTGCCCATTGAAAGTTGAAGGTTAAGAGTCATTTTATGTGTCAAATGGTCATTCTTTGTAGTCCTCCCCAATAAAGGGGCAGATAATATTTTGACTAATAATATAATCTATTTTATTTCACCACATCTCAAAAGGAACTTGGTATCAGTTTTATACCTGTTTTCCAACTATATTTTAACTGACCAATTGGATTCTAAACCCCAGGATGCCAGATACTACCTTTTGTCCAATTAAAAAAAAATCCTACTCAGAATTAAACATGAATGAAATTGAAAAATAGATATATCTTTTGAAAAACAATTATTCATTGAAGGAATTCCATTATAAAAAATTCCTGCCTGGTGATTAACCTAAAATGTTAATATTGACATTTTTTTTTTTTTTTCTGAAAAATATTTGCTGAGTATGGCATGACATCTAGTTTTTTGTAAATTTTCTCTTTGGGAAAGAAAACAAAAAATAATTCAAAGTATGCAATCCCTTGAAGATGTAGACTTAGAAATGGAATATTTATAATCATTTTTTATCCTCCAAGCTTAAATTTATAACCATACAAATTCTTAGCTATTGTACTGTTATTCGTGGATTTGCTTAAAAGAAAGCCCTTTAGGGGCGCCTGGGTGGCTCAGTCGTTAAGCGTCTGCCTTCGGCTCAGGTCATGATCCCAGGGTGCTGGGATCGAGCCCCGCATCGGGCTCCCTGCTCGGCGGGAAGCCTGCTTCTCCCTCTCCCACTCCCCCTGCTTGTGTTCCCTCTCTCGCTGTGTCTCTCTCTGTCAAATAAATAAATAAAATCTTTAAAAAAAAAAAAAAAGAAAGCCCTTTAGTGTTTGGTCAGACAGTAGAAAACTTTCAGTAAGAAACATTATTTTATGACAGATTCGGGAGCTGAACTGTATTGATTTTTTTTTTAATCTACTGAAACATTTGTTTGATACTTATTTATCATTTTTGCAAAAGGTGACACATTAATTTTTGATGGGCTTTTAATTATACAGTTTTTGTAAAATTACTCCTTTTCCCAAGATTCTGAATCTTGGTTGATTGAATAGCAAGAACTGTGAGGTAGATTGAATAACTAATCCCAAATCTTCCTTTGCTCCAGTAAAATAATCTATTTATTCCTTTGCCATGGCTTTGTGGCTTTGTTTTAGACAGAATGTGCTTCTTGTCTCCTTGACTGTGTATTTGGCTATATGACTTACTTTAACTTATGGGAAGTTAGTAAATATGGTGAAAGCTTGCTAGGTTGGTATTGCTCTCTGTGCTTCTCTGTCACCAGAAGGGCATACCCTGTACATTGCTGTTCCTCTGGCATGGGTCCCAGAATGAGACACATGAGACAGAGCTCCCTAGCCCACCTACAGACACATGAGCCCAAAATACATGCTATGAAAGTTGTATTTATAAGAATAGGAAGACAAAACATTTTATGTAACAGTTTTAGATTGATTTATAACATTTAAATATTTAAACATATGGCATATGGGCCTCCGTTTTTTTTTTTTGTTTTTTTTTTTTTTAATCTTACCCTGGACTTTGCAAAAGTAAAAGGCTGGTCTGCAGTCAGATAAAATTCCATCATTCCAGTAGTAACACTTCTATTTGTATTCTTCACATACACTCTCTGCCTGTGTGTGTGTGTGTGCGTGTGTGTGTGTGTGTCTGTGTGTGTATGCTAGGACTATGTGGGGACCTCTAAAGTGCAGGACCTAGAGGGAAGCCCGGACTGTTTGTGGGGAGGACAGGGTGAAATAGTAAGGTCATTCACAACATTAATGCCCATTTTGAAGGCATTGAGTTGTGGGCCTTTTAGTTGTGGCTTTGAAGGTTTTTAACATGTTAGAAGGAATTGGCCAGAACTATCACTTAACATCTTCGAATTTCAAAAAAAATATGGCGAGTGCTATAGACTGAATATTTGTGTTCCCCCAAATTCATATGTGGAAACCTAATCACTGACTTGATGGTGTTTGGAGTGGTGCTCTTGGGAGGTGATTAAATACTAAGGTGGAGCCCTCACAAATGGGATTAATGCTCTTATAAAAGAGGTCCTATAGAGCCTCCACCCCTTCTGCCATATGAGGTAGCTGCCTATGAGCCAGGGAGTAGGTTTTCACTAGACATTGGATCTGCTATTGCCTTGATCTTGGACTTTCCAGCCTCCAGAACTATGAGAAATAAATGTTGTTTAAAAGCCACCCAGTCTATGGTGTTTTGTTATAGCAGCCCTAATGAACTAAAACAGCAAGTCTAAGGTGTCTCCTTTCGTTTCCCTACCTAACAGCCACTCCTCTGAGGTGCCCCGCTGCATGCTGCTCTTTGCCCTGTTGTGGCTTCTGTTTTATCCTTCAAGGTTGTGACCACTGTCTTTTTAAATTTAAATCTGAATACTGGTAAAAATGCTGGAACACAGAAGACCTAACAAAATGTTTTGTTCTAGGCCTTGGAGTCCTCGGGATTTTTTTAGTTCATTCTATGTAAACAACAACAATAACAAAACTCCCAAAACCAAAACATGTTCTCCTCTGAATCAGATTACCCCAGAACACAGACAATGCAGATTTTCTCTCTTAGCCTAGAAAGATTCTTAATACTTAATTCTGGTTCTCTCTCTGATAGTTTTGATGGAGCCATAACCCACTTAGCTGGATTTTAAGCATCACCTCCGTTTCTAGGTACATATATAATGTTAAGGATATTCCCAGAACATACACCAAAAGAAAAAAAGGGGGGGGGGGGGGGAACATTTTCACATTGCGGATGATGACATATGCTTGTGCTTAATCAAATTCCCAGCTTACCAAAGTCATTGAACAAATGAATTGCTTTTGCATACTGAAACTCTGATTTAAATTTTCAAGCCTCCATAATTTTAACATCAATAAACATTTATTATTGTTCCTACTTGTACCTTCGAATAAATCGTATAATTTTCTCTCTTAATTCTCAAAGGTGTAATATAAAAATATTGATTTTAGTAGTTTTTGTGTGCTTCTAAAAGGATATGTAATTTATACATACACAACCCTTTGGCATGATGCCTAAGGCAATGGAGATTATTGCTACAAATAATGTATGAAAAGCTTTTATTTTAAAAATCTTTTATAGAATATAGCAGTCTTACAGAAATGTGCACACAAATTATAAGTTTTCAGCTTGATGGATTTTTGCGAAGTGAACATACATGTATAGTCAGCTTCCAGATTAAAAAAAATGATAGAATATGCCAGCACCCCAGAAGCTTCTCTCTTTCCTTTCCCAGTCACTCTCCCTGGAGAAAGATAACCGTCTTCTGATTTCTAACACCATTGATTAATTTGGCCTGATATTGGACTTTACATAAGTTGAATCCCACAATAGGAAAACTGTTGTGCCTGCTCTAAAAACAAAACAAAACAAAAAACCCCAAATTCCCTCAACATTATGTTTATGCACTTCACCCATGTTTTTGGATTTAGCAATAATTTGTTCATTACTGTATAATATACTTCCATATGAATGTGCCACAATAACTTCATCCATTTTCTGTTAATGCACATTTGTCTCCAGAAAAATCTATTATGAGTAATGGGATTATGAATATTCTTGTATATGTCCTTTGATGAACACATGAATGGATGCATAGCCATGAATTGCTGCTAGGTCAAAGAACATGCCTGTGTACGACTTTAGTTGGTACTACCAAACTGTTTTCTAAAGTGGTTGTATCAGTTTATACTCCTAGTAGCAGTGCATTCCTGTTTACATCCTCAAATACTTTGTCAACACTTGTTTTTCTCCATCTTTTTAATTTTAGCCATTCTGGTGGGTATGTAGTGGAGCTCATTGTGGTTTTAATATACATCATTTTTTGATGATTAATGATGTTGTACACATTATCATACATTTATTGGCCCCGGAGATTCCTTTCTCTGAAGTACCTGGTCAAGTCTTCTGCTCAATCTTCTGTTGGGATATTTGTCCTTATTTAAAAAAAAAAAAAAATGAGTTGCAAAATTTTTTCTTTTTAATGTCTGGGATTGAGTCTTTTATGTATGCTACATTTTTTTCTCCGGCTCTATGGCTTTACTTAAAACTTTACTTACAGGGCGCCTGGGTGGCTCAGTTGGGCGAGCCTAATTGATGAAGATACTCTCCAGTCGTTTCTTTTAGAAGTATGTATAAGATAGCTTTACTTCTTTTTTTTTTTTTGAAATTTTTTTAAAAAGATTTTATTTATTTGTCAGAGAGAGAGAGCACAAGCAGGGGAAGTGGCAAGCAGAGGGAGAAGCCGGCTCCCAGCTGAGCAAGGAGCCCGACGCGGGACTTGGTCCCAGGACCCTGGGATCATGATCTGAGCCAAAGGCAGACGCTTAACTGACTGAGCCACACAAGCATCCCAAGATAGCCTTACTTCTTAGAAATAATTTTCTCACTAAGTACAGTAAAATAATACAGCCAGGTCTCAATAATATCTTGCATTTCTATCTTTCTTAAGTAGCTTCAATTAACTTATGTATTTATATTATTGTATACATACTCCCTGAAATGGTACTTACACAAGAACAGGAAGCTGATCTCAAGTGGCTTCATATCTAAGAGGGAAGATGATGAGAATAAATAAATGACTACACAAAGATAGAAAGGAATAAAAAAAGATGTAGATAAGGAAACATGGCAGATATATACATATTTTATCTTTTTTTAGGTGGGTGGCAGGGAAGGTTATATGGAAGAGAAGGCATTTAAACCAAACCTGGCAGTATGGGTGGAATTTGAACATGATGAAATAGATTAAAGGTATTTCAGTGAGCAAGCGCAGAGTAAATAAATGGCCAGAATTGAAAAGATGTGGTATATGTGTAAGGATATGGGTAATTTAATCAGATAGTTTATATGAACTATGACTAAGAAGCTACTGACCTTGAGTATTAAAAAGCAAAAGCAGAAAATATAAGTCTAAATGCATGCCATTTCCTACAAAGTAGTTGTATTAACTAGCACTTTTCAAGTTATAGTAACAGAAGCCAAATCTAGCCAGTTTAAGTGCAAAGAGAAATAGGGTGACTGGGTATTTCATGGAATCTAAGGGCGAGAGGAGCAGATAGGCTTTGGGAACCAGTGGGGACTTAAATGTGCCACTGCACAGTGACCCAGGCAATCCTCTCAGTTCCTAATTATCAGTTTTGCTTCTCAAGCATATCTTGTTCATTCTGCTCTCTTGCTGTAGAATGGTGCCTTTGTCTGCTCATTTGGGCTGTTACAACAAATATAGATTGGGTAGCTTATAAACAACAGAAATTTATTTTTCACAGTTCTGGAGGCTAGAGTTGCAAGATCAGTGTGACTGCATGGTCAGGTTCTGGTGAGAACTCTCTTCGGTTTGCAGACTGCTGACTTCTCATTGTATCCTCACATGGCAGATAGAGAGCAAGAGAGTTATCTGGGGTCCTTTTATTAGATCACTAATCCCATTCATGAGGGCTCCACCATCATGACCTTATCACCTTCCAAAGGCCCACCACTTAATATTATCACATTCAGGGTTAGAATTTTAACATATGAATATTGGGGGAATATGAACATTCAGTCTGTAACAAGTGGCTTTCCTGCTTCCCAGACCAGATATCAGAAAATAACTTCTAAGTGCTTGTAAGTAGATTTCTTCCACTCAAGAGATCAGACAGATGTACCTGGAATCCCATATCCCTAGAGGAAGGGGCTCATTGGCTTTGTTTGGGTCAAGTGTCCATTCCTAGTCCAATCAATTATGACAGGGGAGAACATAGGAGGCATGTGGTGGAAGCATCACATTTATTAATGTGATTCCTTAGAGCCTTCCCATTATAACCAAAGGGATATTTGAGGCTGGGTAGGAAGTTGTTAATCAATACAGGAGGGGTCACCTTTATAGAAGACTCTGGTGATAGCTAACTTGAGGATATAATATTGAGGATAATTTATTGAACATGTTAAGCAGGCAAGAACCTTGTTTTGTTTTATAACTTTTTAAATTAAAATGATTATAGATTTATAGAAGAGTTGTGCAGATAGTACACAAAACTCCTGAATACAGTTCATCCAGCTTCCCCTAAAGCTAACATTTTATATAACTATGGCACATTTACTGAAACTAAGAATTAACATTGTACACTGTTATCTAAACTGTAGACTATATCCTGGTTGCATCAGTGTTCCCAATAATGACCTTTTCCGTTCTAGGATCTGAACCAGGATACTACACATTATATTTAGTCATCATGTTGCTATGGTCTTCTTCAATAAATGACAATTTCTCGGTCTTCCCTTGTTCTTTGTTATTTTGGCTCTTTTGAAGAGTACTGGTCAAGAATTTGTAGAACGTCCATCAGTTCCTTTTATTGGGGAATGGTATTTAGAAACTCAGATCTGGACTTTAGGTGTCTGATGGCTACAGGAGTATTACTGCTTCTAGGTCTTCTCTGCTCACAGAGCTAGGAAATATCTGTATGTATATTAAATCATGTATACACAGATATCTATAATTACTCCTGTATCTATCTTCAAACATATGAAAATAAACATGAGTTCATACTGATATCTCTGACTTCAGTGTAGTACCACAGGATTTGTTTCAGCCTTCCCCTTTTATTCATTTGTAATTTTATCCTCCAACAGTGAGAAAACTCATGCCAGGTGCTTTTTCTGTGATATTATAAGTTGTTTCAGCTATGCTTTGAGGATTATCTCCATTTACTGATGAGGAAACACTTAACTTAATAAGCTTAAGTGACTATCTGTAGGAACAAAGAAAGTAAATTGTGGAGCCAGTGGATTCAAAGTTACCCAAGTGTCACGATTACTCATCGACTTATGGTTAAGGATATATGCTTACTATGATAAAACTATCTTGTTCAAAGTATTTTTAGAGCTGGTCTTTTTAAATAACAACTTTACTGAGATATAATTCACATTCTATAAAATTCACCCATTAATCCTTACAAGTCATTGCTCTTTAGTATATTCACAGAGTTGTACAATCATCAACACTATTTAATTTTAGAACATTCTCATCACCCTTCCATCCCCCCAGATCTATAGCCATTAGCACTAACTATCCATTACCCTTAACCTTCAGGCCATGGCAACCACTAATCTGCCTTATGTCTCAATGGATTTGCCATTTGGGGACATTTCAAGAAAATGGAATTATACAATATATGGTCCTTTGTGACTGACTTTTTCACTTAGCATAACGTTTTCAAGGTTCATACATGTTGTAGCAAGAATCAGTATTTAATTTCTTTTTAAGAAAATAGATTTTTATTTTTTTTTTAGAGCACTTTTAGGTTCACAGAAAAGATGAACAGAAAGTACAGAGAGTTTTCATGTATCCCCTGCTCTACACAGCCTCCACCATTATCAGCATCCTGCACCAGACAGGTACTCTTGCTATAATCCATGAACATACATTGACACATCATTATTATTCAAAGTCCACAGTTTACATTAGGGTTCACTCTTGTATATATTTTATGTATAATGACATGTATCCACCATTAAGTATCATACAGACTTGTTTCATGGTCCTAAAAATCCTCCGTGCTCCACCTAGTCATCCCTCCTTCCCCCTGACTCCTAGCAACCAGATCTTTTTCCTTTCTTCATAGTTTTGTCTTTTACAGAATGTCATCTTTTTGGAATCATATACTATGCATTCTTTTCAGGGTGGCTTCTTTCATTAATACGCATTTAAGTTTCCTCCATGTGTTTTCATGGTTTGATTGCGTGTTGCATTTTATTTTATTTTATTTTTTAAAGATTATATTTATTTATTTGACAGAAAGAGACACAGTGAGAGAGGGAACACAAGCAGGGGGAGTGGGAGAGGGAGAAGCAGGCCTCCTGCCGAGCAGGGAGCCCGATGCGGGGCCTGAGCTGAAGGCAGACGCTTAACGACTGAGCCACCCAGGCACCCAGTGTGTTGCATTTTAGTGCTGAAAAATATTCCATTGTCTGGATGTACCGCAGTTTATTCATTCACTTATTAAAGGACATTTTGGTTGCTTCCAAGTTTTAGCAATTAAGAATAAAGCTGCTATAAACATTCATGCACAGGTTTCTGTGTGGTTGTGTTTTCTGCTCCTTTGGGTCAATACCAAGGAGCATGATTGCTGAATCATATGGTAAGAGTATGTTTAATTTTGTAAGAAACTGCCAAATTGTCTTCCAAAGCAGCTGTATCATTTTGCATTCACACCAACAATGAATGAGAGAGTTCCTGTTGCTGTACCAGCATTTGGTTTTGTCAGGATTTTGGATTTTTGCCATTCTAGTAGGTGGGGGTTGGTATCTCATTGTTTTAATTTGCAATTCTTAATGACATATAACATTGATCATTTCTTTAAATGTTTATTTTCCATCTGCATGTCTTCTTTAATGAGGTGTCTGTTCAGGTCTTTTGCCCCCTTTTAAATCATGGCATTTGGTTTTCACAGTTACCATTATTTTGAGGCTGCCAGTTGTCAAGGCTGCCACAACGGTGGTGAGAAAGGAATAGGAATAAGGCAAAAACTAAGTTACCCACAAATGTTGATGTTCTTATCAGGATTCAACTGTTTTTCTTGAATCATTGAAAGCCTTTGCTTAATATTCAGAGTTCTGAAGAAGTTGATTTTGACAATTATTGTCATTATACGAAGGAGCTAATTTTTGGAAGTCCTTACTCCATTATTCTAGAAGTGCTTCTCCTATAGCTAGTCTTTGAAATTACACTTCAGGGCAACTCGGTTATTCATTTTGATTTTGGCATTAGCATTTTATTATGTCTTCTGAAGTTTGGTATATTCCACTTTAAACTTTGGTACTTTAAATTCATACCATATTGAATTAGTGTATTACTTCACTTTTTACAATTTTTCTTAAGCACTCTAATCTTAAAGGTATAGAAGATCTTTCAGAATTTTAAAATGTTAATTGAGGTTAGTTAGTTCCTGTTTTATCCTGCTTCTATGTAATCTTTAAAAAGAGGAAAGGGCACTGAGGATAGAAGTGGCTCAACATAGACTTAAGTGCACTGAATTAGTTGCAGACTGGTGACCATGTCATGCTGAGGACTTTCTTCCATGCTGCTATCTTCCATGAGACAGGTGTTCAATCTATCTGTTTCTCACCACAGCCCACCCAGGGGAGACACATTAAAGGCTATTTCCTTCCCACCTTCCAGTCCCTTGTAGTTCCTGGCACATGCTTTGGTAGAATTTTCCAAAATCTACTATTATCTAGGACAGATACCATGGGCCTAAACATATATACCTCATTTATAAAATCTGCAAAACGGTAATGCAGTAAATCATAATTACTGTCTGAACATATAGTGTCATGCAGGATTACACATTAACATGTCATACTGGTCAAAATTGTTTTGGTTCATAACAAAGGAAAATTGAGTTAAAATGGAATTTGATTATATATACCATTTTATATAATCATATTTTTAAGCATTTGGAGAGAGGCTTTGCAAATGTATCTTTAGCAATTTAAATCTTTTTCAGAAAAAAAATTTTGCTTGTTTTTACTTATATATTTCTATATTGCTCTCAGTCATTATTGTACCTCATAAATATCTTTTTTTTTAATTTTATTTATTTATTTATTTAGAGATTGTGTGGGAGTTGGGGGAGGGCCAGAGGGAGAGGGAGAGAGAGAATCTCAAGCAGCCGTCGTGCTGAGCATGAAGTCTGATGCAGGGCTCCATCTCAGGACCCTGAGATCATGACCTGAAGCGAAATCAAGAGTTGGACATTTAACCGACTGAACCACTCAGCTGCCCTGTACCTCAGAAATATCTTTAATATAAAGATTTAATGCATGAAAAAAATCTAAAAATAGGGTGTTAGTTCAGAAAAATAGTGAACTATTACTGGGTATTTACTGGAATAACTTAAGCACCTTTGATAAAGACTGAAAATTATTTCCTATTACTTTTTCCTTTCTTTCTTTAATGATAGAAGCTCTGATTTTACCTTAGGGGGAAAAATAGAAATCATCCTCTCAAAAAAAAATTATCCTCTATCCCTGTTGCCATTTACTAAGTTCTAACAAATAAGATATAAGCCTGTAGGTATAATATCATAGAAATATTGTTATTTCCATTTTGTAGGTATAGAAGTTGCACCACAGAGCAGTTAAGTAACTTGCCAAAAGTTACACAGCTTAGGATCTAGTAGGATCTGGAATTAACCTGTATCCTTACTACTTTAAATATTTTTTTAAAATTCATGATAATTATTCCTTTTCTTGTTACCTGGTTACTTTTTCTCTTGGGTACATTTAAGTTGATTGTTACAACTAATCTTTATTGCTATATAATTCAGATACTTTATCTAATCCTTTGTGGTTTAAAATTTTGGATGTTCCATATTTCACTGAATCTAAAACAGTATTAATTTTAAAACACCATTGTTTTAAATGCCATTGAGATGTTAAATAGTGCTATTAAATATAACTATAAGATGACATCAGTTGTAATATGAATCCTGATTTCAGAGTTGCTAAAATTAAAAAAAAAAAAGTCTTAGAGTAAAAATAGCATAATCTCTTTGTGTTGTTCATTGAGGTTTAGGTTTTCCCAGTTTTTGCTATTTCAGAAAGCAAGCAGCAACATAACACCTCACACCCATTAGGATGGTTACTATCAAAAACCCAGAAAATAACCAGTGTTAGGGAGGACGTGGAGAAATTCGAATTCTTGTGCACTGTTGGTGGGAGTGTAAAATGGTGCAGCTGCTATGGAGAACGGTATGGCAGTTTCTCAAAAAATTAAAAAATAGAATTGCCATATGATCCAGTGATTCCATTTCTGAATATATATCCAAAATAATTGAAAGCAGGGATTCGAAGAGATATTTGTATGTCCATGTCTATAGCAGCATTATTTGCAATAGCCAGAAGGTAGAAGACCCAAATGTCCATTGACAGATGAATAGATAAACAAAATGTGATGCATTCATATGATGGAATATTATACAGCCTTAAAAGGGAAAGGAATTCTAACATATACAACAACATGGATGAAACTTGAAGACATTCGGCTCAGTGAAATAAGCTAGTCACAAAAGGACATACTGTGTGATTTGCTTATATAAAGTATCTAGAATAGAGCTAGAGATACAAAGTAGAATGGAGGTGGGAATGGAGAGTTATTATTTAATGGGTACAGAGTTTTAGTTTTGCAAAATGAAAAGCATTTGGAGATATAGGGTAGTGATGGTGGCACAATAATGAAGATATACTTAATGCCACTGAACTGTACACTTAAAAATGGTAAGTTGGTCAGTTTCATGTTATGTATATTTTACCACAATAACAAAATGAAAAGCAACACAACTTGATTGGCTGACAATACAGTAAAAAATAAACAAAACCAAACAAAACACCCTTGTCTCAATTCTTAGAATTCTACCAAAATGATTGAAGGCAAAGCCTGTTCATGATACTTTAACCAGTATGCTTTAAATTTAGAGAATTTTAAAAAACATGAAGAATTCTAACTTTTAAAAACATTTTAAATTTTTTGATAACTTCAAATTTGAGGAATATTCCTGTTTAAAAAGTCTATACTGTTGACTAATTTATAAATTACAGCAGCTAAATTATTCCCTGACATTCTTGTCATTCATTCAATGTATTATACTGAGTGCATTCTATGTGTCAGATTTTCAAACAGGCAGATAGAGCCCCAAACACATATATTTTCTGTACTCATGAAGCTTCTAATCTGGCAATTATTTTCTGACAAGATCATCTGACAACACGTTAGGCTAGGTTTCTCAAGAAACCCAAGATAGGGATATTTTTGGAAAGCCAGCATGTTTTTATTAAAAACAGATTATAATAAATTTTTTAAAACAATGAACTATTTATTGACAGTACATAAAATGTGAAAATTTCCCCCTCATTGCCATCCCCTTGCCACAGTGCTGCTACTTACTTAGAAGTAAAAGTAGTTGACAATTTGGTGAGTATCCTTACAAATCTATTTCTATGAATCAATAGACATATAGTTCTATACCTCATTTAAAATAGCTAACAGTGTATCACAGATATTATCCTCTGCCAGTCCACTTAGATTTTCCTCATCCTTTTTTAACAACTACTTAATATTTATTTCTATGTATTACAACTTATTTAACCATTGGTGTACATTTGAAAACTTGGCAAAGTTTTTCGTTTACATATAATCTTCTGTAAACATCCATGTACAACTTATTATCGGTTTATGTTGACTATAGTAATAAGACAATAGATGGGAAGAGAAATACATAGGTGAAAAATGTGCACATTAAAAATTTGTTAGAGGGGTGCCTGGGTGGCTCAGTCAGTTAAGTGCCTTCGGCTCAGGTCATGATCTCAGGGTCCTGGGATCAAACCCCATATCCGGCTCCCTGCTCCACGGGGAGCATGCTTCTCCCTCTCCCTCTGCCTGCTGCTCTGCCTGCTTGTGCTCTCTCTCTGCCAAATTAATAAATAAAATCTTAAAATAAATAAATAAATAAAATAAAAATTTGTTAGACATTGCCAAGTCTCTCCCTCCAAAGGTTGCACCAATTTAGAGTTCCACAAGGTGTTACAAGGTACATTTTTAACCTCCTTGACAGCACTGGATTTTATTCATCTTTATTTTATACCAATCAGCTGGGAAACACATGATTTATTTATTTACTTACTTACTTATTTATTTTTAAGTTAGAAAATTTATTGTTTTGTATATATAATAATTATGTTAATAAACTCTCCAATACATAAGACAGGATCTTAAACATCTTAACACTCCAGCTGACAAAATAAACCCTATAATTTATGGGTGTTAAAATGCCCGTACAATCTAACTTTTTTTTACTTTAAATTCAATTAGCCAACACATAGTACCTCATTAGTTTCAGATGTAGTGTTCAATAATTTATCAGTTGCATATAACACCCGGTGCTCATCACAGACATGACATCTTTCTATTTGTCTGAATTTTAGTATTATATGTGGACCATTGAATCTACCTGTTTGTTTTTTTCTTCCTTACTAACAACTACAAATATTAAAATATTATTGAATGCAGTGAAGCAGGCAATTGCTCTAGTGACAGAAATACAGCAATGAAAAAGAAAGCCAGAATTCTGCCTTCCTAGCACGTGCACACTGGTAAAGGAGACGTCCATGTAAACAAGGAAGTAAAATAAGTGCTCAGAAGAAAATCAAAGGGCAGTGTAGGGGGTATAGCATAAGCTGGGGCAGAAGATAGGGTTGTCAGAAAAAGACCTCTTGGGAAGGACAAATAAGCAGAGATTAAAAGACAAAGGTATGCCCCATTTCAAGAGTTGGAAAGACAATCCCTTGTAGAAATGCCCTGAGGGGTTTGACCTTGGCCTTCCTGAGGAACATTGGGAAGTTATAGCTGCTGACTAGAGAATGAGAGGAAGAATGGTGGGAGATGAGGCTAGCAAGGGGATCAGTATCTGTTGATTAGGGGTTCCCCCCCACCTAAATTTTAAGAATTCTCACAGTAGTCTATATGAATAACTGAAATCTCTGAATGATTGATTATTTTTGTGTGAAATTAGAGATTTATTTTGAAAACAACATATTCTTTCCATTTTCCTTAAGCCTTGTGCTGGTCTCAAATTATTCTTTGCTTTACTTACCTCAATTATTCTCCTAGAGTCTCAGAGACACTTTTCTTTACCTTACAAAGAACTTGATATTATTTGCTCTAAGTACAAAAATCATTTCAACCCAATCACGAAAGGGAATCTATTTCTTTCTTTCTTTCTTTTCTTTCTTTAAGATTTTTATTTATTTATTTGTCAGAGAGAGAGAGAGCACAAGCAGGGGGAGCAGCAGACAGAGGGAGAAGCAGGCTCCTCACTGAGCAAGGAGCTCAATGTGGGACTCGATCCCAGAACCCTGGGATCATGACCTGAGCCAAAGGCAGACGCTTAACAGACTGAGCCACCCGGGCATCCCAGGGAACCTATTTCTAATGCCAAAGTTACTTACACAAAACTGATAGAACTGGGCAGTTCCTCTATGTTACACATGTGACTTCTTTCCACACAATCATCTACTTTCAGAATTAGTCTTATTACTTTAAATTTACACATATAATAAAAGTGATGTACTTTGCTCCCTGCAAAATAGCATCACATTGGGAATTAGAAGATTGGAGTTCCAGTTTACCCTCTGCCACACACTAACTCTGCGGTCTTGAGGGTCTCTTAATCTTCTTGGAACTAAGGTCCAATAATTGTTTAAAAGAAGATGTTGGAAATGATTTTGAAAGGATTAAATTATTATCATTATCATCCCTCACACAAATTATGGTAATTGGCACATGGTAGATAGTCAATATTTTAATGAAAGAATGAATTCAGTAATATTGCTTCTCAAGGGTGCAGTTAAATGCCCCATTAGATAACCTACTGAATGATCCTGATGTTCTCTTTCCCAGAGTGTTTGATGGAGAAAGAAAGGACCAAAATAGAGTGGTTAAATCAGCAAATGTTAATTAAGCCTTCATATGTGTCTAACTAAGCTAGTTACTGGAATTCCAGGAAGGAGTAAGAAGAATGTTTGCTCACAGGTATTTGTGTTTGTTTTTTTTTTTTTTTTGGTATTTGTGTTTGTTTTGATCCATAAAAGGAAACCAACTACCTATTTACTGATAGGTTTTCTGTTCCTCATATATTCTGTGAAATGTTAGGACTATTCAGAACCATTAGAATTATTGGGCTTTAAGTTCTGATCAACTGCATAAACAACTCTTATCAATTGGATTTAGTTTTAAGCATTTCTTTTAATTCACTATAGCTAGGTTCACAATGCATGAGAGTTAGTCAGCCCTTCTAAAACAGTGGGTTGCAACCAGGCTTTGCACTGGAATTATCTGGGGAGATTTTAACCACCACCAGGTCCTGGGCCCCACTCTGAGAGATTTGATTTCATTGGTCTGATTTGGTCCTGAGCATCAGTCTTTTTAAATACTCCCCAAGTGATTCTAATATGTGTGTGAATATGAATTGAGAACCACTGTTTTGAGGATTTTGTTGTTATATTTATTCTGTGCCTTTCAGTAGCACCTAATTTCACATGTATATTTAAAATTCTTTTTCTAAATTAAGAGGATTGCAATCCTATTTGGTCTTTAATAACCAGCAGTCAATAGTACTGCTGGTACCACATGTGAATTTTGCTCCCTGAGCAGTGCAGCCTGGCAACCTAAAGCCCTTTGGCCAAGAGGTCTCTGAACATGTGTAATTTTTAAACCAGAGAACTCTTGGATCACAGTCCACTGGGCCTAAACCAGTTAGAATCCACTCACCATAATGTAGGAAAAAAAAAATTTTTTTGGAGTGGTCGCTAGGAGGATCATTGGTCTTCAATGGTTCCCCTGAAATTTAATGCAACATTTTCTATGTAGGTACCAGTGGGTATTTTGGGGAAGGGAAGTTCTCTATTTTAAATCAGATATTCATGGGGCACCTGGGTGGCTCAGTTGTTAAGCATCTGCCTTCACCTCAGGTCATGATCCCAGGGTCCTGGGATCGAGCCCCGCATTGGGCTCCCTGCTCCGTGGGAAGCCTGCTTCTCCCTCTCCCATTCCCCCTGCTTGTGTTCCCTCTCTTGCTGTCTCTCTCTGTCAAATAAATAAATAAAATCTTAAAAAAAAAAAAAAGATTGGGGCGCCTGGGTGGCTCAGATGGTTAAGCATCTGCCTTCGGCTCAGGTCATGATCCCAGGGTCCTGGGATCGAGTCCCGCATCGGGCTCTCTGCTCCTTGGGAGCCTGCTTCTCCCTCTGCATCTCTCTCTCTCTGTCTCTCATGAATAAATAAATAAAATCTTTAAAAAAAAAAAAAAAAAGATTAAATCAGATATTCAAAGGGGACCGTGACTCTTCTAGAAATGTTAAAAGAGCCATTGCTCATTAATATAAAAACACGGAATACCTCATGTTTGGAGAAGAAAGTGCTGAGGTTTGATGTCTCTCTAAAAACCAGTCTGATAAGAGCTAGGAGGGTGGTTCTTGACACTCCAGAAAAAAATTTGAGAATGCCTCCTACTTCTTCCCACTACGTTTCTAAGAATTACTCCACGGCAGAGGAAGGTGAATGTGAAAGGCTTCAATATATCCAAGTATCTTTCTTTTCTGGAAGTGAGTCATTACAGTTTCTTCTTATTGCACTTTCTGTTCCTTCAAAATTTAAAGAAAACTTTTTTCACTTGCTGCATTTTGAAACTTTGCCTTATACTTATTGTTATTTGACATTATAATTATGTAGATTAGTTTCTTTGTTTGTTGTCTATTTCGCTCAGTAGATAAGCACCATGTGGCCTGGATGCTGTCTTATTACAATTATTCTGTTTTTCACTGATGCTGTTTAGGACGGTGCCTGGCATGTAGTAGGTGCTCATGAAATGTTTGCCAAATGAACCATAAATCAATATCCACTTCTTTGCTTGACTCTGGGGAAATTATTGTGATGTCCTTTCACTGTCTCCATTCATGGATGTTGGCAGCCAAGACAATTCCAACAGAAGATATAATTTGGTTTATGGACTAAACAAATAAATATATATGGCAGTACACCTGGCATATAATCATGGTTGATTCTAAGACATTTATAGGTCTGTCATGCCTTCTAAATGATTGATTGCTTGATCAATTGAATAACAGAGACCACTGATTTCATTCTCAAGTTTATGTGTAAAGGCTGATGGGAAGTACAGAGAGATTCAGTAGGAAAAAAACAAAACCAACCAACCAACCAAAAACATTGAAATGGGAGTCCAGATACTTGGGATCTAGATTTGTCTCTGCTACTATGAGACCTGGGAGCATTCAGTTTATCTCTGAATGAGTTGGTTGAACCAGCTGATTAATAAGGTCTTTTGCATACCTAAGATTTCAGGCATGTTTGCTTCCCAAGGCAAGTATGGATATAATAAATATGAGGGATTGACATATAGGATTCACATCTCTTGGAAATCTTTAAAACAGTAGTGAATAGCAAAGGAATTTAGCTTTCTGTGTTTGGGCTCATTAATAAACAGTGTATGAGAGTCTTTTATGATTTAGTCTTCAAAATACCCAGCTTTTTGATAGGCTGAGCTCCCATTTTCTTATAATTCCTTAAGTATGCCCAGCCCTCTCTGGGATGTTGTACAAATTACTACTTTTGTCTTAATAGAATTTGATCCCTGGTCCTTGCAAGACTTGGGCTAGGTGTCCTCTATTCCCTTTTAGAGGTGGCCATGCCACTCTGAGCTTACCTATATTCAAAACAGCCCACAGCATTTTCCACACCATACTGTTTCTGTTTCTCACTAGAGAGACTATGAGCTCCAAAGGGTAGGCATAGTAAGTACTTAGTCCATAGTAGATGTTCCTTCAATTTTGGTTAATTGAATGAATAAATGAATGGAACATTTGCTATGATTACAGTTAAATAAGCCAGTAAATCAAAGTTTTTTCTACTTTATTTAAATTGGAATAATTGATTTCCAAATAACACTATTACACTGAGAATATTCTTTATTTTCCTAAATAAAGCATGAGCATTAAAACTTGACATTGAGGTTCAAATGGCAATGGGACTATATGATGTAATCTATACTTCCTTGAAAAAGCACAAAATCACAGTGTCAGATAAAAATCTCACCAAAAGTTAGAGCTAGAAGAAACCTTGACTGTAACATAGTCATTTTGGTGGTAAGGATATGGAAGCCCAAGAGTAAAACTAATTTGCTCAAACTTCTTGATAAGGAGTCCATAAATCTGAGCCCATAACCCAAGCTTTCTCATTTCCCTCTTGTCCTTTCACCCTCCTGCACTATGCAGTCTCAATCTTTTGTGCTCAGATTCAGAGTAAAATTAGAAATTCCTGTTGCTTTCTCAGTTTTCTGCTTTTCAGCCTGGCCACACTGGGAATTGAATACTTGCAGTAGTGTCCTCTCCTTCATGTACCTCACAGCGTTTCAAAGCAGGTCACTTGCTGCGCTAGGTAGGCTTCCTCTCTCACCTCTTTCCCTCTTTTTCAGCCTTTGAGTGGGCCTGCAATTCAGGAAAGGATTGGAAAGGCAGCAGATGGAGTGGAGAGAGGAGGGAAGCAAGAGTCTGGAAACTGCCTGGAGGCAGCCACTACTTGGTGGCCTAAGCCCACAGATGCATTGCTTGACTTTGAAGAGGTTTATACACATATTCTCATGAATATTCTCATACGACAGTAATATCATACAGTTGCAGAGCACATTGCAAACATTTGAGAGAGGTAATAGAGGGTGTGAGGCAGCCTGGATTTAAGTATTATTAAGATTACAAGTGTAAAAACTTATTGTAAATAATTTACTGTAAAACAATCTGTGGGTTTCTGGTAGGCTTTTAAAATTCTCTAAACTTCAGTTTCCTGATCTATAAAATGGAGTGTGTGAGTTTCCTAGGGCCATCTTTTCCCTCTGACTCTGCATGGCTTTTCCTCTGCATGTGTGCATGTCTGTGTCCGAATTTCCTCTTCTTAAAAGGACATAAGTCATATTAGATTATAAACCACTCTAAAGACCTTATATTAACTGAATTATCATTTTAAAGACCTTTTCTCCAAATATGGTTACTTTGTGAGATACTGGAAGTTGGGACTTCAACATATGAATTTTGTGGGGGACACAGTTCAGCCTATAACATGGAACATGTTTTATAATCCTTTTAGGGTTTGTCTTGAAGATCCAATGACTTTTATATGTGAAGTGCTTTTCAAACTTTAATTTGCTATATAAATGAAGAGCCTGACATTTAGCAATAGGAATGTTTAAATCCTTATTTTTAGAACCCACAAGCTGGATGGTTAAATGTTCAGTTTTATAGATTTATTACAGGGTCATGATGTTTAAATATTAATACACTTCTCTATGTTGTGGTATATATTTTTCCTTTCTTGGTATGTCATGCACCCTTTCTCTCCCCATCTCCCACCTGTCAAACATATCCCATGCTAATGGGTTGCATAAGGTAGACAGAGTAGAGAGAGAGGGATCTCCCTGCATTTTGCAACCCTGAAAGCAGAGACGGAGTGAGTGCACACAAAGTCTGGGCAGACAGGGCCTTGACAACCCCACAGGCATTTCTGGTCCCCAGTGTGGCCCAGAAATAGCAGTAGGGAGAGTTACAAGACCTGCAGGTTGGAGTGGACAACAAACATGTGGAAAGTTGCTGTGGAAACCTTGTAATCTGACAACCAGGAACCAGACAGAATGAAAGGTATCTCAGAATCTCTGTATGGAAAATGGACATCCTGGAACTGTGTCACAGCAATAAACTGCTGGTACCCTCCCAGTGGGATAGTTTGGGGAGGGACTATTTACAAAAGGAATGATTACAGATGTGTGAGCACAGTGTAGAGCCAAGGAACCTGGGGTTAGCAGCAGCAGGCTGCGAGGAATCCCGGGCTAGCACTGTTGGCGCTGCTAGGCCTGAAGAGCTGAAGGGAGGCAGATATTAGAAACCAGAAGAAAAGGAATCATATAGAGAAAAGGCTAATTCTGTCTGGATGTGTTCCACTCAATTCAGGCTCCAGGACAAAGAGCTGGGGTGGAGATGAATTGAGAATGAATCTGGAAGGAGCAAATGGGAGATTTTCCAGAGGCATACTTTTGGCATTAGACATGTCCCAAAACTTTGGCATAATCCTAGGAAAAGGGAACAGTGTGGGCATGAACTGGTTAATGCTGAGTTTCTACCACTATAGCAGAATGTGGACCCGAAATAGAAAGAAAACTGAATTATAGAAAAAGACATATGTTATACTTCTTGCAAAACATGAGATTTGGACTGAGATTTGTATCCATCTCATATAATCCATAAATCCAGCATTATATATACCATACACATGTGTATCCACACACACACACACACACACACACACAGAGTACGTGGGTTCCATCTCCACCAAATGACAATGTAAATGACATTTACATTGGGGTATAAAGTAGACGAAAAAGTGCTGGCAAAGAGAAAGGAAGACTGAGATGAGTAAGAAATCAGTAGGAGTGCATTAAGTCAGAAATGTCAAGCAAGGAGTGAGGAAATGGGATTTGGAATGGCAGGAGCCACTGGTATTATGAGCTGGAGACCTCTTGACTGACACTGAGCATTTATGGGGAGAAGCAGAGCAGCTCTTTCTTCTTGTCCAAGATGAGGCCAGGAGGCAGAGCAGCAAGTATGAGCTAGGAGAAGACAGGAAGGAGGGTAGCCTGATTTTCTGCTTTCTTATTCTCACTTACTGCAGGCTGCCTATGCCTCTGAGTCCTCAGCAATCTCCTCTTTCAACTTAGTTTGAGTGGGGCTCTGTTCATGAGTGTCTATTATATATTTTACAATTACTTTTTACAGCTTATTTGAATTTTTGAAACTGAATCCCCACTCTTCATGACACAGAAAATGAAATCCAAAAATTTGATCAAATTTATTTGATTATTCAGTCACTTCATGTTGGAAATTGTCACAGTCAGGACTGTTTTACTTTCTTTTCCTTCCTCCTCCTGGGTTGAGGCTCTGAGGACCTTAAGCTATGGTCATTGATGGCATTAGTAGTGAGGGAAGGTCCATTGCTAGTATGTGTTTCGCATGGTCTTGCATCCTTTAAGTTATAGCTAGTATTTTCTGGTCCTAATGTTGCCCTCATTGACCCTGGTGATCTGTTGAAATGTGGTCACATCCTCATACCTTCTGAAGAACTGTCCATACCCTTTGTAGCAGGGTTCCTGCATCCCAACCATGAGATTCCTTCCTCCTCACCCTTTCAACTTCACATGCACACTTACCCTTGATGAGTATAAAAACTCCAAATTATATTATATGCTACATGCAATCTGGATATTAAGATAGTACTTCAGAAAAGGAAATGATCTGGAGAGAGAGAGAGAGATTGAGAGAGATTGATTCTTTCTAACTAAGGGTATTTTCAACAAATATGATTTTTGATTCAGAAAGACTTAGGTTCAAATTTAACTTTGGCCACTTATTAATTGTGTGGTATTGTGTAGCTTAGTTAAAATTGCTGAATGTATTTCTATAATTGCAAAATTAAAAAAACAATGTCTACCTATTTTGGGGGTGGGGGAGGGAGAAGGGATACAAGGACCCGGAACACTGTAAGTGCTTGTAAATGTTGCCTGTATTTTATCTCATTCCGTTAATGATGTAGGCTTATTGTGGGCACAGTGAGAAGAAAGGAATGACCATGAACTAAAATACAGACTTTTGGGGGTGCCTGGGTGGCTCAGTCAGTTAAGCATCTGACTCTTGATTTTGGCTCAGGTTATGATCTCAGGATCCAGAGGCTGAGCCCTGCGCTGGGAGTGGAGGCTGCTTAAGATTCTCCCTCTTCCTCTTCCCTTCCCCACCCTGCTCGCACACATGGGCCTGCACACACACTCTCTCTTTCTCTCAAAAGTAAATAACTAAATAACTAAAATGTAGACTTTTTTCAGTTACTCTTATTCTCCTTTGTGCCTCCTCCTTTCTTGCCTTAGCAATCTCCTAAACCCAGTGGGTGTGGGAGATAATTATGGGTGAGGGTTGCCTCAGGGATCTTTAATCACAGCTCCTCTTTCAAAAGCAAATCAGGTACAATGGATAATATCTTTGATTAATTTTGGTAACTTGTAAAATTAAACTTTATTATGTATAAAAGTTTTATACATCATAATGAAGACATTGTAGATCAGTAAGAAAGAGAAGGATTATTTAATAAATCTTATTTGGGCAATTGTTTAGCGACTTGGAGAAAAATTAAATTTGGATTCTCATTTAACAGTATAAAACAAAATATGTTTTATAAAGACTAAAAAGGCAATTTTAGAATATTAAAGTTAATTTGACCTAATAGAAATAAAAGGTGATTTTTTTCCAATTTCTGGACAAGAGTGGAAAAATTCATAAAGGAAAAGAATAATAGATTTTACTGTAGAAAATACAAAATTTCTCAATATGAGGATATTATGAGCAAATTTAAAAATAGAGAAACAAGCAAGCTATTTAACTACACATATGACAAATTATTAATAGCCCTAATATTTAAAGCAGTTATAAAAATTGATATGACTCCAATATATTAATGGGCAAAACACATGAACAGATAAGTTATTTAAAAGGTACAAATGATTAATGCATGTTTTAAAAAGTATAATGTTACTAATGCTCAAAAGGGTAAAAGTTAAAATGAGATAACATTTTTATCTACTGAATTAAAAAATACGAGAACACCTAATTTTGCTGCAGATCACTTCTCATATAATACTGATGAGAGCTTAAATTGGTTTGCCACTTTGGAGAATAATTTGACAATTTGTATGAAAATCCTTAAAAATGCTTATGTTGTGGGGGCGCCTGAGTGTCTCAGTCGGTTAAGCGTCCACCTTCAGCCCAGGTCATGATCCCAGAATCGAGCCTGCATTGGGCTCCCTGCTCAGTGGGGAGCTGGCTTCTCCCTCTCCTCCCTGTTCCTTCTCTCTCTTGCTATCTCTATCTCTCTTTCTCCAATAAATAAATCTTAAAAAAAAATGCTTACGTTGTTTACCCAAGAAATCCAATCACAGGGTATATATAAGAAAATATTCTAAAATTTAGGAAAAGCTTCATTATAATAGCTTTAATTCATTGATTGCTTACTGTGTGACTGGCTTTACTCACATTGTATATTCACTTCTCACCAAAATTCCCAAGTAGCTGGGCTAGGATTTGAACTAACATCTGTCTGCTTCAAATTCTGCTTGGGCTTTTCATTATAATTTTTATCCTACACAAAGATATCTTTTATTATGTAATAGTAAAAATTAGAAATATTTTTTTTAAAAATCTATTAATAATGTAATAGTAAAATAAACTGTGGTTAACCCATTCTGTACAATACCATGCAGCTAAAGATGACATAGAAAGTGCTTATTCTCATTTTATTTTTTAATTAATTTATTTCTTTTATTTATTTTTTAAAATTCAATTAACGTATAGTGTATTATTAATTTCAGAGGTAGAGTTTAATGATTCATCAGTTGCATATAATACCCAGTGCTCATTACATCAAGTGCCCTCCTAAATCACCCAGTTAACCCATCCCCTTACCCACCTCCCCTCCATCAACCATCAATTTCTTTCCTATAGTTAAGAGTCTCTTATGGTTTGTCTCCCTCTCTGATTTCATCTTACTTTATTTTTCCCTCCCTTCCTGTATCATCCTCTGTTTTGTTTCTTAAATTCCACATATGAGTGAAATCATATGGTAATTGTCTTTCTCTGATTGACTTACTTCACTCAAAGTAATACCCTCTAGTTTCATCCACATTGTTACAAATGGTAAGATTTCATTTTTTGATGGCTACATAATACTCCTGTGTGTGTGTGTGTGTGTGTGTGTGTGTGTGTATACACCACATCTTCTTTATCCATTCATCTGTCAATAGACTTCTGGGCTTTTTCCATATTTTGGCTATTGTGGACATTGCTGCAATAAACATTGGGTGCAGGAGCCCCTTGGGATCACTATGTTTGTATCCTTAGAGTAAATACCTAGTAGTGCAATTGCTGGGTCATAGGGCAGTTCTATTTTTAAATTCTTAAGGAACCTCCATATCCATACCATTTTCCAGAGTGGTTGTACCAGCTGGCATTCCCACCAACGGTGTAAGAGGGTTCCCCTTTCTCCACATCCTCACCAACATCTGTTGTTTCCTGACTTGTTAATTTTAGCCATTCTGACTGGTGTGAGGTGGTATCTCATTGTGGTTTTGATTTGTATTTCCCTGATGCTGAGTGATGTTGAGCATTTTTTCATATTCACAATCATTTTAAATGAAAATAATGTAAAACAAATTGGTATATTTCTGTGATTTTAACTATTTAAAGAAGATAGATAAAAGGAAGGAATACCAGTTAATAGTACTTGCCTTTGATTTGTAAGATTAAACCGATTCTTTTCTTTTTTGTCTTTATACTTTTTCTGGTTTTCTCAAATTTTTGCAATCAAAATGGATTATATTATATTCAGAAAAAAGTAAAGTAAATTTGAATTAAAAAGTTTGTGGAGGTTTTTAGGTTCTCAAGCCATAATGGGGACTGTATTGTCTTCATTAGGTTAAAATTTTAGTAACATACTCTGTCAAAAGAAAATGCTCTAAAAATTGACAAATTCAATGAAAAGAGGCAATAGTTCTGAGGTTAGTTATTATTAGCAAAATTAGATAAAATCTGTTAGTGTCATATAAATAAATAAGAATATCTGTATTGACATTCTAGAATGAAGACTGTTAATTTAGCTCTTGAAAATACATGGATTGAGAACCAAGTTATAAATCTAATAAAGTTTCCAGCATTATAAAAAATAGTTTATCTCAGGGGCACCTGGGTGGCTCAGTCATTAAGCATCTGCCTTCGGCTCAGGTCATGATCCCAGAGTCTTGGGATCGAGCCCCACATTGGGCTCCCTGCTCAGAGGGAAGCCTGCTTCTCCCTCTCCTGCTCTCCCTGCTTGTGTTTCCTCTCTCACTGTGTCTCTCTCTGTGAAATAAATAAATAAAATCTTTAAAAAAAAATAGTTTATTTTAGTAATGACTTTCCCTGTGAGTATATATGATCTTTAGGAAATTAGATATCTCAATGAGTTGGTTGAGAGTTTCTTTCCTAGACTTACAAGGCAAAACAAGGATAAATATTTTTTAGGTGCTATCATTAAAACCAGCACAACCTGATTTTTTTGATAAAGCAATTTCCACAGAAGTGCCATCTTTTTTGAGCCCCATCTAGCTTTAGAAAATAAGCTTTGCTATAACACATTTCGAACAAAGGCAGTGATTTTATATTTATTTTTATTTTCGTGGTTACAATCCCCTTAATTCCATAATTAGCATTATAATGATTTGATTATGATCAGTTTGTGAGAATATTAACCACTCTTGGTTTCTTCTCACCTCATTAACTAGCAAACTAGGCACCGAGTGTTGACAATAACCAGTTTCTCATGGACTATTGCTCAGTATTACCAAATCTTTTTAGTTTTATGAAGCCATTTCCATTAGAGAGTGAATAGATTTTCTAATTTTTTCCTTTTTAGCATATGTCGGGATCACATTAAAATAAATATGACTTTATCACCTAGCTCCCAAATATTTTTTCTTAAGAAGCAGCAGCACCTATTCAAAGTTTCAAGTAGCATCAGGTTAAAAATTGTTTCTTTCTTTATTCTTTTTTTTTTTTAAAGATTTTTATTTATTTATTTGTCAGAGAGAGAGAGAGCACAAGCAGGGGGAGCAGCAGAGGGAGAGGGAGAAGCAGGCTCCTCACTGAGCAAGGAGCCCGATGTAGGACTTGATCCCAGGACCCTGAGATCATGACCTGAGCCAAAGGCAGATGCTTAATGACTGAGCTATCCAGGCATCTCTAAAAATTGTTTCTTAAATCAATGTTCTAAATAAGTGGAACTAGTTTAGCTAAAATGGCACTGCTCATTTAACCTGGTATCTTGCTAACAAGAGTGTCAGGGAAAAAAAAAAAAGTGAAATTTAAAAATAGTAGTGTTAGCTTGGCTTTAATTATTAAGGAGTAATAACATTGAATTTGATTAATAAGTTGGAAAGATTATGATTAGGGAAACAGACCAAATTCAGCCAATTTGAGAGTGTACTTGTTCTCAGGAGCCTGATAAATGTTTATAGTCTGAGTGAATTGGAGTCTACTAGCATTGCCAAAATACCTGGAAGGGTTGTGCATGGAAGAGAAAATATTCTATTTTATACCTCTATTTAAGATAAGTAACTAGGCAAAAAAAGAAGAGGTAGGTCATCATTTACAACACTATTTTCTCAGCATTACAATTTTCACTGCTTTTCCTCCTTTCTAAAAAAATAAAGATAATTGATGCTTATTTCCTGTGAATTCCCAAATGATTTCCCTTTTTCCACTTTTCTAGTGGATTATCTTTTTGTTTATAGAAACTTTTCATGTAATACAGCTATTACTTTTTATGTTTCTTTCAAATACCTTCTCTTTGTTACTTTATATAACTTTAGCTTGTGGATCTCTTGTATTGGTTTTACCCTTCCCCTCTGTACAACCAACTAGATTTTACAGGATAGCCATAAGGAAAGGAATTACATTTTACTTTTTTTTCTAGAGAGGTAAATTGGAACTCAGAAAAGTTAAATGATTTAATTAAGCCAGTAGACCAGTGTTTCCTAAAATTTCTCCTGTGGATCATTAAATAGGAGGCAGGTATAATCATATACACATACACATGGTTTAGTGGTCAAATTAGTTTAGGAAAGACTGCACACTATTTAAGCCTTCAGTGATTAACAATACATATTATATACCAAAGGTGGAAATATTTTTGCAGCAAAGTGATCCATTAACTTAATCTATTAAGCTTATTTTAATGCATAGTTTCATTTGCTTTGTTCTTACATCTTTCTTTTCTTTTGTTTGAGGGGGTTTTTTGTTTTCTTTTTGTTTCTTGAGTTAAACACCTGATATATAAGCTTTATTGTTTTTCAATAAATGCCTTTTCGGTTATAAATTTCCTTGTAAAAACCTCTTGAGTTGTAGGCCACAAGCTCTAAAATGATGTAATTCATTGTCGTATAATTCTAAATATTTTGATTTTGGCTTTGGGATTTCAGGTTTAATCCATAAATTGCTGAAGATATTTTAATAAGTATCATTACTCTGTGTGTTCCCAGCAGGCCACAGTTAATTCACCTCTTAGATATAAAATGGCATGGCATATAGTAGGTACTTCATAAAAACTGGTGGTGAACTGAATCTTTTTTGAAATCCCTCAGACTATGACAGAAATGAGGCTCAAATAAATATCTCTTGACTTTTTTAGTTAGGTTTATTGAGGAATAATTTATATACAATAAAATTCACCCCATTTATAAACTTGACACGTGTATATAGTCATGTAACCACTGCCACAATTAAGATATAGATGATTAACATCCCCACAAAGTTCCTTTGTTTCTTTGTAGTCAATGTCTCCCTCCCACCTCCAGGCACCCATTGAACTCTTTTTGTCATCATAGTCTTGCCTTTCGAGAATGTCATATAAATAGAAGCATATAGCAGGTAGCCTTTATATCTGCCTTCTTTCACTCAATGCCCTTGAGATTCCTCCGTGTTGTTACATTTTATTCCTTTTTATTGGTGAGTAGTATTCTACTGGATGGCTATAACATAGTTTGTTATCCATTCACCAGTTGATGGATGTTTAGGTTGTTTCCATTTAGGTTGTTTTAGCAATTATGAACGAGGCTTCTATAAATATTCATGTACAGGTTTTGTGAGGACATAGGCTTTTTATTTCTTTGGACAAATACCTAGGGGTAAAATTGCTAGCTGTTCTGATAATTGTATGTTAGTGGTGGGGATTGGGGTGGTGGTGGAAGAGGAGTGGGTGGTCTCTCTGATGTCCTGGTGCAGGAGAGGGTTTCCTGGCCCTTCCAGCAGTGACAGCACACCTCTAATGGCATTGACAAAGATTGTGGGGCTGACCCCAATACTACTTCCTGAGGCCCTCCTCCAGGGGTAATGGAATTTTTCTTCTATATTTTCCCATCAGCAGTGGGTCTCTGCCCCTCTCACAGAGGCTTAAAGTTTTGCTGCTTATGAGAGGATGGTCTGAACAGGGTAGTTGGGGTTCATGCTTTCCCCACAACTGCAGTTGCTCCCCTCCTGCTGGCCTGTACCACCCAGGGGATGCCCTCAGGTTATCTACTTTGCCACCATCTTTCTCATGAGCATCTGCTGCAGACCATGGCAAAGAGCCTGGGAGTAAGTATCAGTTCTGCTGTGTCTGGGGCTGCCAGGGGTTTTATACTGTCACACTACCCAAACTCAACCTTTCCCAGTTCTTTAAAGGTTCAGCTGATTTTTTTTTTTTTTAACTCAGTTGTAGGGTGGTCCCATTCTATGCCACCTGTGAGCCAGTCCACTGGTGCTTGATTCAATTTAATTTCATTCAAATATAAAATTAAATTAAAAGCAATTCAACACAGTTTAATTTCTTGTATAGCTTTTCTGTTGGGGCATCAATGGAGGGAAAGCTAGATGATTGGGAGGATCAAAATCTGAATCCAAACAGACATGGTTCTCAGACTAGCCTTCCACAGAACACTGGGGTTTTGCTGCAAAATTTGACTAAGTTGGTATTTTCCCACATATTGAGAAAATAGTTAAGTTTATGGGTTGGATTTTCTGAATTCTAAATTTTTACTTCATAATTTGTTATTATTGTAAAACCTTGGTAACTGCTGCTGATTGTTTGCTCAGTGGTACATGCAGCTGGGTAAATAATGAGGATGAAAATGGCAAATTGGACAGCCAATCAAGCCTTTACATCACTTTATAAGGTAATTGGGTTCATCTTACATGGTTTTAACTTGATAAAATATTTTCCTGAAAATTTTTGTGTATTTTGGGAGTACGAAAGCCCGTATCATCTTAGAGATGCTTGAAAAATTTGCATTCCCTGTAGAACTCAGAGTAGTTTTGTAGAGAAATACTGCAAAGCAATGGGGATGATGTAGTCAAAAATTAGGATCAGTAAAAGGTCTCTGATCTCAATCTCATGTTATTTTGTTACCGTGCAAATTTTTACCACAGTGGCTCATGTTACTTAAAGTCATTTGAAAAGCCAGGGTTTCATCAAAGCCTATTTAAAGACCTAAAGGGAAGACATGTTGAGCCTGAGTACAAAGCTTATACTTAATCATGGGGGAGAGGGCAGGGGTGTTTCAATAAATTTTAATTTATGCCAATTTTTATCTTATAAAAGGATATGGGAAGACTTCCAGGACTGATTTGAAAATAGCTGAAACATATCCTGAAGAATTTTCAACTTTTGTAAAATTCAGTGAGGGAAATAAATGATAATTCTGTAAGGCATAGGATGTCTGTACTTATTAGAGTTGAAGGCATTCTGGGACTTAAGATCCCTCTCCAAATCTGAAATATATTTATATATTTAAATGTATACAATGTAAATATAATTTGTTTGGGGTAGGGAGGATAGTTGAAATAGGCAGAGGGGAGTAAGAGGTACAAACTTCCAGTTGTAAAATTATATATGATATATATAATTTTGAAATATATATAATTTGTATGTGATTATATAAATATATAAAATTATATATAGTATAATTATATAAATATATAAATAAATATAAATATATATATAACTTCATTGGTACATGCATATATTTTCTAGGAATATTTTCTTCTAGAAAATGTGTTTCTAATTTATAAAATAGAAGTAAATATGTCAGTATTTCATGGCATTCCATGAAGAGTACTATGATTTCCAAATAATATATCACATGTAAGTGTTTGAGCTGGCTTTGATGAATATTCACATGACCTACTTTGGATATTGGGGCATAATTTTTTAATAACAATTTGGCCCTGGAAAGTGTTTGTATTTTAATTTCCTCATCTGTAAAATGGGAATAATAATAGTGCCTCCTTTGTAGGATTATTATGAGGAGCAAATGAGGCATTGCTTGTAAACTACTTATTTCAGTGCCTGGCTATAGTAAGTGTTCATTAGAGTTTAGCTATTATAAATATCTAAAGTGGTCATGGGATTGTTTTGCAGGCCTGTAGAAGAGCTATGCATCTTTGTAGAGACACCTTCATTTGAAATGGAGGGGACAACAGTGATAACGTTCCCTGACCTATTAACTTACTGCATTTGTTGTAAGCATCAACTGTGATAAAGCTCATTAATCCACATTGCACCTTTAAAATACTCTACACACTTATTATTTTGGGGGTACAAGTTAATAACTATTCACAATAAGAAACTTTGTTATTTTATACATTTATCATTTTAAGAGAAACTTGTCGATTTTTATTTTACATTTTTTATTGTTTTATTCTCATAGGTTTCTTTTCTTTTAACAACAGATTTTTTGACTTTAAGTTTCAGATAGCTCTTTCTATAATGTCTTTCACATCTGACAAGCATGTGCATCAATGTGGTGTGTTAGTTCAGTTCAGGTTGTCGGAAGCCCTAGTCAGGATGTCAGTGACTGCCGAGGGTTTTCCGCTTATCTTCTTTCTCTGTAGGACCAGCAGAGGGAGCACCAGTCTCTCCCTATCTAAACAATCATGATGACTTTTAAAACATACGGTGGGCCTTTCATGATTAAATTTAAAAAAGATGGTGTTTGAATGAAGACGTAAAATTCAAAGTGTGACTGTCCATTAATTATTTTAATAACGCTGGCAAGTTTAAACTGATTCAAAGTGGAAATGTTCTTTTCAAGACTACAGGTCATGGTGCGCCTGGGTGGCTCAGTCGTTAAGCATCTGCCTTCCCCTCAGGTCATGATCCCAGGGTCCTGGGATCAAACCCCACATCGAACCCCATATCGGGCTCCGCATCGGGCTCCCTGCTCAGCGGGAAGCCTGCTTCTCCCTCTCCCACGCCCCCTGCTTGTGTTCCCTCTCTCGCTGTGTCTCTCTCTGTCAAATAAATAAATAATATCTTTAAAAAAAAAATTAAAAACAAGACTACAGGTCATTATAGAGTGAAACTGGGAGCTACTGAGTAACTTTACCACAATATAACTTAGAATATATTAGTTTTCATTGGAAGTAGAGGGAAGGAGGAAGCTGAGAATGTCTGGAATCACTTAATAAATATTTATTGCATACTTTCTTTGTTTCCGGTCATAAGATAAATTATGTGGCTATAGAGATGAATCAGACTCAGTCTGGGGAGGCAGGTAGAGAGGGAAAGTTTGGGAAAATTACTTGAAAATGTCTAATTGTTAAATAACAATTTTAAATAAAATGTTTGTTGAAAGAATGAATTATAGTATGTGTATTAATAATACAAAATTAACATTTTTATATGGCACTTTAGAGTAATGGTGCTTCCACATGCATTACTCATTTAATTAGACTTAGGAGAGCTTTAAAGTTTCACAAATAGCAATTGCAAAGTTGGTCTCTGCAAATCCTAGACCTTCACCATTGCTCTGTATGCACAAAGTTTTTACAATTTGTACTTTTATTTTTATTTTATTTATTTTTAAAGATTTTATTTATTTGACAGAGACACAGCGAGAGAGGGAACACAAGCAGGGGTGAGTGGGAGAGGGAGAAGTAGACTTCCTGCTGAGTAGGGAGCGTGATGTACGGCTCGATCCCAGCACCCTGGCATCATGACCTGAGTTGAAGGCAGATGCCTAATGACTGAGCCACCCAGGCGCCCCTATAATTTGTACTTTTAGTAAGGATTATCTGCTTGCAAATAAATTCTTAGAAAATGAACATCCTCCTTTAGTATTGGGCAATAATCCCTTTTAAAAGATATTTTCCCACTCATTGGAAACTATTAAATACTTATGTTTAGAAGATCAAGAAGGTTAACCATGGGAAATAAAACTAAATATACAGCAAAAGCCTACCAAGAGTTTCTTTGAGGTCATTAGACAAATCTTAATTGAAGAAAGTATAGGGTCATGCCATTCAAAAAATGTCACATATATTGAGAAGAAATGATTCAAGAAAATTAGTAGTAAGTCTGATAGAACATCTGGGATAATATAACATGTACATCTGTCTTCAAAAACTTAAAACTTAACTTTTTAGATTAGGCAGTTTACGTAATATACAGACCTAAGTTCTGGACTAGAAGAAAGTAACCCAATTAGTTTATTTTGAGTTCATTAAGCTTCGTTGATAAAGCAAGATTTCGGTTATTAAAGAAATAAAGTGAATGGGTATTATGATACTTTGGAGAGTCCATAAATAGGCATCCAGATATTTCAACAGCCAGACTCATTCTTACCAAGGAGGGACAAGAACTCCAAATTGATCAAATGCGAATGAAACATGTAAGGTTATGAGAAATTTGCTTTGGGAATAAAAAACTACAACTAACCCAGTTTTATATTAGATACAGGCTATTTGAACTTTTCTCAAGACAAGATATAGCCTTTGATCCTACCAATCATTTTTCCTTTTGGGTGCCTTAAAACAACCACTTTACTATCTCTCTCAGTTCTGTTGGCTGACTGGGCTCAGCAGGGAGGCTCCTGTTCAGGGGTTTGCTCAAGGCTTCCTTTTTTTTCTAAGTACCTTCACCCATTTCTTTCACCTTCTCCAGCCACCCCCCCTCAAGCAACTATCAATCTGTTCTCTGTTTCTAGGAATTCAGTTTTTTAGATTCTGCATATAAGTGAAATCATATGGTATATGTTTTCTTCTTATTTCATTTAGCATAATGCCTTCAAAGTCTATCCATGTCATAAATGGCAGGAGTTCCTGCCCTGCTCAGAGGGGTAGTGTTTTTTTTTTTTTTTTTTTTTAAGATTTTTTATTTATTTATTTGAGAGAGAGAGAATGAGAGAGAGCACATGAGAGGGGGGGAGGGTCAGAGGGAGAAGCAGACTCCCTGCCGAGCAGGGAGCCCGATGCGGGACTCGATCCAGGGACTCCAGGATCATGACCTGAGCCGAAGGCAGTCGCTCAACCAACTGAGCCACCCAGGCGCCCCAAGAGGGGTAGTGTTTGCTTTCTTCTTCTGTTCTGTTCCCCAAATGCAATGGGTTTCCACCAGTACCCTTAGGTGACAGTTTTTTTTTTTTTTTTAAAGATTTTATTTATTTGACAGAGAGAGACACAGCAAGAGAAGGAACACAAGCAGGGGGAGTGGGAGAGGGAGAAGCAGGCTTCCCGCAGATCAGGGAGCCCGATGTGGGGCTCGATCCCAGGACCCTGGGACCATGACCTGAGCCGAAGGCAGACGCTTAACGACTGAGCCACCCAGGTGCCCCACTGAGCCACCCAGGTGCCCCTAGGTGACAGTTTTTACTGCTCTTCCCCCTGAAGATTAAGGCTTTTAAAGACATCGAGGTGATGGGTTGAGCCAGGGTTTTGGCAGCACCTCCCATACCAGCACCCCAAGAAAAGCCTTCTCAGTATTCTCCCTGATCTTCCCTGTGAGTGTCTGGTGGGGTTCATGGAATCAAAGCCTGCAAGAGTATGTGAAGCCCCCCATATGTGAGATACGTACAGGTTTGGGACTCCCATGCTAGCTCATCCTCATCGTCTAGCAATTTTTAAAATATTTTAGCTGCATCTTTCCATCTAAGATGGTATCTAGTGTTGTCTGCCTCAAGTCAGTAAATGCTTGGCCTTGTTTCTCCCTGAAAACACCCTGTCTCCCCAGACTTCAGTTTACATGGTGGCTCTGCAACCTCAGTTCCTTAATGTGTTTAAGAAAAGTCATTAATTTGCAGTTTGTATAGTTTTGTCCTTACTATGAGACTGGGGCAACACTCTTTCTCTTTACATCTCTGAGCTGAAAACACTTATCTTGATTTTACTCATTATCTGTGCCATTTTTTGTCTTTATTTGCCACCAAGTTTCTCAGGATTTACTGTGCATTAGAATATTAAGAATCAACATACTGAGAAGTATGTTAATAACACATATTTCTATGTCCCACTCCAGAAATTGTGATTTAGTAGTCTCAGGTAGACAAAAAGAACTTGCATATTGAGAAAGCTCCCCAGGGGTTCCCCATGCTAAAAAGGACTTTGGAAGGCAGTATCTTCTCAAAGGTAAACTCTTCCTGAGGGATGATGGTAGTTTGCTCATCTTTATTTTTATTTTTTTAAAAAGATGTTATTTATTTATTTGAGAGGGAGAGCAAGAGAGAGCACAGTGTGCACACACAAACGGGATGGGGAGGGGCAGAGGGAGAAGCAGACTCCCTGATGAGCAGGGAGCCCAGTGTTGGGCTTGATCCCAGACCCTGAGATCATAACCTGAGCCGAAGGCAGACCCTTAACTGACTGAGCCACCCAGGTGCCCCACTTGCTCATCTTTATATTTCCCATTGTGTCCAAGTCAATGCCTTATATATGTTAGCCTCTCAATAAATATGCAAAATATGCATTGAATTTAAACTAGTTGGATAGGAGCAGAGGTGGAAAGAAACGTCCTTTGATGAAATAGCCTATGTTTATGAAACCTATCCATAATTCAAGGTTCAGCTGAAGTTCCAAATCTTCCCACCATCTTCTCAGAGTACATAGCATTGGAGGAGTTTGGAGGCAGTGAGTCAAGAAACCTGCTTTTAGCTTCTAGTTTTAGCTTCTAGTTTTGTCAGTAATTAGTTATGTGACTTGGCTAAAGCACTTAAACTTTTCTGCAATTAATTTTTGGCTTTGATTAAAAAATATAAGAATGAAATAGACTTGGATCATAAACATGAATAATGAAAATCACTTGGGGAGGTGTTTATTTTTACTCATAGTGTATGAATATACATATATAAACACACACATTATATATATACATACATGCACATACATATATGCACACACCTACAATAAGTATATTGTATACATTATATATATTGCATATATAATTACAGATTCCAGTGCCTCCATCCATAGAGATGCTGAATCAGTAATCTGAAGTGTTTTTTTTTTTTTAAACCTATCTAGATGATTCTAATGATCAGTGATGTTTGGAAACCAATTAGATGCTTTGTATATGTGCTGCCGAAGCGAGCACTGGAAACCAATTAGATGCTTGAAAATTCTCAAGTCCAAGCATCTATCTCCCTTTACTCAACTCCATCTGATGATCATGCACTACCAAGGAGTCGTGACTAAAAATATAACATATTTAAGTTTCATTTATATTATCATCCCCAATACACTGAAATATGCTTAGTGATAGAATATATGTTATGTTTTTCTCTTGAATAGAGTTCCTAGTACAGTTTATAGAATCCTGCAAGCAAATTAGTAAACTTTTGCTGATTGATAGATTAAAAGTAGCCAGAAATTAGAAGTCAGGGAGGAGAGGGAAGTTAGAGATGGGTGGGAAGACATAGCTGTCTTGGTCTTAGCTGTGTGGATAGAATATCTTGGCAGAGGGGTTTTAAATAGATTGGATAGGTGACAAAGGAGAATTGGCAGAGAAGAAGGTGGCAGTAGTCAAGGTAACTAAGCAGTTGATGAGCATCTGAGTTGGGAGTTTCCGGAACGTGGAGGAGGAAATGACACATGTGAGTATGTGAGGGAGAAGTATGTGAGAGGAAGGGAGAGCTAATGAGGGAGGGCTGCTGCATTTCTAAGGGCTAATGATAGTTTTCAGAGAGAGAGAGAAAAGTTTAGAGTTGGGAATGAGTAAACATGTAGCACAAAGACTCCAAAAAGCTTTAATTCCTGGAGCTCAAAAGAAGTTCAATTTTTATATGAAGAGCAGCTGTCCTGGAGATCAGCTGGGTTCTGCAGCCATCTTTGTGAAAGTGAGACATGAACTTCTGCTGTGTAAAGCCAGTAAGATTTGGGAATCAATGGCATAGCCTAAGCCTACTCTATCCTCCCTGATAAAAAACCTTAACAGAGTTTTTATGGGATGTTGATATTGATCCTGATGGATCTGTCAATTTGAGTTATTTTTAAAATCAGACAACAGGTATCTGAATGAATTTGCCTGTTGAATGAATCTGTGTAATGCCATTATGTTAATTATGAAGAACATTTATCCAAATTAAAAAGTTGAGTTTTAAAATTTGACTTAACCTTTAGGTAAGAGAAGTAAATGCTGTTTTGCTCATCAGGAGAGGCCATGTTTACTACCAAGTAAAAAGGTGGGATTTTTATTGAATTCATTGATTGTATTAATAGAATAACATCAGGATGTTTATCCCATAAGATCTTTAAAGTAAGGTTTGTAACCTAACACTGAAGTCCCACTGCAAGGACTGAAGTGAGCAAAGATCAACGATTTTGAGTGGTCTTGTTCAGAAATTACCATGGTGTCTATGTTTCCTTGCAAAGGAGAATCAGTGTTCAGTAGTTACGCCAAAAAAATGCATTTCTTTTTAAAAGGTGTACTATATTGTATAGTTGCAACCCAGAGATGACTGATCCTCTGAAGAGAAGGTAGTCATCAGAGAAGACACAGCTACAGATTAGAAAGTTCAGGTCTGAGAAGCAGAGTGCTGCCATTGGTGTAACAGAATATTTGAGGGGAGGCAAACCTTGACTTTAAATAAGCACAGGAGCAAAAATGTGGGGCCCTCAAAACAGAAGTAGGTGCATGAAAAATTATGGAACCCAGAGAGGAGATTCTGTTGTGAGCCAAACCACTTCCTTAAGCCTCCTTGTTCCAGGTTTATCATAAATTCTATGTGAGATAAATAGATTTCAGAACCTCCTATGTATCCTTTCTAGTTCACTGTATTTAGCATGTATCTAGGTAGCATTATCAAGTATGGAGTTATTTGATCTCAGTAAAGTCTTTGTCAACTCTATAAAGTTTTGAATAAAAGCACCCCTCCAGGTACCACTGAATGCAGATACTGGAGTTGGGAATAACTCACTCAATACTCATGGTCAAGGTTGTGGGGCTGAAGTCAGTACTGTAGACATTGCTGTGTTATTGTTTGGTTGCCTAACAACCTTGAACCATTCTTAGTTTTACTGTGACTTTTGGGGGAATTTCTTCTTTTCATTAGTGGGCGATTTGAGTAGAAATTTCAGTTCTGTGTCTTGCATGACCTAGCTGAAAGCCAGGCACAGAACTCAAGCTGATTCATCTTGCCCAGAATCTTCAGCTGAGTCAAGAAAACAGTTATTTGAAGCTCATTTATTCCAGCATTTGTACTTAGGAGCCAGTTGAGGTATTGAGCTGCCTTGGTTTGTGGTTCTTCCTGTTCTTTCTTAAAGCCTAGCTTTTTCTTTTCTGTTTTTTTTGACAAAAAAGATTATAATATATTTAAAGTATACAACATGTTTTCTTCATATATGTTTGTTTTGTGAAGTGATTCCCATAATTAATGTAGGCATCACTTAATACAATTGCCCCGCCTTTTTTTTTGGTGAGAATACTTAAGATTTACTCTCTTAACAATTTCAAGCATACAATACAGAGTTATTAACTATACTCATCATGTTATACATTAGACCCTCAGAACTTACTCACCTTATAACTGAAAGTTTCTATCCTTTTATTAGCTTCAAAGCCTACTTTTCCAGTTTCGCCTTTATTCTGTCAGCACTTCATATACTTCCAATAAATTATATATAAGAGATTTATTTATTTATTATTTTAGAAAGAGAGAAGAGGGAGGTGGAAAGAGGGGCAGAGGGAGAGAGAGAATCTCAAGGAGACTCCTCACTGAGCATGGAGCCTGATGCAGGGCCTGATCTCAAAACCCTGAGATCATGACCTGAGCTGAGATCATTACCTGAGTCAAATCAAGAGTTGGACCTCAGCCAACTGAGCCACCCAGGTGCCCCGAATAAATTATATTTTTAAGCTCACCAAAATTTATCTTTGATATTTGAACTCTTTTCAAATATAGGGCAAACTCTTTTAGTAAATACAGTGAGTAATTCCCAGAGGAAAATATTTTATCTCAGCTGGTACTTCATATTATAAAGGCCAATAGGAGGGGAAAAAGGAAGAAGATAAACATCAGATAGTTTTGTTACTTGTGGGCCCTCCAAATACTCCTTGATGGCAATGCTAATTCAGTGTGGGGTCCACTCACATTAGGTCCATCCTTCTAATGTCAGTTTGTGGGATCAAGTGCTGCAAATATTATCTGAGCAGATTCAATAAGCATTAGTTTGCCTTTAGTCACATAAGTTATATAGATGATGGAGTCAAGAAAGGTAAAAAGAGGAGGAGCAATCAGGTCCCATAGGCAAGCAGGCTACAGAGGTCATGAAGCAGGAAATATAGACTCGAGAAGGCAGGCACCTAGGTGCATATAAAATGTATTCAAGATGATATAAAATGTATCCAAGAGTCCAAAGCGAGCACCTGAGCACCATGTGATGTGCATCTAAGCAAAGGCATAGACACTGGAGTGCCTTTTCCCCCATTTGAATTCATACTCCTCCACCTATTAGCATTGTGACCTAGGCAAGTTACATAGTTTCTCATCTCTTGGTGCCTCTGTTTCCTCATACATAAAGTAGGAACAATTATAATACCTACAAGTATTTACTGAGGATTAAGTGAATTCATACAAATACAGCACTTAGAGCAGTGCTTGGTCCATTTAATTAATATGATATATAAATAATAGTAAGTATTAAATAAATATGAACTATTAAAAGTTATTGGTAAATACAGTTGGGGTTCAACAGTCAGCTTCTGTTCAGGCACTTGACTCAGAATGTGGGAAGGAGGAATGAAGAGCACTTATCTGGAATCAGCAGTGAGTGGGTGAGGATCCAGGAATGCTTCCTCCCAATGCAAGCCTGAATTTAGAGACAAATAAGTGTGGCATAATACACCCTGGAGGGAAACTTGCTGAACCCACATGGAAGAGACCTAGATATAATTCTCATCCATTTCCCCCTTTTACTTTCATTATTTAATAAAAAAATCTGCTCCTCTATAGTGGCAGGCAAATCCTTAACCTCTTTGTTCTGTCATCCATAAAATAGGCACATTGTGTAAAATGAAATTATCTGTATGAAAGCATTTTGCACAGTTATAGGCAGTTTGTATTATTTAGGACTTTTTCAGTTGCAAGTGATGGAAACTCAACTGAAACTAGCTAAGAAAGTAATTAATAGACTGATGAAACTGGACAGGATGTTGGGTATTTCACAGGACTGAAGGACATGCTGTAGGAACCTGGTCCTTGGAGACTGGAACTAGGTATTCAAAGTTACCTGGATATTTTTTTTTCTCATTAGTAAAACTACTTTGGCACAACTCCAGAGGGAACTGTTCACGTGGTATTCCAAAGCAATGTGCCCTTTGGAGATGTGACAAAGTTTCATCTCTGATTTTTGCTTCTCTTTGTACCTTTTTCTCCTTGATACTAGGTAGGTTTCCTCCCTAAGGCTGAGAAATATGGCCACAATATATCATTCCAAAATGGTAACAGAAAGAAAACAGAATCTTTCCTGTAGGTTTAAGTAGAAAATTCCCAAGAAGGACTCTGATTGGCCAGAACTGGATCACATGCCTATTCCTAAACCACTGTGGCCTAGGGGATGGGGTCCTCTGATTGCAGGAGCCTGGATCATGTACACACCTTTGTGATTATACATGGGAAGTATGGGGAGCATTTGGAATTGAAAACCCAAAGAAGGGAAATATGAAAGACAAGCTAGCATTACCGTAGTCCACCGTAAACAAAAGCATTATTATTTTCTGATGTTTGAGATTATTCACCGCCCTTCCAGCCCGCTAATGTGAAGAGTGTGTTGTGCAGTAGTTGTAGTTATATACCTATGCGATATATATTAAGCCAAGATTTTCCTATTGGGAAAATAGGCTTGCTGAATTAAGATACTTCACTACAGCTGTACTATTTTTCTTCACCATTACCCATTTGGAGCATTCTAATACAGCCATGAATGAGAAATTACTTTTCCATATACTATCTTCATGTGGACATGCTTTTTAACAATCCTGAAAAGAACTGGTAACTATCTCCCGTTACTAAATGGGAAGTAGGTGAAAGGAAGAATTCAACGGGCATTCATTTGCTTAGTAAGTCTCCTGAGTGTGCTCACAATACCAAGAGTCAGTGTGGCTTCAGGAAGAAAGCGTGTGTTTATCAGATGTTCTTGCTGAGGCGCATAAGCAAATAATACTGGGACTGTGGAAATGATATGTGGATATGTTTCTGGAAATTTAAACAGGAGTATTATTCAGTGCACATAAGACTTGGGCTGGGGATTGATAACCCTTTGGGGGCCTCTAGAAAGATCAGATATGTATAGATGAATAATAGCATACATAAAAACTGAAGGTGAACTGGTAGTCAATCCAAGTTTAATATAACAATAAAGAGTGCCTCCCTTTTCCCCCAATTTTTTTACTCATCATTTCTAAGTTTCTGTCTTAAAGACCACTCTTTCTAGTCTATATACAACCTTTTTGATAGAGTTTTATTCTTTCATTTTCTTTACATCCAGAATTTTTATTGCTATTATGATCTCCACCTTATAGATAAGGAAACTGAAGCATAGAGAGGTTAAGGAACTTGACCAAGCTTGCAAAGCTAGTTAGTGGCAGAGCCAGGATATGGACCAAGATAGGCTGGCTTCAGAGCATATGCTATTCCACCTTGCTGCTTTTTCACTAATTCAAGGTAAAAGTTGAAATCTGGTGCCTAGTCAAATTCTCCTTTTGCAGAAGAGTTTTTGTGTGCTCAGATAAGATCATTGTATTCATCCATTTGTTAAATGTAGCAACAAGATTATAATTTTTTTGAACATGGATGTGTTCTGAATACAGGTATAATTTGAGTGCTAGAACTATCTCATTCTCTTATTAGCTGTGTGAATACAGATATACTCAGAATCTTCACTTGAAACAAAGGGAACATACCACCTGCTTGACATGCCTTGCAAATTATTGGGAGAAAGAGAGATGGGAAGTGTGAATTGAGGAAGCATTAAGAAAATTTGCACCATGAAAATGAAGCAAATTGAAACCAACACCAGCGTCTCACGACCTTTTGCCATCTCATTTTCCTAGTTCTGTCCTGTCTAATTTAGATCATAAACTCTTCAGTCAGAAACCATCACCTCTTTATATCGAGTACTGTGACTGGTGTCACTATTTAATAAAAACACAAGAAGCAGCTGCAAAGGTTTGAAATTAAATCTACAAACCTAAGGTGAAAGTTATATTGAGTTAAAACTTTAGTTCGTTACGGCAAAGTTAAGATAAGGGCATGGATTTATTTTCTTCATTCTCCTAAAACTAGTTAAATGTAGCAATTAAGAGAGTGTGGTCCAGAGTCAGATTTCCTATGTAACAATTCTGCCTTGGCTTCTTAACAATTACACAATGTTTTGAACAAACTATATTTTATAGATTCCATGAAATACAATATTTTACATTTCACATCTTGGAAATTGAGGTTACTTATACAATGAACGGTATTTTATGATCACCACTGTCCACATGGCAGCTAAGATAAGCACGTGTGTGGCGGACGCACACACACACACACACACACACACGGTCGTTGCTATTCATGTTGTCATCAGTTTACCTGAGTTATGGGCATTGGTGTTAATGTGCGTGCTGAGTTAATTTGCTGTTTAAACTGTCTTCAGGAAAATTACACAATGCATTTGGCTTTAAGACAAAAATTTATTCTATATGTAGAAACAGAGCAGTGGGGCTTAAATTTGATATTTGTGAAGCAACTATTCATCATTAGAGGAACGATTGTTATGCTAGGTTTTCTTGCAAAGAAAAAAAAGTGCTTTGTGATCTCTAAGAAAGGAAAATGCCCTCAGGTAGCTGAAACCGTGTTCCTTTTGTTACTAAGGTGCAGCAAAAGGATTGCTTATCACACACCAGTCAGGCAACTGAAAGCAGGGGAAATCCCAAATCCCTTGGTATATTGAGAAAAAATTGCAAAGCAGTGAGAAGCTGGTATGACAGAAGAGCACTTTCAACAAGTATAAAATAAAAATTTGAAGTGACAAGAAAATATTACATCAGAGTTTATTTGGCAGCATTTCCCCCCTTATTTGTTTGAATATTTAAAAAAATCATAATGTGCTCATGGCTTCCCTGAAACGGTGAACTATAGAATATCTCATAGGTTGTGTGAGGATTAAGTGAAATAACATAGGTAAAGTGTTATTGCTGTGCTTGGCACATAGTGAGAGTGTAATACATGTTGGCCATTATTATCATCATCAAATTACAAAGGCCTTTCATTTTCATATCTGCTCTCTAATACATTAATGGGGATTGGAAACAATTCAAGTGGGATACATTTCATTTGAAAATAAAATGCGGTTTTGTGATCTCATGGAGAGCTCGGGAAAGGTTAATAGGCAATAATAGGTGTTTCACAAGTGAAGGGATGAGTGGAGTGAAGCCTTTTCACAGTGTGGCCGGCATGGGGTGACTTTTCCTGTCTATGACTGGAAGTTACTCTGGTACTACCTTAAGAAATCGCTGCCTGGCAACATGATAGACACAGCTTCAGCTGTGTTTCCTTAGCCAAGAAAATTGGAGACTTTTCGATGTACCACCTTGGTGTTTTATTCAAAAGTGTAGTGTTAATTTCAGTGTACCACTTCACAAAAACATTCATAGCTTTAGAATTTGTGATTTTAGCAGCTATTTGGAGCTGCAAGCACATTTAAGGATTTTATTGAAAAGTTCTCAAGTAAACAAATGTGGGCCTCAGCTCAGTGAATTTACACAATGTTCAAGTACACAGCTGAATTCAACCTCTGAATTTTAATTTTCATCTAACTTAAGCTGTTGCATTCCTCAAAACATAAAAGGAAGACTTTATGAAGTCATGAGTGATGCTAACTGGGATGTGATTTTTTTCAGAATCTGTTTCCTGGTTAGGAAATCTACATTTTGAGATACTTTCCCAAAATGTCTTTTAGATTGTGTTCAAGAGTCTCTATTAAAAGTTAATTCTTTTTTTTAACAAATTAACTTTTGAAGTCTGAAATATCTCCTTGAATATATTTGACTTTTATTTATCAAGATAACTAAATACAGAAAAATGGAGTAAGGACATGTCATACACCACTCCTCTTTATACATTTTTTTTAAGTTAATGTTTGTGAAGGATAAGCAAAGATTGTGTGTACTTGATTTTTACCACTTTTGTTATTTCAAGAGTATGAAGATGATAACACATGATATTTGAGATCTTAGGAGTGAAAAAGCTCTCTTAAGGCCAGAGGAATTATGGAACTTTTAGTGAAAAAATAATTCTGGGCTTATTCATTTGGCCAAATTATTTTGTCTTGTTTTTATGTTATAATTTTGATTGCTGAAGTCTAATTTCTTTTCTGACCCTGAAAACTATCTAGAAATATTTGGCTATTGAGTACCATAATAACTGTGTCATAAGACAGTTGTTCTAGTTATAAAGTTACCAGTCATGATACACTGCCTCTGGACTAGTGGATTTGTGTGTGTGTGTGTGTGTGTGTGTGTCATTGCAAGTTAAGTGTTCACTCATTAATCTTAGCGAGGTTATCCTTTTAAAAAGTGGGGAGGGAAAAAAAATGCTGCCCTGGAACCTTCTTTTTTTTTTTAAAGACTTATTTATTTATTTTAGAAAGAGAGAGGAAAAGAGAGGGCCGGGTGGAAGGGGCAGAGGGAGAGAGAGAATTTCAAGCAGATTCCCCTCTGAGCACAGAGCCCAATGCCAGGCTTGGTCTCATGACCCTGTGATCATGACCTTAGCTGAAATCAAGAGTTGGATGCCAGACCAACTGAGCCACACAGCGCCCCTGCTCTGGGACTTCTTTGTTGAATTAAATTTGTCCCTCAATGTCCAAATAAGGAATGTCTTTTTACACTACTCAAGAAGAATCTTCCATTTTTCAACTTTGGCTTTTTTTCCCTGAAGGGTCAGATAGATAAAAGAAGAAAGGACATGACTGCTGAATGTGGTTCAGTTCTTCAAATTTGTACTGCTGCTCTCTCAAGATAGAAAAGAATTTTTTTTTTCACTTTATACTTTCTCTAAATTTTGTTTAAGCAAAAAAAAAAAAAAGGGGGGGGGCTGGTACAAAACTCTAACCAATGATGGTAGAACTTTCCCCAAAATGTTGCCTTTCATTATTATCTATTTGGTATGAAGTACTTTGACTAGTGTTAGATAAATTACAGAAGGGAAGGGAATTTTAAGAAAACAACAATTCAAGTGTTTTATTGTCTCTTTCTATTTGATAGTCTACTCTAATTTTGGAAGTCCCTTTTAAGCTCTGGGGTTGTAAAACAATTACCTTTCAAACCACTGAAGTGCAACCTGAATATAGTTAACACCTCATCTGGCTTCCAGGGTGTAAATTAACCTTGTCTACAGGCCATCAGGAACATTTAATGTTCTTTATTTGTGAATCATCAACATTCTAAAATTTGACTAAGTATAATAAAAGATAAGCAATGTAATAAAAATTCTTGAATGCAATTGGGAAGCAAGACATTGTTTTAATGATTTTATTACAATGTGCAATACACTTTTCCTTGATCCCCAAGTCAATCAGTTTATGCATTAATTCCTTTTCAGAAGAGCCCCCCAACAATGTAAGGAATCAGTATCCACCCACCTGCTGTCACTTCAAATGCACACATATTGAAAGAAAAACCAGGGGCCCCAAAATGTTCCCCCATCAGCCCATAGATCTTCTGGGAAGGAGACAGCAGTAGGCATAGAACAGCACACCAGGAAGGGAGGGGGGGTCTCAAAGTCTCTGCCACAGAAAGGTCCCATCAAGATAATTTTCTAGTGGAATGCTTGAGCAATGCACGGATTTGACAGAATAAAGACATGGCTAGCCTTCTCTATTAACTGAAATTTTAAAACTTTTTTGTCTCTTTCCTTTTTCCCTTCTTCTTCTTTGTCTCCTTCCTCTGTCCTTTCTGTCTCTTTCTACTTCTGGTCTCTTTTTCTATCTTGGTCTTCTACTATCCCTCCTTCTCCTATCCTCTCTTTATGCATTCTCCCTTTGAAAGCACATTTAATCTATGGCACTTCAACATACACATCATTTCAATTCTCTATGTCCAGCCCTGATCTCTTTCAACCTTCAATCTGCCATTCCCATCTGCTTGTTGGACACTTGCAGCTATGGTTCTTTAAATACTTGAGATTCCTCTTGTTGTCTGTTGAACTTATCAGAGGAATGGTATTTCTCATTCCTCAAAGCAGCTCTTGATCTTCTTTTACCTATTATCAATGAATGTTCTCACCAATCTTTCAGTTACCTCAGCCTCAAACCTTGAAGTAAACCTTGAGTTTTCTTCCTACACCCAATCAGGCATGAGTCCTTCTGACTCTTCCTCTGTTATATCCTTAGATCTACCTTTTTATTTTTATTTCTAATATCAAGTAGTAGATCCTTACCATCACTCATCTAAATTGGTCTTCTCACTTCCTTTCTCTGGTCCTTACTAAGCTATCCTCCAAGTCAAGATATCTACGAAACCACAAGATTCCTAACATAGCACAAAAATCATTTCTTCCACTCATCAAAAGCCTTAGATGAGAGCCAGGAATAGGCAAGATAATTAGAGAGATGAAAACAAAGTTGACTACATATAATACTAGATATCAATATGTATTATAAATAATTTATACCACAAGATATCAAATACAATTCAGACACTGTGGTTCTTATGCAAAGGTAGACACATAGACTTGGAGTGGAAGAAAAAATTACAAAGCAGTCTCGTATAATAAAAGAACTCTTTCTAAGTACAGACATAACAGAGAGTCCAGAAAAGGACTTACACTACATAGTCCCTTGATTAATGAGAAAGATAATGTCACAGTACGGTGGGGAAGGATGGCCTTTTCAATAAGTGGTGCTGGATCAATTGAATATCCATGTGGGGGAAAAAAAATGTTGACCCCTTTCTCACATTGTAAAAAATCAACTTTATATGGGGCATAGAGCTAATCGTGGAAGATAAAACAACCAAAGGGACACACATGAAAAATTAACTAAAAAGGAAATTACTAATAAATCTGATTGTGTCAAAATTAAGAAACATAAAGAAATGAAAATGCACACCACAAAGTGAAAGAAGATGTTTGCAATACATCTATCTGACATTGGAGTAGTATAACACGTAGGACAAACTCCCACAAAACAATAAGAAAAAAACAAGACACTTAGTAGAAAAAGAGGCAAAAGTCTTTAACAGGTAATAAAAAAGCAGTTATAAATGGCCAATATACACATGAAGAAATGATACATTTTATTAGAGACTAAGATGTAAACTAGAACCTCAGTTAAATACTACTACACACCAACCAGGAGAGCAAACACTCTAAAACTCAAATAATACCAGTGCTGGGAGAAATATGGAACAGGTAGGACTTTTATAATCCCTGTCAGAAATGCAGAATTTACATAATTGCTTTGAAAGACTGTTTAACAGTTATCAACTAAAGCTGAGTATGTGCATACCCTCTGATCTAACAATTCTACTTGTAGGTAAATACCCAAGAGAAATGGGTAAACAAGTGCATTAAAAGATATGTATAAGAATACTCATAGCAGCACTCTTCATAATAGTCTCAAATTGGAAAGCTACCTCAGTGTCCATCAATAGTAGAATAATAAATACATTTTATTTCATTTCTTAATACACACACAGTCTCCCAACACTGTGGAAAGCATTAGCTACCATAAGCACTCTTTCTTTGTACTTACTTTGCATCTCCCTAAACTTCTGTGCATGGTGGGTCCAGTGAAATTCCATGCTCTTGGGGCATCCTAAACACTATATGCAAAAAGGGCAACAAGAAACAGTAGAGACATTTTGTCAAACTCCTTTGCTTACACACATGCTCCATTGTACCACTGGACTTGACTTACAAAACACAAGTTCAAAGATAAAATTATTAAGAATTTCAACAGCAGAGCAATAAATTAAGCATGGGCCCTTCTGAGTGAGGGGCTTTCCCATGAACCCAGCTTCATGTTAATCATCCTTCAATAGAGTTTATTAAAAGCAAAGTAAACAAATAAATGTCTCTACTGGCTTATTCATTGTTGAACAAATAAAGTCAAAATCCCCTAAGCTAAAATAGCTTTGAAAATTTTGGTTTGCACTCTAGCTTGCTCATCTTTCATTTCCCTCTCTACACACCAACTGATTCTCCCTCAATACTGACCCATCTCAAAACCTGAGGTTCATCTTGCACCCCTTTGTCAACAACTCAAAGCAGGTCTGGTTGCCTTAGTCTCACAAATGCATCCACTTTCCAACAGAGATTCATCACTCTAAAATAAGCCCCACATGGGACACCTAGGTGGCTCAGTTGGTTAAGCGCTGGATTCTTGATTTTGGCTCAGGTCATGATCTCAGGGTTGTGAGATCAAGCCCTGCCTCAGGCTCCACGCCCAGCATGGAGCCTGCTCTACATTCTCTCTCTCCCTCTCCCTCAGCATGCCACCCCCCCAGCCCCAATCTCTCCCTCTCTAAAAAATAAAATAAAATAAAATAAGCCCATGGTACCCAGGCTCCTACAATAGGTGCCTAATCTCATAAACCTGCTGAATGCTAGAGCAAGAGGAAAGCCAGTGCCAAACAGCCTAGGGCTGAGGCTGTAAGGAAGCTTCCATTTGTCCTTCCTCCATGATCGCCCACAGTCATTCTCTGAATAGTAGTCAGTGTACCCTTTATAAAATGCCAATCACTCCCGCTCAATTTCTACAGGGGCTTCCCATTCTGAAGAATGAAATCCAGACTTTTTACTCTGAACTGGGAGGCCCTGCTCACACACGTCTCCATCTTCATTTCTCTCTCCTGCTCACTCCACCCCAGCCTCCCTGACCCACTTAGGGCTGATTCCTGGCTTTTAAATTTGCCTAATTTCTCCTGTTAGAATGCACATTTTTTGCATGGCTATTACCTTTCTGTTAGGATGCAGATAAAAAGTCCCCTCCTTGAAGAAGCCTTTGCCTACCCTAAAATATAAAATTGCTCTCTCCCACCAGTTCTGGTCATTGTTAACATAGCACTGAACTTTTCCCTCCTAGCACTTACTGCCACCTGCAGCAATTCAATTGATGATTTTGCTTACTTATTTAATGTCTACGTCCTCTCTCTAGGGTATAAGCTCCACGCTGTCCTGTTCATGGACAAGGACAACATTTGGCACATAGTACAGGCTTAAAATATTACATCTCATCGGTTGCTTTTGGAAGGGTGATTGAAAGCTCTCCTCATTCTCTTCGTTAGTTTTGACTTTATTTATTATTATTATTATTATTATTATTATTAGTTTCCCATTGATACTTCTCAGCCAGCTAGCAGGTTTTTGTTTTAGTGAGGGAATGGATAGTAAGAGGCATATAAGACAGGAAACTAGGGCTCATGGCTGGGGCTGGAGAGTGGGAAAATGGAGAGGAGATATATATGTTCTGGAGAGAGACTTTTTTTTTCTGGGAAAGAGGAAAGTATTGTTTAAAGTGTGTTTTGGAGACTTCTGTTGTCTGAGGTGCCATCTAACCCTGTTTTCCTTCTCAGAAAACCATCAATAAAGTCTACATGACTCATGAAGCATTTTGCAGGTTTTAGGGGGAAGGGAGGATTGTTCCAATGTGCTAAATGTGGGGTTTGTATGCAAAGCAAGTGTAGGGAGCCTCAGCAGCCTGATCTCTTTCAGGTTACACCTCTCCTTCAACTGACATGGATGCTAAGTTTGTTTAAAAACAACAACAACAACAACAACAACAACAACTTTCTTTGTGTTTGTTTGTAGCATTACTGCCAAACATTCATTCAGCCTACCATGGAAAATAATTTATGGGTAAGAGCAAGGGTACTGGAGTCTGACTTCTTTTAAAGTCCAGCTCTGTCCCTCTCATTTTCTCTTGTTCTGTCTTGCCTGCATTCTGAAAATAGGCTTTGACCCATGGTATGGAATGTGGATGCTGAAGACCTGGAAGATATAATGAAGACACCAGATTTAGATCTTCTCATTTTAGAAATCTCATTTGATAGAGAACTTTTCTTTCCCAGTACCTATGTAGCAAATCCAGCAAAGGATTCTGATTAGCTTCCCTTGGGTTATGTGCCAAATTCTGAGTTAATCACTGTGTTGAGGGAAATGGCTTCTATAATTGATCAGGCCTGGATCATATGCTGAATTGAACGACTATGAGGTAGAATCCATTAACAGAAGGCAGTGCTCACAAAAAGTGCTGGGCAATCAAAACAATAGATTTCATAGTCTCCTAGATTCCTCTTTGCTGGGTCAGAAGATCTAGAAACCAGGGTACTAATGGCATAGGCAACCAAATAGTTTCTTATCAACAGCCATCTAAAATTCTTGGAATTTCCAGAATCAACTTTAGGTTAAGGCTTAATTTTGAGGGTGGATTTGCACATTATATAGCTGTAAGGGATCATGAGAAAGAGGATGTTAAACAGAGTGAGAAAGGCCTGGGTTTAGATCCTGGTTCGGATGCATTCTCTGTGACCTTGTGCAAGTTATATCTTGGGACCTGAGTCTCTCATTTGTGAAGGATTTTTGCATGGATGAAGTACCATAAATTAAAAATTCCATGCATATATGATGTATTGAGTTTCTTACTCTTAGTCCCCAAATCACCAGGGCTTAACTTTTCTGAGGCATAGCCTTTCTTTTTTTTTTTTTTTTAATTTATTTTTTTAATTTTTAATTTTTTATTTATTTAAGAGGGAGAGAGAGCACATGAGAGGCGGGAGGGTCAGAGGGAGAAGCAGACTCCCCGCTGAGTGGGGAGCCCGATGTGGGACTTGATCCTGGGACTCCAGGATCATGACCTGAGCGGAAGGCAGTCGCTTAACCAACTGAGCCACTCAGGCGCCCGAGGCATAACATTTCAATGTCTCTTAGGATCATGGGACTGCAACTCCCCAGGATGAATTTAGATGCCAAGTGTAGATAACCCTGTCGAGTTGGGAACCTTGGGCCCTAGAGGATAAAATAAAGGTGAGTTTTCCCATTCAAGCCAGGAAGGAGAATTAGGAGAACATTGAGACTACCAAAAGTCAAGGTAGTGAGTGCTGCTCTAAGCCCAAGTTGTCTGGGATCTTCTGTAAGAAGTCAGGTATTTCCTGCCTTGGTGCTGAGGAAACTCCCATAATGCCTTTTTTTTTTTTTAATTTTTCAGTGAAGTTTTTATTATTTAGCATGTGAATATACATTTGACTGTTTTCAAAATGGATATTATGTATTCCATGATGAACTCATCAAACAAAAGTTTTTCAATGACATGTTGCAAGCCCTCAGTGCATGCTGCCTATTATTAAGGCAGGACTTACTATGTGGCAGGTGCTGTACTATATTTACATCATCTAAGTTATTCCTCATAACACCGCATGATATTGTTGGTACTTCCCCTCAATGTACAGATGACAAATCTGAGAGGTAGAGCTCTTTGCCCAAGGTGACACAGCTAGAAAATGGTGTGACTCATGTTTTCAAGGTCTTACGTTGCCTCCTCACCTGCTGAGTCCCCGACTTCAGTGCTGGGCACCCAGATGCTCCTTTATAGGACCATGTGTGTGGAGCAGATTGGTGCTCATGGAACTTCCAGATTTGATTACTGTCTTAGCACCAGCCCAGGGTTTTTCCTGGAGCTAACTCATATCATAGTTTCACAATACAGAGCTGAATGTGGAGGCTGTGTTGAACCATTTTTTTTCCTCCTTGTCATTTAAGGTCAGGATTGGGTACAGCATGTTGAAATATATATTGTTCACAGCGTTTTTCTGTTCACTGAACTTTCCAATTAGTGTCCACTTAAATGGATGCCAGGGAGAATTTCTTACAAGTCATGGTGTCATGTTGAATTGTGGTGATTATGAAGGGTACAGTGACAGGAAAGACCAAAGATATTTTTTCTCTCCTCATGCTGCTTGGCAAAAACTGAATGTGAAAAATAAGCCTTAAGTTAAGAATTCCCTGATATAAAAGGACATTAAGCCTTTTTTCCCCCTTCTTGCCATTTTGTTGTTGTTGTTGTTAAAAGTCCTTCTAATTTAAATGTTCCATTTCCTTGAGTTTTGTTTTTAAGATTATAGTTGTATATGGCGCCCTCAGGGTAATGTTATATTGATTATCAAATGTCTCCAGTGCATTTCTGCTCTTGGTCTATTTAAGTACAGAACAAAATATCTTTCATTCTAAATGTCATTTGCTGTGAGCTATTTTCTTGTACCCAGTTGCTTTCTTTTCCTTTTGTTTATCTTATTTTGCATATACTTTCACTTTTTATGAAATTGGTTATAATATGAGATTATGGTGTGTTCTGAGGGTGAATTTGAACATTAGGGCTGATATTTTATTTTGTGACAGAAAGATTAGGGTATTTTTTCCCCCATTTATTCTCCTTCAAAAAAAGAAATGTCCCAGTCAATGAATAATTTAAGTCCTTGAATTCTGAAGAGCATATTTGAGTATTCCATGGTACAGGCATCTTTATTTTATGTTTCCTTCCCCGAGGCAGGAGAGGTACCAGGTATTATAATATAAACTCAATCAGTCATGTCCTTTCCCCGAGCTGCATGGTGATGAGAGTCTCACCTCTAAGAGAATTTAATTCATGGACAGGAAGAGAATTCAAGGAAGGCCGCTGTCACCCTTATTCAATCTCCATTGCATTTTATGTAAGTCTAGGAGTACAAGATTTCAGCTTCACTCATGCTAAAACCAAGAGGGACAGTTTTCCTATGAAAGTACAGTTGTCTCTGGAATTTTTCTGGGGATCACCAGATTGTGATCAGGGGTTTGGAACAGGCTGTCTGCCTAATTCCCTCCCAGCTCTATTAACAGATCAGTGGTAGGAGTGGGGTAAGGGAGTGTTTCTAACTGTACTTTGGTTATGGTCTTTAGATCAGTTTTATCGAGACCTATTTGGCATTCTGGCTATCTCAATAAAAAGGAACATGCACAGATTACAGAAAAGTGGTGAGTTTACTTATCAGCAATTCAGAATACAATGGTAGCAGAGGATAATTTATGTTGAATTGTGTTCCCTCCCAAGTTTCAAGGCCATTTCAGGGTATGGCAAGCCACTACTATGGCTAGTCTGACTTTTAGAAATATGTTGGGCTTCTCTGTAAATTGGCTGTTTGGAATTTAGAAGCATAACAGTCCATAGAAATATTTTTGTCAAGTTTATATTTAGATGCCAGTTAGTTAACATGCAGCGTAACATTAGTTTCAGGTATACAGTCTAGTCATTAATCACTTACATACAACATCCAGTGCTCATCACAAGTGCCCTCCTTAATACCCATCACCCAGTCCATAGAAACATTATTAAAAATACTGACATAATTCCTAAGCTAGACCACTAACATCTATTTAACTCCCAGTGCAGTTGTAGTGTGGTATAATAGTATGACGAAACCAACAACCACTTACGTTTGGAAATGTGTTTGGAGTTCCAGTTACCTCCATTGTGGCCCTGGTTTCATGATCTGATATTTTCCCTCCACTCCCACCAACTCCACCACTTTCCCAGCTTGCCACAAAGAGACATTTACTCCTCCATCTCATGCTTGGAACTCTACATTTAGTTTTTGCTCTGGTCTTTTTCAGTTCTTTTCAAATGTTCGATGTGCCATCTTTCTATCAGTTCAAGGCCCTCATTCTCTCTCTCTCTCTGTGGTATTAAACTGAAGTCAGTACATCTGCATTAAGATTTCCAAATCTTTATTCATAATTAATATGGGCCTAAAGAATAAATCTATACATAAATGGAAACTTGTTAAAATAAAAATTATAAAATTACCACCAATCTAAAACCAAATGACAAAAACAAGGCCCTCATTTTTGCTGGTCACTCTAGCTGAAATGCTCCCTCATCCATACTTCTATTGGCTAACTCCTATTTGTTCTTCAGTGTGGGTGTCACCTTTCTGTAAAAACTTCCATGGTTCCTCCTTCTCATGCTTCAAGTTTATGTTAGGTCTCTGCATCTTAGCTAAAGAAGAGAGGATGACCAGTCTAGCTTCTACATTCACATGTACAGACAACTGCTGTTTCCACTGGCCCTTGGTGGTACTTGTTCCTAATGAGCACTGGCCCTGCAGAGATGTCAAAACGTGCTCTCCCACAACCCTGACAATGATGGTGAGATTCCTTCAGGGACTTCCATGTGTTTTTGAAGAAGGGTAACACCACCAGCACCAGTGCTAAGCTCTGCCACTCTTGGCTCCCAGGATTGGATCCTAGGGCTCAGTCTGTTAATTCACATGGATGGCCCCCTTCCTGAGAAATGAGGTCCCACAGACACTGGGTCATGATTGATCTGTACTATACCTCACAGATCCAGACTACTCTCTTCCTTCTTTTCCCAGGGACTTATATCTAGTGGTTGAGCAATGTATTAGTTTCCCAGAGCCACTGTAACAAATTAACACAAACTGGATGGCTTAAAGTAAGAGAAATTTATTCTTTCTTAGTTGGGGAGGCTGGAAGTTTGAAATCAAGGTGGCAGCGAGGCTACTGCTCCTTTCTAAGACTCTGGGGAAGAATCCTTTCTTGCTTCTGGCAGTTTCTGATAGCTGACAGCAATCCTAGGCATTCCTTGGCTTGTAGATATACCTCTCTAATATTTGCTTCTATCTTCAAATGACTTTCCGCCCCCCCCACCCCCACCGTGTCTATGTCCCTGTGTCCCAATTTCCCTCTTATAAAGACACCGGTCATATTGGATTTAGGGCCTGTCTTAATTTATCGTGACCTCATCTTAACTTGATTATAACTGCAAAGATCTTATTTCCAAATAAGACCACATTCAGAGGTTCATGGTGAACAAGAATTTTGGAGAGACTATTCAACCAAAAGTAAGCAGTTTCACCCTAAATGTTCAAAATCCAAACGGTCTATAACTGTTTTCCTCACAAAATGGCAATAACTCCCCATACTCTTATAGAAGGTTACTGCTAGTAGTTATAAAATGATTCATTCTCATAAAGGAGATTCCTCAAAAAGGCTGGGAGGTAAGGAGGCAACTAAGGTACAAAATTTAAGGAGGGGCTCATTCTCTGTGTCATGCAGGTACAGGGTTGTACTTATATGAGCCTTAAGTTTTGGGTATAGGTCTTTTCTTGCTTTACCCAAGTCCCAACCCTGTTCCCCAAGGCAATACAAGCCATACACCCATGAAAAATGGCAGTTGGGGTGAGCAACATTCCTGGCATCTTTGTGAATAGAAAGAGAAAAAAGTCTGTAGTTTTCATTGGTGGCATGTCACCCTGAGACATAATGATAACAAATGATGGGGTGATTCCTCTGTGTAAGCACTAAACTAAGGTCTTTTTATATAATTTATTCCTTGTAATCCCAAGAATATATTAATATCGCTGCCATATGATAGATGCAGAAATATAACTTCAGTTCTCTTAATTTCATATCACTTTGACCTCCATAGCACCTGACACAGCAGGGTGTTCAAAAAATGTTTGAATGAGAAATCCTGGAATATTTTTTTTTTTTTTTAAAGATTTTATTTATTTGACAGAGAGAGAGATAGCGAGAGCAGGAACACAAGTGGGGGGAGTGGGAGAGGGAGAAGCAGGCTTCCCGCGGAGCAGGGAGCCCAATGCGGAGCTCGATCCCAGGGCTCTGGGATCATGACCTGAGCCGAAGGCAGACGCTTAACGACTGAGCCACCCAGGTGCCCCAGAAATCCTGGAATATTTTGAAAAAGTGTATTTAGCTGATAACTAATCATAGTGGTTCTTTTTGTATTTGTCTGCTCAGGCTGCCATAACAAAATACCTTTGTCTGAGTGGCTTAAAGAAACTTACCTTGTCATAATTCTGGAGACTGGAAAGTCCAAGATCAAGATGCTGTCTAATTTAGTTTCTGGTTAGCACTTTCTTCTTGGTTTGTAGATGGTCATTTTCTCACTATGTACTCATATGGTCTTTCCTTTGTAAGAAACAAAGAGAAAGAGAGAGAAAGAGAGAGAAAGAGAGAGAGAAAGAGAGAGGGAGAGAGCTCTCTAGTGTCTCTTCTTATAAGGACACTAATCCTGTTGGGTTAGGGCCCTACATTTATGATCTCATTTAACTTTAATTATTTCCTTACTCCAAATATAGCTGCAAGGGGGTTAGGGCTTCACCATATAAATTTTGTGGGGACACAAACATGGAGTCTGTAATGCTCTGTGTCAGATGTTGTTATGGACAATAGCATGTAGAGATGAATGAGGCATCATCCTGTTCTTAAGGAGCCTAGAATCCATTGCAGCCGTTCCCAACTTGAGGGACAGGGAAGGAACATTAGAATTACCTGTGGAGCTTCTCCCAAACTAACAGGCAGTCACTTTAGGAACCACTAGATTTCTCATCTTACAGCTTGTTTATTTCCTGAGCTCCAAGTGACCTGAGTGCCCAAACCATGAAAATGCTGTTATGCAAATCTCCCTCCCTGTCCAATAATTGAGCTGTGCCTAAGGGCTATGTAACAACCTCAAATTGTGCTATTTCCTTAATAAAAAAAAAAAGAGAGGTATTTCAGAACATCCTTCCTCTGAAATTCCTCTGCATTAATTAAACTTTATTGTGTAAAGTGATTTGATGATTAATTAAAAAACTAATAAATTATTAATATTCTAATAAATAATAATATTCAGTATATGCTAATGATGACTCACATTTATAAACGATTCAATTTTTTAACACCACCTCTATAATTTATTACAAAATCTAATGAAAAACACTACCTACAAGGAAGTCCACATTTTGATTGTGCTTTCATTTTAGTCTATATCCCTGATTCACTTTTCTTTGCAAAGGAACTAGTAAGTTTATTATATTGATTAAGTCACAGAGAGAGAGAGAGAGAGAAGTGGGACTTATTTCATGTGTCTAAGAATCTTTCTCTTCAGATCTAGGAGGAGTTTGGAGGGAATGGCCTTCCTGAGTTCCCATTTAGCTTCCTAGAATCATAAACAATTCCTTAGACTCCAAGTTTTATAGACTATAATACGTCAACATCTAACACAATGCCTAACACAGAGGAGACGCTAAAAAATATTTGTTGAATGAGTGAATAAGCAAATAGCAAATTTGCTATTTAGCCCTCTTCTTTCTCTGTCCTGCTATTTCTCCAGTGTTGGTATGAAATGGGCTGTTCTCCCAGTAGGAGAAATAGAAATTGTTCAATGGCTTTAGAATAGGGCCTAAAAATGATTACTTTCATTATATAGGGAGATCTAAAATGTGTGATAATAAATGTGTATATACATGTTATAAATACATGTATATATTATATACATATAAAATAAAATATTATATATAAAATATATTATATTGAAATTAAATTTCTTCATTTAGAGTTAATCTTTTATTATATTACAGATTGGTATCTATTAACAATAAAGTTCAAGAATGCTGTCCTAGCATGTTTTCCCACAAAAATAACTCTCTAACTACTGGACAGAAATGAAACGTTTTAGTGGAAAATAGTATGCAAGTACAGAACACTGACTTTTCTTTTTTGGGGGGCTGGGAGGGCAGAGAATATAATTGGTTCAGATTTTTTTTTTTAAAGATTTTATTTATTTGACAGAGAGAGACACAGCGAGAGAGGGAACACAAGCAGGGGGAGTGGAAGAGGGAGAAGCAGGCTTCCCGCTGAGCAGGGAGCCTGATGCGGGGCTCCATCCCAGGATCCTGGGATCATGATCTGAGCCGAAGGCAGACTCTTAACGACTGAACCACCCATGCACCCAGGTTCAGATATTAATACACTGCCACTGCAAGGAGTAAACTTTATTTGCTTCCAAAATGTACTTTTATTACTTAGCAGATTCAACCTGTATTTAATCAGATTGCTAAATATTTCTTCTTATAATGGTGTTAGAAAGATAATAATGTCCTTCCTCAGGCAGGAAGTATTTGCAGGAAAACATACATAGTTATAACATGTTTTTTAATAATTGGACAGGATTTTCCCATCACTCACCCCATAGGTCCTAGAAATATTTTAAATAGAACCACAGATTGACTTTACCTTAGACTTAACATCTATTGCTAAGAAGACATGCTAGAAACTAGAAAGGCAAAAATTGTTTTGTTGCCAATCAGTGATGTTTCAATTTAAACTTAAGTTGTTTGGTACATAAAGTGCCTGAGTTACTGCTAGTGGTTGATGGGGGTTGCTTTTCAAGTGCTAAACTGTAAAACTATTTTATATAGCTGAAAGATATGGTAATTTTTTTCTCACTGATTCGGAAAAAAAAGTAGTTTAAAAAATAAACTCTGAAGTTGCAGAGTTATTTCTGTGGGAATGAAGAAAACAAGTTAGGATATTAAGTATTAAAAAATTCACACTCTGAATCTCGAAGCAATTGTAAAAATGTATTCATATTCCTAGGTGGTGCATTTTCTTTCTTTCTCTCTCTCCTTTTTTTTTTTTTTTTTTTTTTGTATAATGAGATGCACCAAATTTATTTGGGTTAAGTAAAATTCCCCACTTTCAAATGTATGCTGGGAGGAAGCTTGTCTTCTATGTTAATGTTAAAAAGGCTAGCAAAAGCAATTTTGTGTTTTGAGAGACCTTTCAGCTTTACTGTGACTATATAAAGAATGAGAGGAAGATGATGGTAGTGATTTGACTGGGATTGCCATTGCTTGCTGGGGGAGCAGTAGCGATTGTTATTCCTTGGTAAAACTGGACAGAATTAAATCCTGCTTCCTGTCCTCCCACCTTTTGTTCTGATTTTCCCAGGGTACAATGCAGAACTCAGGAAAGCATTTGAAATATTTCAGACTCCAGTATCTGGTGCCTTAGAAGAGCTGTGTCCTTAAAGACTTGTTTTGGAGGAAGCATTGAAGGGTGTGAGTGTAGAAATCTCCTGTGAAAATAAAAACACTTTAGAGATACTATCTCTTTTGAACATGGGCCCTAGGTAGCGCCAAAACAGCAAGGAAGGTTTGTTCTCCTTTCCCATGAGCACTTATTGAGAACCCATCATGCACCAGTTGTGGTGGGATGGGATAGGGAGTGCAATTACTAAAGTTTAGTCTCTTTTTCCAAGGAGGGGTGGGGCAGGAATTTATCTGTGAATATGTGAAAAGCAGAAATAAGACTGTAGGGAGATCTGGGGCTTGAGGCAGTGGAGAATGCCTGCCAAATCCTTCAAATTCAGTTGTTTACCAATATTGTGCTGACCAAACAAACTACTCAGTGGCATGATTTTTTACCCCTGGGCTGGCTATTTGCAACCTTTCATAGAGGGGCATGGGACAAAATAGTCAAGCAACCAACTCCAATACAATGTAACATGCGTTATAGTAAATACGTTTAAGATGAACTGCTATGGAAGCAGAGAAGAGGCAATATTTAGTTCTTTCTGAGGATATTGGACACGATCCCAGAAAAAAAATGACATATGAACTTTGTTTCTGTTTTGAAACTAGTATTTGTTGAGGGCTGACTGTGTCAGACAGTAGGCATATATTATCACATATGATAGAAAGGAAGGACGGGTTATTCCAGAGGGAGGGGAGAGTCCAAACAAGAGACAGGGAAATTTCAATGTGTGTTTTTCCTGCAAATGCCACTGACATTCTGGGGAGAGTAGAGAACACAAACTTGGAGTCATGTTGCAAATGTTTTTAATGTCATTCTACGCAGAGCTTGGTCACTTAGCAGCCTCAGGAAGTAATTGCATTACTTGGGGAGAGAGTGTAGAGGAAGAAGACAAATGTGTGGAGAGCAGGACCTTAAAAAGTGGCCAGAAGGCAGAGGAAAGTAACCCATTTTAGATGACTGAGAAGGAACAATTAGCAGGATAGAAGGGACACCAAGGGATAGTTTAGCTAAGCTAGCTTCCATTAAAATCTCCATGGAGAGAGAGATGCCAGCTTTTCTGGCCCTCCCAGTCAAGGTGCCAGACATGTGAATGAAAATGCTGTCTTGTATTTTCCAGGGCTTGTGTGGTAGCTCTGCTCCATGAATTCATCAAAAACACAACATTCTTGCCTCACTGCCTTACTATTTCTAGGATACTGCCTTCATCTTCATCATTCAAGATGGTGGTATGATGTTCCTGGAAGGAAGATGGAGGAAGGAAGGAAGAAGAAACAAAGACCATATCTCAGCTGTCTCTTAAGGTAGGTTCCTGCAAAATTAATGTAGGTTCCTATACAAAAATTCTAATTATGTCTCATTGGTCAGAACTTCTTCACATGGCCATACACACCTGTAAGGAAGACTGAGAAATATAATATTTATTCAGAGAAACAATGTATCCCATACAAAATTCAATTAAAGATAAGCAGCAGTGGTCTCTCTTATACCCAAGCAATGATATTGGGGAAATCAGGATTTCATTTACATTCAAGTATTCTTAGAAAAGAGTAGGGCTATAAGGGAATTTTAGCAGTTTGTAGATCAAAAATTAAAAAAAAAAAAAAAGTTGTTTCACTTTCGTACCATTATCCCAAATCATAAGAATTTTTGTTGCCTATCTATCTTACTGTAAAACTTCCTAATATTTCCAGATGTTTCTCTCCCTAATATTCCTGAAGCTCTCCAGGGGAATACATAATGTTCATGAACCTTTTCCTACCATTTCTCCCATGCTGCTTCCTGCTGTTGGGGAACAGAAACTGATGCCCTCCTTGAGGGCAGACACCATATTGACCACTCTTTCTGAGACCTCCATGCCACCATTAGAGGATCTAGAAATCTACGTTCTGTATTCCTTCCTGCCATGGATGTCATTTGATTTGTCCCAGAAACAATAGCTTCATGAGTGGCAAAGTCTCTTTCAATTCAGAGCTCATGCTGCCATGGCCCATAAAGTATACTCATATTACCAAAATTAGTTGTGCTACTAGTAATTGAATTTTCAATGGTCTATGTGGGGAGAACCAGAACTCTCAACTCACCCATAGCTTAGATAAAGAGACATACTCATGCTTTCAAACTCCTTCTATCTTCTATGCTATGTTCCCTCCCAGGTGTCTTATTGCTCTTAGTTGGATTCCAGGCCCTTACCAGTTCATTGACTTATCTTTGCATGTCAGTGGAGAGGGGTCATGGACTCAGATTCATTTCCCCTTTTTCTTATAAGTCTTATTTGTTATGTATTCATTTGTTTTCACAAATAATTGCAAAGAAGAAGGCAGGCTGCTAACCTGGCAGCAACCAGTGATGAAATAAATGCACCTGGGTATACTGGGAAAGGCATAATAGAACTCCATAGGTAAGCAGAGTTTAAGCCCTGGGCCCATTTTGTGCCCTATGACATTAGTCATAGAATATTTAATAGGAGTTAGAGCAAGGGGCTAGAAAAGAGCAGTCAGCAAGAAGTAGTGTGGCCAGGGAAAGAAAGGTCTGTGACAGGGGTGGGTTGTGATGGATACAGACAATGGACTGGAGGAACATCTCTTTTGCCTGGTGATTATGCATCATGAGAAAAGAGATGGCATTTGGGAATGGGAGCAGGGTCATCAGAAAGTAGAGAATACCACTGACAGAAAAATTGGGAGGGCTCCTGAGTTTGATTTCCTTCCTTGTTTTTCCCCAAGGCCAGTAATACATATAAGCATTTTGAAACTATTCCTTAAAGTATTTTTAATGATTACAATTCATGATTAGTTCAACTTCAATGTCAGTTCTAAAGAAATGACAGTTTTCTTGTGCTCTAAAAAAAAAACTATGCTATTAATTAACTACTTTTGAATATATTAGCTTTATTCTGGAGTGATGTTAGAAATTCTCCCACCTCCAAGTATTTTCTTCTGTAAGTGTCCATTGTCTGTGTCTTGAGTCTTTAGAATTTTAACATTTTAATAGGGGTTAATAGCAGAGAAGTTAATTACATTACATTATGGAATAAAGGGATTGAACATGATTTCATTACTACTTCCACATATGATGGAATGGTGAACAACAGAACTTACCTCTTATTTTGTGGCTAGAGAAGGAGGAGGAGGAGAGTATTAGCAGAACAAGGTATCCCAAAACATGATTATGGACAACTGGTGACTGCTAGCATGATCTCTACAACTGGGGGAGGGTTTCTTAACAGGACCACAAAGTGCAGCAATAGGAAATCCAATATTCCCTGAGATGATATATCTCAGTCCAGGCAGGCAGCCCTGGGAGAACTGGCTCCAAGAAGGGGAACTAAGGACATAGGTATCAGAACTACAATTCTGAGGAGGGTTCGTAAGAGCAAGGCACTAGGGGGTCCTTGGAGGATACTAAAAGAGAAACTTAAATATACAGAACAAAGTAAGCAGGATAAGGTCAGGGCTTGAAAGAACCATGAACTGAATTCATCTGTAAAGTTCTCCATAGGTTCTAGAGGGAGTCATCATCAAGTACAGGGAATTGGAGCTCATTCCAATTCTTGAACCTTGGGGGGATTCCATTTTGCTTGACTGCTACTTAACCATATTCACTGCTACTTAACCATAAGCACCCTCAGACTTAAAACTGACAACACATTCTCCCATGTCTCTTCTCTCACTATGTGATTGGGCAGCTGTGCTGAAAAAAAAAGACTAATGAATATACTAGTAATTATTATTTGAATGTAAGACTATGCTAAATACATCATACCTATTGCCTTGTTTAATTCTTAAATCTTTAAACTATGTACATATTAGGAAATTGAAATAGAGGAATAGAGGAATTGGGAAATTGAAATAGAGGAATTTGGAATTGGGTCATCTTTCTTGAAGGCTCTTAGCACTTAAAGTTTTTATATATAAAAATACTATGTGCCCTGACCACCCCCCCAAAAGAAAGTGGGCAGTTTCTTACCCTACCTCCTTTACAATCATTCAATTAATGAAATGTTTGACATTTGACATTTTTGAGACTTCCTTGTGTTGATTATAGCTCATTAATAATTTACAAGAGGAAGTTCCCTAGTACAGCTGTGCTTTGGACATCTCCTGTGGGAGATGATACAACATCATAGATAATTATATAGCCCTCAGCTTCCCATAGATCTTGGCTTAAATCAAGTTTTTCATTATATCAGATGTGTGTCCTCAGGAAAGCCACTCATCTTCTCTAAGCCATTTTCCTCATCCATAAAATAGGGATAATAAATAAAATAGAGTTATTTTGAGGATTAAATGAGATCATGTGTATAAGGAGGCATGGTCCCTGCTTCATGCAGCTTAAAGTCTAGTACGGGTGGATAAACAGACAAACCAATAAAACCAAAACAAAAATGAAAACTATCCATAAGAAATATATTAATAAATTATAATGTTTTATGAAAAAAATAACAATTTTATTTGAAGCATAAAGGTGTCAAGGTATATGATTTAAATTGTACTCATACTTTTTCTTAAATACAATGGGAAGTTCTTGAAGGCTTTTAAGAAAAAGTGACATCAGAGATTTTCACTTTAAATTGTGGCTGCCATGTGGAGAATGGATGGAGGAGGGAGGAAGGCAAAAAAGGACAAATGCTGGGAGGCCGGGTAAGCAATCAGAATGATAAGAAGATGTAGATGGAGGGCACCTGGGTGGCTCAGTCGTTAAGCGTCTGCCTTCGGCTCAGGTCATGATCCCAGGGTCCTGGGATTGAGCTCCACATCGGGCTCCCTGCTCTGCAGGAAGCCTGCTTCTCCCTCTCCTACTCCCCCTGCTTGTGTTCCCTCTCTCGCTGTGTCTTTCTCTGTCAAATAAATAAATAAAATCTTTAAAAAAAAAAAAGATGTAGATGGATTTAAGTAATATTTTGGAAGTCAATTTAACAAGACTTTATAATGGACTAAATATAGGAGTCAAGGAGAAGTGGTAAGATATCAAGGACAATTCTCAGATTTCTGGCTTTAGCAGTACAGAGATTGGTAAATCTAGAGAAGGAACAGATTTAGTGTGGGAGAAGGATGATCAAGAGATCAGTTGTGGAGAGGCTACATTTTAGGAACATGTGAGCTATTTAAGCAGATGTAGAGAATAGGCAGCAGGCTCTCATGTCTGAGGTCTGTACTGGGCATGAACATTCAGGAAGCACCAAATCTGTATGATTTCATAGCTATGGGAAAGGATGAGATCATTGAAAGAGTGTGTAGAGAAGAGGGTGGAAAAATTAGCCCTAAAGATACCCAATATTTGAAGGTAGAGGAGCTATTAAAAGAATAAAAAGTTCTTAAGAGTGACAAAAATAGAAAATGAAGGTTTATTGTCTGTATGGCACAATTTTATACTTCAATAGAAATTTTAATTTTCTACTTTTTCTTACCTAGTTGTATTACTTTTCTAATGAGATGAACATTTCTAGGTAGAAATTATGATTCTTCCTCCTTTGGTGCTTTATATTGCCAGAGTCCAAGAAATATTTTTGATTGATTTGAGAAAAAGAGATGATAAAATGAAGATTCTAACTTACATCAGAACACTGAAAGTCATTTTTCCTTACGTATCAAATGCTTATGGTCTTTAATGGACCATTAAAAAGGTTTTATCTCATCTCTTTGCATAAGCAAGAAGGAAACTTTTCATAGCAAAACCATTTTATTCCTTGTCTACTTAAATCAGATATCTTATTTGTTAGTCGATTAGGGCCATTCAATTGCAATAAAGACTCTAAATCAGAGGTTGACAAAATAGGCAAGTATCTGATTATGTTTCTGGACTTATTCAATGGCTAATCAAAACTATAATCTTTACTTGATTATGTGTAAGAGGGGTAATACTTCAGTTTTCTATCAGTTAATCATGAAATAAAAAAAAAAATCCGTTAAAATACTTCATAGCCTTTATACCACCTGCCCACAGGTACAGTAATTACTGAAAGGCAAAAAGAAGAGTGGGGAGAAAGATTATTTCTAAGACAATTTTAGTTTTAATACTTACTTAAGTTATGGCTGCATGATTGTCGAGACAGAGATCTACAGAGTAAATGAAAGAGTTTTGGTGGAAGATGACACTTAAGTTTAAAAGTAAGAAACATAGGTAGTTGTGTTTATCATCTGACTGTGGTGATGCTCTCACCTCTGATTTCCATGTACTTAACTGGGGAACTGGACATTCATGGGATGAGCCTTTTGACCAAACAAAAACAAAAACAGTGCCCCCCCCAACAAAAATAAAAAATCTTGTTCTTTGGATAACAGCTATTGTATTGTTTTGGGTGGATTCATGTAAATATTTAGTTATGTATTTATTTGAGAGAAAGAAAGAGCTTGAGTTGGGGGTTGAGGGGCAGAGGCAGAGGTAGAGAGACAATCTCCAGCAGATTCCCAGCTGAGCGCTGAGCCTGATGAGGGGCTCAATCTCATGACCCTGAGATCACGACCCGAGCTGAAATCAAGATTCTGATGCTTGGCCCACTGAGCCACCCAGGCACCTCTTTATTGAAGGTTTTTGAACAGTGCACGTACAGCTTCCAAAAAGCATGTATGTATATATTCATCCTTTCATTCATTCAACAGATATTTATCGAAGATTTATAAGTATTGATATATGCATAAGTATATATGTATATACACATGTCATGCCATGTATTATATATGAAACACATATATGTGTATGTGTGATGTATTACATATGTAGTATGTACATATATGTACATGTAATATATTATAATTATAGGATACATGTGTGTGCATTCATACACACATATGTTCCCTAGGATAACCAGAAACTACTAAAAATGATTTTCAGTTAGATTATCTGCACACCAAAGATTTTTTAGGGAAACAGCTTAAATAATTTTTTTCTCTATTTTATTTTTTCAATCTTATAATTTTATTTACTTATTTTTCTTTTTCCAAATTTTTATTTAAATTCCAGTTAGTTAACATACAGTGTAGTGTTAGTTTCAGATGTAGAATTTAGTGATTCATCACTTACATACTTACCTTCCTTTCTTTTTTCCCCGTCTCTCCTCCTTTCATTTCCAAATTTCCCAATGATACATGATATAATAGACGTTATTGTCTAATTTACAGAATATGCTTCTACTTTTTCATTTTAAATATGAGTTTAAAAAATATTTGCTATAATAGGGATATCATAGTGGTTCTGGATCCAGAATATCTGAGTACAACTTCCTAGCTGATGAACAAGTTTTTCTGAGTCTTTGTGACTCAGTTTCCTTGTCTGCAAAATAGAGATAATAATAGCGCTGATTCTGAAGGGTTGTGAAGACTAATGAGTCTTTTTTCCAGTGCTACCCAGGGAGGGGTCTGTACGGCATTGTTGCATTGTTTTGCGTTTCCGTCGTAACTTAAAGGGAAACTTTCACAGTGTCTGGAGCCCTTGATGTCCTACAAATGAAAGAGGAGGATGTTCTCAAATGCCTTGCAGCAGGAACCCCCTTAGGTGGCACCATCCTTGATTTCCAAATGGAACAGTACATTTACAAAAGGAAAGATGATGGCATCTACACCATATATCTGAAGAGAACAGGGAGAAGCTTCTGTTGGCAGCTCCAGCCATTGTTGCACTGAAAACCCAGATGATGTCAGTGTCATATCATCCAAGGATACTGGCCAGCGAGCTGTGCTGAAGTTTGCTGCTGCTACTGGAACCACTCCTATTGCTGGCCACTTTATTCCTGGAACATTTACTAACCAGATCCAGGCAGCCTTCCTGGAGTGGGGACTCTGGTGGTTCCTGATCCCAGAGCTGACCACCAGCCTCTCACAGAGGTGTCCTGTGTTAACATGCCTACCATTGCTGTGTAACATACTGTCCTCTGTGCTATGTGGACATTGCCATCCCTTGCAACAACAAGGAAGCTCACTCAGTGGGTCTGATGTGGTGGATGCTGGCCTGGGAAGTTCTGCACATGTGTGGCACCACCCATGGGAGGTCATGCCTGATTTCTACTTCTACGGAGATCCTGAAGAAATTGAAAAGGAAGAGCAGGCTGCTGCTGAAAAGGCTGTGACCAAGGAGGAATTTCAGGGTGAAATGGATTACTCCAGCTCCTGAATTCACTGCTATTCAACCTGAAGTCACAGACTGGTCTGAAAGCATGTAGGTGTCCTCTATGCCTACTCAGCTGTTCCCTACTGAAGACTAGAGTGCCCAGCCGGCCACTGAAGACTGGTCTGCAGCTCCCACTCCTCAGGCCCCTGAATGGGTAGGAATAACCACTGAGTGGTCTTCAGGTGCTCTTCCATAGAAACAAACAAAATGGAAATAAGGTTGATGGAAAATAAACAGTTTCTAAAAACAAAACAAACAACAACAACAAAACACATATAAAGTGACTAGAACAGAAACTAAGGGCTCAGTGCACCAATACATGTTAGCTATTTCTATTTTCCTTCTAATCTCTCTTGTTAAAGATCTTTTTTTGTTGTCATTTTAAAATATGTAATTTGGGTTCAAATTTATTAATTGTTCTAGTGAATCTCTGTTTCCTTTTTACCTGCTCTGTATTTTTTCCTTTGGAAAAATTCTGTCTTAAAAGAGCCAGTTTTCCTACTTATAAATTCATCTAATTATCACTTTGCCTAAAATAAAACCCCCTTGAGAGTTTTTATATTCATTTAATAGCTCCTCATTTTTGCCATATTTTAAAGTATATACAATCTTTTAAATTAATGTACCTAAATATTTACTATGACAAATAGCTGTAGAAAATTTTAAAAAAAATCACATTTATAGCATTTTGTGCTTTAGGAGACTGTCTTATATCCCTTCGGTGATTCTTCCTATTTTTGTCCATTTTCATGACTTAAAAACACTTTTTCCTAAAAAAACATTGCATTAATATAGCATATTTCTAATATTAACTACCTATTATGTGAAATATTTCATATAAAATATATAGTTTCTAAGATGCTTGAGTTACATAATTTATTATATAGCTTTCACAAAATAATACAAAATAGAGTATTACAACTCTCTTTGAAGCACTAGTGCAATTTAGTCTATAAATCTGAGCATAAATACTCTCTCTAAATTATTGCACATTATAATCCTGTATTATTTTATGAATTAGAGATCTTTTTAAAAATCCGAGTTTAATGAAATTGTAATCCATTTCTCACTTCTTTGATATCTTTGATTAATGTCAATTTCTCACTAAACAGAAGCTAGTATTTGGTTGATTTATAAGCATTTAATGTATACACCAGACATACAGAACATAGAAAATTAGCATTAATTTTCAAAAACTAATCGCAGAAGATAGAATATGAAATATGTTTTACAAAACTGTCAGATTTGATAGGCACTTGTTATTAGAAACAGATTTTTGAGATGGGTTTCTTAAAACACTGATAAAAATTCAGTTTTCAATATTGAATAAAATATTAAAATATGCCCCACAAGAATATACACGATGCCACCATTCATGTAATGCTGGAAAGTAATGATTTTGTGCATTTGTAGTTAAGTATTCATATTGGAAGTCCCTTAATAAAAATATACTATAAAATTTCCTCAGATAACATAAAGATGACAGGAAAAATACTGGTCTCCAAAATGACCACAAAAAAGACATTGAATTTAAGAAGAGTTATGTGTTAGACAATGAGACGTAGTTTAGCTTTTAAAACAGTTTATTTTGAGAGCTATGCTTAGAAATAGACTTTTTCAAAACCAAATATTCAAAGAATGTTTTACTGAAATTTGTTTGTGACCAATTCAGGAATTCATTAGAAGGTGAGATCCTTGAGGATAGGATTTTTGTCTGTTGTGCCCTACTATTTCTCCAGCACCCAGAAGAGGATCCGAAGCATAGCAACAGCTCATAGACATTTATTGAATGAATGAATACATGAAATTATTAATAATCATATTGACATTTTTTCAGGCCAAACTTATTGGAGCAAACTTAAATGCAATAGAACTTTGGGATCTCGACGATACGGTGGTCTGAATATTAACGCTGATCCAAAAAAATGCATAAGGAAAACTTTGATCCTGTCCTTCATTAATCCCTGAGCAGATGCAGGATATATTCCAGTTAGGTTTGTGTCCTTGTAAGGTGAGATTTTTATGAAAATGCTGTGTTATAAAACCCTACCTCTACTGTTAAGGCATAGGGGTTGGTTTTAAACTAACAACACAAAAGAAGTCCAGGGGCTAGAGAGGAAACTCGTTGCCCCTTGTAGCTGTCAAAGTCTAAATGAGAGAATTAACCTTTAAAGAAGATTTATTATACTTTAAGCATCCATTCTTCCACACAGTCTTAAACCTATTCCTTTATTAATTGCGCCAGCATAGAGCTAACCCCTGTAACTGTGAACTAGCTTCACCTCTTTGGTAGAATTGGGGTTTATCATGATGATATTGGCTTATATCTAAGAGTACTACAAGAAATGGCCCTAAAATATTGTAACTGTGTTTTTGGTATGTTTGTTATGGCTAAATATTTTATTATATTGTATGAGGGGATTTTGTTTCAGTTTTCATGTCAGGACTAGCTGCTTTTATCTAATGGACCCTATAAATTGCTTGATGGATCAGCTGCCATGATTGCATTTTTATGTTCTCTGTTAGCTTAGAGATAAACTCCTAGACCACCTATTGCAATGCAATTATTTTGATCTCAGTGTATACTTGTGTGTGTTTGTGTGTGTGTGTGTGTGTGTGTGTGTGTGTGGTTTTGGCATTAGCTTTACCTCCAGCAACATTTTATGCCTTGTCCTTATTTTGCTTTCTTCTTTCTTAAACACATTAAATTATATTATTTTAATAAAATATACCTGTCCTTATAAAGCAAATTTAATCAATTTTAAAGAAGGTGGGATTATCAATTATAGATTAATCAATAAAAACAAATTAAGCAATTTTATTTTACAAATTAGGAATGAAGTAAATTAAGAGAAATGATTGGGTTATAAATGGCTTTGCAAATGGCAAGATGATTTCATCATTATTAAAAAGCACCAAATACACTATGAAGAATAGCTCTTCAAAATATAATATCCTATGGGGAAAGAACTTTAAAATACCTCTTAATTTTATTTATTTGCAGTTCAAACCTATTCTGATAATGAAGGTAAGTGTAGAGAGGAAGGAAAGGCAATGCCAAAGAAATAAATGAATAAATAGATGGATAGCATCAATATAAGAAAGAGATAAAGATCTTTGAGGACTTTTAGCTGCCCACTATGTGATCCTCAGTGCATTCTGAGATCTTGGATATCCCTAGGGTATAAATGATGTCAGAATCAGGCATCCGAGGAACACTTTCCAGGTTGATGGGGAAGATGGTTTTTGTTTTGTTTTTTTTAAAGATTTTATTTATTTATTTATTTATTTATTTATTTATTTATTTAGAGTGTGAGCAGGGGGAGGGGCAGAAAGAGAGGGAGAGAAGGAATCTCAAGCAGATTCTCCACTAAGCGCGAAACCCTACCCAGGGCTGGATCTCATGACCCTGAGGTCATCACAACCTGAGCCAAAATCAAGAATCTGACACTTAATGGACTGAGCCACCCAGGCACCCTGGGAAGGTGTTGTTGAAAAGATTTGTCACAGCCACTAATGTCTGAATCGCTCTTCTGTCTATGATCATGTGTCATCACACTAGACTTCAGGTTTCTGAATTCTCATGATGTGACTCTTTTGGTCATCTCAGGAACCCTATTATTCCCCCTTAATTACCTGCCCAAATACCACCTCCCAGAATAGGGGTTCAATCTGATTACTGAAGCCTGGGCACATCCACGGATATTATCTTAGCCTCATATTCTGTGCAGGACAGATGAGACTAGATATGCGGATGTTGAAAAGGCCTAAGGATAATCTGTCTGCCTGAGTCAGCAGAAGGATCAGTCTTTCACGCCCTAAGGGAAAGCTTGCTTAGTGAGGCAGGTCGTAAATGGCCGGGGAGGTTTTTGCGGGTTGTATTTCTTTGGGCCTGGAAGGCAGATGACCTTAAGATTCCTGAGAAGGTTCTAAATAAGTAGTATATTACAGCTTTACTATACCAAAATCCCCTTTTCTTCCTAAGCACTCAACCAGACACTCCTCATTTACTGAACTCATAAAATTTCCACTAATGGATGGAACTAATTGTTCCCTAGTTTCAGACCTGGGTTCTGCTGCCTCTACTTTTTACTATTATAAGTAGGATTGGGGCCAAATCATTACAGATGGTGCCAAGGTGTCCAATTATGCACTTGAGAGGTCAGGGAGTGCCTTTTTTCCCCTTCTAAAACATACAAATCAATTTATATCTTAAAAAGAGTTTGGTTTGAAGTGCTACATAAAGCCATGGTGTTTTCTTCAAGTTTTGCTTTCTCTCGATTTAATAAACTCTCTGGTATGAAGCTCCGGTAACATTAAGAAATAATATTGATTCAATGGTCTTGGAGTCCTTATCATAGAAAACCATTTCTTTGGATTTGTTCATTTGTTAGGTTTTTTTCCTCCCAATTTTAAAGTAGGGAAGAAGGGAAAATCATTAAGAATATCAGCATTTAAGCACACCATTGCTCAAATTTTGAATTTTGACATGAAGTAGAACAGTGCTTCCAAGCAAGGAGGCTGAAAGGAAGAGAAGTGGTACGAACATAATCTGAATTACCCAGAGAGCTTTGAAAAATATAGTATTCATTTCCTTTATTTCTTATGATTTGAGTGAGAGAAATGAGGAAAAGAATGGTAGCAGTGAGCAAGTACTTCTTGTGTACTCCCATTTTCTGGTTGGAAAACATTTGACACTTTGAGATAAGATATTAGCTAATTTACAGATATTGTTTGTGCTGGGCCTTGACTTGTTTGCTTTGAAATCCATTCGTGTTTACTTAGTATCACTGGATGCAGAGTTTGGTGGGGGAGAAGCAATTCCATGGTTTCAAATTCCTCCAGGTAAACTTGGCGGTTGGGCTCCAATAACCTGCTGCCTCTAGGCCTCCTGCTGCGCTGCCAGTCCTCGGGTTGCATCACCATCCCATTTGGCTTTCAGCTCTTTCATCACCTGGGGAACCAATTCCTTGTATTAAGTTTCTTCTGTTTTAAATATTATTTTCCTGCTTCAAACTAAATGATATACTTTATACTTTATGATATACTCCCAACTTCCTTAAACAAGATAGTATATTTACTGGCTCTCATAACTAAAAGACAAAGCACTGTAGTTTGATTTGGAGGTCTAATTATATTACCAGACATAATCTGACTGGGTGATTTCTTGTTTGTTTTGTTCCCTCTGGATTGACATCATTCTCAATTTTAGTATCACTTTATCATAATGGAAATTCCAAAAGAACAAAGAACTGACTTTCCTAATAACTACCAACCTCCTGGAGGCAGCAGGTCATGGCTGCTGGATCAGTTCCCCGGGTTCTGCCCACGTCAGTGATGAAGCTTCTGTCATCCCAGTGGCTCCACCTCCTGTTCAGTCCGTAGAGCCAGGCTCTATCCTGTCCTTTTCGAGTTTCTATGCTTTTTGACTTCATCAGAGTCAAAGATCAGAGATGCTTCTCTCTCTCTTTTTAAAGATTTATTTATTTATTTGAGAGAGAGAGCCAGGGGGAGGAGCAGAGGGGGAGGAAGAAAGAGAATCCTCCAGCAGACTCCCCACTGAGCATGGAGCCCAATGCGGGTCTCCATCCCAGGACTCTGAGATCATGACCCAAGCTGAAACCAAGAGTTGGACACTTAACCGACTGAGCCACCCAGGTGCCCCAGAGATGCTTCTCTTTGAAGGTGTTGACTGAGCTTGTTATGTAATTTATGAAGTTCAGACAAAAACCTTAGGAAATGAAAAGAACTGCATTTCCTAATGGTCACTACTGGCTTATAATGAACACATAACCCATAAGGCAATGAAATAAGTGAATAACCACTTTGTTTTGAAATTTAAATAGGGGCCTTGTTAATTATCCATCCCTAGGTAGAAATCTAAGTTGTTTAAACCTCAGTGTAATATGCATTCACAAAAAGACCTCAAATCTGAAAGAAAACTAGAGTTTTCTTTCTAGAGCAATAAGACTGGTAAGATTTTAGGGACCAATAAATAGCACTCTTCTCTTAGTCTCTTGAGTTCTGAGCAAATTTATGTGAATAAACTAAAGAGAAAGATAGAGAATAGAATATAATTTTTCTTATTGGAAAGGCTGGAATGGTCTTTCTACAGCAGACACACTCACTGAGTGCTATTGCTTTATACTTCCGAGTTCCCAAACAGAATGAGATGGCTCTTAAGAATTGCTTCTAGAAAGTAGGTCTTGGTCCTGACCCATGTGTGGTTGCCCCCCTGGAACAGAAACAGAGAAAAATGCATTCATCCAGTTAATCCAGAGACAGGAGAAAGGGCTCAAGTTTAGTGTGCTCAATTTCCTTTCAGTTCCACCAATGAGTCAGTCTCACCTTTGGGAGTGAGTAGGAATTACCAAGTAGGTAGAGGATTTTATTTTCTAGGCTCAGGCTAGAATATTTGGAGCAGAAATGATTCCCAGAAATTGGTCTCTTTCCAAATACCTATAAAACATGTGTAATATTTTTTGATTTAAGAAAGTTTATCATTGGATAAAAGCTTCATAAATTTAATATATTAAAATGTAAAACACATAACACATGACTCCAAAAAAGTCAACATAATGATTATCACTTAAGTGAGTCTTCGATACCAAATCTTTAGTGGACTTAGCATAAAAAAATGATTGTGGATAATAGATCAGGCCATTAGTATTACTGTCTGGTGTTTGTAAAAAGCACAAAATTGTAGAGCTTTATTCTAAAAGCATGGTATATCAATCAAAAGAAATTATTTTCCCATTAAATAGTACTTCTTTTCCCACAGGAAGTTTAATATGATTTTACATAACTAATGACACTAAAACCTACATTCATGAAGTAGAGGGGCAAGGCTTTTGGTTGGGTAAGTACAACAGAAACCAGAAAGAAAGAATCTTTAAGATTCTGCTTTCTTCTGCAGGGATAATAGGCAGAGATTAAGGCACAACTCTTAAGACATTTTAATTTCTTCACAGAGATTTCTGGAAAAAAAATTTTTAAAGATTTTATTTATTTATTTGAGAGAGAGAGAGCATGAGAAGGGGGAGGGTCAGAGGGAGAAGCAGACTCCCTGCTGAGCAGGGAGCCCAATGTGGGACTCGATCCCGGGACTCCAGGACCATGACCTGAGCCAAAGGCAGTCACCCAACCAACTGAGCCACCCAGGTGCCCCTGGAAAATGTTTTAACTCCCAAGAATGATTGCCATAAAATTAAAGATGCTTGACAGGGAGGTAGAGTGTATTTTGCTGTGAGCGTGCCATCCTTGTCACATGGCTAGGGGCCCAATATTTAAGAAGCCTTAAATTAAAAAAAAAAAAAGTGCAGCCTGAATCTATATTTATGATTAGCTCCAATTTGCATTAGCTTTTGTGTTGTTGTTGTCAAAACTTTGTTTTGAAATAAGCTCAAACTTAGAGAAATTTCAAGAATAATACAGAGAACTGCTGTATAACTTTTACCCAGTACCTTGATCATTAATGTCTTGCCACATTTATCATCCTCTCTTTCTGTGCCTCCCTTGTCTTCATATTTACTTATATGTGCCTATATATCAATTTATATATACATAAATTTTTCTGAGCCATTTGAAGGTTGCAGATATGATGTTTCCTTACCCTGAAATACTTCAGTGCGTATTTCTTAAGAACAAGGGCATTCTCTGACATAACTGTAGTGCAGTTATCAAAACTGGAAAATTAACTTTGACACAATATTATTATCTGATCTGTGAACCTTGTTCAAATATTGCTAATTGTCCAACTACTGTCTTTTATATAGTTGGGCTTTTAGTTCTGACTCTCAGACTTCAGACAAAAGCATAGGTACAGAAAGCAAGAGGTCCCTGTTAGTGAGACACAGGTGGCTTTTCCTATACTTGGATTGCTTGTTCTCTTACATAAATATAAACTTTGACCTGCAAAGGGATTCCCCAAGTCTTGCTTTCAGAGAAGCTTCCCTAACATCTCTTCTAAGTCATAGTTAATGTTAAATAGCCGACAAAGACCTCTGGATTCTTTAAAGACTCTCCACCAATTTCTGACCTCCCCCATAGATGGTCCCACAGGTACTTCCCATTAAACATTTCACCCAGTGTGAGGCTTCTGCCAGTATTTTTTCCTAATCTACTCTGATTCCCAGGTAGTGTCATCCCCTCAACATGTAACACCATACTACCAGTGTTGGTCCTTATATTTTGTTGCTTCCTATTTGATTACCCTGAGAGATTTCACTGTGCTTTGTGATCCCACAACTTTGGATGAAACCTGACACTGTGCTTTCTCTTAATTCTCTTTCCCATCTGCACTGTTTCTACACTATGTTCTCTCCCTGCTAAATCCTCCCTCTCCTCTAAGACAGTCCCATTTCCATTAGAGCTCTAAGCCGGTCCTTTGGGCCTGAGATTCCTAATTCACTCTGGAGCTTTTACCACCCATACTTATCCTACCAGGATGAGGCTGATTTTATGGTGTAAACCTTCTCAGACCTGTGACACTGATCACTGGGGACCAGCCTATGCATCTCATGTAGAAAATACAGGAAAACTCACATGTCCACACACATGTGCGCACACATACACATATACCATGTGACTAGATTTAACTGACACCTTTATAAACTGCCACCATCAGAACCTGTTATCTTATTCTTCATGTGAGGCAGGAGATGGAGTCAAGTCAGATTGTTTGTTATTGTTCAGATAGCTGGTCTAATCTTTTGCAGCTAGCCACCCCCAATCTTATGATTTATATATATTATTAATATATATAACATATATTTATAATTGAGCTGCCATGTGATGACAAGCTAGAGTGAGTCAGCTAATAACAGGACAGACAGTAGAATAGCTTGTGAGTCACAGAGCTCGGAAAACTAGGTGCTCAATGCTTCTTCACTGAATAAATGATAGAATAAAGAACACTTAATTTAGGGGCACCTGGGTGGCTCAGTCGTTAAGCGTCTGCCTTCGGCTCAGGTCATGATCCCAGGGTCCTGGGATCAAGCCCCACATCGGGCTCCCTCCTCAGTGGGAAGCCTGCTTCTTCCTCTCCCACTCCCCCTGCTTGTGTTCCCTCTCTCGCTGTGTCTCTCTCTGTCAAATAAATAAATAAAATCTTAAAAAAAAAAAGAACACTTAATTTAAATATGCTAGGACTAGCTCCAAGAAATTAGTTAGAGCATTTCAAACAAAGTGCCTACCTGCAATTTTGCTAAGAGTCTTTTGAATGACTCTTCCTCGGTTAGCAAATGTTCAAGAGATAAACAGAGAGTTAAGCTTTCAATGCTCATGAGAAAGCAAATCACAGTATTTTTATTAAAGTCATATAATTATGACAATTAAAAAACTAGATACGTATTGACCACTAATTACCTATATTCACATATTTAGAAAGGGATTTTTAAGTAAGTGCTAATACTTGGCCCAGATAAATACCTTCTCATTTCTATAGATTTATTCTAAATTGCTACTTAAACACCACTCTGGTTTTCTTCCTAGAGGTCAGAGATCTTCTCTGTCATTCTTATAGTGCGCAGCAATGCTATGGAGCTTTCCACATGTATGACCTGTGCTAATTGCTTGGCCTTATCTGAAATCATTGTATCTATCCTGTTTGGTGCTTCTCATGCTCCTGACTGCTGGGTTTCTTCCCAACTTTTTATCTTTAACTTTCCATTTGATTTTATAGAAGGAACCACAAATTTCCTGATGGACACTCTTTGGTTCTTTCATTTTCTCTTTGACTGATCAATTGATTTAATTTTTAAAAAATTAACAAGCTTTATTTTTAGAGTGTGTTTAGGTTCACAAAAAAATGAGGGGGCAGTAGAGAGAGTTCCCACATCTCTCCCATCACCCCCATATCTTCCCCATCATCAACATCCCTTCCTAATGTAAACTATGGGATTCATTCTTGGTGTGCATTCTATGGGTTTTGACAGATGTAGAATGACATGTATCCATGATTATGGTATCACACAGAGTAGTTTCACTTCCCTAAAAACACCCTGTGTTCCACATATTCATCCCTCCCTACCCCCTAATCCCTGATAAACTTTTTACTCTATCCATAGTTTTGCCTTTTCTGGAATGTCATATGGTTAGAATCATACAGTATGTAGCATTTTCACATTGGGTTCTTTCCCTGAGTAATATGAATTTAAGTTTCTGCCATGCCTTTTCATGGCTTGATAGCTCATTTCTTCTTAGTGCTGAATAATATTTCATTGTCTGAATGCACCAGTTTATTTATTCATTCAGCTACTGAAGGACATCTGTTACTCCACATCTTTGCTAGCATTTGATATTATCTGTGTTTTGAATTTTAGTTACTGTTATTTTAATTTGAATTTCCCTAATGACATATGATGTTGAACATTTTTTCATGTTTATTTGTCATCTGTACTTCATCTTTATTAAGGTGTCTATTCAGATGTTTTTGCCCATTTTAAAATCGGGTTTTTCATTTTCTTATTGTTATGTTTTAAGAGTTTATTGTATATTTTGAATAATAGTCCTTTATCAAATATGTCTTCTGCAAATATTTCTTCCAGCCAGGCTCATTTTCTCATTTTCTCAACAATGTCAGGCAGTACAAAAGTTTTTAATTTTAATGAAATCCAACTTAACAATTTTTTCTTTCATGGATTCAGCCCTTTTGTGTTGCATCTAAGAAGTCTTTGCTAAACCTAATGTCATCTAGATTTTCTCTTATGTAATCTTCTGAGAGTTTTATAGTTTTGTGTTTTACATTTAAGGCTGTGATCCATTTTGAGTTAGTTTTTGTGAAGGGTGAAGGGTGTAAGGTCTATGTCTATGTTCTTTCTTTTTTTTTATGGGTATGTCCAGTTGTTCCACCAATATTTGTTGAAAACACTATCCTTTCTCCATTGAATTTCCTTTGCTCCTTTGTCAAAGCTCATTGGACTGTATTTGTTTGGGTCAATTTTTGGGCTCTCTGTTGTGTTCCATTAATCTATTTGTCTGTTCTTTTGCCACTACCTCACTGACTTTGATAGATTTATAGTAAGTTTTGAAGTTGGGTATATCAGTACTTCAGCTTTGTTCTTTTCCTTCAATATTGTGTTGGCTATTCTGGGTCTTTTGTCTCTCAGTATAAACTTTAGAATCAGTTTGTTGATATCCACAAAATAACTGACTGAGATTTTTACTGAAGTTACCCTGAATCTATATATCTATTTGAGAAGAAATGAAATCTTAACAATATTGAACAATATTAACAATATTGAAACTTCCTTTCTATAAACATGGAATATCTCTCCATTTATTTAATTCTTTGATTTATTTCATTAGAGTTTTATAGCTTTCCTCATGTAGATCTTGTGTATATATTTGATTAGATTTATACCTAAATATTTCTCTCTCTCTTGTTCTCTCTGATATTAATGTAAATTGTATTATAATTTTAATTTCAAATTCCAATTCATTCATTGCTGGTATATAGGAAAGCAATTAACTTTTGTATATTAATCTTATGTTCTGTAGGCTTGCTATAATTGTTTATTAGTTTCTGGAGGTTTTTTTGTTGTTGCTCTTCGGGATTTTCTACATAGGCAATCATGGCATCTGCAAACAGAGACAACGTTATTTCTTCCTTCTCAATCTTTTGTTTTCTTTTCTTGTATTATTGCATTAGCTGGGACTTCCAGTACAATGTTGAATAGGAGAGTTGTGGGGACATCCTTACCTTGTTTCTGACCAAAGTGGGAAAACATTTAATTTCTCATCACTAAGTATGATGTTAGATGTTAGTTTTTTGTACATGTTCTTTATCAAGTTGAAGAAGTTCCTCTTTATAACTAGTTTGTTGAGAAGTTTTATTATGAATGGTGTTAGATTTTGTCAGATGGTTTCTCTGCATCTATTGATATGATCATGTGATTTTTTTTCTTCCTTATTCTGTAGATGTGATGAATTATATTAATTGATCTTTAAACATTGAACCAGCTTTGTGTACCTGGAATAAATTCTACTTGATTCCACTTTTATGTATGTTGGATTCAATCTGTTAATATCTTGTTGAGGGTTTTTGCATCTATGTTTATGAAAGGTATTGGTCTATAGTTTCCTTTCTCGTAATGTCTTTTCAGGTTTTGGTGTTAGGACAATGTTGGCCTTATAGAGTGAGTCAGGAAGTATTTTCTCTCTTTCTGTTTTGGAAGAGATTGAACAGAATTATATAATTCCTTCCTTAAATGTTCAGTAGAATTTACCAGTGAACCCATCTGGGCTTTTTTATTTATTTTTCCTCCCCTAGTTTAGAATATTCTTGAAGAGAGAGAGGAAGGCCATCAATGTTGTCTATTCCAATGAATATCAGTGTCGACCTTTGCTAGGTTTACTGGTGATCTTAGTGATATGTCATGTGCTTTAAAATCTATATTAAAAAAGGAAAAATAAAGCCTACATCATTTTCAATTAAGTACCCTTTCTCCTCATCTAAACACACTCAGAATTTTTGCTTCAAGCTTCTTATCAAAATGATTACTTTTGGTTCCTTCCAAATCTGAGTTTTTGAAACAATTTTGAACATTATTTAAACGTTTTAAACTCAGTTTTACAGTGATCATTTCACTTGGGCGTAAAGGTTGAGACTTTTACGTTTTACCATGCTGCATTGGTATTGCTATTTGTGTGCATGTTGTGACTGGAAAGACAAAGGGTCAATAATACTTTTTATATCAACTACTAATGAAGCCATTATAGTTTTAAGTTCAGGCTCCGTTGGTGAGCTTCCCTTCGTGAAAGGGTAAATCTAGCCTGCATTTGGGTGATTACTGTGCTGTAATTTAGGACTAATATGCTAGTGTTTCCTATTTATTATATCCTTATTACATGTCCGGGACTTTATATACAACACCTCAATTATCCTTACAACAATCCTATATTCTTCATTGTTCACTCAGGAAAATAATGCTGTGGTGACAAAGCTTGCCACACACCACATAATAACAAAGTTAGAATTTGAACTCAGGTCTGTCTGATACCAGCCTATGTTTTTAATGCCTATGGTATATAATCTCATTTAATAAATATATATTGAGCCCCTAAAATGTTAGATACGACTATGATATGATACAAAGTTTTGCTATGGTGTGGTCCTTTCTTTCATAAGATTTACAATTTAATTAGGGGTATAGGAAGATGCAAATGAAGTACCTTAAAACACAAGGAAGGAAAAAAGATATATCTTCAATGGATAAAAATATCATGGTGGTTGTGATGCTCAGACTAGGGTTTGTATGAAGCACAGGTTACAGAGACATGGATAGGATATGGATGGCCATTGAGGAATGGCACAGAATGGGCAAAGATGAAAGGAAATGAGCAAAATGTGCATTCAGTAGTTTCATGACAGAAGGGTCAGTATTTGATTCATTTATAAATCTAAAGAACCTGATGTGAGGCATGATAATCAGGAATCAAATGAATGTTTGTGAGGTGAGACATTGAAGAATTGTACCTGAAAGTGGACAGATTTGTATGTTTTGGAGGAGATATAATGAAACAAGTATTGGAAAAAAATAAACTAAGATGGGAGAGAGAAAGATGACAGGGAAACTCATTAGACTATTGCAAAAATCTAGTTATGAGGCAAAAAGAGTATCTTATCTCTCAGCTTAACAATAAGAAAATGCTGGCTAGACTGCAAGATCTTAGCCTTTTCTGACACCATCAGAGCTGGTAAATTCACAGGGCAGCCAGTTTGTCTGAAATCTAAGAAAAGACCGATGCCTCCAAAAGCTGGAAGGTGAGCACTGATCTACCTATGGCAAAATGTGGGTGGAATTAGGCTGCCGTAGTAAGAAGAATTCAGCTAAAAATTTTAAGGAATTGCTTAGTAGACCCCTAGATGCTGGAGACACAGGGATGTTGTCATTCAGTCATAGGCTCTTCTCCATGATTTTCCATGGAACACTCTAGAGAAAGATGGAAAGTCTCCAAGGAAAAGGTTGAATCCTGGCTGAGACATTTGTCTTCTATAGCACAAAAGCCTGAGGCCCCTGGGAGAAAGGCGGCAAACCCTGTTGTCCCAGGGCCCAGGCGAAGACCCACTGCTGGTCTTGGAGGAAGGTAAAAGAAGAGCCTGTCCCTGGGGAGGGGCAGAAAACTTTCCTGGCTCAGGGCCATTTGAGGATTCCTACTGCTGCACAAGAGCAGAAAACACTGCCCTGCAGAAGGCTCACCTAAGACACAGGGTGCAGTTTAGCTGCCACAGGCAAGAAGATGGTTTATCACTAAGCTCTACTGCCAAGATCTAGTGACACAGGACCTACCTGAGACTGAGGCTGGACCAGGACAGCAGAGAACCTCCCAGCCTCTGCCCCCAGTAATAGGCACAAGGGAAAGGGCAAGAGTGTGGAGAGAGACATTTTCTGAGGCACAGACATAGGGATGTCTGAAAGCTGAACGTGGAGTAGGAGGGGAAACCCTTTCATTTTTTTGTGCAGTTTGGAGGATAAACTGTAGGGAGGTGAAGATCCTGGCAGGGCAACCACGTAGGCAGCTATTGCAATAACCTGGTGAGAAAGGATGGCAGCTTAGATAGGGTGGCAGCAGTTGAACAAGTATGAAATGATCTGATTTTGATTTTGTTTCTAAGCCAGAGTCTACAGGATTTGCTGATATATCAGCTATAGGATGTAAGAAAAATATAGGAGTCAAGGATGACCGAAGCTTTTGGACTGAGCAATTGGAAAGTGATTTACTGAATTTGGGAAGGTTGAGGTAGGGAGAAGGTTAGGGGGTAAACCAAGAGTTCTGGATATTTATTGTAGAAAATTATTCCTAATCATTTAGAAACTTCATAATTATCTCCGCATTACCCTTCACATCCCTGTGTATATAGGAAGCGAGCCCTGCACACAAGGTGCTAAAGGAAAGGCTTGCAGAAGAACTGCAGACAGCTTCATTCTTATCAAGGTGCTTCTTCCATGAAGAACTGAACATTTACCTGGTCCTTTTATACCAGCGGGCCTTGCTTTCTTGTTTTGTAAGATGGGGACCTTTTCTCTTAATCCAGTCTTGGTTGTCCCCTTCATAGGATAGAAAATGTGACCCGAGACTTTAGAGATGATATTTACATTTACCCCTGTATTTCAAACCTTGTAACTAGGTTTGAAACTTTCATGGTTCCTTAATTTTTTGATGCCATCTTCCCTTCTCCTCAATCTGGAGTCAGCAATACATGCAGATTCATATGCTAACATGTCTTTTCAAGTAAGAATTACATACTTTAGTGGAAGAAAAGGGAGGGATTGAGAATTTTAGGAAATGGTTTCATTATTTGGTCCCTCAGAACTGTTTCAGATGTTCACAAGACAAATTGTGTTTCAAAATAAAACAGATCTGCTGGGCATTATTTCTCATTGGCTTAAAATGGAAGGGACACACTGCTCCTCTTCAAACTAACTTTCCATGGTATTCTGACCATAGGAAATGAAGTGGTGCTTAATTGCTGGAAGTGAGGGAGAAATACTTTCTTCAAAATGAGGAATGTTTAGGAGCAGGATTGTAGAAACTTCAATAGTGCAGCCTTCTAGCCACCGGGATCATAGTCCTGAAGTGCTACAAGTCTCAAAGTGAGGTTTGCTGAAAACGTCCATCAAAACACCTGAAATGCTTGTTAAATATTCAGTTTCTTGGGCTTCATCCAAGATTTCCTACTTCACGTTCTGGTGCCAGGACCAGGCGTTGGCATTTTTAAAAAGCCCTAGTTGTGATAACCCTAGTTGTAGGTCTCTGTTGTGTGCCCTGCAGCTTCTGGTTTTCTCATTTGTGTCTCTCGCAAATAGTAATATTTACCATGTATTAAATGTTGACTACGTAAAAAGCATTTTGAAAACATTATCTCTTTGAAATTTCACCTGAAAAGAGTGTACATTCATATTTTGCCAATAGGAATTGTAATCAGAGAGGTTACAAAGCTTGCTCAAGTTTATATAGCTGATGAGTTGTGATTCTGGATTTGCATGCAGGTTTGTGGATTTCAAAGTCTATACATTTTCTTATTGTGCTTTGTGGTCTCTTAAATTCTCATAAAAGTCAATATTTTTAGGCTATATATCAACCACTTAGCATTAGCCTAACCAGCAAGCTCCCATGTATTCAGCAGAATTGGGTGCTGTTATTATTCTGATTAATAAAGTCATCACAGTACCTATAAAATACCAACTTCCAAAGAACTAGAATACAATTAGACCTACATAAAATAATATCAAATGAGTTTAATTTTCTCCGATAATCCAGAGGTACTTGACTATCTTACAGTACCTTAAGGTTATAATTATGAACCTCAATTATCATTATACAGTATTGAACAAAAGAATTCTATTCATTTTAGTGTTCTTGTTCTTTGGATAATTAATTAACAGACAATACATGGAGTTGCATATGACAAAACTGAGTGCTGTGTTCTTTTGTAGATTCAAAGAACATGCAAATCTTCTATCAACTCTATTCATTCCATGAGCATGGGCAGCCTTATTTTCCAAAGGATATTGCTAGCTTATGTCAGTGGTTTCCAAATCTGGCTTTATAGCAAAATCACCCAGATGGATTATAGATTATAAAAGACTGGAGAATTCTTAAAAATACAGATTCCTGGGTTTTACTGCTAAGGATTTTGATTTGGCAAGTCTTAGGTGGAGCCAGAGAATCACTGTTTAGAAAGCTTCCAAGTGATTCTCATGGAAGCCAAGTTTGGGAGTATCTGGCTCATGTAATTTGAAGATGAATGAATTTGAAGATATTCAATTCTGGAATTATACATGGAACAGAATACATTCTTATTTAGTTGAGGGAAATTTAGCACCATAGTAAAGAACATAGACTCAGAAATCAGAAACCAGGTTTGATAGGGACTTGGCTCTATTTCTTACTGGCTATGTGACATTGAGCAAATTAAAGTAATGAATGGTGCCTCAGTATCCTCTTTTTATAAAATAGGTTAATAGTAACACTTAACCCATGAAGTTGCTGTAAGGATTAAGTGAGACAGTGTATATACAATGCTTTGAGAAGTGTCTAACACTTGGAAAGCACTATATAAATAATAGCTATTATTATTTGAGCTATAATTATTTTCATATTTTTGAGATCACAGAAGAAACTAACCCTAATTAATGCAGATGCTCTAGCACATATAATAGTGCCTGGTACAAAGTGGGTGCTTAATTAAAATTTTGAATGAATGGTGAAGTATTTCTGTTTACCTTTAAGTTCACATACTGTAACAACCTGAAAAGTGACTTTAAAGAACACTGCAGTGTTCATTAACCATTTGAATTATGAGCAAACCAGTTAGAGACCAAAGAGGATTATTAGCTTTGTGTTTCAGTGGTTTATCTAGATGTGATAGTGTCCTTTGATACAGAGCCCCAAGCATCAATGGCCATTCACCACTTGCAAGTTCAGTAATTTGTCACATGGTCACTGCTCTTAGTTCTCAGTCCTGTGCATCTATCATAGCATAAGGCTGTTAACCCATCCCAGGCTCCTCTGCTCCTGGCATTTATGGCAGGCTATTCCTGCATTACCAGCCATTGGCATACACTCAGGAAAGACCAATCCACTTAATACTAGCCACATAAAGACCACAATTAAGAAGAAAATCCACTGCCAAGAAAACGTCATAATGTACTGAATTAAAACAAGTACCTACTAGATTATTCAATAATTTAGGAACGGAGTGCTCAGCGATTCTGTTTCTTTCCAAGCGCCAGTAATTTGGGTCAGCCAAACTTTAAGAATGAGTTCTATTTTGTAAGCTATCCCTATGTTTATATTCTATATGTATGACATGCTTTTTCAAGTAGTGTTGAAAGGAACATATGATCTCCATTCTATTATTTCTCCAGATGAAGAATATGTCAAACTTCAGGAAAAGCATATGACATCTGCAGTATTTATAGAGTCCCATTAATAACTTTGCTACTATATAAAGCATGCAGTTAGTTTCAAGTTACTCTTTTGTAACCAGTCCTTACATTTTCTTTAAAGTTAATATAAATTTAGACCTCACACTATCTAGAATTTGACTGCCTTGTAAAGAAGATGGAAGACTTTATAGTAAAGGTGTAAAACTGATAAAGAAGTGTATGTGACACAACAATAGTATACCTGGTATTTTCTTTTCCTTATACGCACAGTTTAAAAAATTTCATTACTCAATGGCCCAATTTTGCATTTAAATATGAATTCATTTAATTTTGCTTTGCAATCAGGTAAATTAGTGAGAAGGAATCTAAACAATATGCTTTAATTGCATTTATAAATTATTCTCTCTGTCCTTCATGAGCATTCTTTCTTTTTTAGATATTGAAATGTAGTGTCTAAATATAAAAGTGCAGTAACATCTGGTTCTAATTGCCGGTTTGAATAATATAGACAGACCTTCAACATTTCATGCTTTTGAAAGGATGCATTTAGTAGGAGGTACTGAGTCAAAGGTTGTAAAAATTTTGTACCACTAAAAATAGTTGAAATCTCAGATGCATTTAAAATGGAAATTACCACTTTCTGAGCGAATAGTTCCTTCAGTATAAGGTGTATGTATGCTAGAAATGGCTCATCAAAAGAATCTTTTTGCTTCTTTTATATCCCACATACCATCATTCTTATAACCATAGTACTTTTATTTTTCACAAAATCTAATTCTTATTCAAATCCTGAACCCACATGTTATGAAAGGTTTTATGTTTAGGGTTATCTTTTAGATTATTTTTAGATTAACCATAATAAGCTGGAGTGGAAGAGTTCAGTTGCCCTCATGGGTAACAGAGGCAGATTGGTTGTTATAATGGTAGGAGTGTATGTGTCCACATATGTGTGTTTCTTAGGTATTATGTGTGACAGATCACTATCTTACCAAAAAGTCCCAAGGAGTGCATATGTGTGTATTTACGCCTTTCTTCCTTCCCCTGACCATAAAGATATTTCCCCCCAATACTTATCCCATTCATAACTCTTTTCTGAATTCTGATTTTGTGGCTTTATTGCTGCAACATCCTTGAGAAAGAAATGTAAATGCCAACAGACTTTCATCGGATAGGTTCTCAATAAATAATTGCTGTCTTATGCTTAAATCAATGAAATAATCTGATGCCTTAGAACATTATAAAATTATTGTATTTAGAATAAAATCTGGTATATATTTGAATTCAAGATCTCCTTACAAAGATAAGCATTGCTTCCTTTCTTGAAGGTCAGTGCCCTAGAGAAGGTCTTCTGAATTCTCAGGAAATGTCTCTTTATAATTTGTTGGGCATCCAAGACCATCTGGGCCATGAATATTCCGAGAAGTTGAAAGTGATCACTTCTGAAATAATATTTTACAATTCATCTTGGCAGATTCCTGCTTTGAAATTATCAGTTAAACTGATATTTTGAACTGATAGTTATGGTGATCATTTGAGATGGACCAACATTTCTCTCCATGGCAGAACAGCAATGGGCCTGCTGCTTCATGTTGGGTGCAAAACTCACTGTGTTTAAGCACACAGACTCGGGACCAGACTTCTGAGTTCATACCCAGATTTTCTATTTATTAGATGTGTTACCTTGAGTAATTTAACTAGCTTCTTTGCACCTCATTTTTCTCACCTGTAAAATGAGGAGACGGGCATCAGTTAAGCGTGTACCTTCTGCTCAGGTCATGATCCCAGGGTCCTGGGATTGAGCCCCACATCAGGCTCCCTGCTCAGTGGAGAGTTTGCTTCGGGTTCACCCCTCCTTCCTGCTGGTGCTCTCTCTCTCTCTCTCTGTCTCTCTCAAATAAATAAATAAAATATTAAAAAATAAAATGAGGAGAATAATAGTTCCTACTTCAAAGATTGTAGAGATGCCTAAATGAGTTAAATTACATTAACTGCTTATTATTACTGAGATTGTTTGGGACTCTTTTCTTTTTTTAAATGACTTTATTGAGAATCTAGGATCTAAGTAATCTCTCTGTAAGCATATTCTAAGCAGAGAGTTTGGTCAGAAGGCAGATGTGAAGGTGGAGAATTCAATGAAGAAAGTTTGAGCCAACTTTAAACCAGCACCAGCAATGACTAGTGGGCCTTTTCTGGAAACAGGTCCAAGGCAACTAGTTCAGGCATTTGATCCTCTGGACCAGAAAGAATGTGAATCTTCTCCAATGTCTTTGGGGAAATAGTTCTTACCTACCAAGACCTCTTAGGAACCATGTTTGCTAGTAAGATGTAAGCCCAGGTTGTGGTTCTGTCAGGATTTCAGCGTGTTCTAGACCCTGGGGTTAGAGGAATGCTCAAATTCCTCCCATCACATTAATCTTCTTTCCTAACTTGGTTGTTTCCTGAACCAGACACTTCTTGACTGGAAGAACTTCACAGAAGTCAATGGTTTTATACAATTCAAATTAGCACCTTATGCTCTGTGAAAATGTCCCCGAAATATGGCTGCTAAAAATACTACTACCGATAATCTCCTGATAATCTCAGCTATATTAACTTAAATAAAATTGGTTGAGCATGTAACTAATGTGGAATGAGGTATTATACTTTGTGAATTTTGATCAATGGAAATTTTAAAGAATTAATATCTCTATTAAAGTTTTGCTCTTTTATTTCATCATCCTGCTGGAAAAGTTCATTCAATTTAAAGGGAAGTTTTAGTTTTGAGTATGATTTATTGCAGTCCAGGCCACTGCCTTGCTCAGGTCCTAAATATTTCTTAAGTAAATTTGCAATAAACAACCTGTGACTTGGGGCCCTGCATCCAAACTTCCAATCAGATCCCATATCACTGCAAAGTTATAATCTTTTCAATAAAACTTTTCAAATCTGTTCTGTGACTCATTCACTTAAAACTCATCAGTAGTTCCCCCATAACCTAAAGAAGAAAGACCAAACCCCTATCTTCTGTATTTGGTCCTTCATAATCTGCTCCTGCTTTTCTCCATAGTCTCATCTCCTTGGCAAAAAACTGTGTTCAGCTAACACCCAACTCTTTGCTATGTCCTATGCTCCTTCTCATTTCTATATGGCTGAACACTCTATCTTTCTATATGAAATGCCTCTCCCTGTGATGTCTACTTGGTAATATCCTACTCATCCATATTGCTTTCTCTGTGAGGCCTTCTTAAGGATCTCTGATCTGGTTCTTGTTTTGGATTCTTGTAGCCTTTTTATACCTCAATTATAGCTCTTAACATTTTGTACTAAACTGCCCGTTTATTCTTTGCTACCCTCCTCCCATTCACAAATAAACTGTGTTCCAAACTCATGAGAACTGAAATTAAGCAGTTCATGTGTTATTCCAAAGCAAGGCATAATAACTAACAAATAATTGGTACCAAATAAATGCATTTAGAATGGATTTGTTTTATTTACACTGTTTTCCAATTCTCAAGGTTCAACCATCAAAAAATATGATGCGATAACTACTATCTTGTCACTGGAAAGAGGATGTTTTAGATTTAACATAATTCTAAAGAGAGAATTGTGAGGGAGGGAAAAGTGGCCCAACTATGGGATCTTCTCAACATCTCAGCACAAAATAATGCTCCCTATCCAACACAGCATAGAACATTGCCATTAAAGATAGTTGTTCATCAACAATGTGTCTTGGACCATGGAGGGACATGCCTACATGAGTGGGGCTAGCTGTTGCTTAATCAAGATGAAAGTTTAGATAAGCCAAAAGGCTATTTGCCAATCCTGTTCAATATAACTTTTTTTAAAATGCCTATTTCCTCTAGGTATGTTCTGTTGGATCCTAGTCCTGAAAGATGCTTCAAAAAAGGATTCTATGGTCACATAAGTTTGACAAATGCTGCAAACTATATCTCCCTCTTATAGACTCCACATGCACATAACATCTTAAAGAATCTGAAAAGCTGTGCAATGCAGAAGTATTTGACTTTGCCTAACTTATAATTTCCCAGACTTAGATGACCTCAGGACTTTTGTTTTTCATAACATTCCTTAACATTTTGTGGAAAAAAATGTCCTATGGAACACACACATTAGGAAACAATATTCTATGCTAAAGACACATGAGTGTAGAGGCCATGGACTCACCATTTGCTATCAGTCTGATTTCTCCAACTCCAATGCTACATCTTTGTCAAGTCATCTAAATACAGCTAGTTAGAATTGTTGAGAGAAAAGTATCATCTTGTTTACCTTTGCATTACAAATAAGAAAATGGAGTTCTGGACAGCTTCCTTGGCTTGCTTAGTGCTAACAAGCCTGGCACATGAAGGAGCCGAATTGCTTTACTACCAGTCTCACCATGTTCTTAGGCTCTCCCTCTCCCAACCTTGGGAAACCATGCTCTTGAACTGTCTCATCACTCAATGCACTTCAGCTCTGCATCAACTTATTTATGCCCCAACCTTTTACAATATTAACTTGGGTATGAGGAGTCTTTGCTTTGTTTGCATGTTTGTTTCTTAAACTCTGCAGTGATTTTTATTCTCCAATCAAGTATTAGTTTCTGAAAGGAAAGAAGCTGCAAAACTTTATCTTAAGTATTATTCTGATGGAAGCATCTCAAGATTTTCTAAAAAGTGACTACTAGCAATTTACTCAGAAAATAGAAAAAAGTCATTAGAAAATAGACAAATAACCAAGTACAAATAAGAAATATACTTATAAAAACTATTTTATCCAATTAGTAATAAAAAAGGCAAAATACAACCAAATGAGATATCTTTTCATAAAATTTGTAAAAAAAAATTTTATTAAGTTACCCAAAATTGTTAAGAGTGAGAACAAATAGGCACTTCCATATTTCTCCTAGGAATTATTCAGCTTGGACAACTACTTTTGTATGGTAATTTGAAACATGTCTGAAACCTTAAAACCCTGCCTGATGTGTTTTAGACCCATTCTCTTGATGCATGAAACTTACATTTGATTATTTATCCAATGCAATGTGAACAAATAGTATTATAAAGATATCCATCAGGATATTTTTAATAGGATACATTGGAAAATAGCTAAAAGGCAAAAAAAAAAATAGTATTGGCTAAATAAACTATTGCATGGTCAATCTAATGATACATAACCATTAAAATTACATTCATATAATTATTTATTTACATATAAAGATGTTTATAGTACATTGTTGACTGAAAAAAGTAAGGTTCAAATGTATATATCCTATGACCCCAATTTTTTTAAAAAGTATATATATATATTTTAGTTGTACCTGGCTTATAGGCAATATTTAAATAACACTGAATAAATAAATAGGAAAAAAATCTGGAAATACATATGGCAAAATGATTATGCTGATTAGTGGTGTTGCAGTTTATATTTTTCTCTTTTTTGTTTTTATTTCTCTTATACAATAAACCCACATAAACTTTTAGTAAGAAAAATATTTTTTTAATAATAAAAACACAAATGTTCAGTTAATATCATTTCCTAACAAAGCAATAATCACCATCTAACCCATTTTGTCTGAGGTGCTTCATATACTATGTCAATAAAGATGGTCACATCTCGTTTCCTGTTTCCTCAGGGTTACTGTGGAATTCTACCCTTACCAGGCCTCCACTGTCAGCCATACATGTATTATATGAGTATCCTTTTTAAGTGGCTCAGATTCTATGTTCAGAATCTCCTGGATGCCTAAAGAATAACTACCCACCCATAAACCTCATTGTGCTCCCCTTGGCAAAACTCTCTTGTCACGTACTGTATTTTCCAGGAACATGTTTTATATAGAAAAATGGCCCCCAAGGAACAACTGAAGCATGTGTGCAGGCACTTAGAATTGACATATTGTGGAATGATTGAGAATTTATTTGGATAAATAGCCTGTAATATAGTCAGGGACTTCCTATAATTTTGAAGTCAATGAGGCCCTCCGTGGTTTTATTTCCCTCACTTTCAAGACACTGGGATTCACATAGACTATGGATTTATTCATTAAATGCTGAGTGTAAGAACTTGTCAGCACCATCTTATTTTGGGACAACTGAGCCTGGTTCCTCCTGGTAAATAATATGAACACAAAATAAACATTACAATCTATCTTTGTTCCAGTCTTCCCTGTGAGCAACTGCAAGTTGCTGCTGTATTGAAATAAGATTCTGCTCATAAAATAGTGAAATGCCTGGGTTGCTGTATTCCACTGTGGGATGCTGTAATGTCAGAGGTTCTTGCCAACACATTCCAAAGCTGCTATACTGTGTGCTCCAGGAAAGGAGGTACAAAATTCCTTACAGTGTATGAACATTGGACCTAGAGAATTTTGGTTTTGATAACTGATAAATTTTTAAAACTCTTGATTGAGTAGCTTAACTTCTCGGAGTCCCATTCTCTCCATTTGTTAAAAGAGAAACTATCAGCAGCCATCTCATAGGGTGGTTGTGAGGAATAAATGTAATAATGTTTAAAACGTGCTTAAAAGTGACTAGGATATATTAAGTACTCAAAAATATAAATTCCTCTTGCTAACACAATCATCATCATCATTATGGTTATCAGTCTAGAGAAAGGGGTCTAGTTTTACAGTCTTGGCTGTGTGTCAGTTCACATTTGTGCTCTGTGCTATAGGAATGGAAGACAGAAACCTAAGGGAAGAAATGTAGTAAGAAGTGAGGAAAGAGGAGTGGGGAGAAGAAGAAAGAAGGGGAAAGAGAAATATCAAGGGTATTGAATTTGTCTCAGGTGCTGGAATAGCTGACACCTGCCTTAAATAAACAAAGGGCAAAATTTGGTGGGAGGGTACCATCCAGCTGAACACTAACCAGCTATCTACATCAAGTTCTTCTAAGGTAACAGGGGCATATTCTTACAATGATGCACACCTCTTCACCTGCGCAAGATAATTTTCAATCAAGTAGCCACTATTCTAATAGCTCTACTTTATACTCTTCCATTTTCTTGGTTGGTGGCGGGTGGCAATAGTGATGATAATGATGATGATGGTAATGATAGCAGTAGTAGCTCTCAGTTATTGAGCTTCTATGATGAGCCATACACCACATTTTATAGGTAAAGACATTAGGTCTTAGATGAGAGAACCAGAAATCAGCTTCTGAACTATACCTCACAATAGATATACATTGGTGCCTGTATGTTTTCAATCCTAGGATCTTTCTGCAACACTACCGTCTCTATTTCCTTTCTTCCAGATTAAAAAAAATAAAACAAAACAAAACAGTTGGCTTTAGGGTGCTTAGGATTCAGCAGATTGTTCTGCTTTCAAGTGCATGAGAAAGGGGGCAAGAGGATCAGATTACCTTGATCTTAGAAAGTACACAGTTTCCTTACCAGGCACTCTTCACTTTTGCTGAACACAAGTATCAGATTTTCCTGCTACTTCAATTTTCCAAGTATCAGGAGTTCAGTGAGAATTTTTACAACAAAAAAAACTTCCTACTGCCTCTGTCAGGTCAACTTGCTGGAGATTCATTAAACAAAATTAATTTTTCTAAAACAAATACAATTAAAATTAGTTTGTCTAAGAGTATTTTTGGTTATAATAATTTTTAGTCAGCAATATTGATCATTTTCAGCACATTTCTTTTTCAGTATGAGGTATAGAACCCCTTCACATATTCTTGCCTTTTAAAAAAAGACTTATTTATTTGTTTTGGGGAGAGGAGAGAGAGAACAAACAGGAGGGGCAGAGGGAGAGGGAGATAGAGAATCTCAAACAGAATCCATGCTCAGCCCAACATGGGGCTTGAAGTGTGGCTCGATCTCATGACCCTGAGATCATGATTTGAGCTGAAACCAAGAGTTGGATGCTTAAGCAACTGTGCCTCCATATTCTTGCCTTTTAAGGTGCTTTTTTCTGTTTTTCTTATTCATCAAGGATTTTGCAAATAGGTTGAGAAGTATTTGCTTAATTACTTAAATTGTTATTTGCTTAAATCTCAAAGATACCTCCCGGGAGAAAACTTATCCTGAAGGAAGAAGAAAAGTAGCTTGATCCAGGGACAAAAGCACTAGATATTGGAGGAAGGGACTGGCTGTTTTTCCACTTTGAAATCCAAATTATAAATCATTGCTTATTTAGTTATTGCCAATATAATTGTTTCAAAGGTCAATCAAATAAGTATTTATTTAGTAATTACATGCTTAGTATGTAATTAGTGCTATAATTGGATATGCATAAAACTTGATAGCTGCTCTGTTTCTTTATCATCTTTGTATATCCGGAATCCACAATAGTGCCTGATTTATGTACACGATCAATAACTAATTGATGCATAAGTGACCTGGTGAATTTATATTATACCCTGGCTGTGGAGGCAATACAAATGAGAAGCAGCAGCAGTCTTTAGAAGAGAGAGAATGTGATTCAATATTGAATTACGTATATTGTGGTAGACTGAGTTAATATGTGGATTCCATTTCTACAATGCTTTTGACTTGGTCAGTGACAATGCATGTTACTAAAATAAGTGAAGCCTACCAGATTTCTAAGATCTTTTCAAGTTATAACATACTTTGATTTGATAGAAATGAGTTCTGAAATATCCAAGATTTCTCAATCAGAAGAATGAAAGGGGAGACTGGAATGAAAGGGGAAGGCTTCAGTGAAGAGTTAATATTTAATTTGGGTAGGATTTTGATTGGATGGAAGAACAGAAAGTAGTATTAATTTCCTTGTATGTAGCAGATGCTTATACAAATATAACATTTCAATTTCACAATATCAGGAGACTGCTTAGTCACCATTTTTATAGATAAAAAAAATGAGGGTGAGAATAGAGACCATTATCACGAGTTGAGAGAAGTCAGGATTGGAGGCAGGACAGTCACACTCTAGTGCCCTTGCCCTTCCCTGTACACCCCATTAAGGGGACCAGGTGATGGCTTGTTATATAGGGAGTTCCTAGATATTTGGTACGCATATCTGCATTGCTTTTGCAAATTAACTCTCTTGGCTAGGAAAGGCTTGTCACCAAAATGAAATTTTGTCAAATTTTCCATCTATGGTAAACGATGATAGTTGCCTCTTCAATATCTGTCCTCCCTTTCTGTTTTACCAGAAGTAAATATTCAAGTTAATAATACATAACTCCATAGATTCACTTGCAGCTAGGCATGGCCATGTGGCACATTTTTGGCCAATGTGCTACAAGTGGAAATGTAGTAGTTGGAAAGTCTAAGAAAGCAATTATTTTCCACAGCAATGAATTCACCTCATATATTTTTTGTATATTGTACTTCCCACCTCTTACTATGTGGAATTCAGAAATTGCCTAGAGGTAGAGCAGACATTCTGTAGGCATGATGACAAAAGCCACATGCTAAGAATTACAGTACAGAATGAGTAGAAGAGATTTGTGTTGTTAGTGACATGGTGAAACCTGAACCACCCACAACACTTCATGTTACACAAGAAAACTAAGTAACTAGGGTGAGGTTTCAGTATCTTGCAGTTAACTGATACTAGGGGGAAGACAATATGTTCAGTCATAGAAATTTCTGGTGTGTCCTTCAAATGCGCCTCTGGGGATACTAAAAAACTATCTTTAGGTAAATTGAAGAATATTAGACCTTAACATGAAAAAAAAGTGGTTGGGTCCTTGTATTAGTTTCCTAGGGCTGACATAACAAATTCCCACATACTCAGTAGCTTAAAACAACAGGAATTTATTCTCTTGCTGTTCTGGGAGCCAGAAATCCAAGACTGAGGTGTTGGAAGGGCTATGCTTCCACCAGCGGCCCAAAGAAAGACTTCTTTCTTTCTTCCTTCTAGTTTGATGGCCCCAGCAATCCTTGCCATTCCTTGGTTTTTAGCTGCATCACTCCAATCTCTGCTTCCATCTTCTTACATGACTTTCCTTGGGTTTCCTTGTGACTCTGTGTGCCTGTGTCTTCTCCTCTTTTTATAAGGACACCAGTTACTGGATTTAGGGCCTACCCTAATCTAGTATGACCTCATATTAATTCACTAATTATGTCTACAACGACCCTAGTTCCTAATAAGTTCCCATTCCAATGTTCTGTGAGGACACGGGTTTTTGGAAGACACTATTCAACCCACTACCATCCTGATGTGGGCAAAATGCTTAATTTTAGAACGGGATAAAGGCATACATCACAGATAAGAAATAGATTGGGGGTGAGAGATCTTTCTAGTTATGCCCTCTTATCTTCTCCATATTATTTCAGAGACATCATTATCAGCCCTACCACTCTGTAAGGGCATGAAAAGGCCAGAGGTATCATGGTGCCACAGAGTATCCTGGACCACCTGACACCATAAATCCACCTGGAAGAACAATAACTGTAGCCTAGACTTTGCTTTCCTAATTGTGTAAAGCAAAACTAGCTCATATCCCAATGTCTATAAACTCTCGGGGAAAACAAGAGTGTACAACTATGAGAAGAAGAAAACAAGATTTGATAAAACAAAATATTCACTTCACCAACCTCTCTTACAGCTGGAGTAGCCATACAAGGGGGTTCTAGCCATTGAGATGTAAGCAGAAGCCTGCTGTGAGGTGTCTGGGAGAGTTGTGACTTATAAAAGGGACAGAAGTCACAGTCTTAGTCCATTTAGTTTGCTATAACAAAATTCTATAGACTGGGTGGCTTATAAACATTTAGTTCTTATACTTCTGGAGTCCAGAAAGTGTAGGATCATGGCATTGGCAGATTTAGTGTCTGGTGAGAGACACCTGGTTAATAGATGGCCTCATATGGCAGAAGGGGATAGGGGAGGGATCTCTTTTATAGGAGCACTAATCCCATTCATGAGAGCTGAACCCTCCTGACCTAAGCACCTCCCAAAGACCCTACCTCATAATATCATCACCTTGGGCATTAAGTTTCAATGTATGAATTTGGAGTGAATAGACACAAATATTTAGCTATAGTCATCACCAATACTATCCTTTCCCTCTTGTTTTTGCCTTGAACATGGAAGTGATGCTAAGAGGTATGGGAGCCACCTTGCAACTAAGAGGGAAGGGATAAGAAAATTACAGAGATGCTGATACTGATATTGTTGAACTGGTGAGCTATTGCCAACAGCCACTTACTTCAAGATTTCTTTTTATGTCAGGAAAGTAAACTTAATTAAGTTATTATTAATTGGTTTTCTGATACTTTGACCCAGAACATTTCAAGTTGAGATGGTAATCCAGCCAGAAAATAAATGAACCCAGAAAGTAGAAACATGTAATTTGGGAAGGTTTATTGTATAAGTAAGCAAAGGCTATAACAAAAATAAACAAAGAACAATCCATAAATAAAATTTTGGAAAGATACTAACCTGAAGAGATGAATGGTGGGAGGGGGAAGGAAAAAGCTTGGGGTTGGGGAGGGAGTTAAAATGAGGGAAAAATAAAGTAGGATAAGAAGTAAATACAAAATGAAATGCAGAAACAAGTCTTTACATAGTAGTATTTATAATGTTTATTAACCCAAGATTAACTCAGATTAAAAAATTTATCTCGATGTGATTAAAAAGAGCAATGTTTGTCTAAAAAAGATGTTTAATACACTGGGATATAGGGAGGGGAAAATGAAAAAAATGGTTTAATATATAGTAGGTGAATTCAACCTCCTCCTTGAAACAGTCAGATTAATAGTTTTAATACCAGATAAATAGAATTTAAGGCAAATAAATGAATAAATAAAAGACAACAAGGGCACTGATAATAAGAATACTAGGCATAATAATTATGAACATTTGCACAACAAATACTATATATTCAAAATAATAACTAGTAGCTCTGTGAAGATAGGTAGATAATTTAACAATTATAATCAGAGATTTTAATAGACAAATGTCAGAAAGTGATAAATCAAGCAGACCAAAAATATGCAACAAGACTATTGAGCTTAAACAGATACATAGAAGCTTATAGACTCAAATAGAAGATATAGAAAGAGCAGATAAGAAAATGGACCATGTACTGGCCATAGAGGAAAATCTCTGTATAACCTAATTCATCAAGACCATGTAGGCTCAGATCACAATGTAATAAAATTAGAAATAAGTAACAAAGGAAAGCTCAAATGATCCTGTATGCCTGAATACTAAAAAAAACATTTTAATAAATGACTTTTGTTAAGAAATAGTAAGAGAAACTTTGGAATTCTTAGAGCTAACATACATACTGCTTGATTGTAGGACAATATTTGCAGGATGAATTTACAGCTTTACTTAAAGAAAAATGTATAGATTTAATTATATCATGAAACAAAAAGAGAGAACAAATGAGATTAACATTTAAATTAGGAAGCTGGAAAAAAATCATCAGCATAAAGTCACATATAAGGACAGAAAGAATAATTACAAAGGCATAAATTTAAAAAAAAAGTATAGAACAACAAAACCCCCATAGAGATGCTTAATAAAACAAAAACTTAATTCTTTGAATGTAATAAGGCATATAAATTTCTGGTAATCCTGATCAAGAGAAGAGGACAGAAGATAAAAATACTATAAAATGTATGAAAAGTGGAATTACTGGTGCATAACAAAGGATAAAAATCATGAGGCTATAATAACTACCCCAAAGGATTTGAAAATCTTGATGAGATAAATAAATATATAGAAACACAAAACTTGCATGAAAAGAAGTATAACGCTTGAATATTCTAAAGACTACTAAAGAAAATAAAAAAAAAGGTTGGTAAGAAACCTGCTTCTTCATTCCCCTTCTTCTCCCTCAAAAAACAATGAATTAGCAGTTTAAAAGTGAGTGCTATCAAATTTTTCAAGGCACAGAAACTCCCTATCATAAATAAATTGATCTAAAATTCAAAAAAGGAACGTTGGACAACTTATAAGATGAAACTGGTTTAGATTTTGACTTCCTCTTACTGCTGCCTTGGATGGGCCCAGCCCCACTAAGCAATAACAAAAGTAGAGAGAACAGCCTAAGCTTCAGGTGGTCTGGACTTCTTCCATCACACTTCTTCTCAGGCCATGTTTCTTTCCATATAGTGAAGCCAATTAGTTAATTGAACAGCTAAGGCAACACTTTGCAACTATGGCACTATACAGATTTTTTCTTCACTGACTCTGATAAGGACCAACAATCATGCAGTATGGTACCTAACATGTTCTAAAATACATATTAGCATTTACATTTTATATAAAATTTAAAAGTACCCTGTTTTCATCATTCCCTCTTTTTACTCTACCAAGTTGCTAAGAACCTACTTTGGGATGTGCCAACAACAGGAACATTATTAGGCCAAGACTTCCAGGTCTTTCCATTAACAGGTCAGTATAAAATAGGGTTACGTTTGGAGGCCTAGGCTCTCTTCTTTGTGCCTGTGCAGGCTTTTCTTTGTGATACGTTTTATACCACTTGGTTTTCCAACAAGAGTGTAGAAGTCTTTTATCACCATCATTATTATTATTTATTTATTTATTTATTTATTTATTTTTTAACTCAATAAATATCTTTTATTAAAGAAAAAAAGGAATATCGTTAAGCACCAAAACTGTATGTTGTTACATTGCATGTACAAGAAGAGAAAGTGATTGCAATACTTGTGGTACAAGTACTTAAATCTGAAGTCATGAGTGTAAAACACATGAAAATACAAAGCAATACAATAATTACAAAGCAGAAAAGTTGCACTAAAGAGCAAAAGTAACAGTCAAAACAATTATTGGAGATTTCAAAGTATTGCTATAAATGCCTGCTTAGTTTTTTCTTTGTACTTTTAATATTTTAGAATATTAATGGAGCATATTTAAGTATTGTAAATTTGCAAAGAGTTGGCATTTACAATACACTGTGCACACTTCCGTTTAATGTACGGTGTTAAAACCTCTTTAAAAGCCAAGCACAATGTGCTAGTGTTTTGCTTCTACCATTATAATATTGCACAAAGCTAGTAAATGGTGCATTAGTTTGCCATTGTAATTTTCACTTAACCAGAAAGGCTAAAAAACATGTCAGTTTCAGTAGCCATAATGGGCTTTAATCATGCGAAATGATGTGTAGCCTTCGATTTTTCACAAACTATATATTATGGTTTCACACTTGGCAAGACATACAGTACGAGAAACTCAACGAGACAGTGGGGATTCTGTCCAAGTTAAAGAAATCAGAAGTCACTGTCTGGGTGGTATTGTCTATCCCTCTTGGTTCACAATTGAAGGGAAAATGCCATCTTGTGACCATGAAGACTTCTTAAAACCAATATAATTAGTACTGGGAAAAGCTAGAATAACTTGTTACACTCTTGGATAGTTAACCATAGAACATACAAATTAAAAAAAAAAAACAAAAACCCAAACTTCCCTTGTTAAAATTCACCTCTATAACCAACACCCATACCTTTGTGTTATACATCTAAAAATGACTTTCCATGGTCTTTCCTCTCCACCCTTAACTCCCCCAAATTGAGCCACTCTTAGTTATACCTGACTTAAAAAAAACAACAAAAAACTTTCCCTTAACTCTCAAAACAAATGACTGCTTTGAGATTCAATGTGAAATAGCATTGATGAAATATTTATTATATGTCAACCTCCGAGGTATTTTCTGTACATGCACCTTAACAGTGGCATAATAAAAGTGGGGAAGGGGAAAAACATTTATAAATTTGAATATTTAAATTGAACCTATATAAGAGCTAGATTTTCTGTTCTTGTTATGATAAGAGTTGTCGTGATAAGAGTTGGTATTAAACCAACCTGTTTATTTTTCACTGTCTTACTTTTGGGTCTATTTCTTGTCAGATAATTTCTATGGTAGATTATTTTTACATAGGTCTACTTGTTTTTAAATAGCTATGAGACAATACTCTTATTTCTTTATGCCTTCAATACCCTGATTTTTAAATTAGAAAAAGATAGTTAAATTATACAAAATTATAGGCTCATTTAAAATATAACCAAAGGCATACAAATCCTTAAAAGTACTTAACTAAGCAAACCTAAAACTTTATTTATTTACTTCTTGTGTATGCATATATTTATTTAAATTATGCCATGGTCAAGTAGGGTTTGTACTGGAAACTAAAGGGTGTTTGACACAGTATGCAATAATTCACCACATTTATGGTCCTTTGGAAAAAGAGTCCCATAATTATTTCAATAAATGCCCTGGAAAACATATTAGTAAGGTAGGAATAAGAGGGAACTTCCTTAACTTAATAAAGGTTATCTACCAAAAAAGGTAGAGCAAGTGCATATTGTGGAGTGTTCATATACATTTCCTTTAAGTGTATGAAAAATACTAAGTATATAAGAGAGCACCACCATGTTCCTTATAACACTTTTGGAACTAATAAAAATAAACAAGAAATATGAAAAAATAGAAAAAAAGGAATCCAAATTGCTTATTATTATTTCCAGATTATCTGGCAAACTAAGGAGGTTTGAATCTGGATGTCTCTGGATACTAATGTTCTCTCCGTTTTGGGGGGTTACACCTGATAGACAAGCACATTGGAATTAGCTTAGTGGAGAAACAGGCTGATTCAGTTTGAGTTTCAGAGATACTCTTTTTCTAAAAACACTACTGTCTCTATTAAAACTTTCCTTTAAATATAGTATTATAACTGTTCCCTGTGCTCTGTTCTATAAATATGTAGAGTATTACAGGAGCGGGATCCCTTTCTTTTGGAAATGTGGCCTGGCACATTCAATCCAACTTGGCACTGCCTAAACTATGGAATATTGAGAGTTCACAGAAATGTGTGTGTTCTACTATTTCTCTACTTTTAAGAGGCCCTGGCAATTATATCTGTACCATATGGTACTAATATTCCCTGTCTATGGCATTTAACAAAATAAAAGTCAAACACAAATCAGTATAACTATTAAGATAGTTTGGCAAATTGTTGGACCCAAGATTACCTCACAAAATCAAAATCACTAACCAACAATTAAAAATAATGGATAATAAAATATTTCCAAGCATAACAAGAATCATGACTATCTAGCATTAATTCAACAAAAAAGACAAGACTTTTAAGAGGAAAAACAATTTTAATTCAGTAAAGAACATAAAAAATTTCTACATGAAGTAGAAAACTATTCACAAACTGAATGTAATGCACTTAACTGACAAAAATGGAATTAAAAAAAATATAATAGAAAAATGTATAATAGAAATATAATAGAAATGTGTAATAGAAAAAAATGTATAAAAGAAAGATAATTTGAAAATCCACAAACTTTGGAAAGTAAATAGTGTTCTTCTAATTAATCCATGGGTCAAAAATAAAAGGAAAAAGAGAAGCTACTTTTAAAGGAATAAAAATGAAACAAAAACAGACCAAAACATATGAGATGCAGGTAAACAAGAATCAGAAAGAAATTCATAACATTAAAGGCTTATGTTAGAAAAGAAATCCTAAGATAAATGATCCATAAAATGGATGAAAAAGGTCCCCCCCCCCGGCAAAAATAAAAAAAATTAATTGTAGTTCTATTTTTTGCTTTGTTTGTTTTTAAAGTAGGCTCCACACCCAGCATGGAGCCCAACACGGGGTTTGAATTCACAACCCTGAGATCAAGAGTCAGACAATTAACTAACTGAGCCACCCAAGTGCCCCATAAATTGTATTTCTAAATACTAACAGTGAATGATTGAAATTGAAATGAAAATAAATACCACTTACAATGGCATCCTAAAATAAGAAATACCTTGTAGATAGATATATTCAACAGAATATGTGAAGATTTATATCTTTAAAACCTCAAAATCCTGCTGAAAGAAATTTAAAAGTATCTAAATAAATGGAGAAATCTTAATTTCCACCCAAAGATTTCTGTATTCCACATAATCTGGATCACAAACCCTGCAGTTGAAATTTTTATCGTTGAAATTAACAAGCAGTTTGTAAAATTTATATTAAATTCAAAGAAGCTTTAATATGCAACAGTTTTGAGGGGAAAAAAAAGAGTAAACCTGGAGGACTCATACCATCTGCTTTCAAGATTTATTATAAAGCTATAGTAATCAAAATAATGTGGTATTTGTGTAAGGATAAACACAGAGATCAATAAAATGTAATTGAAAGTCCAGAAATAAATGAAATATATGGTCTGTTGACTTTCAATAAAAGTACCATATTTATTCAATGGGAAGAAAAAACCTTTTCAAAAAGTTGTCTTAAAAAAATCTAGATATGACATAGAAAAAAATGAACTTTGATTTTTACCTCCTGCTACAAACAAGAAGTAACTTAAAATAGATCATATATCTAAATATAAAAGTTAAAGCACTAAAATTTCTAGAAAACAGGAGAAAGGCATTAAAGACCTTAGCTTAGGCAAAGATTTCTTAGCTAGAAAACAAAAAACTTTAGCTATAAAAGAAAAAAATTGATAAATTAGACTTCATTGAAATTAAAAAGGCCTCTTCTTCCACAGACACAATTAAGAAATTGAAAAATCAGGCCACAGACTGAGGAAAATATTCTCTATGGTATCTATCTCAGAAAGCCTTATAACCAGAATATAAAGAACTCTGAAAACTCAATAATAAGACAACTCAATTTAAAACATTGTTAAAAGATCTGAACAAATACTTTTCAAAAGACGCACAAATAGCCAATATTCATATGAATATGTGTTCCACACAATTGGTCCTTAGGAAAATGCAAGTTAAAACCACAGTGTAGTACATTGCACACCCATTAGAATGACTAAAGTTAAAAATACAGTATCAAGTGCTGTTAAAAATATCTAACAGCTGGAACATTGATGCATTACTGGTGAGAATATAAAGTGATACTACCACTTTGGAAACTGGCAGATTATTTTTTTTTTTAGGATTTTATTTATTTACTTGAGAGAAAGAGAGAGACAGAGAGAGTGAGCATGGGGGGAGGAGCAGAGGGAGAGGGACAAGAAGACTATGTGCTGAGCACAGAGCTGGATGTGGGGCTCAATCCCATGAACTGAGATCATGACCTGAGCTGAAATCAGGAGTTGGAAGCTTACCCAGCTGGGCCACCCACGTGCCCCGGAAACTGGCAGATTCTTAAAAGGTGAAACACACCCTTACCATGTAACACAGAAAATCTATTTTCTAGGTGTTTACTCAAGAGAAATGAAAACAAAAGCCCACACAAAGTCTTATTTACAATGCTCATGCAGCTTTATTTATAATAGTTCTAAAAGTGGAAGAAGGCCAAATGTCCTTCAACAGGTGAATTGATAATCACTGTGGTATATTCATTCAGTGGTATATTATTCAGCAATAAAAGTAACAAACTGTGCGTACACACAACAACATGGATGACTTCCAACAATATCCTGTGCAGAAAAAGCCAGACCACTGTAGAGTGTATAGAGTATGATTCCATTTATATGAAACTCTAGCAGAGACAAATCTAATTTGTAATGTCAGAAAGCACATCAGTGCTGCCTGAGCCTTCCTCTGAGCCAACCCTGAAAGTACAGGGCACCAGAGATGTGCTTAACCCAAAGCTGTTAGATTTCCATTTATTTTCAGGCTGTTCATCCCTTCACCCACACCTCTGTCTAATCCACTGGGTCCCACCTATTGTTCCATGAACTAGTGTGCTGTGGGAAAAGAAAGAAAAAGGAGATAGGTGGAAAGTTTTTCAAGGTGCTAAATTTATTTAATTGTAAGTGACTATTCATTATTGTGAAATTATCTCCATGTAATTTGGTGTTAAAATATCCATTTATTTTATGCAATGGTGACAGTCAATGATGAAGTTGAATTTTTAATTGCTCTTATTTGGCAAAAATGTATTTGACAAGTCTGGGTATTAAAAAGTAGGAGAAAAAGAAGAATAGGGAAAGAGAATGTTGGAGAATGTTGTGTTCTTCCATCTTGAGCTAGGGAAAGATATCTATTTAAAAAAGCCATAGAAGTACAGGGCACCTGAGTGTCTCAGTTGGTTAAGCGTGTAAGTCTTGGTTTTGGCTCAAGTCATGATCTCAGGGTCATGAGATAGAACCTCTCTTGCCTGGGGCTTTACACTCAGGCAGACTCTGCTTGAGATTCTCTCCCTCTGCCCCTCCCCCCATTCGCATGCGTTCTCTCTCTTTCTCAAATAAATAAATAAAATCTTTAAAAAAAATCCATAAAAGTGCAGGGAGAAATATGAGAACAACAACAAAGAAACAAAATAACAAAAGCAGAAACTAAGGAATTTGACTATGATCAAAATAAAAGTTTAATGTTCAGGAAGACACAGGAAATTTTAGCATATAGAAATTACAACGAGAACTGTTCAATATTTAAAATATATTTAAAACACATGTTCTTTTGTAGAAAGAAGTAACATCTATAAAAATGAGTATAGTATTTGAAAGGACAATTCACATAAGTGGGTATGTAAATTGATTCTTAAACCCACTGAACTACAGAAATAAACATTAAAGCAACAATAAAATACTATCATAAAAATCACCAAATTAGCAGAGGTTACAAGGCAGGTAAGGATATGAGGGTTGGGGAAAAAGAATCTACATGAGCAGCTAGTAGGAATGTAAAATGCTACAGTGCTGGAGAGAAGCTGAGAGTACTTAGTGAAATAAGTATGCCAGGACCATATGGCCTAGCTCATGACAATCACAGGAAATGGTGGAGGATTTTCACAGCATCACTGCTTGTACTAGCCGGAAATTGTGGGCAACCTGAGGGAACGGCCAAGTAAAATTAGGAATATGCATATGGAGGAATGTAGTCAGCAACAATGAGCTAGATTCACATTGGATGGCATGTCATGATCTCAAAAATAGTAGTGAATGAAAATAGCAAGAAACATGATATGTAACAATATTGTTTATGCAAATAAAAACGTGTGTAAGACACTCTTCAATTTGCAAGGATATAATATGTCTAAATAACCACTTGCTTAGTTGTAATGTTGGAAAAGTGAGAAGAATGATAAAAGGGAAAATGTAATAAAATAAGGATGAAATTAAATAAAACAAAATTATCTTTAACACATTGATGATGAAAGTATGATGAATTGAAAAGTATGATTAATCTTATAGATACTATATTTAAAAAATTAATCAAATAAACCACAATAACTTAGTACTCTAGGTTTCATGTGGGAAGGGAAGAGGGTGAGCTAATGACCAAGAGTAGCCCTAATAATCAATCCAGCACTTTCCTTGATCACCACACAGTACTATGTGTGTTTATATATTGCTTATAATTAATGTATGCTCTGATATTTTTTAAAATTCTGATTTTCCTAAATTCTTCCTTAGCTAGTAAATTCCTGCAAGGCTGATTCCCTGGTTCTTCTTTCTTCATGATGCTTGATATGATTATGTTGCAAATGTTAGACAACTCAATATTTAGCTCTTTGGATTAATAGAACCAAAAAGCTGGATTCTACAGGATGTGTCTTCCTTAGATACATCCTTAAGTGATTGCAATAGATTTATTGAAATGCTGGACCTGCTTTCATGCTTATAAAATAAATATTCTCACTCCTTATATGTTGTCAATTTTATTTTGCTGGCAAGAGGACATTTTCTGTGCTGGGTGTTTTTTGGCACTTCTGCTGCATTTTATTTATTTATTTTTTTGGTGTTACCCTTTAGCCCTAATAGATTTTGTCACAAGAGTTTTAGATTCTTTTTGGAACATAAAAAAAAAAAATCATTCATGGGCTTTTTCTCCCACAGAACCTCCCATCCCCTCTTCCTCCACCACACACTGACTTCCATTTTTCCCTATATTCTGGATGTTTTATTTCTATTCTTCCTCTATGTGTTTCAGCAGTTGTCATTTGGGTAGTAGAGGGCTGTGTAAGAAAGAGGAAAAATTAGACAGTCCTGCTTGCACAGAGTCAAGCCCTTTCTAAGCCAGTTTTTAGCTGTGTGAACTTGGGCAAGTTATTTAGCTTCTCAGGCTCAGCTTTCTCCTCCTCCTCCTCTGCTTCCTTCTTCTTTTTCTCCTCCTCCTCCTCTTCCTCCTCCTCCTCCTCCTCCTCCTCCTCCTTCTTCTTCTTCTTCTTCTTCTTCTTCTTCTTCTTCTCCTTCTCCTTCTCCTTCTCCTTCTCCTTCTCCTCCTTCTCCTTCTCCTTCTCCTTCTCCTTCTCCTTCTCCTTCTCCTTCTCCTTCTTCTTCTTCTTCTTTCTCTTCTTCTTTTGAGAGAGAGAGAGAGGAGTGCACGTGTGCACAGGCAGGGGAAGGAGCAGAGGGAGAGAGAGAATCTCAACCTGGCCCCATGCCCAGCACAGAACCCCACCAGAGGCATGATCTCTGGTGACTCAGGTCATGATTTCAGGTCTCCAAAGCCAAAATCAAGAGTTGGACGCTTAGCCTATTGAGCCACCCAAGTGTCCCTCAGCTTTCTCATTTCTGATATCAAGAAAATAATACTTTGTTGATATGGTTTTTGTGGGGAATTAATACTGTTAAAATGGAAAGTTTATTCCATTGGGCTTAATTTTTTGATGGACCCATTTGTTTGCTATGAAAAAATTGATAGTCTCACATATTTAATTGTCTCTCTAAACAAATCATTAGGTTTTTTGTTTCTTTTTTTGTTTTGTTTTGTTTTTTAGCCAATAATAAGCAGAGAGACTCACTCCACAGCTAAGCTTTACCCAGTTATCAAGTCTCATCATGCCTTAAGATTTGCCCTATTCTTGATACCCTAGTCTATAATTTTTCATCAGATTTCTGAGATAGGTTTAGAAATAGTGTAAGGCTTTGGGAAGAAATGATGTAGTTGGGCAGTTTACTGGGTACTGAAACAAAACAGAAAACTATTTTCACGATGTGCTACAATGTCTCCTGAGCTAAAAAAAACAGTGTTAGTGACATCCATTGGTGGAATTTCTATTCAAGACAGCAAAAAGAGAGAATGAGAACTCATTAAAAAATGCTGAAAATTAAGGAGGGAGTGACAACAGCATATCAAAGGTTTGGGTAAACTTTTGGAAGACAGAAGGTGTAGAGAACCATATTGATAGGTGAATCACAGAGGAGAGAGCTACCATTCAGAGCAAGCACATGAAAACATTTTCAGTTGAGAAAGGAGCTGTTCTTCATGGTGGAGGCCTCTGGATTTAGCTTATGGGGAGAGTGGCTATGAGAGGTGGAAAATAAATTGAGACCATTGGGTAAGGACCTGTTTACAGATAGACTGTACCTGAGGGCTTCCTATCCTCTCCACACTGAAATGGTCCCCGTCCAGTGTTGTTGTATTGGCAGGGTTGCAACTGGCCAGCAGCTAGACACATGATCTCTGCAGGATACTGAGCCTTCCTTCTGTCTTGGAATGAGGCTCTCTGGCTTACTGAAACCCCAGGAATTAGTTGGTAATATGAACTCCAGATGTAATTAGGTTTTTATTATCTAGAAATAAAGCAAGTATGATTAAAACTAACACCACCAACCCCATCCCCAACAATTTGCCTTTGTCTTTTATTCACTTCTTAAAAGAGATGTGAAAAACAAAAATGACTTAAATGTCCTCCTTAGCAAGAAATATTGATCCCAGCTTCTCCCATTTTATCCCAGCCTCAATGGATAGGGAAGCACCTGGTAGCCACTAGCAACTCAGAAGTGATAAGATCCAACAGAGAAATGTACAGAAGTGTTAGTGTTGATGGAAAATGATCAGAAGAAAGAAAGACAATGCCATCCCTTAGAGAGAAAATGAGAATCCTCTCTCTATTTCTGTGTTTGGGGACCAGCATCTGGTATCTGTTCAGGAAGAGCCCTGCCATCTAGGCACCATTGTCCCATACTTTTTGGCCAATTCATATGAGTGGGCTTCAAGCATACCAATCCAGTTTACCACCAAATTCTGAATTTATTTGCTTAGGCTTGAAAATAAGTTTGCATGTGATAACCCTCTTTTCTCAGGGTTTGACCCTAGGTCTTTATGTTTTATCCATTTTATGATCACTGTCAACTGTAACATATCTAACCCATCAGACTGTAACTCCCAGCACTTATTCTCTTCATATCAGTGTTGACTAGTTTATGGAATAATCTCAGTGGGGTCCATTGTATCCCATGAATGTTGCCAATTCATCTGCCCTTCCCAAACTTACTGGCGAGCCAACCTTGATTCAGATTAGCCTCCTTGTTCAATCCTTCAGTTGTCTTCCTCCTTTCATGCTTGCTGAAATGTATCACAGGCTTCAGATTGATCAGTTTATCAGAAAAAAAAAGACTTATAGTGGAAGCCTTCATCAGAGGTAGACATTGGGTATTTGACTAGAATTTACCTAACTAAATTTGGTGAATGGCTAAGAACATACAAATTGATCCTGTTTCTGTCCGAAAGTGTTTCATTCTTCTTAATTAAGTTTGTTTTGGAATCATGAGTTTCTTGGATTTCACTTAAGGACACTAGCAATCATTTATAATAATCTAATGCTTATGAAATTGATTTCATCAATTTCTCCAGTTGACATCAAGTGATCAGATGAAGAGTTTATTCCAAAAGGAATCAGGTGTCAATCTTTTACTACAGGGATGGAGCACATATAAGGATTCCCCTGGATAGAGCTAGTGACAGTAGCTATAGAGACCCAAGGGGGTCTCAATGTCTTTTGAATAACTTGCCTTCAGTATTTTTCACGTGGTCAGAGTTCTCAATTATTCAAGTAATTAATATTCAGAAAGGAAATATCTTCTAAAAGTTATGTAGTTTTAGTTGAAGCCTCAGTAACTTTCAAGTTGTCTTTGATTTAAAAAGTCTAATTTAGTTAGCCTGGTGATGGGTATTAAAGAGGGCACGTTCTGCATGGAGCACTGGGTGTTATACGCAAACAATGAATCATGGAACACTACATCAAAAACTAATGATGTAATGTATGGTGATTAACATAACATAATAATAAAAAAAAGAAAAAAAAGTCCAATTTACTGTGATGGACATTTTTTTTTTTTTTTTAATCAATTGCTAGTGCAGTTTTAGGAGCTGAAGAACAGGCCAATGCATATTAACATTGTAGTCTCTGTTCTCAAGGGCTGACCACATTAGCGGGTAAGACAGGAAGTGAATGAATACTGTCAGTGTAACATGGTAAGTGTAATTAGTGGCTATGGCGCAATCTACAAACATAATCCACAAGTGCTTCCAGGTGTGCAAAGAAAATGTAAATTCAGTTCCTTTCTGTAACTTCATGTCACTGCAAGCTCCCATCTCACCAGGACAGATGGATATTCTAACCTCAGTTTTGGGGGATTCTCCCACCTCTGTGGTTAGGTCATATTCCTGGGGGCTTTATGTAGGTCCAGGGCCTTGAAAATGGGTCCAAAGGCATACAGATTACTTCCATGGACGGTGTTAGTATATTCCCTCAGATCTGGCCACCATCTGCTGATTTTGAGCTATGGGCCACAGGAATCTTTGCTAAGACTGCAAATGTTTGCCTGTTCTAGCAGTTCTTCAGGCTGACTGAAAAATATCAGTGCCTGAATTCTACTCCCACAGACACTAATTTAGTTAGTTTTGGGGTGATATTCTGGGCTGTTTTTTAAAATTCCCCAGGTGACTCTAATATAACATGTCATTCGATTTAGAAGTACTGGCTTGGGGGCACCCGTACCACTTCCTTCTATGTCTTTGGTGCTTCCAGGTCCCCCTGCATGTCCCCTTTCTCCTGTCTTTCTACTCCAGCCTGGGGCAATCTTTTGTAGGAAAAATATCTGGGGGCCATTCTCTGGACCTTATATTTCAGTGGGTCCCATATCACAAGGATATACCACGTGGTTGCATCTGTTACTTGGGACCTAGTGGATTGTGTTGGCCAAGGGTGGCCTTTAAGCATCCACTCTTTTGACTATTATCTTCAAGGCATCAGGAGATGCTTTTCCACATTTCTGGCCGTATGTCCTGGAAAGAAAAGCATCTGCATCCAAATGACAGTAATGCTTATACACTGTGCCACTATTGAAGTCAGAGGCAGTGCTTGGGTGTACAGGGAGGATTTGAGCAGTGTAAGTGTGTGGGTAAGAGAAAAAAACAACTTCTGATTATTTCTCTCAGAAAGATGTGTTGAATGAATTTCTGTCTAATGAAGTAGTTAGTACTCCTTCCTAGTAGTTTTGAATGACTATTGTCTCACTTCTCCATTTGTATAATGTGTGGTTCTGGAGAGAGGGACTCAGGAAATTGTTTGATATTTACAGAATCTGATACTACATGGTGGCTGAGGGACATTCTGCAATATTAAACAGTGTGTATTGCTCTTGAATTTGTTGAATGTATAGATCTATAAAAGTGTGACACATATCGAATTTTTACATTAGCAACTTAGGTGGAAATTGAATGCTAGAATTGTACACGGTTGAATTTTATAAAAATATTTAATACATTTTGGGGCACTTGGGTGGCTCAGTCATTTAAGCAACTGACTCTTGGTTTCAGCTCAGGTCATGATCTCAGGATCATTAGATCAAGGCCTGCATAGGGCTCTGTGCTCAGCAGGGTGTCTGCTTGAGATTCTCTCCCTCTCCCTCTGCCTCTCCCTTTCCCCTCCCTCCTCCCACGCACACACACACACACTCTCTCTCTCTCAAATAAATCTTTTAAAAATTTAAAAAAATATTTACTACATTTTAATCAAATTTTCCAAAATTAGACTAAATAAGACTAAAACGATAATTTTTATTTAAACATTTACTCTTTGTTAGTGTCTTGTCTGTTTGGGATGATGTAACAAAATACCACAGAGTGGGTGGCTTATAAACAACAGAAATTTATTGCTCATAGTAGTTCTGGAGGCTGGAAGTCTGAGAGTAGAGGGCCAGTGTGGTCAGGTGAGGGTTCTCTTAGAAGTTATAGACTTCTGGTTGCATTCTCGCATGGCAGAAGGTGCTAGAGAGCTCTGTGGAATTGCTTTTTAAAAAGAGCACTTAAGCCTATTCATGAGGGCTCCACCCTCATGATCTAATCACCTCCCAGAGGCCCTACCGTATACTAACACCATCACCTTTGGGGATTAGTATTTCAACATATGAATGAATGGGGGAGGGACACAAACATTTAGGTCATAACAGTTATAATTTATATATTTTTGTTTTTATAGATAATTTTGAATATTTTAGAAAAAATAACCTTTTGAAAATTGTTCTATTATTTAATAGACTTTATTTTTTAGAACAGATACAGGTTCACAGAACAGTTGCGCAGAAAATAGAGTTCCCGTTTATCCCCTGCTCCCATACAGGCACAGTTTTGTCAACTATTGACATCCTGTACGACAGTGGTATATTTGTTACCATCGATGAACTCACAATGATATATCATCATCACCCAAAGTACTTAGTTTGCATTAGGTTTCACTATTGGTGGTGTACATTTTATGAGTTTTGACAAATGTATAATGACATATATCCACAGTTATAATATCACACAGAATAGTTTCACTACCCTAAAAATCCTCTGTGTCCCACCTATTCTTCCCTCCTTCCTCCTTAACCACTGGCAACCACTGATTTTTTACTCTCCTCCATAGTTTTGTCTTTTCTAGAATGTCATAAACTCGGCATCATACAGTATGTAGACTTTTTAGAATGGCTTCTTTCCCTTTATAGTATGCACTTAAGATTCCTCCATGTCTTCTCATGGATTGATAGCTCATTTCTTTTTAGATCTGAATAGCATTCCATTGTCTGGATGTACCACAGTTTATCCATTTTCCTATCTAAGGACATCTTGGCAATTATGAATAAATCTGCTGTAAATACCCATGTGCAGGTTTTTGTGTGGATGTAAGTTTTCAGTTCACTTGGGTAAATACCAAGGAGTACAATTGCTAGATTGTATCATAAGACTATGTTTAGTTTGTAAAACTACCAAACTGCCTTCAAAGTGACCATATCATTTTGCATTCCCACTAGCAATGAATGAGATTTCCTATTGCTCTACCTCCTCCCCAGCATTTAGTGTTGCCTGTGTTTTGGATTTTGGCCATTCTAATAGGTGTGTAATGGTATCTTATTGTTGTTTTAATTTGTAATTTCCTAATGACATATGCTGTTGAACATCTTTTTCACATGCTTATTTGCCATCTGTATATCTTCTTTGGTGAGATGTCTGCTTAGTTCTTTAGCCCATTTTTAAATGAAAATAATTTATTTTTTCGTTTTTTATAGTTACTTAAATTTACATTTTTATGAAAATATATTAAAATTTTATTGACTGACTACAATTACATTTCGCTTTTTAATTACTGTCAACAGAACACAAGTTTTGTGAAAATCCTTATTAAAATGACTTAATTAGTGATTGCTCTAAAGTCAAGAAAAATACATTTTATGAAAAAATTATATAATAGTTTATAACTTATGTGTATCCATATTTTGTTATTAATCCAAATATTATTGGCACATGAATAGAACAACCAGAAACACACAAAATGAGTCATTCAGTTATCTTTGATATTTTATAAACATTCAATCACTTAAAAACTATAACTTTACACACACTTGTCATTGTAAGGATAAATTGTCAAAGTAGCAGAATAAAACGTTTTGTTTACCAGTTTGATAGCTTTAGTTATAACGTTTACTTATTTCCACATGTGGTATGGGGCTTCCATTTCTATTCTGTCCTGGGGTCCAGCAGTGTCAGGGGTAGGACTAAACCCTGTTGCTCCCACACTGGCCAAGACAATTTGTTGTGCAACAAATTCCCCCACTCCAGGGGCTTCTAAAAGAAAGGTCCATAAGAACATTTTTGTTTTTCCTCCACTACATCCCTCTGCTGAGGCTGTGGGCACAATATCAAACATCTGCTTGGATAGGGAGAAAAGGGACAGGGAAAATACAGAATTACAAAATTGTTTTTAAAAAAGATTACTATTTACAAACACTACCTTACCATACACTGATAGAAGTATGAACAGTATATTATGGGAAATAGTATATTATGAGAAGTAGTATTGGCAAACAATGCACACACATAGTCAATTTAGGGATATTATTTCTGTTGTAATTTGCTGTTAAGTTCTTAATTAACTTTTTAGATTATGGGTTATGGACCCTGAATGCTGTGATGGCAATGCACCAAAGAGAACACAAGATGATCAGTTAGGACTCAATAATAAAATAATAAACTGAAATATATATATATGTGTAAATATATTTAAATTATAAATTTTCATATTTTTAAGGATTATGCTTATGCCCACGTAAGCATATTTTACTATTCTGGTTATAAAATCAAAAGAGGTGGAAATCAGTGAATAAATTTCTCAATATGTGGTCTGCAGACAACCTGCAGACTACCTCCGATGCATCAGTCTGTGGAGGTGTGTCTGGAGAATGGGTTTCTATAACAAGCTCTTTAGGTTCTTGTGCATGCTAAAGTTGGAAAACCATTGTGAGTAAGGTTTAAGAAAGTTTGTTCCACTGCACTATGGAGCAAGGAGAAGAGAGCCAAGAAAGTGAATTTAGAAACACCTACTATGGTTTACCCATTTGACCATGAGGTGGTGAATGCCAGTTCTAAGGGGAGTGGCAATTAGAACAGGGAAGAAAGGATGGATACAAAGAACAATTTGAAGGTAAACTATATAAATTTATTGCCCAGATATAAATAGTTTAGTAAGAGAATAAATATCAGAGTCAACATTTTAAAGAATTATTTCTTCTAATAAGCTATCTAGCTGCCTGCTTCCCTCCTACCCTTTCAGATCCCAATTTTTAGGCCCATTAGAGAGTAAGTGATTTGCCCAAGGTCACACATCTACATAGAGACAGACTGTGAAATAGAAACCAAGAATTTTGGCACTAAGGACAATAGTCTGGCCACTAAACTATGAGTCACATATTTTCAGGTTTTTTTTTTTTTTTTTTAAAGATTTTATTTATTTATTTGACAGAGAGAGACACAGTGAGAGAGGAAACACAAGCAGGGGGAGTGGGAGAGGGAGAAGCAGGCTTCCCGCAGAGCAGGGAGCCCGATGCGGGGCTCGATCCCAGGACTCTGGGATCATGACCTGAGCTGAAGGCAGACGCTTAAGGACTGAGCCACTCAGGCGCCCCTAGTTCCAGGTTTTAAGACTGAGTGACTGAGAAAATTGACCGGTCATTCAGTATTTTATTAAGGATTGTGTACGTGTTAAACAATGGACACTGTGTTAAGTTCTGGGATTACAGTGGTGAATCCAATAAATATGCTACCTGCTCCCCATGGAGCTCACCGTCTGGTTGATATAATGGTAATGCTAATGCCAGAAAAAGGTTCTTAGGAGTGGGAGGTTGATGTGGCGATGGGGATGTGATAAGTTATTTTAATGTATGTTAGTTTTGGACATGATAGATTTGAACGTCTATGTTTCATGTACATACAAATTGACTAGTTCTTCCTGCAAACTATATGTACATGTTCATTTATGTATAATGTATAGGTTAAGAAAACCTTCCTTAAGTGTCTTTTCAGATAAGGGAAAGAGAAGAGTAAATAGTGAGAAGATTTATCACATCCATTAAAAATACTAAGCTTGTAGCGAGTGACCTCTGGACTGTGGAGAAGAATATAAGGTTGTTTTACCAGATGGAACAAAGTTGCAGGTTTTTGACATGATTTTTATCATTACTGAAGTATGTCTGTCTCCTATAAAATGTGTCTTATCTTCGGGATGGGTTATTTTTTAAAATTCTTCTCTCCTTTGGAAAGAGGCAGAGCACAAAGGCAGTGTTGGCTATTTGCAGCATGGACTCTGTAAATTGGCCATTAGCCAGGTTTCCTCACAGAGACAGGCAGCATGCATTTGGCCCACCTTGTGTGGGGAATGAGAAAATGAATTAGCTTGGACATGCTTTGGATGATTTTCAGCATGAAAACTGATATCCATAGGTTTGAAATGAATTTACTCTCTAAATATTAACACTCAAAACAGTTTAAATGAAAAGACTGTGACGACTCAAAGAACATTGAGAAATAATAAAATTAAAATCATCTCAGAGTATTTAAAAAGAAATATTGAACAAAATGACTTGTGGTTGGAAGTGGACATAGCTCTGACTGGGGCTGCTTGAATATATTTCTGAGAGACTTTTCTAGCTTAAAAGACAATTTCCATGTTTGGGGAGAGGTTTTTTTTTTTTTTTTCTTAATATGCTCATATAATATAATCTACTTCTTTCCTTCTCTCAAATAAGGAAGAATAAATATCAAGGAAAAATTTGAAAACTAATATTTTCTAACTTACTAGTAACAAAAAAATTTAATGCCTTTTACCATTCTGAGTATTGAATACTAAAAAAAAAAAATAAAGTCATGAAATCAAGTTCTATATGATTGCAGAAGAGTAGAAACATTTTTTTTTTCTTCTTGGTTTATAACTTGTATTAAAAAAAAGAAAGAAGGAAGAGGAGGAGGAGGAAGGAGAGCAAAGGAGGACTACTTTAATAGAGTTTTCTAATTTTTTTGAAGATTTTCACTTTTTGTTAATTTAGAGAACACAGGCATAATTGATTTTGTGTTGTTCTACTGTGATTCTGATTTATACAGAGATAGGCCGTATCAACGATTGTTAATTTGATCTAGAAGTCGTTCTTTCTCATATTCGGACATTATGTTCATACAGATAATAATTTCCATAAAAGAAATAAAATGTTCTCATATTAAATGAGATAAAAGTAACTTAATAAATGTTTATGCAGTCATAAGTGTTACAATTTGAAAAACACTTTTTATATTTTGTAATTATTGATATTTATTTATGAGAATAATTTCTGCTTACCAATTGACATTAATTCTGACAGCTTTATGCTTTACATGCTCTCTTAGGCATGAGATAATGACTTTGGTTAACAAATTGTAGTATTCCTACAGAGTTTTCTAGATTTACCTCAGGAACTTGGCATTCTGCAGTCTTGAACTAAAAGATTTTCCTGAGAAGATTATTTTTTTTCCTTTTTAAAAAAAAATTTATTTTAATTCCAGTATAGTTAACACACAGTGTTATATTAGTTTCAGGTGTGCGATACAGTGATTAGACAGTTCCGTACATCACCTGGTGCTCATCATGACAAGTGCACTCCTTAATCCGCAAAACCTATTTAACTCATCCCCCCTTCCTCCTCCCCTCTGGTAACCATCAGTTTGTTCTCTATGGTTAAGAGTCTGTTTCTTGATTTGTCTCTCAAGAAGAGAACTTTTGAGGTGCCTGGGCAGCACAGTCAGTTAAGCAGTGGACTCTTGGTTTCTGCTCAGGTCATGATCTCAGGGTTGCGAGATCGAGCTTTGTGTCAGGCTCCGTGCTCAGTGCAGAGTCTGCCTTAGATTGTCTCTCCCTTTCCCTCTACCCTCCCGCTTGTGCTCTCTTTCTCTCTCTCTAAAATAAATAAATAAATCTTAAAAAAAGAAGAAGAAAAGAACTTTCAATAGCCTAACAGAACTATGACCAAACCATGCATGATCATAAGCCCATGGAGAGTTGTCATCAATAAGTAGGTAAATGGGAACCTTAGAGATACAGCTTAAAGGTAAGGAGTTCTGAGCAGACCATTAGTGAGGACATTGTTGTCTAGGAGTTTGCAGTTTCAAAGGAAAATTGATAAATCTCTTCATTTCACCATACCCCAGAGCCCTAATCACTAGTGAAAATAATAGACTCCATGGATTTACCAGTATTTAACAAGATTTCTCAGAAGGAATTTAAATGTTTAGCAAGAAATACCCATGAGTGCTGCTTATAAGTACTTACAGTTCTCTTATGAAATCACTCAGCAAAGACTTGTTATGCTCTGATTAGCTTATTAGTTCATTTTGGATCTGATAGAGAGTTTTGGGGCATTGTCTGTCAACTTGCTAGGAATTAGGACAGCAAATGCCTTTGAATTGTCTTTGTTCATTTAACCATGTCTCTGCAGATGTTCACTATTTTAATATGTCTTTTATTTGGAAAGGGCATTATTTGTGTAATCAATTAGAGATGTACAATTCTGAATAAATGGAGAAGTTTATAAGTAGATTAAAATGCTAAAGAGACATACTTCCCCTCAAATGAGTGTCACCCTGCATATCAACATATAATTAATTCTGAGTGTCAAAAGATCATTTCAGGCTCCCTCGTTAGTTCCTGAAGTGATAATAAAAAATTACACAGTGTAGTTTCAGAAGGCAACCCATAATGATAATTTAGCTTATACTTAGGTTATTTGCAAATGATCAGAAATTACTTTTTATGTAAGAATGGAAATATGATAAAGCTGCTTTAAGAATTGAATTATTTAAAATAATTATGTAGAAACATTAGTGGTATTTTCAAGAAGTGCAACGCAAAACTTAACTCTCATTATTTGTTTTCCCAACCCTGTCCATTCTAGTTACTTTAATATAAATGAGTTAGTGAGATGGCAATATAGTGCAGTAAAAAGACACTACACTTTTGAGATAGATATAGGACTGCAGCACTGGATAGCTACACAGAATGCCGTTCATATAATAGGCTCTGTGCCTGGCATTCCCTGAAATTGTGCAGTACACAACTCAGGTGACCATACACAGTAGCTCTGAGGTAGATTAATGTTGGAGACGTGATTAAGTAGTGTTGACCAGAGTTCTTGGGTCTCTTTGAGGTTTTATTTCCTTTTCTATAAAATAGAGATTACTTTACTTACCAGATATAGTTCTTTTGTCAATTACAAAAGATTTTACCTCACAGATTGGCTATTTTGTGAAGATGGAGTTTTACAGGGCTTATTACCATAACAGTACCTAACATAGTACCATCGCATAGTAGGTGCTTAACAACTGTGAGCTCTGAAAATAGGTAAGTGAGATAAAGTAAATGTACTTGGGATGTAACATCTCCACAAGTTAATAAGAAGAGGGGAAAATGATGTTCACTTAGAGTCTAAAATTTAAAAGAAACGAAAAATGAAATCAATCTGGAAAAGGTGGCATAAACATTTGTGTGGTGCCTGAGGTTTGCTCCAGGTACTGAATGCAGGCCTTAACAAGGCAGGTGACAGAGAATAGAAATGTGCATATTATCCGAAGTTTGAAACTTCAAATATTTTAAACTAGTTCTGTTTATGTTTCATGACAAATAGCAAAAGTAAATCAGAGTTGTTGGTGCTTTCCATTTCAGTTTCAAAATTCTTTTAAAGTAATACACTTCAATATTTTTGTACCAACCATTTTTTTTCTAAATGTTCTAGAAAAGACTTTTTAATAATTAGCAATGCTATACACATATGCACATGCATGCAAACACATAAATATGTGCACACACACAGCCTACAAAGTTTGGATACTTAATTGAAAAGTGTTAATTTCCATCATATAAATTTTAGACTTTTACAACAAAATAGAAAGCAGAAATTGGCAATAGTTTTCTAGAAAAAGAAAAGACATTACAACAAAGAAAAAAGGTAGAAGAAAGTTTGTATAATTCAATATAATAAAAATAAAAGTGTAATGACAATTACTACAGCTATCAATCTTCAATAATTTGTGAAGAATCCAGCCTCAAATGCAATGAAGCTTTATAAGATTTGTGGTTACAGAGTGTAAAATATAACAGATGCTACAATATTTAGATGCCTGCTGGCATTTACCTTTCTCTCTGCACAGTTCATTTCAACTATATGAAAATTTTATGTGCTATATAAAAGTAGAGAAAAAATATTTATTTGTAAAATAACCACAGGAGAATTGATAATGTTTCAGCAATGTGGTATTTGATTCTCTTTGACCAGATGAACTAGTGAGAAACTGGAGAATTTGAGGATACAGTATTATTTTCAGTTTTCATATAGTGGAAGATGCATGGGTCAAAAAATGACACCGATATTGAATTCAGCTACTTTCTCTGCGTGTCCAGAGCTGAATTTTTAGGATGGGAGCCCTGCTGTTCATTGGAGAAATGGTTTTGCTGTGAGGATTGCAGTGGAAGGGTACTAGCATTGGTGACTTTGGAAAAATGGCCAATGTTATATTTCGGAGGCAAGATACTCAGAGTGCAACCTCTTGTTTTTAAAAGTACATTTTGAAGGTTATCACATTATTAGTCTTGTTCTTTAAAAAATATTTTTTATTATTTTATCTTTGATCACTTTGTAAACATGATTTTAAATTCCAGATACTCTAAAATAAGTAAAAAAAAAAAAAAAAAAAAACCACAAAAAAACCAAATGGCTTACTTTTGAAGATTTATGTTCCTTCTTTTAAAAGATTTTTAGGGAAGCCTGGGTGGCTCAGTTGGTTAAGTGTCTGCCTTCAGCTCAGGTCAAGATCTCAGGTCATGATCTCCGGGAGCTAGGACTAAGCCCCACATCAGACTTCTTGCTCAGCAGGGAGTCAGCTTCTCCCTCTCTCTCCCTCTGCCTCTCCCCACTGCTTGTTCTCTCTCTCTCTCTCAAATAAATAAATAAAATCTTTTAAAAAATAAAAGGTTTTTAATTTCCTATTACATCATATATATATATATATATATGTATATATTTCAGAAAAATGTTGAGAAAATAATGAAAATTTTTCTAGATCTGTAAACTAGAAACCGATTCACTCCTGGACACCTTCATCTCCATTTTCATCATATCTGATACATCATCAGTTTCTATCAATTTGATCTTCTAAATGTTCATTAAATCTGTCCACTTCTCTCCATTACCACTTCTGTTGCTCTTGCCTGGTCCTGGAATGATAAAAATGTCTTTTAATTATTTTCCCTGCACCTACACTTCCCAAGCAAAGCCATTTTGCCTGTTTCAAAATATAAATCAACTTTTATTTACTTCAAGGGATTCCCACTGATCTTAGAACAAAGACATACATTCTCAGTAGGGTGTGTGAGCACTGCGTTGGCCTTGAAATGCTCTACTCTGCTGCATCTTCTTCTGCTCTACCCTGGTTCCCTGGGGTCTAGAGTCTACTTCCAGGTCCAGAAAGCCTTTTTTTAATTTTCATTAGGAACTTTCCTCACACTAGCAGGACCTTAAACCAAAATGCATGTTTCCTGGATGTGCATAAAGGTCCACTGTGCACACGGATAATTTTAAGAGTCAGTTTCCAGATCCACGATGTCCATACGGATTTTTCCTGTAAAGGATCTGCCCCAAGACCCTGCCTGCAGGTGAAGCATCCTGCTGCTTCCTCTCTGTGTTTTCACTTCTTTAACTTTACAAAGGAACAAAAGAAGGTGGACCTTTCATTCATTCTGATTCTTACTGTGGAGCAGGGAGCATGCTTCTCCCTCTCCTCCCTGCTCATGCCCTCTCTCACTATCTCTATCTCTCAAATAAATAAATAAATAAAATCTTAAAAAAAAAGAAAGAAAGAAATTAAAATCTCTGGGGCACCAAAGGAGGAGCAGTTCAAACTAGCGGTGTTAACGAAGGCTTCTGTAGTAAGGGCCAAGTACCCACTGGATACGTATTTCTGTTAAGGGAAAGTGGGATATTAGAAATGAGGTATTTTGGTCTGCATTGGAATGTTCTGAATTCAGATTTTTTTGTGGAGTGGGGCAGCAGGAGTACTGACTGGTTTTCTTTAACCACCTTACTTCTTTCACCCCCATGTTGTCAAGCTCTTGAGGGAAGGAGAGCAAAGCACAGTGAGGGTTGGTAGAGATACTGAAGACATCAGTATTTATTTCATACAGATGGCAAACTAGGGAGCCTCCTGCTTTATCTATCTATTCATCTTAATTCCTTTCTGATTTTATTATCTATGTATCTTAGAATATTCAAGTTTTGTAAAAAGCGGCCTGGGAAATGATCAATTTGCTCTGGATTTCATTTTTACCAGTTTCATTAATAAGAAAGACCCTGGGATTACTCTCATTCATCTTTTTCATGGTCTGTATCTTAGTTACACAAATATCTCTACAAGATCCTGTTTTCAATTCTTTTGGATATAGGGTGACCCAAAGTGGGATTTCTGGATCATATGGTGGCTCTATTTTTAATTTTTTAAAAGATTTATTCATTTATTTGAGAGAGAGAAACTGTGCGTGCACGTGTGCCCATGTGCAAAGGTGGAGGAGGGAGCAGAGAGAGATGGAGAGTCAAGGAGACTCCATGCTGAGCGCTGAGCCTGCCTGGGGCTCAATCCCACGACCCTAAAATCAATACCTGAACTGAAACCAAGACTCCGTTGTTTAACCGACTTTGCCACCCAGGCGCCCCTATTTTTAATTTTTTTTGAGGAAACTCCATCCTGTTTTCCATAGTGGCTGCACCATTTTACATTCCCACCAATAGTGCACAAGGGTTCTAATTTCTCCACATCCTTGCCAACATATGCTATTTAATTTTATTTTTAATAATGGCCATCCTAACAGAGGTGAGCTGATACCTCATTGTAGTTTTTATTTGCATTTCTCTGATGATTACCGATATTGAGCATCTTTTCATATACCCATTGTAAATGTAGATCTTCTTGAAGAAATGTCTGCCCATTTCTTAATTGGGTTGTCTTTTGTGATAGAGTTGTAGGAGTTCCTTATGTGTTTTAGATCATGACCCCTTATCAGATGGATGGTTTGCATTTTTTCCCATTCCACAGATTGCCTTTTGGCTCTGTTAGATTGTTTCCTTTGCTACACAGAAGATTTTTAATTTGATATAGTCCCACTTATCTATTTTAGCTTTTGTATCCTTTGCTTTTGCCCATCTCTAGGAATACTGACAATAGTATGTTTTTTGTTTAAAGTTTCTTCTCTTTGCATGGTCTATTGCTTCTAAGTTGTTTTTGTTAGTTCTTACATTTTAGTCTTTATCTTTCTGTCAAAGGTTTTCCTCCACTTGATTGCTCATATTTTTTTAAGAACTGGGGGGAAATTGTGAAAGCTTTAAATGGATTGGTAGGACTGGTTGATTGTGGCATTCATAGCAGAAAAGTATGGTTTGGCTTTACTGGGGAGACCCCTATATCCATCTTTTTTTAGGGTTTTTCTCTTGTGCTGGTCAGATGCCCCAGAGAAGATTTGTCCAGTCTCCTGCCTGCAGGATAAAGACTTGGCTGCCAGAATTTCAAGAGCTGATTAATGAAGCAAGAGGAAGACTGAGAGGATATCAGCTTTCAGTAAAAATGTCTCTACTTAATCTTCATTTTCCTTACTCTACCTTAGGATGCATGGTGACTCAAGCCCAGAGACCTTCTGTTTAAAGCAAAAACAAACTTGTAGTCCTCTTCTGGGGTGAGGATGAGGCTATGTAGAAGAAGGATCCGCTTCTGCTTTTTATGTACTTTTCAACCACTTCTCCTTATTTTAGTTCGCTCTCATTCACTTCTCTATCCAGAAGTACCTGGTGTTCCTAATTCTTGGGACTTTGAAGATTATGTTATATAAAGTGCTTTTAGTTTTTAGCTTTCCAGTTTATCATCCAGTCTTTGTTTTGTTTTTGTTTTTTGGGTTTGTTTTTTTTTTTGGCATTTTTGTTTCTTTCATTTTCAGTTTCCACACTCCTTCTTCTGTTTTAAGATAGGAGAAGTACAGGGTGCCTGGGTGGCCCAGTCGTTAAGCGTCTGCCTTCGGCTTGGGTCATGATCCCAGGATCCTGGGATCGAGCCCCGCATCGGGCTCTCTGCTCGGCTGGGAGCCTGCTTCTCCCTCTCCCTCTGCTCCTCCCACTGCTTGTGCTCTCTCTCTCCCAAATAAATAAATAAAATCTTTAAAAAAAAAAAAAAGATAGGAGAAGTACATTGCCAATCTCCCTCTCTCTCACCCTCCCCATCCTTGTGAAAATAAACAAATTCTCTGGTTTCTGGTGTGTTTCTGGTTCTCTGTTGAGGTTTCAGGAGATGGTGAAATTATGTATGTATGTGTTCAACTCTTGTCTTTATTTGGAACATCACTTGTTTTAAAAATTGTTTTTATTGTTTTTCAATGAATAAAGAAGTGTGTGTGTGTATCCAAATCTGTCATTTTAAAAATTTATTTGACATTTTTTTTTGAGAAGACCTTCCTTATACCAAGGTTAAAACAATTCTATTTTTTTCTGAAGTTCTTACTCCTTCTGGAACTATGAAATGAGGTAGAAATCTAATTTTATTATTTTCATAATATATCAACTGTTTATTAAATAGCTAATCATTTCCCAATTGATTTATGACATTTTTATCTTTAGAAAATTTAAATATAATACATAGATCCATATTTGGGTTTTGTAGTATAATTTCCTGTTCTTCTGCCCAGCACGAATATTTTTAGTTATTATGGCTTTATGGTATATTTTGATATCTGCCCATTTCCAGTAGTTGTAGTTATGTATTTCTATTATTAAAAAAAAAAGTTGTCTTGCATTGACTTTGACCAATTATATATTTGGTCACACATGAAAATTTATACATTTTACATTAATACAGAAGTTATTATGAGTTTTCTATTATAATCTCCTTTCATGTTTTGTTTGGTTGTATAAGACCCTCTCCAAAAGTTTTTTGTTTTGTTTTTATATATTTTATACTTCCATGGTTATTGTGAACATGCTAGACATGGCATAGGAAGAGCTAGAACTTTGCTTTGCCTTTTCTTCAAAGCTTGGGCTCTTTCTTACATACTTCCCAGCCTCATCTATACCTGAAGTTCTTAAATTGGGCTGTTCACAAAAATCGTGGGAGGTGCTTTTAAAATATCCACATCCACATATCCACATGCCTAGTCCCACCCCTCAGAAATTCTTATTTGATTTGTTTAGTCTGGGCTGGAGTATTAGTATATTTTCAAAACTCCCCTGCAAAGTCTAATGTTTGAACAAATTTGAGAATCACTGCCCTGTACCAATAATTCTCAAACTTTGCATACAATGGAATCATTTGGAAAGCTCTTAAAAAAACAAAACAAAACAAAAACAAAGAAACAAATTCATGGGCCGCATTCCACAGAAATTAATTTAGAATCTTTGGGGTGGGTCTCAGCAGTATGTTAAAAAATCTTCAGTTGATCTTAATGGGCAGCCAAGTGCAAGAACTGTTGGCCTATACCTTTACCACTCAGATGGTAGTTCAAGGACCAGCAAAATTATCATTGCCTGTGAGCTTGCTAGACATGTAGAAGTTCAATCCCAACCCCAAGTGATTAGTATACACCTTCAAGTTTGAGGTACATTGCCCTTCACAACACTATTGATAAATGTGTTCCCAAACTTTCCTGTGCATTCAACTCAATTCAGGAGTTTAAAAAAAACTGTTGCTAAGCCTTAGACTAGATTAATTGAATTGATATACCCAAGAGGTGGGGCTAAGGCATAGTTGAATTTTAAAAGTTTAAAAGTTTGTATTTAAAAACCACGTTTAAAAGGTGATTCTAATGTGCAGCCAAATTATAACCATTGACCTATATACGAAGGTTATCACATTTTGTGTCTTCTCTCATTTAATAAAAATAACACATATGTGACTCTTGTCTGAACAATCAGTCATTTAAAAAGGGGTTGCTGTGTTCTTAATGTAGTTTCAAATTATTTTTGAATAATATATCATTTAAAAAATGAAACAGGATAGCTTTATCTAGCACACATGCCACAAATAGGCTTGCTTTACTTCTAAGAGACATAGGCAAATTGAATCTCCCTAGATTACATATGACACAGATGGAAATAATTAATGAAAGTAACATTCGAAGCTCAACTAATGCATGCTGAGATGATTTGCATTTTGAAGGAGTCTGCAGGCCACCTTGTGGACCCACATGACCTACCAGAGATCTCATTTTGAGATCCCCTATGCTAGATTATAGATGCTTCACAAGCAGGAATACTTATTTGATTGCTATATTTTAATTCATAGAATGACATTGTTGATTGAGTGCCCTAGGCCAAGTAAATGAGCCACTTATGTTAGGCACTTGTTCACATTCATAAAAACAACAAATAATATTATCTTGATCAAGCCCTTCCTAAGAAATAGTGATTAAATCATATCTGGTGTTTGTGTGCATTTCTTTCCAAGAGGTGGAAGAAACTGATTTGCTTTTGATGAACCTGTATTGCCTACAAATTGATGGCCACAGATTTCCTACTTTATTAATTGTCCCAGCAATGATTTATATGAAACATTCCCTCTTGTTGCAGGCTCTACAGTCAGCTAATTGATTGCTGTATGAATTATGCATCCTAAGCCAAATGCAAGGGTGCATGAAAGATGCAGCCAAGGTCATTTTCCACCATAGAGAACTACAGTGACTAAATCCTTTTTTAAGACAGACTTTATTGCTTTAATTTTGCTGCTTTCTTCATGTATACATCAAGTCCAGAGTAATGTGCAAACTCTAAAGTTGCACTTTTAATTTATAAAAAGATTGCAGACACCTACAGTTCAATGTTCTGCAGCCTGACAGGGGCTGTAATTTAATTAATTTGGTAGAGCTAAGGAAAGAACCAGAAATGGCATACAGGTGCTTCTTATCTGATTCCAAAATATGCCAAATCCCATCAGATTTTCCTATAGTTTATTAACACTCAAAAGTGACTGCTCCAAAAATAAGAACTTTGATTAGATGAAGGACACGTTGAGACCAAGTACAAAATATTTGGCACTTTAGCAGATGATGGACAGTTTTGAAAAATTACAATCAATTACCATTTATTAATATTAAGAGATGTAAATGATGTATACCTTTAGAGGATGTATAAAGGAGAAGAGTGATGCTTTACTAAAGCTTTCAGAATTAAAGCAATCAAGTTGGAATAATGAAAAGATCTAGATTTTTGATGTCTCAGTGGCTTAGTTTGAATTATTGCTTAGCTATTTATTAGTTGTGTGACTTTAGGCTAAAATTTAATTAACCCTTCTAGACCTCAGTTTACTTATGCAAAAATGGGCATAAGACTTTATTTGCATAGCTACTGTAAAGACTGTAAAAATAAGTGAGATCAGTAACTTAGCCTTACACTTGATCTTAGCCAAGAGGCCGAGAAGCGATAGTAACTTAGCCTTAGACAGTAACTTGTATGCTTATACAATAGAGCATACTACTGGCTTTAACATTCCTTGAATTACAAGTTGCATGTGAAATTTGTAAAAAGACCCTCCAATTGGCTATCAAAATCACCCCAAAATGGCCATGGAATCACATTACTATATGCCCCCTAAACCAAACAGCTTCTGATATGAATGCTTCATATGCCCAGAGAACTCAGGCATTAACAAGCCACGTTAAAGTACATGTTTCAGGACAAACTATAGGAACCAAACCACACTCAGACTGTGCTGGATAAAATGTATGCTGTAATTACACATTAGGGGTACAAGTACCTTACAAGGAAGGAATCAATCACAATCCCTTCAGACCAGTACTTCATGCCTTAATGCATATGGCAATCAGCTGGGGATCTTGTTAAAATGTTAATTCTGGTTCAGCAGGTTTTGGTTGGGACCTGAGATTCTGTAGTTCTAAGAAGCTTTCTGGTGACAGAGTACATGTGGTTCACACACCATAATTTGAGTTGCAATTTTGAGCGCTTTTTAAACCTACCTGCACATGAGATTTACCTGAAGATAAAAATAATGATGCCTGGGGTCTTCTTCAGACCAGTTGAATCTCTGCAGTTGAAGCCCTGGCTTAGATCATTTTAAAAGCTCCCTGAGTGGTCTTTATTTGTAGAGCCATAGTTGAGAACTAGTATTTAAGACATAAGGGAAGTGCCTCCATCAATTGTATCAGATGATCTTTTTAAAATCATGTATTGGTAAAGCCCAGGCTGTAGAACATAAAGAGCCCAAGACCCATGCTTCAGAATGCAACAATATGTGTAGCAAGTCTCCTCCTGGTCACAAGGACACAGCGGAGTCCTCTGCACATTTTCCACACCCTCAATCAGGAAGAGCATAGTCATGATAACTTCTCACCAGGCCATGGGACAGAGTCAACACCCCATCCTTTCCTTGTAAAAATAGCATCGCACTACTGGTAATTCTGGAGCTGTGCTTTGAAACTGGGGTGGAAAGAAATGCCACATAGCATTGAAAAATCATAGTATTCACAGATTTTATCTACAGAGTAAAATGTACACCATGATAAGGAAGTTTTGTTGATATGGAAGGTATCAGTTCTACTCACAACTACCAATGATATCATGCCTTTAAAATTGGTACCTACCTATATGTTGTCTATAAGTGAACTCTACTTTTTCTAAGTTCCCACAGTAGGTTTCTCTTCTTGCTTATTATATTCCCAACATTATAATTTCTAATTCAGTATCTGGTTTCTCTGTTATAGTGACATCTGCATCTGATCAACTGGAGGTATTTAAGACCATATTGTTGTGGCTATCCCTCATAGTTCCTGGTTCAGTAGGTCTGGAGTGAGGGCCAAGAAATGGCATTTCTAACACATTCCTGGGAGATGCTCTTACATATTGGTCCAGGACCCCCTATCTTTTGAGAATTACCACTTTTTTTATTTCACAATCTCCATGGGAGGAAATATTGTGCCTGTAGATTCTCCATTATACCCATGCCTAGTGTAATGAGCAAATATCTTTTGAATAAAAAGTGATGGCTAAGCCCTATCTCACTCATAGTGAAAACACATATGGAACACTGGAAAAAAATCTCATCCAGCCTATTAAGGCTAATGCTTGCCAAAGAAACTCAAAACATAACATTGAATTAGGGATCTCTGCTACTGTGGACTCTAGAATGTTGGGAGCACTTCCTATGAAAGTTTTGGGTTCTTTATTCTTAAGCCACTGCTTTATGGTAATGAAATCAGCATGATATCAACAGGTTGGTTGGCTGTCCAGGCTTCCATTCAAGGTGTCTTGAAACAGCAGAACCAACAGAAGTTCCTCCTCCAGTGCCATCTGCCTTCAGTTTTGCAGCTAAACATCTTGAAGACTTACCGGGTGTCACAAGAGAAGACTAAATGTAAAATGTACCATCACAGCAAATAATGTTCCTGTTGTTGTCAAAGTACTATAGGGGTTACTAAATATTAGCATTCCCTTACAGCCTAAAAATATTAGTGCTTTGGTTCAATATTAGTGTTTTATAATTTAAAAAATTTTCTTAATATATATTCACACTAATGTTTTGAGGCAGATTTTCTCAGACCAGCTTTTGAAGCAGTAAAGAGCTGTTATGCCGATAATTTACTGCTTTTTGAGTCTTTGGACCACACATTTATTTATTTAAGGTTTTATTTATTTAAGATTTTTATTTACTTATTTGAGAGAGAGAGAGAGAGCAGGAGTGGGGGACAGAGGCAGAGGGAAAGGGAGAAGCAGACTCCTGTCTGGGCAGGGAACATGATGCGGGGCTTGATCCCAGGACCCTGAGATCATGATCTGAGCTGAAGGCAGATGCTTAACTGATTGAGCCACCCAGGCACTCCCGGACCACACATTTATTTAATTATCATTATTAAATATCCGCTTTTGTGGAGGTTTTCTGATTAGAAGGCTTGGTTCTTGCCCTTTGAGAACTAAATCCAAACTTGGGAAAACAACATATGAATGTAAGGGCTAGAGAACCATAAAAAAAGATGAAAATCTTGCCATTTGCAACAACATGGGTGGACCTTGAGGGCATTATGCTAAATGAAATTAGAGAAGATCAAATACTATATAATCTCACTTATATGTGGAATCTAAAACAAACAAACAAACAACACTTGAGCTCATACATTTAGACAATAGATTGGTGGTTACCAGAAGAGAGGGGACAGCAGGTGGGCAAAATGGGTGAAGGGGGTTAAAATGTACAAACTTCCGTTTAGTAAGTCATGGGGATGTAATGTACAGCATGATGGCTATAGTTAATAATCCTATATTGTGTATTTGAAAGTTACTAAGAGAGTAGGCCTTAAAAATACTCATCCCAAGGAAAAAAGTTATAATTGCATATGGTGATGGATGTTAACTAGACTTACTGTGGTGATCATTTTGCAGTATAAACAAATAATTGAATCATTATGTTATACACTTAAAACTAATACAATGTTATGTGTCAATTATATCTCAGTTTTAAAAATTAAAAAAAAATCATTGTGAAGTAGATAGCAAAAAAGTCAACAAATGTGTATTTTAGCCTAGGCTCCACTGTCCTAAAGACAGTATTTATGTATATTAGAGACTGGGTAACTTTCTGCCTGAAGAAAAGAAAGCCTGGAAGACCAAGACTGGAAATGTAGAAGAGGCGTATGTTTTGCAGAGTAAATTTTAGAGTCAGAGCTAGAACTGAAGAGTGGAAGGTACTGGGAGACAGATCTCATTTAATATATGAAATAATTATCTAAAAAAACATTATTGCTTTTATGCCAATAGCTATTCTAAGTGTGGTACTTTGTGTTTTAATACATATTAACTAATATATAGAAATCCACTTTACACATCACGGGTACATGGTAGAGGAGATTTCTGCTTTAGTTCGATGTTGTACTAGATGATCATTGATGTCTACCTATAATCAAATAATCTGGATTTGATAGGTTTCCTTCACCTATTGAACTGTTGATATTATTATATTGCCACTTATTTGAGTTTGCCTATATTGCAAACCATGATGCAGCTAATTAAGTTCTAACTTGTTGCTAGAATCCACATTTATATAGAATATAGATTGATTCAATAATATGGAAAATGATTATGGCAGCTTCAGTCTTTACAATGACTATAGTCTGTCCAGATTGTCATGCATAATCAGAGAAATAGCTTTAGGGAAACCTGAAATCATATTTATAACTAAATTACTTTGTATAATGGAGTCTGGTCCTGTCAAACACGATTTGACCAACAATGGGGCAATTTAAAAAGTGTAAGCGAAATAGATTTGCCAATTAGATATAGCACTTTATAAATGTGGATAACTGATCCTGAGGAACTAATAAGTATCTGGAGAACTCAATAATCACTTTAAAAAGTAATCAAGCCATGTAATTCCATCTGAGTTTTCATATCATGAGGAAAATTGTCTGAATCAAGAGAACGAACATAGAAATTTCAATTCATCTTTGATATTACTTAAGTTTGTTACCATGTTGCTATAAATATCATACCTTTTTCTGTAGCCTGTTGATTATCATCATTTTGAAATGTATTGCAGGACTAGGTAAGAGAAATAAGAAAAACTTACAGTTTTTTCTTTTAATATAATGCAACAAGAATAATTACAAATGAGGTGGGGGATATTCTAAATATTCTAAATTAGGGGTGTAGGAAGAGATGATGTGAGTCTGGATGGTCTTTTGTTAGTAACCCTCATTATTACTTGAGAAATCAATCCATAATCCCAACCACACTGACATTCATTCTGTAAGGAACACTACACCAGTACAAACTAATTAAAACTACAAACTCTGTCTGTGGAAGCAGGAATTTATAGTGAATATTTAACAAAGTGTCAAGTAGAGCTAGTGAGATGTCTTGGGGCTAATTCTGGTAGCTACGGAGTTAAGTGGGACCACATTTTCAATCCAAATGAGTCACAAAGTTTACTTAGAATTCAATTTACAAAAACTTAAATTGATTTTTTTATTCTTTCACATGTATCTTTTCTAAACTCAGAATCACCTTATAATTTTCCTGTCTCAGTCTAATATTTGTATGTTACTACCACTTCTGAGAGAAGTGAATATGAAAATAGGGATCCTGATAGAATCCATGGGGACTCATTAGAAAATCATTAAGAGATCTCGTATGCCAATATTTATCTTGAAATCATATCTACTCAAGATTTCTTAGAGTGCTTAAGTATTAACCTGAAAATAGAGAAAAATCAGTTTAGAGCCAATAACAGAGTTATTGTTGGCCTTTTGATCTTTTAACAATTAGTATGTTACAATTTATGGAAAGATGCCAAATGGTTTTATAACAGGAGAAAATACTATTTAACAGCAGAAATTGGGAAAATTAGATGCATAAAAAATAGGAAGAATAAATTTTCATAAACATAAATGGCCACATTTTCCAAAATCTGTAGCTCTTAATTTTTAGGAACTTTTTCTAAAGTGCATGTTGTGTAATACCAGTCCTCGGAGATGCTACACTACAAAATAAATTTTGTAGTAAGATAACTTCTAAAGGCACAGCAACATATATCTCTCCTCTATATGAGTATGCATATTAGATAAAGTTCAGAGAAATGCTCCCCACCAAAAAATGTTTATTACAGCATTTGCAAAATTTATTTGGTCACAAACCATTCCCTTTCTTTTTTCTTTCACCATACATTCTATAGAACAAGGTTAAGGAGACTTTAAATTACAATATTTAATTATTCTCATCAGTTATTAATACTTATGATAAGTAGGTAGTATGATTCTATGTTGTATTGGAGAACTGGAAAATTTCAAACTTAGCTTCAGGAAACAATGTTAGGCTAAGTTATTTGAATAGTTCCGACCTTGAAAACTAACTTAAAACCCTGAATAAAATATTTTTATATGTACAGAGAGACATAAATGAACACCAAAACTGCTTTTGGCTTGCATTTACGTTTCTCCTAAGTTTAGTGTGATAGTTTGGGGGGACAAGTGGGAGAAAAATCAAAGCCTAGGTCTGGTAGTAGTTGGGGGGTCTTTAGAGGAAGCATTGTCCACAATAAGCTGTGATCCCAAAGAGCTACAGTCTCAAAGAGAAACTCAGCCTGAAGTAGACGAGGCTTCTTCTGGAATTTCAATAGTCTTCTTCATAGCCCAGGACAACTTAAGCCTTGAAATTGTTTTAAATAGGTCTGTGAGGGGTGCCTGGGTGGCTCAGTTATTAAGCGTCCGCCTTCCTGCATCTGGCTCCCTGCTCAGCGTGAGGCCTGCTTCTCCCTCTCCCACTCTCCCTGCTTGTGTTCCCTCTCTCACTGTCTCTCTCTCTGTCAAATAAAAAAAAAAATTTAACAAAAATAAATAAATAAATAAATAAATAAATAGGTCTGTGATTAGTGTAATGTCCCCAAGAGGCTGGCAGAGGCAAAGGTAACATCTTTCTAGAACAAGATGTCTTTATCCAAGGTTGCAGATTATTTCTACAGTTTCTTTTTTCAAATAACATATCCAACACCTAGTGAAAGATAATTGGGCACAAAAACAAATATATAAATCAGAATAAGATTTTCAGAAAAAATTCAAAATCATGATCGGTTCCAGAAAAATTTTAGGTATTGTAATTATCAGACTGACTAAAATGCAACTATGCTTATACTAGTAAAAGGAACAAAATATGGGCTTGAAAATACTTTCGAACCAGTAAACTATGAAAAGTGACTTGAAATAGTAGAATAGAATAGTAGATTTGAAAAAATAAGTAAATAGAATATTTATAAATGAAACTTAAGTTATCCAGAGTTAAATACAATGGATGTTTTATAGGTAGATTAGAGAGCTGAAGAATGAATTAGGGAAAATAGGACATAAAAATTATACAGAGTGCAGTACAGAGAGATAAAATAAAAATACAGAAGACGCATAACTGACTGAGCCAGCCAGGCTCCCCACCGCTTGATTTCTTTTTTTTTTTTATTCTCCCTCTCCCTCTGCCCCTTCCCTCTGCTTGTGCTCTCTCTCTCTCTCAAATAAATAAAATCTTAAAAGAGAAAAAAAGAAAGAAAATACAGAAGAGTGGATAGGATGAGAGGGTCTAGTACAATTTTGTAAGAACACAGAATGAAGGAGTGAGAGATTTGGAAGAGGCAATATTTGAAGGCCTCATAGCTAAAAAATCTCTATAAATACTAAAAGACATTAATCCATAGATTAAAGACCTAGAAATGCCAAGTAGAATAAACAAAAAGAAAATTACTCTCAGATACATTGTAGTAAAACTGCAGAAAACCAAATACCAGAAGAAAATTGTAAAAGAAGCCAGGGATGAAATGTAGAGAAGAAATATCCTCTCCAAAGAGTGACAGACACTTGAGTTCTCAAAAAGAACAATGGAAACCAACAAAACAAAACAAAAACAAAAACCCTGTAGGATACTGTCTTTGAGTACAAGAAGAAATCATGGCCAAACTAAGATTTATTCTAAATCTGGATAAAGTATCTTTCATAAGTGAAAATTAACTAAGAGATTTTTAGACAAATACTAAAATAATTCTAAGGGATATAATTCAAGCAGAGGGAATAATGTTTTAAATACACAGATCATTAGAATGTCAAAAACAAATCTAAATGCTATTTATAAGAGACACAGCTAAAACATAATGATATAAAAAATAAAAGTAAAGAATGGAAATACATATACCATGCAAATACTAGCACAAAAAATACTTAGCAGAGCTATATTAATATTATAAATAATAGACTTTAAGGCAAAATCATTATTATAAAGAAATTTATTTCACCATGACAAAAAATCTATTTCTTCAAGAATATATACAGACTGTGTTTCTGCAGTTAATGTAAATACGTATATGAATTTATAGAATTATATGAAGAACTAAACAGATCCAAAATAATAGTGAAATACTTTATCATGACTATCATTCACAAAGTGACCAGCAGATGATAACATTTTTTTCAAATATTCAAGGATCATTTACAAAATTTGAGCATATAGTGAGCAATAAAGCAAATCTCAATAAATTTCAAAGGGCTTATATAGACTATGGCCTCTGATTATAATATAATGAAGCCAGAAGTCAATAAATTGAAAGATAACTAGGAAAATTATCTTTGTAAATTTAGAATTTGCTCTTTAACAACCCATATATTAAAAAAATTCATACAGGAAAGTAAAAACTATATTAACTAAATAACGAAAATGCTACTAATGTTTAAAACTTGTTGAATACAGCTAAGGCAATATTTAGAGGGAAACTTACAGCCTTTCAGTGAAAATTTGAAAAATGAATAAAGGATGAAAATTAATGAGCTAAGCATCCTTCTCAAGAAATTAGAAATAGGGGGCGCCTGGGTGGCTCAGTCGTTAAGCGTCTGCCTTCGGCTCAGGTCATGATCCCAGGGTCCTGGGATCGAGCCCCGCATCGGGCTCCCTGCTCGGCGGGAAGCCTGCTTCTCCCTCTCCCACTCCTCCTGCTTGTGTTCCCTCTCTCGCTGTGTCTCTCTGTCAAATAAAAAAAAACTTTAAAAAAAAAAAAAAAAAAAAGAAATTAGAAATAGAACAACAAAGCAGTCAAATAAATTAGAAGAATAATAGTGTTAATAAAGAGGAAAGTAAATGCATGATACAGAGGATTAGCAAAGATACAAGTATAGTTCTTGGAAAACCTAACATAAATGATAAATGCATGATGAGAGTAATAAGTGGGTAAGAAGGAAAAGAGAGAGAAAGGATAGAGAGGAAAAACCTCCCCTGATATCAGGGAAGAAAGAACATCACCTTAGATACTGTTTATGTCAAAAATTAATAATATTCATTTATAAAAAAATTTGACAGTATATAATTTAAACTCACATAGAAAATATAAGGTGTACTTATGAATAATTAGAAAACACAAGTAGATCTGTTACCTTTGAAGAAATTGAATCAGTGGTAAAAATTCTCACACAAAAAAATCTGGGGCAGATGATTTCAAAAGCCATCTACAAACACTCATAAGTAAGCTACTTCTTTTTTTTTTAAGTTTTTATTTTAATTCCAGTTAATCAACATACAGTGTTATATTGGTTTCGGGTGTACAATATAGTGATTCAACAATTCCATACGTCACAACAAGTGCACCCCTGGTGGACATCACAAGAAATTCACTCCTTAATCCCCATCATCTATTTAACCCTTTCCCCACCCACCTTCTCTCTGGTAACCATCAGTTTGGTCTCTATAGTTAAGAGTCTCTTTCTTAATTTGTCTCTCTCTTTTTAAATTTTCCCTTTGCTCATTTGTTTTGTTTCTTGAATTCCACATATGAGTGAAATCATATGGCATTTGTCTTTCTCTGATTTATTTCACTTAGCATTATACTCTAGCTCCATGCATGTTATTGCAAATGACAAGATTTCATTCTTTTAAGCCACAAAAAAGAATGAAATCTTGTCATTTGCAATAACATGCATGGAGCTAGAGTATATACCACATCTTTATCCATTCATCAATCAATGGATACTTGGGCTGCTTCCATAATCTGGCTATTGTAAATAATGCTGCTCTAAACATAGGGGTTCATGTATCCCTGTGAATTAATATTTTTGTATTCTTTGGGTAAATACCCAGTAGTATGATTGCTGGATCATACAGTAGTTCTATTTTTAACTTTTTGAGGAACATCTGTACTTTTTTCCATGGTGGCTGCACAAGTTTGCATTCCCACCAACAGTGTAAGAGGGTTTCTTTTTCTCCACATCCTCACCAATACCTGTTGTTTCTAGTGCTGTAGATTTTAGCCATTCTGACAGGTGTGAGTTGATATCTCATTGTAGTTTTGATTTGCATTTAACTGATGATGAGCATCTTTTCATGTGTCTCTTGGCCATCTGTATGTCTTATTTGGAGAAATGACTGGTCATGTCTTCTGCCAATATTTTAAATGGGTTATTTGAGTCTTATAAGTTCTTTATATATTTTGGGAACTAACCCTTTATCAGACATGTCATTTGCAAATTGACATTCCATAGGTTGCTTTTTAGTTTTGTTGATTGTTTCATTCACTGTGCAGAAGCTTTTTATTTTCATGTAGTCCCAATAGTGTATTTTTGCTTTTGTTTCTCTTGCCTCAGGAGACATATCTACAAAAAAAGTTGCTATAGTCAATGTCCAAGTAATTACTGCCTATGTTCTCTTCTAGGATTCTTATGGTTTCAGGTCTCACATTTAGGTCTTTAATCCATTTTGAATTTATTCTTGTGTATGTTGTAAAAAAGTGGTCCAGATTCTTTCTTTTGCATGTTGCTGTCCAGTTTTCCCAACACCATTTGTGGAAGAAACTGTCTTTTTCCCACTGGATATTCTTTCCTGCTTTGTCAAAGATTAGTTGACCATAGTTGTGGGTTTATTTCTGGGTTTTCACAATGTGTCTATTTTTGTGCAAGTACCATACAGTTTTGATTACTACAGCTTTGTAATATAACTTGAAGTCTTTTTTTTTTTTTTTTTTTTTTTTTTTTAAGATTTTATTTATTTATTTGAGAGGGAGAATGAGAGAGAGAGAGCATGAGAGGGGGGAGAGTCAGAGGGAGAAGCAGACTCCCTGCCGAGCAGGGAGCCCGATGCGGGACTCGATCCTGGGACTCCAGGATCATGACCTGAGCTGAAGGCAGTCGCTTAACCAACTGAGCCACCCAGGCGCCCTATAACTTGAAGTCTTAAATTGTGATGCTTCCAGCTTTGCTTTTCATTTGCAAGATTGCTTTGGCTCTTCAGAGTCTTCTGTAGTTCCATACAAATTTTAGGATTATTTGTTCTAGTTCTGTGAAAAATGCCATTGGCATTTTGATAGACATTGCGTTAAATGTATAGATTGCTTTGACTAGTACAGACATTTTAACAATACTTGTTCTTCTAATCCAAGCTTGGAATGCCTTTCCATTTCTCTGTGTCATCTTCAATTTTTTTCATCAGCGTTTTATGGTTTTCAGAGTATAGGTCTTGCATCTCTTTGGTTAGGTTTATTCCTAGGTATCTTATTATTTTTAGTGCAATTGTGAATGGGATTGTTTTCTTAATTTCTCTTTCTGCTGCTTCATTATTGGTTTATAGAAATGCAACACATTTCTGTACATTGATTTTGTATCCTGTGACTTTACTAAATTCATTTATCAGTTCTAGCAGTTTTTGGGGGGAGTCTTCTGGGTTTTCTATACATAGTACCATGTCATCTGCAAATATTGAGAGTTTTGCTTTTTCCTTGCTGATTTGGATGACTTTTATTTCTTTTTGTTGTCTTATTGCTATGGCTAGGACTTCAGTACTATGCTGAATACAAGTGGTGAGAGTGGATATCCTTGTCTTGTTCCTGACTTTAGGTGAAAAGCTCTGTTTTTCCCCATTAAAGATGATGTTAGTTGTGGGTTTTTCATATATGGTCTTTATTATGTTGAGATATGTTCCCTCTAAACCTATTTTGTTGAGGGTTCTTATCGTGAATTGATGTTGTACTTTCTCAAATGCTTTTTCTGCATCTACTGAAATGGTAATATGGTTCTTATTCTTTTTCTTTATTGATGTGATGTAAACTGTTGATTGATTTGTGAATATTGAGCCACGCTTACAACCCAGGAATAAATCCCAGTTGATTGTAGTAAATGATTTTTTTTTATTATGTTCAGTTAGCCAACATATAGTACATCACTAGTTTTTGATGTAGTGTTCAATGATTCATTAGTTGCATATAACGCCCATTGCTCATCGCAACATGTTCCCTCCTTAATATCCATCACCCAGCTACCCCATCCTCCCATCCCCCTCCCTTCTGTAACCCTCAGTTTGTTTCCCAGGGTCCACAGTCTCTCATGACTTGTCTCCCTCTCTGATTTATTCCCCTTCAGTTTTCCCTCCCCTCCCCTATGGTTCTCCATGCTATTCCTTATGTTTCACATATGAATGAAACCATATGATAATTGTCTTTCTTTGCTTGACTTATTTCACTTAGCATAATCCCTTCCACTTCCATCCATGTCAATGCAAATGGTGGGTATTCATCCTTTCTGATGGCTGAGTAATATTCCATTGTATATATGAACCACATCTTCTTTATCCATTCATCTGTTGAAGGGCATCTTGGCTCCTTCCACAGTTTGGTTATTGTGGACATTGCTGCTATGAACATTGGGGTTCATGTGGCCCTTCTTTTCACTACATCTATATCTTTGGGGTAAATGCCCAGTACTGCAATTCCTGGGTCATAGGGTACCTCTATTTTTAACCTTGAGTCTTGAGGAAACTCCATACTGTTTTCCAGAGTGGCTGTACCAGCTGGCATTCCCACCAACAGTGTAAGAGGGTTCCCCTTTCTCCACATCATCACTAACATTTGTTATTTCCTGCCTTGTTAATTTTTGCCATTCTAACTGGTGTAACTGCCATTGTGGTTTTGATTTGTATTTCCCTGATGGCTAGTGATGTTGAACAGTTTCTCGTGTATGTGTTAGCCATTTGTCTTCTTTGGAGAAGTGTCTGTTCATGTTTTCTGCCCATTTTTTGACTGGAATTTTTTTTGGGGGGGTGTTGAGTTTGAGAAGTTCTTTATAGGTCTTGGATACCAGCCCTATATCTGTAATGTCATTTGTAAATATCTTCTTCCAATGGGTTGCCTCTTAATTTGGTTGACTGTTTCTTTTGCTGTGCAGAAGCTTTTTATCTTGATGAAGTCCCAGAAGTTCATTTTTGCTTTTGTTTCCCTTGTCTTTGGAGACATGTCTTAAAAGAAGTTGCTGTGGCTGATGTCGAAGAGGTTACTGCCTATGTTATCCTCTAAGATTTTGATGGATTCCTGTCTCACATTGAGGTCTTTCATCCATTTTGAGTTTATCTTTGTGTATGGTGTAAGAGAATGGTCTAGTTTCATTCTTCTGCATGTGGCTGTCCAATTTTCCCAGCACCATTTACTGAAGAGACTGTCTTTTTCCCATTGGATATTGATTCCTGATTCGTCGAAGATTAGTTGACCATAGAGTTGAGGATCCATTTCTGGGTTCTCTATTCTGTTCCATTGATCTATATGTCTGTTTTTGTGCCAGTACCATGCTGTCTCGATGATCACAGCTTTGTAATATAGCTTGAAGTCGGGTATCATGATGCCCCCATCTTTGGTTTTCTTTTTCAACATCCCCCTGGTGATTCAGGGTCTTTTCTGGTTCCATACAAATTTTAGGATTGTTTGTTCCAGCTCTGTGAAAAATATCAGTGGTATTTTGATAGGGATGGCATTGAAAGTGTAGATTTGCTCTGGGCATCATAGACATTTTAACAATGTTTATTCTTCCAATCCATGAGCATGGAATGTTTTTCAATCTCTTTGTGTCTTCTCCAATTTCTTTCATAAGTGTTCTTAGTTTCTAGAGTATAGATCATTTACCTCTTTGGCAAGGTTTATTCCGAGGTATCTTATGGTTTTTGGTGCTATTGTAAATGGAATAGTTTCTCTAATTTCTCTTTCTACAGTTGCATTGTTAGTGTATAAGAAAGCAACTGATTTCTGTGCACTGATTTTGTATCCTGCCACATTACTGAATTGCTGTATGAGTTCTAATAATTTGGGGGTGGAGACTTTTGGGTTTTCCACATAAAGTATCATGTCAAGAGAGAGAATTTGACTTCTTCTTTGCCAATTTGAATGCCTTTTATTTCTTTTTGTTGTCTGATTGTTGAGGCTAGGACTTCTATTACTATGTTGAACAATAGTGGTGAGAGTGGGCATCCCTGTTGTGTTCCTGACTTTAAGGGAAAAGCTCTCAGTTTTTCCCCATTTTAGAATGATATTCACTGTGGTCTTTTCGTAGACGGTTTTTATAATATTGAGGTATGTTCCCTTTATCCTTACACTTTGAAGAGTTTTAATCAGGAAAGGATGCTGTATTTTGTCAAATGCTTTTTCTGCATCAGTTGAGAGGATCATATGGTTCTATAGAAACAGGGACTTTACAAGCAATACAATGGCACTAAATTCATATCTTTCAATAGTTACTCTAAATGTAAATGGGCTGAATGCTGCCATCAAAAGAAACAGGATTGTAGATTGGATAAAATAGCAGGACCCATCCATATGCTATCTACAAGAGACTCATTTGGAATCTAAAGACACCTCCAGATTGAAAGTGAGGGGATGGAGAACCATCTACCGTGCTAATGGACCTCAAAAGAAACCAGGGTAGCAATATACTTATCAGACAAATTAGATTTTAAACCAAAGACTGTAATAAGAGATGTAGAGGGATGCTATATTATACTTAAAGGGTCTATCCAACAAGATATAACAATTGTAAATATCTATGCCCCCAACATGGGAGCAGCCAATTATATAAACCAACTAATAGCCAAAATAAAGAAACATTGATAAGAATACATTAATAGTAGGAGACCTCAACACTCCACTCATGGCAATGGACAGATCATCTAAGCAGAAGATCAACAAAAGAAACAAGAGCTTTGAATGACACATTGCACCAGATGGACTTCATAGATATATACAGAACATTCCATTCTAAAACAGCAGAATACTCATTCTTCAGGAGAGCACACGGAGTTTTCTCCAGAGTAGACCACATACTGGGTCACAAATCAGGTTTCAACCAATACCAAAAGATTGAGATTATTCCCTGCATATTATCAGACCACAATGCTTTGAACCTGGAACTCAATCACAAGAAAAAATTTGGAAGGAATTCAAACATTTGGAGGTTAAAGAGCATCCTGCTAAAGAATGATTGGGTCAACCAGGAAATTAAAGAAGAACTTAAACAATTCATGGAAACTAATGAAAATGAAAACACATCGGCCCAAAACCTATGGGATACTGCAAAGGCAGTCCTAAGAGGGAAATACATAGCCATCCAAGCCTCTCTCAAAAAATTAGAAAGATCCCAAATGTACAAGCTCACCTTACACCTAAAGGAGCTGGAGAAAGAACAGCAAATAAAACCTAAACTAAGCAGGAGAAGAGAAATAATAAAGATTAGAGCAGAAATCAATGAAATAGAAACCAGGAAAAACAGTAGAACAGATCAACGAAACTAGAAGCTGGTTCTTGGAAAGAATTAATAAGATCAATAAACCTCTGGCCAGACTTATCCAAAAGAAAAAGGAAAGAACCCAAATCAATAAAATCATGAATGAAAGGGAGGAGATCATGACTAACACCAAAGAAATAGAAACAATTATTAGAAATTATTACCAGCAACTATATGCCAACAAATTAAGCGATCTGGAAGAAATGGATGCCTTCCTGGAAACTTATAAACTACCAAGACTGAAATAGGAAGAAATAGACAATCTGAATAGACCAATAACCAGTAATGAAATTGAAGCAGTAATCAAAAACCTCCCAAAAAAAGAGTCCAGGGCCAGATGGCTTCCCAGTGGAATTTTACCAAATATTTAAAGAAAAAATAATACCCATTCTACTGAGGCTGTTTCAAAAAATAGAGATAGAAGGAAAACTTCCAAACTCGTTTTATGAGTCCAACATTACCCTGATCCCAAAACCAGGCAAAGACCCCATTCAAAAGGAGAATTACAGACCAATATCCCTGATGAACATGGATTTCAAAATAATCAACAAGATCCTAGCCAACAGGATCCAACAGAACATTAAAAGGATTATCCATCATGACCATGTGGGATTTATTCCTGGGATCCAAGTGTGGTTCAACATTTGCAAATCAATCAGTGTGATAGAGAACATTAATAAAAGAGAAGACAAGAACCATATGATCCTCTCAATTGATGTTGATTGTAGTAAATGATTTTTTTTAATGTATTGTTGGATTCAATTTGCTAGTATTTTGTGGAGGATTTTTGCCTTTCTGTTCATCAGGAATATTGGCTTATAGTTCCAGACAACAATCAACAAAACTAAAAGACAGCCTACAGAATGGGAGAAGATATTTGCAAATGACATATCTGATAAAGGGTTAGTATCCAAAATCTATAAAGAACTTCTCAAACTCAACACCCCAAAAACAAATCATCCAGTTAAGAAATTGTCAGAAGAAAAGAATATACATTTTTCGAAGGAAGACATATAGATGGCTAGCAGACATATGAAAGGATGTTCAACATCACTCATCATCATGGAAATATAAATCAAAACCATGATAAGATATGACTTCACACCTGTCAGAATGGCTAAAATTAACAACACAGGTAACAGGTGTTGGTAAGGATGTGGAAAAAGACGAACTCTCTTATACTGTTGGTGGGAATGCAAACTGGAAGAGTATGGAGGTTCCTCAAACAGTTAAAAACAGAACTACCCTGTGATCCAGCAATTGCACTATTAGGTATTTACCCAAAGGATACAAAAATACAGATTCGAAGGGGTACATGCACTCCAGTGTTTATGGCAGCATTATCCACAATAGCCAAACTATGGAAGCAGTCCAAGTGTCCATCGATGACTGATGAATGGATAAGGAAGATGTGGTATATATATATAATGGAATATTACTCAGCCATAAAAAGAATGAAATCTTGCCATTTGCAGCAATGTGGATGGAGCTAGAGTGTATTATGCTAAGAGAAATAAGTCAGTTAGAGAAAGACAAATATACATGAGTTCACTCAGATGTGGAATTTAGGAAACAGAAAAGATGAACTTGTGAGAAGGGCAAAAAATAAGAGGAAAGAGGGGGAGGGAAACCATAAGAGACTCTTAAGGATAGACAACAAACTGAGGGTGGAGGGAGGTGGTTGGGGGATTGGCTAAATGGGTGGTTGGTATTAAGGAGGGCACTTATTATGATGAGCACTGGGTGTTATATGTAAGTGATGAATCACTAAATTCTACTCCTGAAACCAATATTACACTATATGTTAACTAACTAGAATTTAAATAAAAATTTGGAAGAAGAAAAATGAAAACATATTGGAATAACTTGACACAGATGAAACCTGGGAAGCATTACCTCAGCCAGGTGATAAAGGTCAATATCCACAGTGAGAAATTACAGTGATAGCATGTATCCTTATTATGATGTGATGAAATAGCACTCTACTTTTATGATCTTCCTCTCAAAAGCTATAAACCCAATTTTACCATGATAAAAATGTAAGGGAAATTCCAGTGGAGGGGCATCCTACAAAATACTTGACAAGTATCCTCAAAACTGTCAAGGTCATCAACGACAAGAAAAGTGTCGGCAACTTTTACAGCCAAAAATAGCCGAAGGAGATATGACAAATAAATGTAATGTAGCATCCTGGATTATCATGGAGCAAACACATTAGGTAAAACTTAAATCCGAATAAGCTAAGACTTATATAAACAGTGAATAAATAGATAGATAGCTAGATGATAGATGATAGATGATAGATAGATGGTTGATAGATAGATAGATGATAGATAGATAGATAGATAGATAGATAGATAGATAGATAAGGTAAAATTTGCCTGTGAAGCCATCTGATTCTGAGTTTTTTGATTACCGATTCAGTTTCTTTGCTGGTTATCCATCTGTTCAAGTTTTCTATTTCTCCCTGTTTCAGTTTTGGTAGTGTATATGTTTCTAGGAATTTATCTATTTCTTCTAGGTTGTCCAATTTGTTGGCATGTAGTTTTCCATAATATTCTCTTATAATTGTTTGTATTTCTGAGGTGTTGGTTGCTATTTCTCCTCTCTCATTTGTGATTTTATTTGAGTCCTTTCTCTTTCTTCTTGGTAAGTCTGGCTAGAAGCTTATCAATTTTATTAATTTTTTCAAAAAACTAGCTCCTGGTTTCATTGATCTGTTCTATTGTTTTTTGCTTGTTTGTTTTTACTTTCTGTATCATTTATTTCTGCTCTAATTATTATTATTTCCTTCCTTCGCTGGATTTAGGTTATGTTTCATGTTCTTTTTCTAGGACCTTTAGGTATACGGTTAGATTACTTATTTGAGATTTTTCTTGTTTCTTGAACTAAGCCTGCATTTGCTGTAAACTTTCCTCTTAGAACCACTTTTGCTGCATCCCAAAGGTTTTGGACCATGGTGTTTTCATTTTCATTTGTTTCTATGTACGCTTTTATTTCTTCTTTGATTCTCTGATTGATGCATTCATTGTGTAGTATCATGTTATTTAACCTCCATGTATTTATGGTATTTCCAGATTTTTTTCTTGTGGTTCAGTTCTAGTTTCATAGTGTTGTAGTCAGAAAAGATGCATGATATGACTTTGATCTTCTTAAATTCATTGTGACTTGTTTTGTGGCCTAGTATGTGATCTATTCTGGAGAGTGTCCCATGCGCACTTGAAAAGAATGTTTTTTCTGCAGTTTTAGGATGGAATATTCTGAATATATCTGTTAAATCCATCTTTCCAATGTGTCATTCAAAGCATTATTTCCATGCTGATGTTTTGTTTAGATGATCTGTCCATTGATGTAAGTGGGTGTTAAAGTCCTATTACTACTACTATTATTGTATTCTTATCAATTAGTTCCTTTATGTTTGTTGTTAACTATTTTATGTATTTGGATGCTCCCATGTTGGGTGCATCAGTATATACAATTGTTATATCTTGTTGGATTGTCCCCTTTATTATTATATAGTGTCCTTCTTTGTCTTTTGTTACAGTCTTTGTTTTAAAGTCTATTTTGTTCAATATAAATATTGCTAGTCCAGCTTTCTTTTGACATCCATTTGCATGAATTTCTCTGTCCTCTTACTTTAAATCTGCTGGCATTTTAAGTCTAAAATGAGTCTTTTGTAAGCAGCACTTAGATGGGTCTTGTTTTGTTTTGTTTTATCCATTCTGTCTCCCTATGTCTTTTGATTAGTGCATTTAGTCCATTTACATTTGAAGTAATTATTGACAGATATGTATTCTCATTTAGTTATTTGTATTGTGGTTGTTTCTGAAGATTTTCTCTGATCCTTTCTTATCTTTCTCTCTTTCATGGTGTGCTGATTTTCTTTAGTGATATATTAGGATTTCTTTCTCTTTATTCTTTGCATATTTATTAGTGGTTTCTGATATATGGGTTACCATTAGTTTTGCATATAACTTCTTCTGCATATAGCAGTCTCTATTAAGTTGATGGTCATTTAAGTTTGAACCCATTCGTTACTCATCTCCTCCCCACCTTTGAGGTGTATGGTGTCATATTTTACATCCTTTTATTTTGTGAGTTCTTTGACTGATTGTTTACAGAAATACTCATTTTTACTGCTTTTGTGTTTCCTACCCTCATACTGTCACTTTCAGTTTCTCCTTTCCACTCAAAGAATCCCTTTTTATATTTCTTGCAGGTGCTGGTTTAGTGTCATGAACTCCTTTAGTTTTTGTTTATCTGGGAAACACTTTCTCTCTCCTTCTGTTCTGAACGTTAGCCTTGCTGGATAAAGTATTCTGGCTGCAGTTTTTTTCCCATTCAGTACTTTGAATATATCATGCCTTTCCTTTCTGGCTTGGAAAGTTCTTGTGGAAAATCCCCTGCTAGCGTTTTGGGGTTTCCTTTATATGTGACAGTCTTCTTTTATTTTACTGCTTTTAAAACTTTTTTCTTTATCACTATATTTTGCAAATTTAATTACAATATGTCTTGGTGTGGGTCTCCTTTTGTTAATTTTTTTGGGGGGGGGTTCTCTGTACCTCCTGGATCTGGATATCTGTTTCCTTCCCTAGAATAGGGAAGTTTTTAGCAATTGTTTCTTTAAATAAATTTTAAGCACCCTTTTCTCTCTCTTTTTCTGAGATTCTTATAATATGAATGTTACTATATTTGATGGAGTCACTGAGTTCCCTAAGTCTATTCTCATTTTCATAATTCTTTTTTCTCTCTTTTGTTCAGCTTGATTACTTTCTATTACTTTGTCTTCTAGGTCATTCATTCATTCCTCTGCTTCTTGCAGTCTGCTTTTCATTCCATAAAGGGTGTTTCTCATTTTGTTTATTGAGCCCTTTATCTCTGCTATGTTATGCCTTATTTTTGTGTTAAGGGTATCACTCATGTCTTCCATTCTTTTCTCAAGTCTAGTGAATATCTTTATAGTAATTGCTTTAAATTCTCTATCAGGTTGTTACCTATATCTGTTTTACTTTGATCTCTGGCTGTGGTCTTGTCTTCTTCTTTCATTTGGGATAAATTTCTTTGTTTTCTCATTTTGTCTACGTCTTGGTGCCTGTTTCTTTGTGTTAGGAAAGAGGTCCTGTAGTGTCCTGCCATGTAGTGTCTCCTGTGCCCAAGGGCCTGGCAATTCTGGAAGTGTCTCCAGTGTTTGCTGCATGTGCTCTACTGTTTTGTGCTGGCTGCTTTATCCTTCAGGCCAGTCATCTGCAGAGGCTCTCTTTGCCTGTTGTAGTAAGTGTTTGGTCCCTGGACTAAATGTGGAATATTTTGACTAGGTGTGCTCTGGTCTGCTTTTGAAATGAGACATGTTGCTACTGCCACCAGAACCAAGGCTCTACAAAACTCCCAAGTCAGGAGGCATGGTGTGAGCCAGGGTTTGCCAGGCTTCTGGGGGAAGGGACCTGTTACACTGGGACTGAGGCAAATGAGACTAGGAAGGGCAGTTCCACCAGAGTGTGGGAGGTTGGCGGGGGGAGGGGGTTGGGGCAGGGCTTTTGTAAGCAAGTTAGTTAATGTAGGTGCTGCATTAGGTGGCCCTGTGCTTATGCTGAAGGACTGGGGAGAAAAATGGCCCCCGCTAGTTCCTTTGTTCCTGGAGGAGTCTCTCCTGAATGCTGCCTCTCTGGCAAGCACTTTGAAATAAGCAAATAACCTTCCTATTGTGTGTCCCAGGCACTCTTCAGATTGCTGTTTCCACCCTGTATGTCCGAAAGTTGTTTACCTGACTTCTCTCCAAAAGCAGCACAATGCCCTCCAGGCACTATCCTGGCCAAGCCAACTGACCTTTAAAACTCCAGGCTTTAAGCCCCAGTCATTGCCAGAAGGCACGAAATTCAGCCCCTCTCACCTTCCAAGCCAACTGCTATGGGAATTCGTTTTTCCTGTCTGTTGCCCTTCTTTGTAACTGAGGCTCCCTCCCCACTGCAGCAGCCAGGATCTGTTTCTCTCCCAAACCACATCTCTGCACTTTCTACCTTCTTTGATGTGACCTCTTCTCTATCTTTAGTTGTGGAGTCTGTTCTGCCAGTCTTCAGGTCAATTTCTGGGATATTTAGCCTAGGGTCCTCTTACTCTGCCTCCATCTTCCCCACTTATCCAGGTGAATTAATTCTAATTGTAACTAATTCTTCCAGAGAATAGAAAAACATGGGATATTCCACATCTCACTTTATAAAGCTAGCATATCTTCAAAACACACAAAGACGGTGTGAGAAAGGATAATTACAAGATATTCATATGGATAGATGATAGATATTTACTTAAAACAATTTTAGCAGATTAAATCTAAAAACACTAAAAAAAAAAAAAAAAAGTGGCTTTCATTCCAGGAATGCAAAAATGGTTTTGCATTTGAAAATAAATCAATATAATTTATTACATTAATTAACTAAAAGGAATAATAATATTATCCTAATAAATGCAGAATAGTGTTTGATAGAACTTAACATGTATTCATGATGAAAGCTCTTTGCAAACTAGGAATAAAATAAATCTACCTTAACTTGATAGGAATATCTAAAAGGGGGGCAGAGGGTATTTCAAAATAAATAAAGCAATATTATTCTTTATCTTTTATAATAAATATTGCTAGCTTTCTATTTTGTGTTGTGCATAAGAAAAAGATTTCCACTATAACCATTTCTATTCTGCTTCTTATTAATGTTCTTACCTAGAACATTAAGTCAGGAAAAGGAACAAAAATTATTGTATAGAAAGAAAAAAACAATTCATGGAATGCAGTATTTATAGAAAATTCAAAGTATTTAGAATTAAATTATTATTATTCTTAAATATTTTATTTATTTATGTGTCAGAGAGAGAGAGAGACAGGCAGAGGGAGAAGCAGGCTCCCCACTGAGCAAGGAGCCTTATGCTGGACTCGATCCCAGGACCCTGAGATCATGACCTGAGCCAAAGGCAGATGCTTAACCGACTGTGCCACCCAGGCATGGAATTAAATTATTAAGACTAATATGTTATTTAGCAAAGCTTCTCCATTAAAATATAGAAAAATTATATTTTTATATAATAGCCACAACCAGAATATGTAATTTTAAAAGATCTCCTTTATAATATCTTCAGAAATATCATATGCATAAGAAAAAGTCAAACATAAGTTATGCAATATCTTTATATAGAAATATATTGAAAGACTTTAAAGAAGACCTAAATAAATAGAGCTATGTACCATGATGATGGAATGATGTCAGTTCTTCCCAAAGAATGAGGTCTTTATGGAAACAATTGCAGTGGGTGTAAATGAATAAAGTAGGCCTCCCATGGGCAAGAGCTCCTGAGGAAAGTATAGAATTGTCTCAAGCCACTGGTTTGGTAGTAAACAGAAGAATATATCATGTGTTTTCAAATCCATGTTGCCTCATGATACTTGATTCCATTGCTGTATGGAAAGAATATTGAACTAAAAAAAAAAAAGCACAAATCTTTTGCAAGGAAGTACAATGCAGAAGTACAGAAATTATTTGGAGAGGGAATATACCTAACGAAAAGTTTGAATTTATTTGTCTCAGTGTTTCCAATAGTATTCTGATTACTTTGACATCAATAATGTTTTTATGCTAGTGGAAAGAAAAAAATCATGTTAGCTTGACTATTTGGAAAGCTCTGATTTACCAAAATATCATTCCATTTTGTTAATGTAACTAGATAGAAGAAAGACCTTTAAATAAAGGTCTTGTGTCAAGGGCAGACAGGTGAAATAACCCAAAATGGGAGATAGGAGGTATCTATAAAGAACGTACAAAAGCATCTCTTGAGAAAAAGATAATCTTCTAAGCCCAGGGAGTACTAATATCAGCTCATGACAGTATCACTGACTCTTCCTCATTTTGATATTAACTGTGGAAGAACTAGAGGCTGCCTAGTGCCTGAGGGAGGAAAAATCAGTGTGCTAGGCTAGGACCTGGAGGCAAAGCAGGCACTCTCCCCCTCTAATACAGACACCAGACCCAAGGCTAGCCTGAGCTGGTTGAGGGATGAAGCCTTAACTTTATATGGACTTGGATGTTTTGACAATTTGAAATCTTGAAACAAGACTGTTTTGTGGCTTGAAATGACTTGAGAGCTGTTTATTTTCTAGGATATAGCAGAAGAATCATAACTACTACTCTTATTATCATCCAAGGAACTGGGGGGGAATTATCCACTTCCTATTTTTACCTGTGAACCTGGTTAGGCTCTGGTGCCCAGCCGTTTGGCCAAACACCAGCCTAGATGTTGTTGTGAAGGTATTTTTTAGATGTGATTACCGTTTAAGGCAGCAAATTCCCCTCCACATGTGTGGGTGGGCCTCATCCAATCAGTAAAAGGCCTTAAGAGCAAAGACAGGTTTCCTAAAGAAGGAATTTGACCTCAAAGCTGCAACATATAAACCCTGCTTGAATTTTGAGCCTGCCTCGCTTGTTCTGAAGATTTCAAAGTCAATAATTTTACCTGAATTCGAGACTGCTGGCTTTTCCTATGGCTTTTGGACTTGTCAGCCCCCACAGTCACATTAGTCAGTTCCTTAAATAAATCTCCCTTCCTTCCTTCTCTTCCTCCCTTCTCTTCTCTGCCTTCCTTCCTCTCTCTCACTGTATATAGACATAGATATATAAATATATACATGTATATTCTCATTTACATACAGAAAGGGTTTAAATGGACAATGGGAGAGAAAAAAATTAAGTTGCTCTATGATTATACCCTTCATCTTGTTTAACATTTCTATTTTAATATCATTCTATCCTAGTAAGTGCTTTTGACTGTGTGGATACATTTAGAAATCTAGGGGCCCTTAGTTTTGGTCTGAAATTTAATGTTTGTTTTGTGCCCTCCCACTCCCTTTCTGTTCTCACTCTGAAATAAGCCCTACTAAAACTTCTACACGTGAGCTCTAGCACTCACTTGTTTATTGATTCATTAAAAGGTCATGTGACACATGATTCTTTAGAGCTGTCTAGCTTTGATTTCAATATATGTTGACCCAATAGAAATAAAATCATAGTTGTTACTTTTTAGATGCTTGGTTTTAGTTCAGTGGTGTATGTGTGCATGTGTGTGTGTGTTTTCCCCCAGATAAAGTTTAATTTTGAACTGCCTCCCAGGGGTGATATGAAGCTTAACTAACTTTGGTGAAATACACATTCCAACAGTGATCATTTTCTAGGCTTACATGCTCAAACTTTTTTACAGCCTGCTTGTCAAAAGAATAATTAAGCATGCATATCTCAGATACATTCTAAGACAATTGCATATTAAACTAGGTTAATTATTCTGTGATTTGAAGTTATTACAGCCGAAGGTCTTTCCTCCCCATGATTTCAAGAAATAGAAGTTAGAGTGTAATTTTACAAATAGTTGAGTTTCTACCTCCTGTGCCATTGGAAATAGAGCATAATTACAATCCATTCTGATTTCTGCCTCTGACTCATTGTCTATTGGAAGGAAAGGTTTGATATTCTTCCCTCACAGTGCCTAGCACCGTGCCAGGTTCAAGTTAGCATAAATAACAGCTTTCTGATTGGATTCATTATCATGATGGCTATTCTCAGATGGGAAGAACCATATTCCTGGAGCCAAAAGAAACCTTAAGAGACCACAGAAGTTAATCTCTGACTTAGGCTCTCCAGATGGCAGCTATTTACTTCATAAAAAATCTGCACAAGTGGAATCTCACTACTGTTCCTTGGTGGTCTATTCCAGCATGTCATTCTCTTATTATTAAACAAACAATGCATTGAAACCTATAGTTCTGGACACTGTGAAATGAAATGATGAGCAAAACAGAATCTCTGATCTCATGAAGTTACAGACTAGTGAAATAGTGACAAATAGAACAAGAAGGAGCGTCAGAGATCATTCCATCTTCTCTGACTCTTTAGTTTCATAGGTCAGGAAACTTGCACCCGGAAAAGTTAAGTATTTGCTCAAGACCATACAGTTGTAGTTTGTGTTTTCAATTGTTCTTTATAGTATATAGTATATATGCATTTAATTTTTCTATATATACCTTATACCTGTGGCCTTATGTAATTCATTTATCATTTCTAGTAGTTTTTTTGTAGATTCATTAGAATTTATATAATATGCAAATAAAAAGTTTTACCTCTTCCTTCCCAATCTAGATGTCTTTTATTTATTTTTTTTCCCTTGCCATGTTGCCTTATCTAGAGCTTCCAGTACAATGTTGAATAGAAGTGGCAAAGGTAAACATCTTGTCTTAGTCCTGATTTTAGGGGCAAAGTCTTCAGTCCTTCACCCCAGTTTTTGGTGTTAGTGGCAAGTTTTTTGGTAGATATTCTTTATCAGATTGAGGAAATTATCTTATATTCTTAATTTTCTCAGAGTTTTTATAATGTTTGTGTGTTTAATTTTATCAAATTCATTTTCTGCATCTATATTCTCCTTTTTTCTGTTAATGTGGTGATATAACATTTATTTTTTTAATATTAAACTAACCTTCGGAGCACCTGGGTGGCTCAGTCCATTAACCATCCACTCTTTTTTTGGGCTCAGGTTGTGATCTTGGGGTTGTGAGGTCAGGCCCTGCATCAGGCTCTGCACTCAGCAGGGAGTCTGCTTGAGATTCTCTCTCTTCCTCTTCGTCTGCCCCTCCTTGTGCTCTCTCTCTCTCTTTCTCTCTCTCAAATAAATAAATAAATCTTTAAGAAAAACCAAAAACCTAACCTTGCATTCCTGCGATAAATCCACTTGGTCCTGGTGTGTGATGATTTCTGTACATTAGATCTGGCTGAGGGTTTAATATCTAGCATCTCCTGGGGTATAATTGATTGGCCCAGCACCATGTCAGGGTATTCTAGTGGACTTCTCTACTGATGTCCTTATTACTTCTGATGACTGGGCACTCTGGTTCTTGTTGGATGCAGACCCTTCTGAGTCTCTGCCATGTTGGTCATATTGTTCATGGTTCAAGCAGTCTGTTTATTGAATTTACTGTGAATATCAGCCCTATTGCCAGTATGCCACACTCTCAACTCACATTTCCCACCAAAGGAAACCAAGTATCTAAAATTTGTTGCTCTGCATGCTAATGCTCAGAGAGAGGAGGCAAGAAAACACTTCTGAGTAGAGATAATAAAATCGCTCTATTATCTATCTTGTCTACAAACACTCAGCTCTTTTTTCCCCCACAATGCTCCAGAGCCAGAAAACTTTCTTCTTCTTTATAAATTAAACAGTAAGTATTCTCTCTTTATATCCTCCTTCATCAATCCTACATAATCCCATAACCAAGTAGACACTTCTGTTAAAGGTTTGATATTTATCTTTCCAGACTTTTTTCTATTCTTAAACATATCTATCTATCCTACATCTCCATCTAATCTATCCATCTTCCTATTTATATTTGCATATATTTGCAGTTGATCTTTGAAATCAGAAATGAGATGGCACATACATTGTCTGGCAAATTGCTTATTTGTATTTTTTTAATGTAAGAATGCTATTTGATTACCTTTCCAAGTGAACCCATAATTGGCTTTTAAGCCTCTCCAATACATATACTATCTAGCAATAATTGCCTGAAAACTTCAATATTTATTTAGCTCTTGTGTTTGCTTGTATCAATAATTTGTTCCTTTTCATTGTTGACTGATATTCTATTATATGTATATACAACAAATTGTTGATCCATTTACCTGTTGACAGATATTTGGGTTCTTTGCGTGTTTTGGCTAATGAAGTTGCTATGAACATTTATATACATATCTGTTTTTGGTGGACATATATTTGTGTTTCACTTAGGTACTTGCCTTGAAGCATAAGTACTCAGCTGTATGGTAAGTATACTTTATAATGAATTGTTAAGCATTTCACCAAAGCAATTATACTAGTGTAATACCAGCAACGTATGAGAGTTCCAATTACTCCATATTTCCAGCTGTACTTGGTATTGTCAATCTCTTAAATTTTAGCCATTTAATGGGTATACAATATTACGTTATTGTGATCTTAATTTTATTTCCCTGATGACTCACTGTTGTATGATCATAGACTATGAATGTATACTATTTAGAATTTTATCTAGGAGAATTATTGGAAGCCTTTTCTTTTTTTAAGATTTTCATTTGCTTCTGCCAATTAGCTTGGGCCTCTATTGATTTCAATCACTTTTAATTTTCCACTTGATGCTTCTCAAGTGGAACAGGTAGTATAAATTCAAGCCACAAAATGATGAGCAAATAAAACATCTCAGGGAACATGTTTTCCCTCTTTCATTATCATTAATGTCAAGTCAGGCAAGTGTCTTCCTGTGAAGTAAGTTGATTTCTTCTTCACAAGTGATCCATTTAGATTGTCAGCTTTATACAGAGGCCTGTTATATTCCCTATCTTTCATAAGTCCTAGCTATCAGATGCCTTCTCCAATAGCTTATTTGACCATCAAAACAGAAACACATGTTAACCAGTATTTAGCAGTTTCCCTCAGAGCAAAAGCTGTGCCCAATTCTTTGTATCTCCAGAGTTCTATTTTCAGTCTTTTTCAAAGTCTTTCTGATTTTTTTTTAAACCAGCTTAGTTATTCATTTAAAAGAAATTTTTTTGAAAAAGTGTTTTAAATAAGATAATCATTCAGGCTATCTACTCCATCATATTGCCATAAGTGGAAATCTTTTTTCTATTTATTAAAACATATTGATATCACTCATCATAATTTTTAAGTATTTCTTTAATATATAATTTTAGTATATTAAATGCCAATCTTTTTTCAATGCATTTTAACTATTTTGTTGTTTATTAATAATGAGGTCTTTTCTTTATTGTATATATTTTGTATATAGGAAAACTGTTGGCATTTTTGTAAACTAGTGATTATCTTGATGCTATATCTAATGAACTATATAATCTTAAAATATTTTATTTTACACTCATCTTTTCAAGTATTTAAGTATTTATCTCTTTGTATTATTTAATCAACATTGAATAGAACTCCCAGAATATTATAAAGTGGTGACTTTAGTGTGAATGACTCCAATATCTTATCATAAGACATGATGCTGCTATTACCATTTATTTGTACTTTGAAAAGTTTAAAAGATATAGTAGGATGTTAAAATTTGATAAACATAGTTTTGGCTTCAGTTGAGGTACTCACTATTTTATTTTCTCTTTTGATTTAGTAATGGTGATTTCCTATATTTGCTTGTACTGAACATCCTATTATTAAAACATAATTTGGGCAAGGTCTATTCTAAAATTTTTCACTAGCATTTATAAAAGTATATATTAATATATCATCATTGTTTCTAACTATTATTAATTTATTGTTAGATTATTTTTACTATTTTAGTATTTTTAGTATGATTATTTTAATAATTTACTATAATAGTATATTTATAATATACTATACAATATAATATATAATACATAATTTACTATATAATAAACTACACTGTATGCTATATAATATTATAATTATAGTAATATAATTACTATATAGTAACTAAAAATGTTTTTTCTATCTCTACCAAATTTTACTATCACACAATTCATTATGGAATTATTACTTGAAGGTCTAAAACTTTGAAATGTGAAGTTTTCTGAACCCAACATCATGACAAGAGGCATGGGGAGTGGGTAAGGTAAAGGAGAGTGGGCAAGTTTCTTCCATGGCTGCTGTTTATATTTTTTAATTTATTTTACTTGTTAAAGATAACTTTGGGTATAAAAATAATCTACTAGAATGACCAATTCATTTTTTCCAAACAGAACAACACTAAGAAATTGAGACAAAATATTTTAATGTTTTCTCTTAAGAAAGTAAATTTATACCACACCTAGAGTGGAGAGTTACAAATAAAATGAATTGACAGATAAGAAGTTAACCATCACAGTATTAGTGTGAACATTACAACAGGGGTGATACATTAGCTTTCTAGGGCTGCCATAACAAATCACTACAAGCTGAGTGGCTTAAAATAACACTAATTTATTCTCTCACAATTCTGGAGTTTTGAAGTCCAAAATTAAGGTGTCAGCAGGGCTTGTGATCCCTCCAAAGGCTCCAGGGAAGAATCTTTCCCTCCCTCTTCTAGCTTCTTATGAAGATAATTGTCAGTGAATTTAGGGTCCATGCAGATAAATCTAGGATGATCTCATCTCAGAATCCTTAATTTAATTACATCTGTAAAGGCCCTTCTGCCAACTAAGGTCACATATATGGGTTCTGGGTGTTAGGACATGGACATATCTTTCAGGGAGCCACCATTTAACCCACTATAAGTGATATAATTAAGTTTCTTATAATCTTCATATTCAAACTAATACAATTTATATAACTAGAATGAAAATCAAGCCTTAAAATAATTATAGTCCCCAGGTTAAGGATTGCATACAAAAGTTATGGCAGTAAATTATTTACAGTTAAAAACCAGAACATCAAGACCCTGTTTTTTCTAAAAGCTAATGTAGACATAGATTCATCTTGTGATGTCAAGATACAGAATATATAGAAATATAACTTAAATAGATAGAATGTTCTTGCTTCTTTTTTATATACATTCTTTCAATTTATGATTGCCTTTGATTGTACTTGTCTTTATCATAGCTGGTTTATTATCTTTATAATAAAAAATGAAGACTATTCTAGACTTTATATTCTAAGAAGCAACTGGATTGACAATTTCCTTTTCTTCCCAAGGCTTTTTACTGAATAAAATTGTGACATTCTATGGTTTTAATTAATATTTTAAACAAGCTTGAACAAAATTTTTAAGACTTTAGATTTTTATTTTGACATAAGGTCATTTTTGATCATTTAAATTCTATTAGAGAACTCTATTTCAACTACGTATTCAAGTTTTTTTGCAAAAAAAAGAGGGAGAGAGAACAAAGTAATCATTTATAATTCCTTTATTTTCCTCTGTATTTGTGGATATTTCTCCATTATCATTGCTATTGTGAGGTATTTGTATTGTTTTTCTCTTTTGTGTTGTGAATCTGTTAGCCAATGATTTATGTAAATTCATTAATTTTCACAAAAAACATTTCTTTAACAATGTTACTGTTTTTTTCTTTACAATTTATTTCTGCTTTTGCTTTAGTTTTATTCTTCTGAGTTTATTTGTTTTTTTATTTTCATTTATATTTAATAGCTACAGGTGGCTAGTGGCTACTATTTTTGATATTGCAGCTTAAATGAAAGCAACATTGTTACAGCATTAATGGGTTGAGTTGTGAAGGTCTCCAAGGAATGAGGGCATAATAAACAAATCCATGATGTTTGAAGGAAAGGTAGTGGTTATTCTGTTGAAAATTGATAGTGATTAGAAGGTGGCATAATAGGGTTTCTGGTATTTTGTAATATTTGTTTATTGATCTGTACACTGTTACATGAGTTATGTTTACATTGTAAAAACTCCTTGAATTTGCCTTTTAATTTGTGCATTTTTCAATAAAATTACATTAAAAAAGAAAATATATTATGACTAAGTGGAGTTTTTTTAGGCATGCAAGCATAGTTCAATATTAGTAATGTATCATAAAATTTTGACAGTTGTTGGGATGCCTGGGTGGCTCAGTTGGTTAAGCATCTGCCTTCAGCTCAGGTCATGATCTCAGGGTGCCAGGATCAAGTCCCGCATTGGGCTCACTGCTCAAAGGGGAGCCTGTTTCTCCCTCTGCCTGCCGCTCCTCCTGCTTGTGAGTGCTTGCTCACTTTCCCACGCTCTCCCTCTCTCTCTCTCTGACAAGTAAATAAATGATCTTAAAAAAAATTTTTTTTAAATTTTGACAGTTGTCATTTAACAAAATGCAACACCCATCTTTGACAAAATATATAATAAAATAGTAATTGATGAATTCTTTCTTAATATGTACCAACTTTCAAAAGACAACTTCTTTCTAATAGGGAAATATTAAAGACATTCTCACCAAATAAACATGCCAAAATTATTCATCATCTGAACTATTATATAATAATGAACTAAAGATATTAGCTAATTAGGCAAAAAATTAGAAATTGGGATTGTAATCAAAAAGTAAAAAATCTCTATTTTAATAGAATATCTGGAAAAGTCCTAAGAGTCAAATTAAAACCACTGCAAACAATAAATGAATTAAATAAAATGGCAATATATAAAATTAACATTCAAAAAGTAGAAACTTCATATATGTAAACAAAAGTTAGAAGATATAAAAGAAGATTCCACTTAAAATAAGAAAAGATAAAATAAATAATTTAAGCATAAGCATACAAAAGTATGTTGACAAAAACTTAAACATTTCATCATATGCTGCGTTGGGAAACTGGGAAACAGGCACACATACATTTCTACAGTCATGGAGTGGAATTTTGCAATATCTAGTAAAAGTTTACATACCTTTACCCTTTGACCCAGCAATCACACTTCTAGAAAACTATCCCCAAAGAACTGACAACAATATTAAATGGCCTATGTATACAAGTCACTGTCTTTTCATAATCCCCCAAAGCAACTTGTTTTCCAACAAAGCTAGAATTCTTTCTTAGAGTCAGGTCCTTTCTGAGAGTTTGTACTAAGCTATTACTTTAATTTGGTTATCGGGGGTTTTTAAACAATTTCAAGAAGTCACCAATGGAAATGAGTCCATATAATACTACAGTTTGTAAAGTATAGACTGCTCTGTCCAGGTGCAGATATAGATCTGTAATACCTGCAGGAGTTGTTTAACTTGGGTCTTTATGAAAACAACAAAAAGAATTCATTAGAAATGACTGACAATTAAAAATGGAAATAAAATAAATTGACCTTACTGTGAAAAAATTGTAGATGCTCAATGTTCTTATACTAATTTTAATTTTTTTATCCTTAAGGAAATGGTAGAAACTTTAGCTAACAGAACTCTCTGCTCCTATGTTCTCTATAATCCTCATCCTTTTTTTTAAATTTTAATGTCTAATGATTTACTCTTTGTGTGCCATTCCATCCTTACCCTACGCTGTTGTTATTTGGACACTAATTCTTTGTGTAAGAGCCCTTATGACTATTTCGAACAGTCTTTCTGTGTGAATGCTCAAAGTTCATTTAAAAATACCCAGAGTTTTCCTATAAAGATTTGCTGTCTCCAATGCTCTGCAAAATGTCAGTGGCTAAAAATAATGTGAACAGTTGTTACATTATGTTTTAACTGTTGCACCAAGATACAATTGATTAGAAATTCTAATGTAAGGTGCTCAACCAAAGTGAGTTGAGAAATCTAAAGAATGAGTTTGTGAAACTTTTAAAGAATAAAAAAAAAAATTGGAGTGGATATCGGAGAAGTTTCTTGGGTGTAGGTTGGTGGGAACTAGCAAATGAATATACAGGATGCCCAATTACATTTGAGTAGCAGATAAACAACAAATACTTTCTTGGTCTCAATATGTCCCAAATACTTGCATGGGACATACCTATACTAAAAATGTATTTGTTGGGGCGCCCTGGTGGCTCAGTCGTTAAGCGTCTGCCTTCGGCTCAAGTCATGATCCCAGAGTCCTGGGATGGAGCCCCGCAGGCTCCCTGCTCAGTTGGAAGCCTGCTTCTCCCTCTCCCACTCCCCCTGCTTGTGTTCCCTCTCTTTCTGTGTCTCTCTCTGTCAAATAAATAAATAAAATATTTTTTAAAAAATGTATTTTTTGTTTACCTGAAATTCAAATGTAACTGGGCATCCTGCATTTTATCTGGTAATACTACTTGGGAGAGCACACACCCTGGCTTTAAGTTCTTCCACCAACCCACCCAAAGGGAAAGGGTGCTGCCTACTTTATTTCAGGTCTAAAATGAGGAGCATCTGCAGGATCAAATGGAAAACTGTTGAGAAAATGGCAGACGTAACAGACTGTTTGTCATCAGTCCAGGAAATCTAGAGGACAAGGGAAACCAGCAAGCTGTTTTGACAGCAAAGAAGTAGTTTTGAAGTCTGTCTCCACTCCCAGAACTTAATCAAAGTAAAGGATGGATGAGTATTTCTGTGAACCTGATATGGGCCAAATGAGAGAGAATCTAAGAGCACCAAGGTTTTGATTTTTATCCAGGAGGATCACTTGGGAAGTCATTGGGACTCCAACAGAGTGAGCCTTAGAAGGGCAAATCACCTGAAAATCTGCACTAAAGAGGGGCAAGGTCAGAGGGAGAGAATGTATTGCCAAGTACCTGAAAACCCCAGTCAGAGAAGGGTGCACAGATGCCTCCAAGAAATTGAGAAAATCACCCACAAGAAAAAGAGGCGTGTTTAAGCATTACATGGATCAGCAAGTGCAAAGGTAACATATGCTGTTTATCAAGTATGTTTCTCTTCCTCTTCCTTCCTCCCTTCTTGTGCTTCAATCCTGGAAGGGTCTGCAACAATAGGTGAGGAATAAGGTAACTAAGAAAGAAAGAAACTTCTATATAATCTTTCCCATTGACAAGGGGGCATGGATGGGCAGGTGGCAGGCTTATGGAGAAGTTTGGCTTTTGAATGAAGACTGAAGTATTTATGATAATTTTGTATTTTATATGTTGTAATATATAATATTGCATATTATATAATATATAGTAATATAAATGTAAATTATATAGCTATAACCATTAACATATTGGTCTGAGATTTTTAAGTTACTGAATTAAGATGTGCCAATACTTTTACTATTAAAGAATGATCAGAAAAGGCATAAAGCTTTCCAGAGTTCAATTGCAGGGGATAAATCTTAGCCAACTGCATAAATTATTAAGGGAATGTGAGAGACAAGAAGAAAGGTATTTTGATTGCACACTAGGAGCTGTGTTTGCTCAAGTACTAGTTATTACTATTACCGTTCTTAATCTATACACAGTTTCTGTTACCATTTTCTTGACTCTGAAGCTTTGTTCCTCAAAGTGCCCTCTGTTTTTTTCTGTAGTGCTCCAAGATGATGGGGTAGGGAGAATTTATTCTACTACCTTTTTGATGGGGAGATTAGAGAAACTTCCTGGCTTGAGTTGGAGACCAAAACCGCTCTTTCCCCCTCACTTACTTCTGACAAAGATTTCTTCCTTGATCAAAGAAACTCTATCCAGAACTTGTCCTCTGAGCTCTCTTTTCCACTGGGCCTCAACCTTGGCCTATAAAGACTTGAACAAACACTAACATACTTTCTAATAGCTTAAGACTGCATTCTCAGGATGACCCTTGCTCCTATTCAAATGACCACCTGAGAAAACACAAGGCTGCTACAAGAATTACTGTTTCAGCCAGCTCCTGAAGGTAGAGCCCCTGTTTCCCAGGCTCTGTGGGAAAAGAGGAGCCTATAATGAGCACCAGCTAGCAAACCCAGATGGGTTTCACATGGACCAACCCCTTCCTGCTTTTTGTCATTTTTTACTTCCTGACTCTACTGAGCCCCTGTTCACTCCCTCCCTTTTTTGTTACCATCCCTTTAAAACACCCATTCACCTCTGTACAAATTGAGTTCAGTTCACACTGGACCCTTTTCCCTATTGCAAAAGTATATTACTGATTAGAATCTGTCCTTACCACTCTAGCTAGTGTCTGGCTTTGTTTATCTTTGACAGTTTTGACACATTAAAATATTTTTGTCTATTTGTACCAGAACAGAATAGAATTTTACAGTTTGACCCAGTCTGTTCCAAACAAGTGTTATTGAAAAACTTTTCTGGGAAAATGTTACTACATTTATAAGAGAAAAAAAAATTCCTTTCCAAAGAAGTTTATTAAATAAAAATCTAAACCTTGTTTTTATTTTTTTCACTTTTTAATTAAGTTTTTAATATTAATTCCAGTATAGATAACATACAGAGTTATACTAGTTCTAGGTGTACAATATAGTGATTGAACAACTCTATACATTGCTCAGGGCTCATCATGTTAAGTGCACTCCCAAATCCCCATCACCTATTTCACTCACACCCCAACCCCCCTCAGTTTTGTTTTCTCTATAGTTAAGAGTCTGTTTCTTGTAAGCTCTGTTTTTAAATTGAGGAACTTTTCAGGGGCCTCTAATGTACTAATGGGCTTTGTGAATCAAACTTCCAAATGGAAGATTTGGAGTGCAGCATTTTCTTAACATATATGACCACAGAACCCTGTGTTTTTAGAGCACCAATCCCCAAACATACCAGAACTAATGTTCTAAGGAAAATACTTTTTTGGAAATACTGGCTGAAGCATTTAAAAAAATCCACCATCTGCTAATTACACTTACAGCTTCTTAGTCCTGCAGACTATGGAAATAGCAGATCATAGCCAATTTTCTCCAAGTGTGGACTTTTTACCATCTTATCAGAATCATCTCAGTGTACTTGTTAAAAATGCAGATTACTGGGCCATGCCCCAGGTCTGTTGAATTGGTATCACTGGGAACTCCAATGGGAGGTGGAATGTGGAATCAGAATTTTGATAGTATCCCATGTTGGATTCTTATCTACAGTAAAGCCCAAGAACTCAGTGAGGATTATTATCTCTGGCTGCTCTTTCAGAATCAGCTACTGAAATTGTTCCCCAAAGTTTGCAATTTCTTTGGAGTCTGTATTTTCCTTCCCAAGCAATAAACTGAAGGAAGAAGTAAAAAGCTACTTAGACTCTTTCTACATGGAGAGAAAAAGAGATAAAGTTCAGTGATTAATTATTCCCACTCAGCAGGTGCTAACTTTCCACTGTGCTCTTAAAGAAGAAACATTTCTTCCTCCCAAGTGAAATTTCCAGGGGTGTTTGCTCGCTGTGTTACTTGAAAATTAAATATAGTGACACCCTCCAGCCACTCCTTAAAAATTTGTAACAATTACAAACTGACTCTGTAAGCAGTAGTAGTAAAAACTTATTTTTAAGAGAATATAAAAAATCTTCTTTAGTCATGCTTTTGAAATTTAGATTGAAGTTGACTTTATTCACTATCCCTGGATTTAGAGAGAGATCAATCCAACCACTTTAATTTTTTAAATCTGGAGTAGTTTGGTTTCTACAACCTTTCCAAGTCAGATGGGGTGTTTTTTAGTACCTTCTTTTATTTTTGTGAAGCCTTTCAAATTTAATTTTCTTCCCAGTATAGAAAATCAGATATGTATTAACTATGTAGATTAAAATGAAACCTCTTTAATCATCTTTTGAAACCTTCTATTTCTATACTTTGCAAAATATTCTGTTCCCCATTAGGGATATGGGCTATTTAAGAAAATGCTTCTTGAGGTTCTAGAACAGAGGCACTTAGGAGCTGAAGCTGAAAGAACAGTCAATTTGAGGAGAATAGTTTTATGTGTAGCTCTGGGTTTTTTTTTTTTTTAAGATTTTATTTATTTATTTGACAGAGAGAGAGACAGCGAGAGAGAGAACACAAGCAGGGGGAGTGGGAGAGGGAGAAGCAGGCTTCCTGCGGAGCAGGGAGCCCCATGCAGGGTTGGATCCCAGGACCTTGGGACCATGACCTGAGCCAAAGGCAGACACTTAACAACTGAGCCACCCAGGCGCCCCTGGGTTTTTAAATAATTGATAAAAGAGGAAGAAAAACAAAAAGAAGCTGAGTAGAGAAGTGCCTTCTTCTCTATGTAAAGAACCTAACCATGGTATATAAATCAATAGTTCTCAAACTTGAGTGTGCATCAGAATTCCCTGAATAGCTTGTTAACACAGATTGCTTGGCCCACCCCCAGGTTTCTGATTCAGCAGATCTGGGATAGGGTCTGGGATTGACATCTCTAGCGAGTTCAAGTGTGATCTGATGCTGCTGGTCCAGGGACCACACGTTATGCTTCCAAATGCACAGAAGCTTTCTGTCTCTTCCAAGTGACCTTCTGAAGGAAGGAAAGAACATGGGGAAAGAAGATAAAACCCACAAGGAAGCATGTGATCATCATCTTGAAAGGTTGGCAGTTACAAACTTAATTCCTTAGAGGCATTATCTGTTGTGGCTCATTTCAAGCAAAGTGCTGGTCCCAATGTAGGACGCCGTCTACCTAGATGCAATTATTTTTATTATAAATAGGATGCTATAACAGAGGAATAGTAAAGGATTGGTGAGGAAAGTAGCAGAGGTTATTTAAAAGTTGCTCTGAAACATGATTTTAAATAGACTGGTAACATGTTCTCTAATATTAAATAATTGTTTATATTAATAACAGGTGGAAAATACGTGTTGGAAGATCTGTGGAATGTTGAACAAAAATACTTATCTAAATGTTATTCTATATTTTGTAGGGCAATCTCTGGATTAATTTTTTTGGAAGATGTATCGCATACATATTATGGGTTACAACTCTTAGCCCGAAATTACTAAGTTACAACAGACATCAACAAACTATTTTTAAAATTTTTATTACAAGTTACTGTATATTTCTTCTAACATCCCTCTCAAATACAAGATAAAATGATAAAGCCTCTCTTATGCACCTCTCAGCCCAAATCCTATGCTCTCCCCCAGTGATGAGAGCAAGGCCCTACCTTGCTGACTTCCTCACTTGGTGGCTGATATGTTATGCTTCTTTTCACCTTGCTCTGGGTCTAAGTATTCTCTATCCTGTATTTGAATTATTCATCTCTGAATTTGAAAAATTCATCTAGGACTTTCATACTCAAAAAGAGTTAAAGTCTGAACATTAAGGTATAATGAAAGAGCCTACAGGATAATTTAAATACACCATTAACTGGCTAATATGACAAGAAATTCCAATCAACCTTTATCAGTTGCATCTCTCTTCAATGACCCTTCAACCCACTTTCCTTTAAACTACTTTGAGCTGTAGAACTACTTTGCAAATTCTCCTGAGGAATGTAAATGGCTTGCATTTTCAGTCACCCCCTGACAATTTTCATTCACTATTTAACAGGCAATTATCTGACCATCCAGAGTTACAAATAACTCTCCAGGAGAATAGAGTGTCCTTTGAGTTCAGTGAAGAGGTGCGAATCCATATGCCTATAATATCCATGATTTTAGTCCTGTACTTCTCTTTTCTCCTTCAAGCCTCTTCACCCAGCTTTCCCTCCTGATCTTCTGAGTGTGACAAATATATTAATAGTACAACATCTCCCAAGAATTAGTAAATCATAAATTATTTGAGAAATGTATTAAATACTTTGTATCTCTAAATCATCACTTAATAAAATTATGCATGCTGCACCTTACAACCACGGAATGAATTTCTTATGCTCTGAAGGATAGCATAGTAAAAGTTACTTTCTTAATATTTAATTCAATTAACCAAATATTTACTGAGCACCTTTACTTTTCTAGGTCCATTTTAGAAGCAAACAGCCTCCAAAGTAAATAAGATGGCAACTTTAAATACATACAATTAAAAGGGAAAAATGGAAATACTCATATTCACAATGGAGATAATATTATAATTGTTATGATTAAAGTCTAAGAGAGGTTTGGATAATGTACATGGGAGGATAGATGAGGGGGGTACCAGAAAGAAATAATTTCTTTTTTTTTTTAAGATTTATTTATGTATTTGAGAGAGAGAGAGAGAGAGAGAATGCATGCATATGAGTGGGGAGAGGGGCAGAGGGAGAAGAGGCAAGTAGACTCCCGGTTAAATGGGGAGCCCAACACAGGGCTCTATCCCAGGACCATGAGAGGATGACCTGAGCCGAAATCAAGAGTCAGTTGCTTAACTGACTGAGCCACCCAGGCACCCCAGAGAGAAATAATTTCTAAATAGCTTCTTCATGTTCCATTTAGCTATGGTCAGCCACCACTAAATCAGTACATTTGGCTTATTCTTTTAATTGAAAATTTTTCTGATATTTAAATAAGAATGAAAGAAGAAAAATATATCAAGTAACCACTAACTTAATTCATCTTTCATTATATATAATTATATACATGTAGTTATATAATCTTTTGAATCCCCCAAACAGTTACATAGAATATGTATTATCTCAACTCTTGCATTTTTTTCTATGCCCTGACTTATCCCCTATCTACTTTTTCTCTCTGATTTATTTAAATGATAATGATTACAACCTTGCTGTTTACCTATATACCTGTAAACCTATGATAGAGTAAAATGTGGGAATCCAGGGAGAGATTCGTGGATGACAGATTAATAAAGGAATACAAGAGCAGTTAAGAAAACAACAACAAAACTCCGTATCAGAAATTGTATGGAAGGAAGCCTGCTCATTTCTGTTTCTTATGGTTGTACCAGTACTCACCCTCTGCCTGCTTCTCTCCTCTGCCCTGAATCAATCAGTCATTTTCAATCTCTCCTCTCTCACTTGCACACATATTCCACTGCTACAGGACCTCTAGCCCCACCCACAGATCGACTCAGTACATTTATTAAAAACTGCTAAGGAAAGTTTTCTTCAAAATCTGAATTCTGAAATTTGAATGCAGCTACTAGGTAATAGTCTAAGGAACACAGGGACTCTTTTATGTGAGAATGAAAATAAAAATGGTTGAATCTGAATGGAATTTTTAAATTTCCCCCAAATCTATATAAAAATAACAGAAATGTCTAACTTTTAAAAACTCCCATTAATTCTTGAACTCGGTGATATTTTGTGTGTTAACCTGGTTCTTTATCTTTCATCAAATTACTTTTGCCATCCAAGTGTAATTTCTCATTTGAGATATACTTTGACTTGGTCCTTGGGGGTATCCTGAATAAGTTAAATTTAACTCCTTATTACTATTCCATGATTTGCCCAATGAAAACACATTACCACCAATTCATTCTTACTTTTATCATTAGGCTGAGTTTTTACTTTTGTACTAACTCTATATAGTACATTGAGTGCTTTTTGTCAGTGTGAGTGGCATCAGAGACACTGGGAGAATTTATAAGAAGTAATAAATGGGTAGACTATCATTAAAAAAAGAGCTGTTTCTACTTTTAACTTCTATAGCTCAATCTGTTGTATTCTAAGTAGGTGTCTGAGGATTTAAAATGCAGTGTCAGGATTTAAATGACAAAGCATTTTTAGTTTTGTAAGTCTCTAAAAGCCCTGCAAATTCTTCCCCCAACTGTTTCTTAGTTGATATAGCCCATTATACTTCATTAATGTATTCCATTCTGATGCTAATAAGTCAATTGATTAGAAGCCCCATTCCCAAACAGGGTTGCATTATGACCTTCCTGGGCCTTAAGCACTTTGTCCTGTGGGCTATTTTCTCCATCAAAACCCAAATAGGCATATATATCATATATACATTATTATACACATATGTAAAATTAAAATATGCTTTATATATATTAAAAGTATATTTTATGATTGTTTTGCTATAAAGATAGCTACAGTCCAGTCTGTGTTAAAAATTTAAACATTTTCTTCAACTCTTAAGAGTTCATTTTATTCCTTCTGATTAAAAAGAAAAAAGTAAAATACTTTCGTAGGGCCGCAAAAGTACGGTGTGCCCTAGGCACTGTGCCTACTCTGCCGTGCCTACTAAGTCAGCTCTGCTCCCAGGAATCCCCAGGGCTCTTCCCTTACATCTTCCAAGTCTTTGCTTCATTGACGCCTACCTTGACCACACTATTTAAAATTATACTTTCCGGGCGCCTGGGTGGCTCAGTTGGTTAAGCGACTGCCTTCGGCTCAGGTCATGATCCTGGAGTCGCGGGATCAAGTCCCGCATCGGGCTCCCTGCTCGGCAGGGAGTCTGCTTCTCCCTCTGACCCTCCTCCCTCTCATGCTCTCTGTCTCTCATTCTCTCTCTCTCAAATAAATAAATAAAATCTTTCAAAAATAAAAAAATAAAATAAAATAAAATTACACTTTCCTCCTGCCCCAACACTTCCCATCTTCTTCACCTTGTTTTTTTTTTTTTTCCCTATCACATGGCACCCTGTATTTTACCGTATCCTAATATTGACTTGTTACTTATGTTTGTCTCTGCCAACTAGAACGTAAACTCCATGAGGTCACTGATGTCTCCCCACTTCCCTGAGCAGTGCATGGCTTGGAGTAAGGACTCAATAATTCTCTTTTGTGAAACAGGGAGGTAATGAGTCTTTATCTTTTTTCCTTTGTGTTTTTAAAAATTCTATTCTATTTTTTGATGGCCCCAGAAGCTAAGGGAGGAATGTTTTCCCATACCAATGGACAAATGTTTAATATGGGGGTGGTTTTAAAGGATGCACTAAAAATTAGCTACTGCTTTAAAAACTTAAAAAATAATAAAAATATCTTATCAGTTGTCAGTCTTGATGCCTCTCTCTAAGGTTCTCATATTTCAAATTTTCTCTGAAAGGCTACAATTATACTTGAAGGTACCAGGCCCTTTTCAGAATGTAAGTATAGTTTTAGCCAAATCCAAGCCATAGTAACATCACAATATTTAGAAAACAGAAGTAAATATGAATATTTTCATTTACTGTTACCTTGATAAGGGGAAGAAAGAAGAAAAAAGAAGAGGAAAACTATATTTTTTTCAGACCTATTATGTGCTGGGCACTGTTAGCCTCTTTATATATAATCTCTTGAATCTTGAAACAGTTCTGTAAAATAGGCATTAGTATGCTTATCTTTAAAACAGGGGAGTATGTTCAGATTCTATTCTACATTACAGAATTTGCCTGAGAGCACACAATTGGGAAAGATGAACTGGGATTTAAACCAATATCTACTGGGCTTCACAGCTTGAGTACTTTCAATTACATCTCGTCACAAAGAGCATTCTAAGTCCTGTTTTAAAAAAATGGAAAGGATCTTGGGGAAAATGAGAGACTACGGAAGGATTGCTAAGTTTAGAAGAATATCATTGTGTATGATAAGGACTTTTTGTATCACTCATTCCTAGAGCAAAGAATAACATAGCAAATGGTTATGAGCTAATGTGACAGACTGACTGGGTATTGTCAGTGGACTTTTTAGTTTATTCTATGGAGAAAAATCCCTGTTCACCGATTTTATCATGAAACTTCCTTTATTACTCCTATTGATGAGATATGACTCAAATCAGGTCTGACTGATATTGGCTTCAATGTATTGAAACAAATCTCCTGGGCGCCAGGGTGGCTCAGTTGGTTAAGCGACTGCCTTCGGCTCAGGTCATGATCCTGGAGTCCCGGGATCGAGTCCCGCATCGGGCTCCCTGCTCAGCAGGGAGTCTGCTTCTCCCTCTGACCCTCCCCCCTCTCATGGTCTCTGTCTCTCATTCTCTCTCTCAAATAAATAAATAAAATCTTTAAAAAAAAAAAAAAAAAAAAGAAACAAATCTCCTGCTATTAACTTATTTCTCTTAAACATATTTGTATCATTTGTCCCTGTGTAGATAACCAGTCTTCATGTAAAGAAAGACTGGGTTATCTGAAATCATCACATCTCAATTGTTTACAACTATTTCCATTAGGGCCAGAAATTGGTTATTTCCCGAAACTTTATTTTTTTAGATAGCATCTAATTTACTAATTTGTTGTGGCTTGAGCTTTACCAGATTAGGGTTACTTGTTGGGTACCTTGGAAGCCATGACAGGTTAACATAACTATACTGAAAGATTTTTAAAAATGAGTTTAAAAACCCTGTTAATTTCGGGATGCCTGGGTGGCTGGGTCAGTTAAGCATCTGCTTTTGGCTCAGGTCATGATCCCAGGGTCCCGCATGGGGCTCCTTGCTCAGCAGGGGGCCTGCTTCTTCCTCTGCCTGCCGGTCCCCCTGCTTGTGCTTTTTCTCTCTATCTCTTTCTCTCATTCTGATAAATAAATAAATAAATAAATAAATAAATAAATATCTTTAAAAATAAATAAAAACCATGTTAGTTTCATGTAGAAACAGGATAAATATTTTGGAATCATTTCAATGTAGTATTAGTATCAAGGACATCTGTGGGAGTTAGACTTGACATTAGGAGGAAGCTTAGTGTACATGCAGTGAACACCATTTATTCATGGATTGATATATGCATTGATATGTTCATTTGACAAACATTTATGGAATATCATACCTGCCATACACCTATTTTAAAAGTAATGTCCATAGAGGCTAAGTAACTTGTTCCAAATAGAAACATTGAAAGACCGGTCAGGACCAGAGGGAGTCAAGTGTCCATTCCATCTCCCTAAGCATCCGCAAACAGTTCACTCTATTTTTCCAAGGGAAATAATTCGCAGAATTCTGTCTCCTTCCTTTCCTAAGAGACGCCTATTTTTATATTTGTCAAACTTGGTATGTTAGAAGGATTGCGGGTGGTAGGATAAAGAATTCCTGAATTTGATCACTTTTCCAGCACTTGTTAGCTGTACAACCTCATGTTTGGTAAGCCTAGTTTTCTTATTCGTCAAATTAGGATAAAAATTACCTGTAGTGTTGCTATAAGAAATTAAAATTAATTTGTATAAAGAAATAATATAGAGTATGAATCATAGTAAGTGCTCAAAAATTGGCAACTGTTATTTTTATTATCCATTTGATTAATTTCCAGGTTGTTTTCTGAGTTCTATGTCAGATCACTCATTCTTTCATTATATTCTTTATGGAAGACCTTCAAAAAATAAAAAGACAAGTAAAAATAACAAAATCTCAGTCTGTTTAATTGAATATACAGAAAAAAAAGGAGACGATTTCTATTGAGGATAATTTATAAATATTGTTATTGTCTATTCTTAATTATCCCCAATATCAGAAGCGGGTACTTAGGTTACCGAGAGTGAGGTGGAAAAAGAAAGAAACCTCAGTTTTTTTTACTGTCTCAGTAAAGAATCAGGGCAGCGAAATGAAAGTAAAGCAGAGCAAAGTTTTATTAAAGTACACTCCAGGGGCACCTGGGTGGCTCAGTCATTAAGCGTCTGCCTTCAGCTCAGGTCATGATCCCTGGGATCAAGTCCCACATCGGGCTCCCTGCTCAGCAGGAAGCCTGCTTCTTCCTCTCCCACTCCCTCTGCTTGTGTTCCCTCTCTCACTGTCTCTCTGTCGAAATAAATAAATAAAATCTTTAAAAAAAATAAAAAATAAAAAATAAAGTACACTCCAAGGGAGCAGTGGGCCACTCAAGAGAGACAAAAGCGCAGGAAACTCCAGGGTGTAGGTTTATGCCAATTGTTTTTCTTTTGGGTGGTTCCTAGGGTCACAACATTTGAGCTACAGGCCTGGATTATAAGATAATTAGCCAGCTACGCATGTCTTTTCCCAAGATGTATTCAAAATGCCTGCACTGGCTAAGAAACCACATTATTTCTATTCTAGAGACACAGTTCAAATAGACAGGCGGCTCCTGCTTTCTGCACAAATAGAACAAGCACAACAAACTTAACTCTTCCTTTGTCGGGATGTTGCAACCTCAAACGGACTGCTAGGTGGGTGGAATGCGGTGGTCCCTGGGCTGTCCTCGGTTAGGGCTCTCCCTCAGGACATCTAAGGTCCATCTTCCTGTCGCTCATGCCTAGCTTCCTGCCTAACACTTACTTCATTTATCAATTTATCAAAAATTATTGAGAGCCTATATGAACCATGTTTAAGATTGTGAATACAAGAGAATGCTATTGGCAACATCCTTGTGCTGTAATGGGGGCATTCTATCAGCATGAGAAAAACAATACAAATAAAATACAGCACGGTGTCAGTGTTGATCATACATGTGCTGTTAAGAGGAAAATAAAATAGGTTGATGGTATAGAAAATGATGGCTGCATGGAGAGAGAGGGTACATTGGAAGCCTTCTCAGAGGCGGGGAAATTTGAGTACTCATAAATAAAGTGATATCTACAAGTGGAAAAGAGTGTTTCTTGCAGAGGAAATATCAAAGGCAAAGGTCCTAAGGTAGAAACATGCCTGTTGCCAGTGTGAGCTAGAGGGAATGGAATGGCAGGAGAGGGGTCAGAAAAGGGGGGGGGGGGTCAAGGGTCAAACCCAAGGTTTCTCATGTGCATGCTGGCCCAGGATGTTCACAGTTAGAGCTTATGTCATCTCAGTTGCGCTTGACACCCATACCACTCTCCCCAAACACTATGCTCTCAAAGTTAAATACTCTGGAAAAACAGCCCACCTGCAAAGGCACACCTTGGGAAGGCACATCAAATATGCAAAATACTTGAGGGGAAAAATGACAGAAAAGAAGGGAAACAGCATGAAAAGAACAAAAAAACCTAGCCTAGAAGAAAATATCCAAAGAAATAGAAGGAAATTCTTCACATGTTACTATGGATATGGATCCAGTTAAAACAAAATGAGATTATTTAGGGGGATTGGAATTGGAAAAAGCAAACATTGATTTGGAAATAATAAATAAAAGAGAAAGAGCAAGGAACAAAAAATGGAGATAAAACTGAAAATAATGACACAGAGGAGAAATTAGAAATAGAGTGAATACAGAGAGAAGAAGGGAAAGAGAGAAGGGAAATATTTTAAAGCCAATAGAGAAAATCCATGAACAGAGAAAGATGAGCTAACAATAGTGTCCCTGAAGAAGAGACTCTCACAAATGGAACAGGAAAAAGAAATAGCCTCCAAAATTTTAAACAGTAATTTTTCATTAAATGAAGAAAGAACTGATTCAGCAAATTGAGAGAAGACACTAAGTTTCAGGAAAATATGAAAAGACAATGTTGAGTTATGTTCTCATAACATTATTTAGTGTAAACAAAAAAGAAAAAAATGTACTCATCCAGCTACGAAAAACCTTAGAACGGTGGGAGAAGTTTGGGCTAACTAACATGAGCCTTGTGCTCAGCAACATTCAATGCCAGAAAATAATAGAACAATACCTCAAAAGTTCAAAGCAATATCTCAAAGTTCTAAAGAAAAATGAAATATCCATATGCATTTAAAAAATAGACAACCATTCTTAATGGAAGAGTAAAAGAAACGTAGCACCCTTGAACTCTTCTTGAAAATAGCACTTGAAATCTAGCAAAGATTAAAACAAAGAACTTAGAAATAAAGAGCCATGATTAAAGAATTGATTGTGGGTACTGATTTAAAAAATAGAACCAATCCAGACAATTACAGGATATAGAATGGAATTTAAGTAATTTGAATTTTGGCAGTGTAAATAAAAATAATTAAGTTTGAGAGAGGGAGGATATGTAAAAAATATGAGATTGTTATTTTCTTCATTTTTTTATAGTGGTGAATAAAAATATTCTTTATAATGGAAATGTAGTTAAAAAAAAAAACTGATGACATCCTTTTACTAGTTTTGAAAAAAATATTCCCAAACTTATGACCTTGAAGGAAATATTTTGTTTAGTGAAGGAGTGGTTTCTAAAGTCCAACAATGGTTTCAATTTTATTTCAGTGTCTTTTTCTTCAGTTAAATTCAAGCGAAGAAGAATTCAATATTTTGACTTAAGTACTTATATACCGTGAACCATTTTTATATAAAAGTATTTTATCCATCTATCAAACCATTCTATCTGTGGAGATGCAGAGAATAGTATCTGGAATTTGTTGAACTAGGATTAATATATATTATTTCTGATGGTGGAATTTGGGATTCTTTTGTCCTTTAAAAGTACTTTTCTTAATTGCCTATGTTCTTTGTAATTAGTCATCACTTTTACAACGGGAATAGTGACTTTCCTTAAATAAAAGAATCACACACATATGCACACACACACGTATACCCTTTGAATTTGTTTTGGTGAATCGCCCATTTAAGCCTTTTGCACATTTTTCAATTCAATGTTTTTCCCCATTATCTTTTTATAGAACATGTTTTTATGTTTGCTGCAATAACTAATTTTCAATCATATGTGTTGTCAATATTCTTCCTAGTCTTATTTTTAATGGTATCTGGTATCTGTTATATATAAATATACTTGCAATTAGAATGAAATTTGTATTATGTATCCTTTGGCATTAAATATTTATTAAATTTAAGTATATTATGGGTAGTATATTAATTTCCTTTATGGTTTACGGAATTCCCATCTTGCCTAAGGATGTCTCTTATAGAAAGTCATAAAATCTTCCTACACATTCTCATGCTATTTTTAGTATTTATACTACCAATTGCATCAAATGTATTTTTGTGTAAAATGAAAGGTGAATTAGCTGTTTTCTTCCAGATAAATAACCATCTATGACAACACTATATTCATTTTTTGAAAATCCCAGTGAACTAAAATTGCCAACTTTGATCATTTCATATAATTCTGGCTTATATTTTTTGTTCTTCTAACCTATCTGCCTATCCCAGTGCTTGATTGTGGCTTCATAGTAATTTTTAATAGCTGGAAAGCAAGCTCCTCTTCAATATTCCTCATTTTTATTGTTTTTATTATTCTCAGAGCTTCATTCCATCATCTACACTTTAAAATATTTTCATCTAGTTCCCCAAACAAAACAGAAAGCATTAAGATTCATGATGGGATTGTATTCCACTTAATAATATTATCTTATTTTATATTTGTTTATATTTAATAAGTTTCTTCATATTGGCTCTATGTCTTTTCAGTAAATGCATTTCTAAACAATTAAAAGACTAGTAATTCCATTTTCCATATCTGTGTACTGGTAATAAAGAGAAAAGCTATTACATTTTCTATATTTATGTTATATTAGTAAAATCATGTTTTTTAAATCTTTATTTTATCCCATATTCATGCAAGTTTAAAGCATGATAGGTACCATTCCTTATCCATCAGACTGATAAAAGTTTTAAGTAACGGTAACATCATCTAGAACGTCTAGTTCTAGTGAGTATTTAAGGGAACGGGCACTACTGTATATTGCTGGTAGCCTTATGAATTACTCAAGAAGTTTGAGCTTTAGTTACCAAAATTGTTCTGGCTTTAGTTATAAAAATTAAAAACTACACTTATGGGATGCTACTGTTATCATTTTGCTGAAAGTCCAAACTAGTTGAATAAGGCAAATTAAATAAATACATAAATAAGTAAAAAATTAAAAATTAAAAAAATTAATTAATTTTTTTAAAAATTAAAACTGTCTTCATTTATAGATGGAATAATTGTTTACATAGAAAATCATAAGGAATTTACAAAAATATACCAAAACTAGTAAGTATATTTAACAGCATCACACGATATACAGACCGCACAGAATATAAGCTAGCAATTAGGTATTGGCAATGATACTTGAAATTTTTATTGGCATAAAAATATATCAAATGCCAAGAAATAAATGTAATCAGTGATGTGCAAAAACTCTACATAGTAAACTACAAAATGTTGCCAAGGAAAATGTAAAAGATTCAAATAAATGGAGAGATATGCCCATTGTGGATTGGAAAACTCACTATTTTTTTTAAATGCTCATTCTCCCCAAATTGGTCCATATGTTGAGTGTAATCCTAGTCAAAAATCAACAGGCTATTTATAGAAATGCACAAACTGATTCTGAAATTTATATAGAAATACAAAGGACCTAGGATAGACAAAACATACTTGAAAAAGAACAACAAAGTTGGAAACATTATATTAGATGATTTCAATACTTAGGATAAACTGAAGATAATCAAGATAGTGTAGTATTGTGGTAAGGGCCAACAAAAAATAGAACTAAATAAAGAGTCCAGAGTATACCTACACATATATTATCAAGTGATTTTTTTTTTTCAGCAGCACCAAGACAATTCAACGGGCAAAGGAGAATCTTTTCAAGAAATAGTTCTTGAACAACTCAGTTGTTATAATGAAAAAAAATGAACCTCAACCCTTACCTCACATGATACACAAAATTAACTTGGAGTGAATCATAAAGGTAAATATAGACACTATAAAACTTCTAGAGGAGAACACAGGAACAGTCTTCATGACCTGTGGTAGGTAAAGATTTCTTAAATAAGACATAAGAAGCATGAAACAGAAAAGAAAAGCTGAAGTCCAAAAATTTGGACATTGTCAAAATTAAACATTAATTTTGAAAGGCACCGTTTAAAAAATAAATAAGTAAGCCACAAACAGGGAGAAAATAATTGCAATAACTATTTGACAAAGGACTTATATCCAGAATATATATTTAAAATATATATTTAAATATATATATTTAAAATATATATATTTAATATATATTTATATATAATTATATTATATATAATTATATATAAGTATATAATAATATATATAATATAATATTATATATATTATATAATGTTATATTAAATATAAAATTATATATTTAAATATATATTTAAATATAATACATATTTAAATATATATATACACACACATATATATGTGTTCACACATGTATAATCACACATGATTGCTCAGGGAGAGGATTAAATCAAAAAAGAATGATAAAACTTGTAATGTTCTCTATCTTGGTTTGCGTGGTAGTTATATAGCCATAAAAATTGTCAAAATGTAAAAACTGAAACTTATGATCTATACACTTTAGATCCATGTATTCATTGCATAGAAGTTACATTTATATTTAAAAACAACAAAAAATAATAGGAAAAAAGGAAATTTGTGTTCCACCTACACATAAATTTGGAATGTAAGTTCCTTTTGCTGTCAGCGTCTCAATAGAGGGCTTGGAACTGTGTGATAAAGAAATATGCTTTGCATGCCATCTTAGTGCCATTCGTAAGGCTCAAACTCTTTTGGTGAATCATTTTATTTTATTTACATCAACTATGCTTTGCTCTTTGTTTCACATTCTGAGTTGAGCCATTTTAGAAACTGCTATGGCAGGAATTATGAGATCTTGGTAATTATGTTACTATAATTATTTTATCAAACAAACTTTAATGAAGAGTTGAGCTTCACCTGCAGACACTGTTGGCTTTAAAGGCTCTGCTCATGGGACTCAGGAAATTTCTTGTATCTGACCTCTTGGACAGGTGTTAAGAGAAGATAATTGGGAAGATTCCAATCAAATCTATTCCTGGATGGGGACAGGGGGTAGGAGAATGGACTTCAAAACAACTTACCTATTTTTGGTGAAAGGGCCACTGGGAAGCTAAATGGCTGACCCTGTTTAATTCATTCCTTTGCTCCTTGATTTCCTCCAAACAACAATTACATTACTGTGGGGGAAAAGTATGTGGTAATAAACTACAAGGTTAGATTTACTTCTCTTAAAAGAGATGGGCCATTCTGTAAGTCATAATTCGATATATAGAATTCCAAAGTGGAGTGGTTTGTCATTTCATTTCTGGAATCCCATAGATTGTCATCTGGAGGAACATTCAGAGCAGTAAAAGTGGCTCCTTCTGATTTAGAAATGTAGAGCCTTTAGAATTTATTTCCTGCAACCAGTGTTTCATCATATTGGCATTCCACGCACTTGCAGTGTCCTGCTGAGCAGTGACTTAACACAGCCCTGGAGCTGGATTAGATCATACATTTAGATTCATCACAGCACAACAATTCATATGTAGTTTTCCCAAATGAAACATCAGTGAAAAATCAGTTCAGATATAAACTGAGTGAATCTCTGGAATTGAGATTGATGCCCTAGATCTCAAATTACCCTGATAGCAAACATCCTGTATACAGCAGTTTGAATTCAAGGATTTCTAATACAGTTGACTGATTTAAGATATTGCTATAAGGCTGAATTGTCAGTTTGTGGTGGATTACAAATACTCATGATCAAAAAAAATTATTTAGGAACACCTTGATGTAAAGAGCAAAAAGTCCCAATAGGTTGCATTTCCTAACTTTTGAGATGCTCATAGCAACTGAGATGTATTCTGCAAGTGTATATCCAACAAAATCTATCTGGACCTCGTGTCTGGCTCTTTCTGGCCAGAAGTGTTATAATTCCCCTTTAATAGACTCAACAACTATTAACACTAACAAAATAGAAAAGCTTTACACCATCACACTGAGTTCACTGTCTCTTTCTCTAAGTAAGTACCTCACACAAGAAAATACATACAGGGTCCTCTTGTTATTATTGAATGAATAAATGAATGAAGCAGTTAATCCATACTATATAGTTTAGTAGTTAATTGGATACTGCTTTTTATGATTTTCTAGTGGTTTGTTATATGCTGATTTCATTTCCCATGGATTTAATTTTAATCTTCTAGAGGACATTTTTTTTTTCTGAACACGTCTATAATTTTTTGTGGTTAGCATAATGCTATGGCCATACCAGGTGCTTAGGAAATAATTGATTAATTACACATTGTTGTCAGCATCAAAAGGTCTTTGAGCAGTTTTATGGCTTCCTTAATCCCTTCGTTGAGCTGCATCACTAAACATTTAGTTTGTTCTGCACTTATGTTCTGTCCTTAACAGTTTCTAACTATTCCTTTATTCTGGTAATGAACTTCCTCCATCCCTATTCCTCTTGAACTCCCAGTCCTGAATTTGAAAATAGTTGGTCTATTCTTGAGCTTTATTCCTGGGTTCTTCTCTCCCTCGACCCATCCTCTCCCTCACCCACCCTGCAGAACAGAGGTAAATTTTTATTTCAGCTCAAACAGCCTTTCATCTCTCGCCAACAATGTTCCGGGCATTGTGCTAAGCAGGGGTGATCTGAAGAAGACATGGCTCCTCTACTCAGAGATTTTGCAGTCTGGTGAAAGACAAACACCATTTCCAGAGAGAAATTATAGAAGCATGCACATGCTATTATCACAACACACTCTACCTACTTTAGCCTAGTGCAAGGATACATTCTGTAGCAAGGAACCTGGAGTGGATATGATTTCATTAATCTTCCAAGAGTAAGGCTAATGAAGTCTCTTCCTCAAACAAAGAGATTGTTCAGATCTACAAACATGCAGAGTTGATAGGTGATGGTGGGTGCATAGGTCAGAGGAAAAGGACTGCAAAGGTTAGCAAAGTAAGGAGGAGAATCAGAAGTGAATATAAGATGTGCAAATATGGAGATGGAATGAGAAAGGCAAGACAGAATCATAAAGCAAAAAGTTTTGGAATGAATTGCTGGGTAAGTAAATGCAACATACAGAGACTATGGCCATTGCTGGTTTCCATGATGTGAGTGGAAAGGCCAGGTGAGCAGAAAGGACAATGAATAAGGTGGACACAGGCTGCACCTAGGGCTAGAAACTATCTTTAAGAAAAGGACTTTGGAACTTTAAAGACAGGATCCTTTCTAATATATGGCATTTGTACTTTCATGTATCTAGTCATGCTTGGAATACCTGTGGAATAAATTTCATATAATTTTACTTGAGGGTGGATTAGACATTTAAAATGAATCATTTTGAATTATTTATAAAGAACTAAGTTACTTGCCTCCAATATCTGATATTGTTAGATAAAGATGTAATAGATTAGCACAATAGAATTTGGATGCTAAGGGCCTGGATCTACCTGCCTTGGTGTCAATTAACTTTTTTTCCCACCATTTCCTCACATTTATTTGTTTTTAAATTTTTAATTGAAGTATAGTTGACGTGTAATATTATATTAGTTTCAGGTGTACAACATAGTGATTTGACCATTCTACACATTACAAAATGCTTGTCACAATAAGTATAGTTACCATCTGTCATCATACAAAATTATTAAAATATTATTGACTATATTCCCTATGCTATACTTTTCATCTCTGTGGCTTATTTATTTTGTAACTGGAAGTTTTTATCTCTTAACCCCCTTCATTATTTTGTCTATTTTCCCACTCGCCTCCCCTCTAGTCACTTGATTAACTGAAGCCAATTGGTCAGTACATATAGTAGAATTTGGTTCAGATGTTTTGGGTTATGTGTAAAGAGAGGATGACAGTAAGAAACTCAAACAGTTCCCTCCCAAACAGAGATATTGTCTGAAATGAGGTGAGAGTGAGGGAAGATGAGAAGTGAGAGATGAGAAACAAGTTCTCAAGGACGTGAATCCAAAATCCATAGGCCATGAACCACTCTCACTAGCTCAGATAACAATTTCTTAGCAACCTTGTATCACTACTGCTGGATTTTCTTTCTACCAATAAAATAAAGGAATATCCCATCTGTCTTTACCTCAGAAAAATTCAGTGATGATTAAATGAGAGGAGAGAAGGAAAATGCTTTGAGGCACTAAGAAGAAAGAATTCTATTAAAAAGAATCTAATATGTAATTATTTTTTACTCTTTGAGATGGATTTATTCTCCTTATATTCCTGCTCTGCCCTTATTTGTACAAGCCTCATTTGGACCCGTCGACCTTATGGTTTTTCATGAGGACAATTCAGTGCTTTGTTCTCACCTTGTGAAGCCTCTGAAAGTGGTCTCCACATCACAGTCTAAAAAATTGATTTGATTATTCTCTATCTTTTCCTACAACCTCATGTCTCCCCTGGGACAGCTTACCATACAAATGAAATATGAAATAAGCCTACAGTTTTTATAGTGACAGAGCCGAAGCCTTTTCTGTTATCATTTGTGTAGTCCATGGGGAAATATCAGAATGGGGATTGATTTTGGCAAAGAGATAATCCACAGAAGTGGTTGAGTTTAATAAATCTCTGCTATAAAAGACTCATATTTAAGTTCCAGCAAGTCTCAGAGCTCATTCCACCAGGGCTATATAATCTCTTGCCTCCTCAGTTACAAATTAAATTTCCCTTTGTCATTATTTCTTTGGAGTCTACTTCAAATGAGATAGAAGATGAAGGTCCTCCCTTAGCCCATTCTCTGCATTATAGAAAGCCAAGTCCCTTAAGCTAATTACTCTGATATGTGTTCCAGAGGAAGTGATGGCTTGGCAATAAATATAACTTAGCTTGGGTGATGCTACCTTTTGAGGATCATGGAAGTTCTATCATTCATTGCTTTTTCTTCCCAGACTTCTTGAGAGAATTAATTTTACTCATGGGGTTCAAGGAAGAAGAGATACAAAAACAGCTTAAGCAGTTCTTTTGGCAAATGATGCCTTAGATCCAAATGAAGTTGGTTCCAATATAATACAATTGACTGATGGTTCTGAAAATAATCTGCTAGCCATTATATATCTATTATCTATCCACTCACTTTTATATATGCAGAAAAACATATAAACATGCATTGTTATATATAATAGATAGTATTTATATACATTATATATTTATATTTTTATATAAATATATAAATATGCATGAATATACATGTGTGTATATATATTTAGGATTAATAAGATGATAAATTATCCTATGTATGAAATTAAACTTTCTTGGCCTTGATTTTCACAACTTTGAAAAGACCAATTTGGACTAGGTGAGCTTTTGTTTCTTAAATTTTATGATAAGTAACTTTGGGCCAATAGTTTGTTATATTGTTATATTTGTTATATCTGATGGTTATGTTAGCTCTCAAACAAATGAATTTAGAGTACACCAAACATCATAGCAACTCCATCATAAACCTTTTCTCTGGAATGTGGAAAGAAAATAAACAGGCCTATTTGAATTGAGCTTATGACCTCTCCCACTGCTCCTTGTTTGTTTTGTGTTGTTGTAATTAGGCGTATAAATCACCCAGTAGATTATGATTTATTATGGGGATAGAATCCAGTCTTCTTCATTTGTGAGTCCAAAAGCAAGAATTTGCACACAGTTGGCATTCATCAAAAGTATATGGCCAAATTGTTAAGCAGCTTAGATGACTTCTTAATTGTTGGCTTTTATTAATAGCATCATCACTGGACCATTCTAACACCTACACATGCCCGTATCTCTCCATGTGAGCAGTGCTCTTCTTACCTCTTGTGTTAATATTGTATGGCATGGGGCAGCAGCCCCACTCACCTCAAATGAACTATTGGAATGAATTTATATTTATGGCATTTGATTTAGTAACAATGCACCTGAGGCCTTAGGCTTTGTACGTATACATAATTCATACATATTCAGCATTTTAAACTCTACCTGGGGTTTACTTTTAAAAGTCACATTGATTTTGATTTAAAACCCTAAAGATAAGCAGGACCAAGCTGCTAGGTTGTTTTTATTAATAATATTTCAATTTTTGCCACCAGTTAGGATGGTAATGATGACAAAGCCCTTGCTGAGCCTTAAGCTCACAGTTCCAATAAAGGTCTTCGTGAGAGTTGTGTTCTAAGAATAATCAAGCCATTGAGGTGGCAGTTGAACCAGATACATTTTGGTTTTCTTCATAATTTGGAAATGAATAGATGTTCTTTAAAAGGATTAGCAACTTACTCCCACTCACTAGTTTGGAAAATCCATCCAAATTACTAGTCTGACACTTTCAGTGAGTACTGAACACAGTATGATGAATAAAATTTTATTACTTACTGCCAGGAATAACTGTCAGAAGGCAGAGAGTCCAGGAACACAAGGTCTTCTGCTTTGGTCCCCAAATTGTTCTTTTCAGCAGCTGGAATGCAAATAACGTGCTATCAGTGTGTTCTGTTCACACTTTAGAGATATTCTAAAGAGAAAAAAAGAAAAAAAAAACCCTAGAATAGGAGGAGGGAATTGCTCTTACCATTGTCTAAATATGTCTTTGTTTTGAACCTCATTTTATTATTTGTGGAGTGAGGATGATCTCTAAGACCCATTTCTGCTCTGTTTTTTTTTTTTTTAGATTTTATTTATTATTTATTTATTTATATATTTATTTATATTTGAGAGAGAGAGAGAGAGCACGAGTGGGGGGGAGGGGCAGAAGGAGAGGGAAAGAATCTCAAGCAGACTCCTCTCTCAAGCAGACTTCTCACTGAGTCTGTGGAGCGTAGCGTTGGAGTGGGGCAATCTCAGGACCCTGAGATCATGACCTGACCAAAATCAAGAGTCAGATGCTTAACCACTTGAGCAACCCAGGCTCCTCCTTTTCCCTCTTAGTTCCTAATTGAGTCTGCAAAGGAATGGACTAGACACCATTCTTACAAGGGAATTCCTGGGAAGTGGTTTTTCAAGTGTAGATTTACATTTCAGCCCACAGGCAAAAGCTTGCAGGGTAGTTTGCCTTAGGCTAATTGCTCCGAGAAATGTTCTTTAGCATTCCTTGGTTAGCTGAAGGGAACTTTACATTCAACAGATGACTTGGGGAGTAGATCTGACTGTGGGGAGTAGATCCCCTTGGGATAGAGAGATATGTATATATTCTCCATATTATGTGAGCTTAGCTACTTCCTAGTCTTACTGGTAATGATGTATGTGTTTGTGAGGTGGTGGGTAGTTGTATACCCCAAGCACACACCCTGTACTATCCTTAGGTGGTGCCAGCTACAAGGGATAGTAAAGGGAGAGTTTTTGTTTTGACGACCTCATCCACATGCCCAATACTCTTGTACCCAGGCCTATCTCCCAGCACTTTCTGATGACATTTTAATTCAGCATGTACAGCATGAAGCTCCTTTTCTTTCTTCCCACACCTTTTTCTCCTTATAAGTTCCAGTCACACTCATGTGCACCACCATCCAATCAGTTGCACAAGGGAAAATGTGTCACTCTGATATGTTGCTTTTCTTTGGTCCCTGAATCTCATGCATCCAGTCCCTTCAATTTTACTTCTAAATGTCTCTCAAATCTGTGGACTCCTTACATCTCTACGTACACCACCCTCACACACCCACCATCGGCCTTACTGGGATTACTCTCACATTCTCTTGGCACCCCACTCCAGTTTATTCTCCATACTGCCTTTAGAGGGAGCTTTTTAACACTAGGACATCTCTGATAAAAGTCTCTAAAGATTTCTCATTATTAGGATAAGAAGACAATGTCTAACATGGTCCACAGGCCCTACACAATTTGGCCCAGGCCAAGCTCTTCAGATTCATCTTGCACCACTCTTCCTGACTCCCCATCTCAGTGCATCAGGTAAAACGGGCTCCAGTGAGCTTCTGAGTCATGCCTTGTTTCCTTCTTGTTTCCTTCTGCTTCAGAGACTCAATAGTTTCCTCCTTGCCACAGTTTTCTCTCCCATATCTTTGCCTGGTTAATTTTCATTTGTTTTTCAAGTTACAACTCCATAGTCAATTCCTTAGGGAAGCCTGATGTTATGGATTGAATGTCTGTGTGCCCCCAGAATTCATATATAGAAGCCTTACCTCTCAATGTGACAGTGGTAGCAGTTGGGGTCTTTGGGAGGTAATTTAGGTTTATATGAGGTCATGAGGCATTAATGTCTTTATGAGAAAAGGAAGAGGCCAGAGCTTCCTCTCTTGGCCATGTGAAAACATAGCCAGAAGGCGGCCATCTGTAAGTCAGGAGGAAGGCCCTCATGAAGAACCAAATCTGTAGGCTCCTTGATTGTGGAGAGCCTCCAGAATTATGAGAACTAAATGTCTGTTGTTTAGCAGACCCAGTTGACATGGAATTTTGTCATAATGGCCTGAATTGACTAAGTTACCTTCCTTAAGCCCCCTGGTTGGACTATATGTACCTATTTTGTTTTCTTGTCGCTTTTTGTGGATTTTATTCATAACACCTATCACGGTTAATACCTTGCATGACTACTCAATCAGTGGCTCCTTCCTCTAAGGTCAAGGACTGGAGGCTGTCCTTGTTCATTGTCATAGCATCTAGCACAATGCCCAGTTCATAGTCAGTAAATAAATACCTACTAAATGAATTTAAAGAAGTTCTAGGTAAATTAGTTGATTCACTAGATGTTTAGAATGAAAATGTCTATTTCCATAGATGATTCTGAATTGTGGGAAATAGGCTTGCTAACAAACTCTAAACACATATGAGAGCCTATTACTATTAGTCCATTTTTAAAATCTTTCAAGGAAATAGGTATTCCCCTTTCACTTCAAAAGAGGAGACTTTTCCCAAAATAGTTAAGACAACAGCTCAATTTGGATATAACCAAAATGATTCTAAAACTTGGGTCTTTCCTTTAATGACATAAAAAAAATATAAAATTCTTAGTTTAATCCATAAGCATCCTCTACAGTTATTCATTTCAAGGGTGAAGAAATCTAGAAACCATGTCCTGCTGGAAAGTGGCTTAAGCAACTAGAGGCAAGAGGATTAATAAAAGGTATGAGGCAGCCTTCAAATGTTTATAATGCTCTGGGATAGAGGTGGCAGCAGTTTTGTTTGAACAAAAGGCAAAACTAAAACTAATGAGTAAAATTTGTATAAATCTCGGTTTCATTTTAATTAAAAAAGAGATTTTTAACATCATACCATGCATGCTCAGATGAAATGGGCCATTTCCTGGCCAAATCAGAGATGCTATAAAAAAATTCTTACATCGGGGGTTCCTGGGTGGATCAGTTGGTTGAGCATCTGCCTTTGGCTCAGATCATGATCCCAGGGACCTGGGATGGAGCACCACATCTTGCTCTCTGCTCAGCGGGGAGCTTGCTTCTCCTCTCCCTCAGCCTGCCACTCTGCCTACTTGTGCTCTCTCTATATATCAAATAAATAATAAAATCTTAAAAAAAAAAAAGATTCTTACATCGGTCTGCACTACCAACATAAAGACTTCTCCCTTGCTTGGGATTGGAGAAGGGACAATAGCTATCTAGGGCTCTGCTTGATACCTAAAATGTTGTCCTCCTATAAATCCAAATTTGCCTGAAGGTCTCTGCTTAATTGACAAAATTCGGTTTTTATATAAATTGAATCCATGTCTGTGGGAATAGCCAACTCTTGAATGTCTTTGAAAAAAAGAAAATACAAGTTAAAAAAAGAAACTTTTTTTCAGTGCAATTTAAGGAACATGAGTAATAGTAAAATGCATGACATTTTAGAAAAACTGATTATTTCACAATTAATTATTAATATTTCAAATGGGCATTATATTTCCTATCTAGGTATTTTGCCAATATTTGATTATGGTGAAACAATTTATAGACAGGTTAGCTTGCTGTTTTTAATGAGCTGGATGTGCTCTCTAATGGAATTGCTAAATTGGTGCTAAATTGTAGCTTGGGAACTTACTATTGTGAGATTCTATCTTCTTTTTGTTAGTTTTCTTCAACATGGAGAAGAGACTTGAATTGGCTTCAGGTAGAATAGTGAATAATAGTTGTTAGTTTTTTAATTACCCTATATCATTGACTTAGTTTAATTTTTATCAGATGTTTAGTCTGTGCAGGATGTAAAGACTCCTTTACTTTGTATTTTTATTATTGAGTCTAAATTATCCTAACATTGTGAGTCATACTGTTGGCCTTAATCACAGATGCTTTATCTTTTAGTTTGTGGTAGAACTTAATTATAAACTCAGTATTAGTAGTAAGATCTATCACATTTTCTCTACATCATATGGGACTCCTCTGAGCCCCAACTATATGCTTAGTGCAAGGTTGAAATTCAGTTGAGTTTCCTCCTCACTTCAGTGGAATGGAAGGAAATTTCATATGGTCTACCTAGAGACCAAAGGAGAAATCTCTTCAGTAGCATACCTGGATTGGCTAGGTGTTCTTTAATTTGGAAAACTGACCATATCATTGAGAATTTGGGGCATTTTACAGTGCCAAAAAATCAGGAAGTAGTCACATCTTTACTTCATGGTAGAGGCATCTTCACCATTGCTCTCTCTGCTACCTGATGCTGGCATTAATGTGGACCCTTCAGCATCCACTGTCTATGCTGCTTGGGGCACACCTGAGGATGCCTTGAGGATGTTCTAGTCCTCTGACCACAAACTCATTAACAGAGACTTTAGCCACTGGTCTTAAGGCCCCTGGGCATGATGGTAGCCTCTACAGGTATGTTGAAGGAGTCACCCACTTAGGGGATTCTCCAGTTGCAGAAACTTTCCAAATACAGACCTATTTTTTTCAGGCATAATCTTTAGTACATATATTGCTCTCCAGCCTTTTTGACCCCTCTTTGTTAGAGTGATTTGCTTTCTCATCCTAACTCGTCCTTAAACAGACTTGAGTTTAAAAGTTGTTTATTTCTTTCCCAGTGATGAGGATTAAGGACAGCAGAAATAGTGCCCACTTTTCCCCATGTATGGTTAGAGGAAGCTATTTTTTAAATAATTATATTTGTTGCAGTTTTTGTGTACTTTTTAAAAATTCATCCATCCTATTTCATTTAGGATATGTTTATAAGTCTCATTTACTCATTCATGTATGCAAATTAGCCACTTGGTCAGGTATAGTCCTGTGCTTTACTTTATGCTCTTGTTGGATTCTAAGTTTCTTAAAAACAAGGGTTGCATCTAATACATCACTGTGTCAGCCCCCAAAGCCAGTACAAGGTCTTGCATATTGCAAATTCAATAAACACTAATTGAATAAATTAATTATTTGTCCACAAGGATCCATGTCTCCTTTCTTCTAGGCATTAGTTTGACCCTACAGTACTGAATAGAGGGCAAGAATGTCAGTGTAACTAGGACTTACAGAGAATGCAAGGAATTACTGCCTGCATCAGTGGCGTGCACATGTGTGTGCATGTGTGGTTGTGTGTCCCAAATGGTTAAGTGCATGAGTATGCAAAAACAATTAAATTTATTTAAAGGATATTAAATTAATTACTAGATTGTCTATGTCCCTTCTACCTTCCACTTAGCTGAACGCAACTGTTACCCAAGTGTTAAATACATCTTCTGGATTAGAAGAATTTAGTCCAAAATTATAATATCCTGGGTAAGTGTTTAACCATTGTTCTGGATTGAAGTAGGGGAGATGGTTCTATTCACCAATCTATCCCCAAATTTGAATATAGGGACTTTCCTCTTCAACAATCAAAGGTCCTTAGTCCTACCTCTGTTTTTCTTATGCTCGTTGCTCTTATGGGACGTTGGGTGTATGTTTAAGAGTTTATATAGATGTGTATGTGGGTGTTGGGGGAAGGGAATCTACAAAAGTCAGATGAAATCCTAGGAGCCTTGGGTACTTAACTTGCAATGAAGTATATCAAATCAACAAGTTGTACAGCTGAAATTTACACAAGGTTATGTGTCAGTCCTGTCTCAATATGTCAATTAGATCTCTCAGAGAGAGAGCTCTGCTCCAGATTGCAGTGCAAAGGATAGATGGTGCACCTGCATGAAAACCAAGACTACTCCATACAGAAACTCAGTTTTCGTCGGCAGAAACAATACCTCTCGTATTGTCCTTTTATTGAGCTGTGTTTCGCTCTTGTCCTCATGGCCCTCATGCACAGACCTTCTCTCAAGGATGTAGCCAAACCACCAATGCATATCTGTTCTTCCACATTCCCTTTGATATGTTCTGTTCATCAGATTAAATCTCTTCATCTTTCTCTCTCTCTATCTCTGCATATTCCTCATTTCCCAAGCTCTCCTTCAACTTTAAAGCCCAACTCAGAGACCTTGGGCATAACCCCTTAAACTGACATGTTCTTTTGGAAACAAAAGCAGGGAAGATTTAGCTGTATTCTTTTTGCTTTCTCCTTTTAACCAATTGTGGGAAAGGGGAAATCCTACTTGAGATAATATCTCAAAAACATGATCTGTCCATACAACATTGGAAATACACATTTTTTCCCTATGGCCCACATTACTCTTTAGTAATTAAGTACCTTTCATTGGATAAACTACATTATGTGGAAGTATATAGTGCCTTCCAGAAAGCCCAAGATTCCCTTACCCCAACTCCACCCCCAATATTTGTATGATCAGAAAGTCCTCACAGTCCCACTGGAAGATATAATATGCTGGTGGAGCATAAATGAAATTCATTACAGGTGTCCATACTATAATCCCATTGCATACCAGCTATGCTCCTCTTCATATGCCCTCATCAAGAGTAAGAAAAGGGGGCTTCCATCTGATGTAGCAGCATTCAAAAGCCATGTATATGGCCACCCCAAGGAGCATAATCATAGTCCATGTGTGTGTTTGTGGTGACAGAAACTGCTTTTTGATGTAGACAAAAGTAATTCATTGCACTACAGCTGCTAAAGCACAAGGGGAAAAAATTGTTTCATAAAAGAAAGCAACTTCAAAACCTACACTCATATAATGAGAGTTTTCTCATTTTGAGGAAAAGATGGGCACCTTTTGTGAAGAAGGTAGATTTGGAAGACGCCAATCAGCATCATGGAAAAAGATTTTCCTGGATAATATCAGGAAAAAAGCAGTTACTCAGATGGTAGCTTCTTTTGCTATTTTTCTGTCTGTTTTTCTTTCTTCTTTTTTAGTGATCTCTCCTTCCTTCTCTTTTCTATTTTTACTTCTTTTGTTCTATTATATCCTTATCCTTTCTTCCTTTAGCTTCAGTGTTTTCCTCCTCTCCTCATATTGCCCCTGCCTCTCTACCTTCTGCTGCTAATCCTTAGCCTAAACACACATCACTGGGATTCAATTCCAGAGACCACTGGTCAACTTGGTAAGTCACCTCTATCCTTACCCACACCTTTGATAACTCACCTCTACTCATCCATATGCTCTAACTTTTTAAATCATTGTCTTGGAATTAATGATTAATTTTATGAAATCATTGGCAACATTTTAGATGCTAAAGAATGCATCTATTTCTGGAATATCAAGAACTGTTTTCCAGAGAATGTGACTCATTTTAATCTGCTATATTACTGCATTACAGAATTTTAAAATACATTTTAGTACACATTTTTATGAGAACAGTGGGGGATACACAGGACACGTTCAATAGCACTCACCTGAAACACCACATTTTATTAATAGCAGGCCTTTGTGAATCTCTACAGAAGTTAATTGGATCCATTTGTCTGTCCCACAGCCAATCAGGTGGCCAATGACTGAGGCAGCACTCATTATTTGATCTGCATATCAAATATGCATATGGACAGGCTGAGAACAGAGTATACTTCCACCCATATGGACACATTTCACAAGTGAGTTTCTCAGCCATTCACAATCCCAAGCACGAAAGAATGTGCTCCTAGTATGTGTTCACTCTGACAGCTATTGGAAGGCAAACAGGTTATAGTCATTCTTCCCAGAAGTTTACTTGAACTAAAAGACTAAAAGAGTCCCTGTACAAGAGAGAAACATGTACAAACATTACAGTGTACTTAGCTAAAGGGTATGGTGGAGATGGCTGCGGCTAGCACAGTCTGTATCCAGACAATAGAGAGATTTCTTGGGACTCTGATATTTATCTCTTTTGTACACAAAGAAAATTTTAGTTGGTGTGTTCATTTTAAGTTTTTAATAAATACATTTTGAAATCCTAAATAGAAAAATGGATTTTATATTTTGTAAATGGTCATCTTTTACATTTATATTGTTTGTTATACAATTTCATTTGATTCTCACAATTCCTGGGTTAAAAAGAGAAGGCATTATTGCCCCCATTCCACAAATGAGGAAAGATGATTGATTTGTCCCAATACAAGGTTTTACTTGGTAGAGAACCAAACCAAAAGCCAGACTTTCTGACCCATAAATTGAAAAAAAAAAAAAAAAAGTGTTTCTCCATAACAACAGGCTATAAGATGAGTGTCCTCACTGGGAAACTGAGGCTACATGCATACATATGCCTTGAGCATAAAAGTGTGTACAGTGAGATCTAGTTAAATTTTAATTCTTTTAAAAGTTAATATTTAATAACAGAAAACAAGTTAATATATGGGTGTTACTTAAAAACATTGGAGGTAATTCTTCATTCACCAAATATAAAGGCACAAAAAGATTTCATCTATCCATGCTAAATTTTGACTCATTCACTTACCAGGAAATAAAAAAAATATTAAATATAAAATATAGATCTTAATAATCATGTAAACAAAAACCCTACCTAAATTAAAATACTTCTGAAAACAGGGACTGTTGACTCTGCTAATTCAGCATCAACTTTCTGTAAGCTATTTGGCTGAATTTCAAAATTCCAGCTCATTACTACATTAAAAAAATGACTTGCTCTAATAAATGTCATACAACTGTCACAAATTTGATGAAGATTTTTTTGTTTCATTTTTCTTTTTAAGAAAGGTATTCTTTATCTTTGGGACCTATCTATACTCTAACTTATACATGTTAACAGCTTTTAAAGTCAGGCTTTGTTTGTTTTATAGTCCATAAACTAAAGCCTGGTTTTATTTTATGTAATTTACTTTTCTCCACTTTTATTGTTGTTGCATATGTTAATGTTTTGGCTTCAGAAATAAAGTATTATGTAGGTAAGCAATTAACTTCCTTGTGTAATTTTTCTTCAATATGGAGAATAATTGAGCAATTTTCATTGAGTAAGAAATATAGATAAAGATAAATTATATTTTTCTTTGGGATGTTCAGAAGTTATGATGTGATTTATAACCATAATGTAATCTACTCTGAAGTATTGGACAGGATATAAGCTCTTAAACTATGACCCAAATGAACTGTATTTTAGATGTTTATATCCTCATTTCCGCTTGTGGTAAAGATCCAAGTGTAAGGCTCACAGAGTTTGCTTCACAATCACTGCCGGTGAACAATTAAAGCAGAATCAATTTATTTTGCATGAATAATAACTTCTATCGGAATAAAAGAATGACTGAATTTCTGATAGATGAATACATGTTTTTATTGAATAATCCAACCTATGTGTATTAGGCAGTTAAGAAGCCTCTGCTGTATTAAAAAAAAAAAAAAATCTTTGGAGTTTGGATTTGTTTTTTGTCTTAATCTTTCAAAGGCAGAGATAATATTGAATTTGTGTTTTCTAATCTGTTCTGTATATTCCAGAGCCAAATATGAGGCTATGTTCTCTGGGGCTTATATGTTTCTTTTCCTGGTGCTTCTGAGCAAATATCAAGTACACTAATCAGTGTCTTAGCCTTCCTGTAAATCATCCAAAGAGCCAGGAGACTGCTTTCAGAATCAGCACTTCTTTCTTTCTTTAGAGGGAAATTTCTGACTTTTAGTATTTGGCACAGAGAAGATTATGAAGTTGTTATAGAGTCTTTTATGGACCTGGCTAACAGTATATTTTTATGTGGTAGAAGCATGTGCAAGGAATTATATGTTGGGGAGATGAATTTGATGTGTTGTACTAGAATAAGCAATAGATACAGAAGACCTGAGTCTACCCTCTACTAGGGCTAGAATCATAATTCTTCTTGTGTAAATTCTTCATTTAGAAAGCGATACTTTTCTCTGTACTATCTAACTCAGCAAAAGGTTACTATAGGAATAAAATTTGCTTATAAATGTAAAAGACTTTACAAAAGATTTTAAAATATGCTACAGAGTGAAAATTTTAGTCTTGAAGAGTTGGGACTGGTTTGTTATCTCTAGGTGATCCAAGGTGAAGTAGGTCTCTCCTAGCCTTTAATTTCTGAATATGAGAGGAGAGCCATGTTTTCTGACCAAAGTAAGAATCTCTTTGGGATATTTAGGACTAATGAGAGGATATTTAGGACTAATAAGAGAGATTCTGAGCTTTTCAAGGTGGTCTCATTATCTTTGGCATTGGACTTCTCGTTTCACTCAGCGCAAAACCAACTGAGTAGTTCCTGGTCACAATAAAATGAATGAATACAAAGATCTCATTTCCTGAAGTTGATTGAAAGCTCCCTGAGCACTCACCATATTCAGTGCTGCTTCTCTTACTGAATAAACAAGTCATTGCCCAGATGCAGACATTAGAAATACAGTGCCCTGATTTTAATCAATCTATGAAAAAATAAGAAGAAGAAAAATCAATCCATTTGCCATGATGCTAGAAAAATGTATATCCTTTCCAGTGGCCCAGAGATCATGACCCTGGACCTAAGGAGAAGGAACTGTAGCAATAGCTTTTTTTTTTTTTTGATCTGAAAGTAAGTAATAAGTAAACAATACATATAGAATTAACAATATAATTTTAGAGACCATACACAGAGATTCGGCTGTGGTTTCAGAAAAGAAGGTAAATATTAGTAACATCACATTTTAAAACAAAAAGAAAATTTGTGTAGCTAACAAGTTAGTAACATCACATTTTAAAACAAAATTTATGTAGCTAACAAGTTGTACAGAAGGCTGGAAAGAAAGGTAGAGGAAGGGGTAAGAGTATCAAGACCCTCATCTTAAAAAGTAGTGTTAGGAGATACTAGTTAGACTAAAAAATGGTAATTGACCCTTGGAATCCATTCTTCCTTTTTTTGTGTTAGTAATAGACCCTCTGATATTTTAGCTGAATATATAGCTACATTTCTCAACCTCCCTTGCTGACACCATGATACTAAGTTTTGGCCAATGGAATATGAGTCAAAAGATCATGTCACCTCCTTTACAATCACTTACTTCAGCATTCCTCTTCCCCTGGGAAATGGCAACAACTCTGTAGTAGCATGCCTAGACCCTGAAATGGAAGCTACTTGAGGGGGAAGGTGGACTTAACAGGTCATGAAGCAAAGCTATTCACCAATCCATCCAACTGTGGGCTATTACTACCCTGGGCTACTCTAGGAGAAAAATAGATGTCTGCTTATGTAAGTCAAAAAATAAAAATAAAAAAAATAAATATAAAATATGCTACAGATATAACATACACTTTATAAACTTAGGTCATTGAGAAAATGAGATGGATTTTCCTGTCTTAGCAGCTGAAGTAATTGGCCTACACTCAATTATTTAATAGTTATTGAGTATCTTAGTAGGATGATTCAAATAGGTACTAGATACAGTCCCTGCCCTCTAAGAAGTTACACTATAGTTGAAGAGGTTAAGCATAAACACATGCTCAGTTAAATAAAAACATAAGAGTTAAACATTTTAAATGTAGAAAAATTACATGACATTACAAGACAGCCCAAGGTTAACTATCAAATGGAAGACTATAAATACTAAGTTAAGAAAAGGGAGGTATCATGGGTACTAGAGTGGTCTATGGTGGATGGAGGGGGTACACTGGATTTTTGCCATAAAGGTGGGACTTAAATGAGTTTAAAGGCAGAGAAACTATCATGAGAGATAAGAAAACAAAGTATGATTTATTTTGGTAATAATTAATCAGCCAGTTTGCCTAAAGGGACTACTTCCTGGATGGGAGGATGAATTCATTCTTGAGCAGGGATTAGTTACTATGTGCCTCCAACATTCCTCCTCTAGTCTATCTATAAGAGCAATAATAAAATAGTTAGAGTCCTAATAGTCTCCATGGCCACTGCACCAGTGTTTTCCATCGGTCCCAATGCTCAGTCTTTGTCCTACTTGTCATTTGCCTGCTTGACTGATAAGCAGAGACTCCCTGTCTAGTAGTCAAATGAGCAAAGAAAGAATCCTTGCTCATATGATGGGGGGGGCATGGATGAGAGAGAAGCCATACATTTCACCAACACTCAAGTTAATTTTTATAGTAACCAGGAGCCTGAAGAGCCTGAAGAGAAAAGCCACAGTGAGAACTCAGGAAGCAGAGGCTAAAGGAGTGGAAGTACAACTTCCTAGTTGTAGTGATTTGAAATGCTGCCAATTCTCCCAATATCTATATTCCTTATTTATATTATTCGAAGTAATATAAAGTTTGAGCTAAAGAAGTTTGAGAAAAATCATCTAATTCACTCATCTGTTCATTATTTTATTCTTCCATCCATCCATCCATCCATCCCACATATATTTCTTTAGTGTTTGTTTCCAAGCACCTCAAAGATAAATTAGATATGAACATATCTCTCCAAGAGCATGTATATTGTAGGGTAAAAGAGACATAAAAATATATGTATAAAACAAGGACTAACAATTTTTTTTTTTAATTTTATTTATTTGAGAGAGAATGAGAGAGAGAGAGCATGAGAGGGGAGAGGGTCAGAGGGAGAAGCAGACTCCCCGCCAAGCAGGGAGCCCTATGTGGGGCTTGATCTCAAGATTCCAGGATCATGACCTGAGCTGAAGGCAGTCGCCCAACCAACTGAGCCACCCAGGAGCCCTAACAATGTTTTAAATACAGTGACGAAGCCGTATATTTTGTGAGGCCCAAGGAGTGGGATATAATCTTTCCTTGGTTGAGTGTAGGGAAACTTCTTATAAGAAGTAATACTTGAAATAATACTAATAGGCTTAAAATAATAGATGTTAGCAGTAAATACGGGGGGATGAGGGAGGCTAGGAGAGAGGTTAGGGAGCATTTCACAGGGGGAACATGTATGAAGTTATGACAATAGCATGAGGCCTGCTCATTCATTTTTCAGAATGGAAAATTGAGGCTCAGAAGTTATGGCTTGTCAAGGTTATAACCATGTGGTGACACACCTAAAGAGGAAATGTTGATTCCTAACTCCCTCTGAGCACATACACCATGCATGCATGTCTTAGTATTAAAGAGCAGTTTTCCACAAGAGCCCCTGATACAGGCAAATATATAATAACTAGGGAGAATTATGATATTGGAATGAGTTAAGTACCTAGTTTTCAGATAGGAAAAAAATTCTTGGTGAATAGAATCCAGGACAGATGAATAGAAAAAAAGGAAAAAATTCAGAAAGAGAGATAGAGTATCATTCCTTTATTCCCTTATTTGAAAGAAACAGAATATAAGGAAAGAGTAGAGAATCTCTTTTCCTTTTAAAGATTTGGCTACTTGGCTAGTTTTCAAGGTGCTAGGGGTTCTAGGACAATTACTGTCCTAAAATAAGGACATGTGAAATCTAAGTAGATCCTCCACAGACACATATTATTCTTCGTGGCATGAATCAGCCTGTGCTAATTTACCTTCTACTTCTTTTGGGTAGAAGTAATATGGTATAGATTTAATGTATGAACATCTGACAATAATATTAGTTATAATTAAGTACCTTGAACAATTGGACCAGTAAAATACGAGTCTGATGCTTCTCAGATTGTTGAAAGACAGTCCTGTTGTAGAAGGAACAGACTTTGATAATCACTTTTACTGGGGGATGGAGTACTGTTTAATGTACCAGGAATATTTATTTCCTTCCTTCAGTCATAGAGATGCCTTCTGCCTCTCTAATAGATATCTTAATTATTATGGGGATATAATTTTTCTTTCTTTTTTTTTTAAGGTTTTATTTATTTATTTATTTGACAGAGAGAGAGAGCACAAGTGGGCAGAGCAGTAGACAGAGGGAGAGGGAGAAACAGACTCCCTGCTGAGCAGGAAGCCTGACGCAGGGTTTGATCCTAAGAACCTGGGATCATGATCTGAGCCAAAGGCAGACACTTAACCAACTGAGCCACCCAGGCGCCCCAGGGATATAATTTTTCAAAGACTGGCAATTGGGTCAGTTTTAAATACTGAAGCCAATTGATTGGAAAAAAACTTTCTCTGATAAAAAATTACCATTTATTGAACAATTTCTATATGCCAGGAGTAGTACTAGTTGCTTTGCATTTAATATAGATAATTTGCATTATTACTTCTGCAGTCATCTTTGTACTCCAGTTTGCTTCTTCTCCCATGTACATGGAAGGATAGCACTTCGAAGTGAGGCATGGTAGAAACATGAGGCAAAATGACTCTCAGCTGAACTGAGGCAAAAAATTCATTTATGAAGATAAAGAAATGGATGGGATTAAATATGCTTTCAATCATTTCAGCCGAGAGAACTGAGTTTACTGGTTTAACCACTCCCCACCTAAGTTATTGTTTCACCTACAGTAGGTCCTCAGAAAGACTTTGTTGACTTTGAGTAAACACATGTAAAAAGAATGACAAAATTGGCTTTATAAGTTTTATTGAATAAAACACTTAGCAGTTCTAGACTGTAAAACTTCTAGACTGAAAAAAGTACATATTGTAATAATAATAAAAAAAGATAAAAGTATTTACTGATGAGTCTTTTAGCTTTGCTTTTTGAAGTATATCTGCTTCAGTACTTGACTACCTGTTATGTTTAAGATTCCTACTACCAAAATAAATAATAAACTAATAATCCCGTTAAATTTCCAGTTTACTCAAAATCCAGCAAACAAAATGGTTTCTTCTTGTCAAGGGATTTCATAAGTGAGGTAATATAGCAGGGATTTCGCACTTGCCCCTAGGATGAGAAAAGTGGTTTGGTGTTTGTAGCAAACGCAGTTAACAATACTAGTGAGTGATGGCTGTGCTTAGGCAGACTGCTGATGCAGGAATACAAAACCGGAGCTCTATCAAGCAGTCTGATTTAGGGCTCAGAGACAGTGGGGAGTGATGAGATTGATAACCCAGAAAGGAATCTTTTGGTAGAGGTCCATGGCCTGCATCAGAGCTTTTGGGATTGATAGCATACCATGCTATCAATCTCAGTACTATAAATGGGATGACTATTCTCTATGAAAAATGGGTCATATTAAATACTCTGACATTGACTAGATTGAGAACTGAAGATGACTAAGGAAGAACACATGTTTGCAGAGATTTGCTGTACCATTTTGTTTACAGTTTGTTGAAGAAGGGGAATGAAACCCCATTTTAGTTACACATATCTTAAAGAAGTGATCATGTTGATGGTACTGTCATTCTTAAGTTGAAATTAAAATTAATGAGAGCATAACATAGCAGTGACTGAGATCTTGTAATCTTTGAAAGGGTGTTAATGATAGAATTATAATCAGTCACTAATAATTCAATAAAATGGAAACAAATGAACATATGGTTAGCTAAATTGATAAAGAATAAAAATTGACCCCCAATTTGTGAAATGAAAGATTTAAAAGAATGGGTGTAATTTTAACCCCAAGTTTTCCTGAGAAAAAGTGTTGTGAATGAAATATTTCTTGAAATGAAGGCAATTTTGTTCCGGTAAGATCTGGCATAAAACCTGCTCAACTGTGAAAGAGATTTGGTCATTGCCACTCACAGTCTTTCTAATTGATTGCCTCTCTGTAGTTAGCCTTACTCAATATCGTATAAAATGTGACATAACCAACTAAAGCTGACAAAATTAAAACATTATGGAATTCCAGAGTTACCATATCTTTATAATATCTACATTTCAAGCAGTATGTTACTGGTGAAGCCATTTGAAGAAAACAGGTCAAATGGTATTATGTCCATCTTCTATGCTGATAGTGTACACATATTCTATCCCTTAAAAGAATTTGGAAAAATATGTATTTCCCTTCCATATTTTTAGGGTAATACTTAAAATGTTCTTTCTTGAGTTTAAATAATGCAAATTTGGGCCTACTGTGTACAAAGAAATTTAAAAACAAAACTTGTACTTTAAAACCCTTATTTTAAAAATGACTAGGGGTACCTGGGTGGTTCAGTTGGTGAAGTGTCTGACTCTTGATTTTGGCTCAGGCCATGAACTCAGGGTGGTGAGGCTGAGTCCCATGTCGGGCTCCACACTCAGTGGGGAATCTGCTTGAGATCTCTCTCCCTCTCCCTCTGCCCCTCTACCCACTGTGTGTGCGCACTCTGTCTCTCAAAAAATAAATAATTTTTTTAAAAAATAAAAGAAAAATGCCTAAATATGATAATAACTTGAAACCCAAATCATCCACTGAAACAGGCAAATTCTTCTGTAACAGCAGAAATGTTACATTTTTCCTTTACCTTTGAACTTTATTTTTAATCCACTTCCTTGACATTATTTTATTATAACTCAATACATTTTATGCTTGAAAGTTGTTTATTGGTTAGATTGTTATAATTCTCTAAAATTAAAAGAATTTCAAAGTTATTACTATTTAAAAAAATTCCCTGGATCTTTTGGATTTCAATGTTTAAAATTCTGGATTGAATTATCATAAGATTATAATAAGGATACCACAGATCACAATAACAAGTATATTTACAATTTTACAGATAGTTATTAAATATAAAAAGGATATAAAAAGATTTATTTATTTGGGAGCAAGAGCAAACCAGAGTGGGGGGGGGGGGTGGGCAGAGGGAAAGGGAGAGAGAAATTAAGCAGACTCCATGCTGAGTGCAGAGCCCAATGTGGGGCTCTATCTCATGACCCTCAGATCAGATCTGAGTTAAAAACAAGAGGCAAACACTTTAACTGACTGCACTACCTAGGCACCCCAAAAGTAAACATTTTTAAGACGTGCATCTCAGTTCAATGAGTGGGATTTTCTTTCAATTAATACAGTCTTCAATAAACATTACTTATTGTCAGAGCTGAATAGAATTCATTATCAATTCTATTCCTATTTTTCATTTTATAGGTGATGAATCATTTCACTTCGGGTCAAATTTGTTTAAATAAGTAAATATAGAAGATTGGATAGTGTTCATTTGGAATTTTTTTCCATTGACTGTGAAGATCTATGTTTTGTCATGAATTTCAGTTTTCATCGTTATATTTTTAGTGCTTTAGAAAATGTGTAGGAGGGAAGATGGTGGAGGTGTAGGGGACCCTCACTTCATCTGGTCCCTTAAATTCAGCTAGATAATCTATCAAATCATTCTGAATACCTGTGAATTCAACCTGAGATCTAAGAAAAGAATTGCAGCAATTCTACAAATAGAAAATCAATCACTTTTTTCCAAGTGGTGCAAAAAGCTTTCAGGGAATAAAAGCCACATAGAGCAACCCAAAGCAGCTTACACTGAGCCTGGCCCCTTGACAAGGGGTAGTGCAACTCCACCCAGGCAAAGACACCTGAGAATCAGTGCTATAGGCCCTGCCCCCAGAAGACCAGCAGGAACATCAGTCAAATACCACTTTTATGGATCACTCAAACTGAAAAACTCCTGCGCTAAGGGAAAACAATATACAGAATTCGGGTTTTTTTCTCATGAGTCTTTAGTCTTTCAGTTTAAAATTTTCTTTTTCTTTCTCCTTTCTTTTCTTTTCAAATAGTTTCTCATTTTATCAACTCTTTGTTTTTAAGTCTTTTTTAATTTTCATTTTTACATTTGCATCTTATAGATATATTCTTCATTTTTTGCTTCCTTTCACTGTATTCAATTTTATATATCTATATCTATCTATATCTATCGATATCTATGTATATAAAATTTTTCTTTCTTTACAATTTTGGGATGTAGTGTCTTCTAACAAAAAAACCAAAATACACCCAGGACCAAGTGGGTTGTCCTGTTTTGCCCACCTGTGAGATTATATTCTCTCTTCTTTCCCTTTCTTTTTTTTTCTTTTCTTTTTTGGTTCCTGACCTCTTCAGATTTGTCTAATGCATATTTTCCTGGGATCATGGTTAATATTTTTGATTTTGTTCTCTCCTTCATCTATTCTTCTCTGGACAAAATGACTAGAAAGAGAAAGTCACAGCAAAAGAAAGAACCAGAGGTAATACTCTCTGCCATAGATCTAATTGATATAGATATAAATAAAATATCAGAAATTGAATTCAGAATAACGATTATAGAGTTACTAGCTGGGCTTGAAAAGAGCATAAAAGACACTAGAGAATCTCTTAGTGCAGAAATAAAATCTAATCAAGCCAAAATTAAAAATGCTTTAACTGATATGCCATCTAAAATGGATGCTCTAACAGCTAGGGTAAATGAGGGAGAAGAGAGAGTCAGTGACATAGAAGACAAAAAGATGGAAAGGAAAGAAGCTGAGGAAAAGAGAGAAAAACAACTAATGAATCATGAGGGGATGCTTTGAGAAATCAGCAATACCATAAAGCAAAACAATATTAGAATTATTGGGGTCCCAGAGGAAGAAAGAGAGAGAGGGACAGGAGGAATATTTGAGCAAATCATAGCTGAGAACTTCCTTAATCTGGGGAATGAAACAGGCATTCAAGTCCAGGAGGTAGAGAGAACTCCCTCAAAATCAATAAAAATAGATCAACACCCTGGCATATAATAGTGAAACTTGCAAATTTCAGAGAAAAAGAGAAAATCCTGAAAGCAGCTTAAAATAAGAACTCCTTAACCTACAGGGGTAGGAACATTAGATTGGCAGCAGACTATCCACAGAGACCTGGCAGGCCAGAAAGCTCTGGCATGATATATTCAAGGTAATAAATAAGAAGAACATGCAGCCAAGAATACTTTATCCAACAAGGCTGCCATTCAGAATGGAAGGAGCTTTCAGGACAGACAGAAACTGAAAGAATATGTGACCACCAAGCCAGCCCTGCAAGAAATATTAAGGGGGATCCTGTAAGCAAAGAGAGAGCCCAAGAGTAACATAGACCAGAAAGAAACAGAGACAAGTTACAGAAACAGGGTCTTTACAGGCAATAATGCAATGGCACTAAATTCATATCTTTCAATAGTTACTCTGAATGTAAATGGGCTAAATGCTCCAATCAAAAGAAACAAGGTATCAGATTGGATAAAAAAGCAAGACTATCCATATGCTGTCTACAAGAGACCAATTTTAGACTGAAAGACACCTCCAGACTGAAAGTGAGGGGGTGGAGAACCATTTACCAAGCTAATGTTCCTCAAAAGAAAGCTGGGTAGCAATCCTCATATCAGACAAATTAGATTTTAAACCAAAGACTGTAGTAAGAGAAGAAGAGGGACACTATATCATACTTAAAGTACCAATTCAACAAGAAGATCCAACAATTATAAATATTTATGCTACTAACGGGAGCAGCCAATTATATAAGCCAATCAATAACCAAATTAAAGAAACACATTGATAATAATACAATAATATTAGGGGACTTCAACACCCCACTCACAGAAATGGACAGATCATCTAAGTAGAAGATCAACAAAGAAACACGGGCTTTGAATGACACATCAGACCAGATGGACTTCACAGATATATACAGAGCATTCCATTCTAAAGCAACAGAATATACGTTCTTCTTGAGTGCACATGGAACATTCTCCAGAATAGAACCCATCCTGGGTCACAAATTAGGTCTCAACCAGTACCAAAAGATTGAGGTTATTCCCTGCATATTTTCAGACCACAATGCTTTGAAACTTGTACTCAATTGCAAGAGGAAATTTGGAAGGAACTCAAACACTTAGAGGTTAAAGAGCATCTTACTAAAGAATGAATGGGTCAACCAGGAAATTAAAGTAGAATTTAAAAAAATCATGGAAACAAATAAAAATGAAAACACAACTGTTCAAAGTCTTTGGGATACAGCATAGGTGGTCCTAAGAGGGAAATACATATCAATATAAGACTTTCTTGAAAAATTAGAAAAGTCTCACATACAACAAGCTAACATAATACCTAAAGGAGCTGGAGAAAGAACAGCAAATAAAGACTAAACCAAGTAGGAGAAGAGAAATAATAAAGACTAGAGCAGAAATCAATGAAAAAGAAACCAAAAGAACAGTGGAAGAGATCAATGAAACTAGAAGCTGGTTCTTTGAATTACTGAGATCAATAAACCCCTAGCCAGACTTATCAAAAAGAAAAGAGAATGGACCCAAATAAATAAAATCATGAATGAAAGAGGAGAGATCACAACCAACACCAAAGAAATACAGACAATTTTAGGAACATATTATGAGCAACTAGATGCCAACAAATTAGGCAATCTGGAAGAAATGGATGCACTCCTAGAAACTTATAAACTACCAAAGCTGAAACAAGAAGAAATAGAAAACCTGAACAGACACAAAACCAGCAAGGAAATTGAAGCAGTAATCAAAAATCTCCCAATAAAATAGTCCAGTGCTGGATGGCTTCCCAGGGGATTTCTACCAGACATTTAAAGAAGAACTAATACCTATTCCACCAAAGCTGTTTCAAAAAAACAGAAGTAGAAGGAAAACCTCCAAACTCATTCTATGAGGCCAACGTTACCTTGATCCCAAAACTAGACAAAGACCCCACCAAAAAGGAGAATTATAGACCAATATCCCTGATGAGCATGAATGCCAAAATTCTCACCAAGACATTAACCAATATGATCCAATAGTACATTAAAAAGATTATTCACCACGACCAAGTGGGATTTATTCCTGGGATGCAAGGGTGGTTCAATATTCACAAATCAATCAATGTGATACATCACATTAGTAAAAGAAAGGACAAGAATCACATTAGTAAAAGAAAGGACAATTGATGCAGAAAAAGCATTTGACAAAATATAGCATCCTTTGTTGATTAAAACTCTCCACAGTGTAGGGATAGAGGGAACACACCTCAATATAAAAACCATCTATGAAAAACCCACAGTGAATATCATTCTCAATGGGGAAAAACTGAGAGCTTTCCTCTAAGGTCAGGAATACGACAGGGATGCCAACTCTCACCACCATTGTTCAACATAGTAATAGAAGTCCTAGCCTCAGCAATCAGACAACAAAAAGAAATAAAAGGCATTCAAATTGGCAAAGAAGTCAAACTCTCACTTTTCACAGATGACATGATACTTTATGTGGAAAATGCAAAAGACTCCATCCCCAAATTGCTAGAACTCATACAGGAATTCAGCAATGTGGTAGGATACAAAATCAATGCACAGAAATCAGTTGCCTTTTTATACACTAACAATGAGACAGAAGAAAGAGAAATTAAGGAATTTATCCCATTTACAATTGCACCCAAAACCATAAGATACCTAGGAATAAACCTAACCAAAGAGGTAAAGGATCTGTCCTCTAAAAACTACAGCACACTTATGGAAGAAATTGAGGAAGACACAAAGAGATTGAAAAACACTGCATGCTCATGGATTGGAAGAATAAATATTATTAAAATGTTTATGCTACCCAGAGCAATCTACACATTTAATGCAATCCCTATCAAAATACCAATGACATTTTTCACAGAGCTGGAACAAATAATCCTAAAATTTGTATGGAACCAGAAAAGAATAGCCAGAGGAATGTTGAAAAGGAAAACCAAAACCGATGGTATCACAATTCCAGACTTCAAGCCCTATTACAAAGCTGTAATCATCAAGACAGTATAGTACTGGCACAAAAACAGACACATAGATCAATGGAACAGAATAGAGAGCCCAGAAATGGACCATCAACTCTATGGTCAACTAATCTTTGACAAAGCAGGAAAGAATATCCAATGGAAGAAGGACAATCTCTTCAACAAATGGTGCTGAGAAAATTGGACAGCCACATGCAGAAGAATGAAACTGGACCATTATCTTACACCATACACAGAGATAAACTCAAAATGGATGAAAGACCTAAATGTAAGACAGGAATCCGTCAAAATCCTGGAGGAGAACATAGGCAGCAACTCTTTGACCTCGGCCGCAGCAACTTCTTGCTAGACACATCTCCAAATGCAAGGGAAACAAAAGCAAAAATGAACTATTGGAACTTCATCAAGATAAAAAACTTCTGCACAGCAAAGGGAACAGTCAACAAAACTAAAAGGCAACCCACGGCGTGGGAGAAGATATTTGCAAATGACATATCAGATAAGGGGCTGGTATCCAAGATTTACAAAGAACTTCTCAAACTGAACACCAAAAAAACAAATAATCTAGTCAAGAGATGGGGAGAAGACATGAACAGACATTTCCCCAAAGAAGACATCCAAATGGCCAACAGACACATGAAAAAATGCCCCATATCATTTGGCTTCAGGGAAATACAAATCAAAACCACAATGAGATACCACCTCACACCAGTCAGAATGGCTAAAATTAACAAAGTAGGAAATAACAAATGTTGGCGAGGATGTGGAGAAAGGGGAACCCTCCTACGTTGTTGGTGGGAATGCAAGCTGGTGCAGCCACTCTGGGAAACAGTATGGAGGTTCCTCAAGAAGGTAAAAATAGAGTTACCCTATGACCCAGCAATTGCACTACTTGGTGTTAACCCCAAAGATACAAATGTAATGATCCAAAGGGCCACCTGCACCCCAATGTTCATAGAAGCAATGTCCACAAATAGCAAACTGTGGAAAGAGCCGAGATGTCCATGGATAGACAAATAGATAAAGAAGATGTGGCATATATATACAATGCAATATTACTCAGCCATCAGAAAGGATGAATACCTACCATTTACATCAACGTGGATGGAACTGGAGTGTATTATGCTGAGCAAAATAAGTCAATCAGAGAAAAACAATTATCATATGGTTTCACTCATAAGTGGAATATAAGAAACAGCACAGAGGATCATAGGGGAATGGAGGGAAAACTGAATGAGAAGTCATTAGAGAGGGAGAAAAACCATGAGAGACTCTTAACTATAGGAAACAAACTGAGGGTTGCTGGAGGGGAGGTGGGTAGGGTTATGTGGTAATTGGGTGATGGGCATTAAGGAAGGCATGGGATGCCTGGGTGGATCAGTTGGTTAAGTGTCTGCTCAGGTCATGATCCCAGGGTCCTGGGATAGAGCTCTGTGTCAGGCTCACTGCTCAGTGGGGAGTCTGCTTCTCCCTCTCCCTGTGCCCCTACCCCCTGCTGCATGCTTGTTCTCTTTCTCTCTCTCTCAAATTAATTAATTAATTAATTAATTTAAAAAAAGAAGAGGGTACATGATGTGATGAGCACTGGGTGTTATATGCAGCTGATGAATTATTGAACTCTACATCTGAAACCAATGATGTAGTATATGTTGTCTAATTGAATTTAAATTAAAAAAAGAAAATGTGTAAAAAATTATAAGAAAGGAGGCACTTAAGAAATATCAAAAAATAGATAAGTGATTTTATTTCATGGTTGAATGATATTAAATTTATAATTTGTATACTTGGTAAAATTAAAACAATACATCAATATCTGAGTAATCCAAATTAAATGTCACTACATTTTTAGAGTTCAAGATATTACATCCCAAATTGCATTTGCAGAACATTTGTTCTTCACCTGTACAGAACAAGATATTCTGCTTTAAAGAGTACAGTTAATTTACTTTGGGGAAATTATAAGCCTAAAAAAAAGAGGATGGTATTGGGCCTCTAGTAAGTGAAAGCCTATCAGTGATACACTAATGAAAATTGTTGATGCATTATTTTACATGGAATCCACCATATGATCCCATTAGTTTAATATAAGCCTAATAAATGCAAGGCAGGGATAAATGCATGAGTAGAAAAGTGGATGATGAGAGAAAGAAAGAAGGATACTTATCCCAAATTAAAATACAAACATGGATTTGTAATGTCTAATTATTGCTTGAGGAAAACTAAAATATTTCTTCTCCAAGTATGAGTATCCTGGAAATACCAATCATTTATTTTGATATATGTTACTTTTTTTCCAAAGATGTAATATTGATCTAGTGTAGGTAAACAAGCTTTTCATCTGTTCTCCTTAAAATGATGCCAGATGAAGTTACACTGATACATGAGAGAAAATGTTCACCAAGCCATTCCCATTATTAAGAATGGTAGGGGCTCCTGACTTTCTTGTTGGTGGAGCATGTGGCTCTTGATCTCGGGGTTGTGGGCTTGAGCCCCATGTTGGGTGTAGAGATTACTTAAAAATAAAATCTTAAAAAAGTGCTAAAAATGTAAAGATGACTCATTTCTCGTTTCAAGCAGATTGATATTTTATATTGTGCTGTTTACAAATCTTGAATATTCTAATTCTAAAGATAGATAAATAGAGAGATAGATGGATGAGTTGTGTAGTCTTGCTTGGATGAAGCAAAGTGCTGCTGCCCTAAGTACCTTTTCCCTAAGCTTCCAGTGCTTTGTTCTCCTGAGATCCCATCTATGGGTGTGAGGCATTATTTGACAGTAGTTAGTGAAGGAAAAGTTAAGCTTGTTAAAAGTGTCATCGTTCTCCAAACCCTTCCCTTCTCCCACTACATATACCTGGATCTAAAAAATACCATCATGGGCTAATGTTTCTAATGCTTTGTTGCCTCTGAATGAAATATTTAAAATAAGGAGGGATGGGAGATGGGACACCTCCTTCTGGTTTATGGTGCCATAGAGAAGGCTTTGCTGGCACTGGTATTTTATATTGAAACTTTAGTGCCTCCATAAATTTTCTACTTTCAGGACAATGCAGCATACTACGATTGGGGATTAGTGAAGACTTTGTTTTTTTTTTTTTTCTTTCAAATTGGAAAAGAGTAATGTGAAAGGGGCGATGGAAAGAGAAACTGTATGATGTCTTGACAGCAGACAGCTTCTCAGATGCATCTACCTTGAAATGGATCAGAGGTGCTTTATTTAAAACTGTCCAACACCCACATGACCTTTGGGAAGTTTTCATGTACCCCGGTACACAAAGATTACTGTTCTAAACAGAGAAATTGAGAGCAGAAATATTAAATGACATATCGGAGTTTTTATAGTTGCTATTTGTAGAGTAAGGACAAAAATCAAAGCTAAAATGTTTAAATTAAGGAGGTCTTGCAATTTATAAATTATATGTTCATTGTGCTATCTCTTTTCCTATATGAAAGACTCAAATTAATGAGAAATCAAGATGACCTCTATGGGTTCATTTAGGAAAATTTGGGGCTGGTGATTATTTTAAAGTGGTTATGCATTATCTCTAATTTTGTATAATAAAGTAAGACAATATTTGTGAATTATTATATAGTCTGTAATGAACAATAACCAATTCTTCTATCATAAAACTCTAAGGTATTGTTTACATTTTGCTATTATTCAGAAATTTTATGTTAACATTGTCTTGAATAAGTGCACTAGGGATATGAGTTTTAAAAATTTTCCCTAGAGATATTTCTTCTTTTTTTTAAGATTTTATTTATTTATTTATTTGACAAAGAGACACGCAGTGAGAGAGGGAACACAAGCAGGGGGAGTGGAAGAGGGAGAAGCAGGCTTCCAGCCAAGCAGGGAGCCTGATGCGGGGCTCAATCCCAGGACCCTGGGATCATGACCTGAGCCGAAGGCAGGTGCTTAACGACTGAGCCACCCAGGCGCCCTTAGAGAGATTTCTATAATAGAGACTCCAATTTGATCTATATAGTGTACTAATTCTAATAGGGAAGTAGAAATTGTGCATATACAGACTCAGGCTGCCAAAATATGGAACTATGGAATTAATTGGGTTGACAGTGCAAAAAGAAATTGAATTGATACTCCCAAAAATTATATGAAATGTTTCCTCTTAAAGATAGCAAGCTGTGTCCAGGAAAAGCACATTAAAAATTTAGCTGTAACTTGTTTTGATGGCAGTTTTGAAAACATGTGAAGAGAAATAGAGATACATGCAATATTATATACCCTTCCCTAAATAAACAATCAAGTTGTTATAGAGACAAAGGCAAAAGTAAATCTAAATTGAGGTTAAGAGAAATCTATTTCACCCATGTAAATCAATAATAATATTAGAATAAATATATGAAATAAAAGCTAAATGAAAAAAAGAAATCTAATCCAGAGAAAATCAATACAATTTGGGAAGTATGTTTTGGAAAGTGTGGAACCTTTACTTGGTGTGTAATGCAATTCAAAAGAATCCAAAACAAGCAGGAAATTATAATAAGTAAGAAACTATATTCTGCAGTTCTAGATGAGGGGTATTGCTAAACTCATTGTGTAGTTTAACATTTGACAATCTACTTTGGCTATGGGTTACTTGAATAATAAAGTTGCTTTGTATAGATACTTCAATAATCAGATCATTGGTACAAATTCTGGGAGATGAATATGAAAGATTTTTTTCTTAATAGAAAACAAAAATGATGACTGAAGACCAAATTATTATTATGTGCTTTGAGTATGTGTGAGTATTGGGGGGATAGATGAAAAATATGATGAATTAGAATTCAAGCTGATCTCTTAGATTGCACGGTAAGGTTGTCATGTAAAAGTTATCAATAAAACGAGAGATTAAAGTAGTGATTAGAAAGTATCCACAGAGTTATATACAATTTTACATTTTCATTTCCAGCACATATCCAAGCGGAACATAGTTAGTTTAGCATGTGATCACACAGTCAGATAACACCTCCAGGAAGATTGTATCAACCTAAGATTATTCATCACTTCCTTACCTCCCAAAGTAACCCGGTGTTTCTGACGCTATACAGAAGCATCTAGGTGAATGTAAAGTAGGAAAGCTCTAAATTCCTCCACTACTCTTCACGTTTTGGAGCAGAGAGAATGCAAATTACTTGACCTTCAAAAGCCTTTGACCGCGTCCAACAGTTGTTCTTAAAAATTAAATCAGATTTGAAAAAAAAAATGTCATCATGTATCCCTACGGACTGAGTTTCTATCCATGAAACAAGAATAAGAATACACAGATCTAGATACAGGGAATATAAACTGAGAAATCCTTTAAGGATTGGTCTCAGAGAACATTTTTAGATGTGATCTGGAAGATGGAGTACACAGTGACATCTCCAAATTTGCTGATGACACTAGCTCTTCCCGATAGTGAAATGCCAGGGTGACATGAATAAATTGCAAGGACATCTTGAGAGACTGTGGGAGTAAGCCAAAAAATAGTAACTGAGTTTCAGTTTCAGAAAGTGTAAGGAAATGTGTTAAATTCAGGAAAAGTAATCTAAACTTTATTGGATGAGTCATTCATTCTTCATATAAGTATTTGTAATGTTATGGACTGAATGTTTGTATACTCCCCAAATTCATATGTTGAAGCCCCAACCCCCAATGTGGATAATATTTGAAAATGGGGCCTGTGGGAAGTAATTAGCTCTGGATGAAGTCATGAGGGTGAGTCCCTCAAGACAGGCTTAGTATCCTTCCAAGAAGAGAAAGAGAGACAAGAGCTCATTCACTGTCTCTCTCTCCCTCCTCTCTGTACCATGTGGGGATACAGCAAGAAAGCAGCTAGCTGTCTGCAAGACAGAAAGAGGGCCCTCATGGGGAACAGAGGCAGGTTCCCTGGACTTCCCAGCCTCCAGATTATGAGAAATAAATGTCTGTTGTTTAAGCCACCCAGCCTATGGTATTTGTTATAGCAGCCTGAATTTACTAAGACAGGGAATAAGCTGAAAAATAGTAACAGTTTCCGTTTCAGAAAGGGTAAGGCCATGTGTTAGACTTAGGGGAAATAATCTAAACTTTATTTATTGAATGAACCATTCATTCTTTGTGCAAATATTTGTTGAGCACCTACTATGCCCTCAGCATAGTGCCAGGCACTAGGAATAGCAAGATAAAGAGGGCATGGTTGTTGCCGGACTGGGGGAGAAAGTGCCATATAACTTACAATATTGCGTGACATGTGCTATTTCAGGAACAATAATAAAGAGCTCTGGAAACACAGAACATGGAGCCTGAGGGAACCAGGAAGGCATCTCAATGTAGGTGACATTGAACTACATCTTAAAGGCCAGGAAGGGAAAGGGGACGTTTTCCAAGAAGGGAGAAAGGCAGGGCAACACAGGGCTTGGTCTAGTCTGCGCCAACTTACTTTTTTGAAACTTTCCTTTATTTCTAAATAAAATGTTACCCAGAAACCTAACTTATAAGACAGATTAAAGTGGCTTTTTAGCCTGGGCTTGCTCCATAATCTTCACCTCTCCCCTGCTCCGATGTCCCCCCAAGACACACCACAGATCACGGGGACTCTTGGAACATCCCATGAAACTGATGTGGTCTTGCTTTAATTTTATAGATAGATGAGGAAAAATGGAGCCATATATTTTAATTTACCAGTCCAAGTTCTCAAAGAAAGGGAGAAAGATGATTTTGTCTCTTGATTTATGACTTGGTAAGCAAACATTTAGAAAAATTATTGGAGAATATTTTCCTTGACAAATTAGCTGAAACTACTGTGGTAACCCAGTGGCAACCAAAGCTGTGAGGCATTATCAGAAGGCATGTTAAGAGGAAAAGAAAATTCTTTTGCCTCAGACTCCTTTATAGCCCTGGTTTTCCTGCAGTTGGATAGTGCAAGTGCCTTGAGTTTCCATCATTCAATAAGCATCATGTGGCTAGAGAATATTGGAAGAAAACCTGTGAAATAGGCAAGGGGATTTGGATGGCCTTCTCAGGACCGAGGTTAACCCACTTGGGGCATCCAGAGTTAGGCCCTCCAGCGCTGGGGGCCAGATAATGGCAGCAATAATCACCCGGAGCTAGAAAATCCCTGTATGCTGAAGAGGGGATGTGGCCGAAACAGGAGACAGAGCTGGGTCTGGGTTCAAAAGGAAAATCATGGAAACAATCTAATGAAATCAGAGATAAAACTGGAGGGATCCACACCTGGAGAAAGAAAAGCAAATGCCAAAGGACAGGCCAAATATAAGGATCATCAAATCAGAAATGAGACTGGAAAAGAAGATTCCAGAACATAAGATTAAATCTCAGAGCAAATCAGCAAAGGACTGAATATGCCAGACTAGGTCTTGGCAGTGAAACCAGAAAAGAATCAATTGTCCAGATACAGATGTGCAAAGCAATTGCTTTCAATGCTCTGGGAGCGAGGAGGGCCCTTTGAGCTGCTGTCTTAGACTCTTCTGTTGTGGGGACTGTAGGCTTCCTTGATTATATATGAAGAAACACTAAGATTTCAAGCTGCATGCAAGGACAATGGTACAGTTAGCGGCTCCTAGACTTTGATGTCAGAGGGACTCTTTTTTTTTTTTTTTTTAAAGATTTTATTTATTTATCTGACAGAGAGAGACACAGCGAGAGAGAGAACACAAGCAGGGGGAGTGGGAGAGGGAGAAGCAGGCTTCCCACTGAGCAGGGAGCCCAGTGTGGGGCTCGATCCCAGGACCCTGGGATCATGACCTGAGCCGAAGGCAGACGCTTAACGACTGAGCCACCCAGGCGCCCCTCAGAGGGACTCTTGAGTACAATCTTATCTCTGCCACTGGCTACCTATCAGGTTTTGGGGAAGTTATGTAATCTTTATCTGAGGTTTTTCACTTAAAAATGTAAATTACAATATATAGTTGCCACAATGTTTGTACTAAGTATAAAATACATACAAAACATTTAGCACATTCCTTCACACTTAGTGAGTGATTAATAAGTGGTAGCTGTGAGAATGTTGATGATAATTACGAGTATGAGCTTGCCGAAGACTTTATTATCTAAGCAAAAAAGAAAAAAAAAGAAAGAAAAAAGAAAAAAAGTGTACAGAATAAACAACTGTTGATGAAATCCTAGAACAGAGGTAGAGAATACTTTGCAAAGAGGTAAATTTAGGTGAAACAAAGATAGTAATACTTAATAAAATAGTAAACTAATAGAATTCAGTCAAATTTAAATTGCTTCTAAAAATTGATATGTACGGCTACTAGGCTACAATTAAGAAGGTAGAAATGTTTGAAAAATAGACTTTATAAATAATAGAGAACTGACAATCAATCAATCAATCTTTACAAAATAAAAATATCAAAATGTCTAAAATGTTTTGGAAACAACACAAATCAGCCAGGTGTCTTTATTACAGATCTTCTCAGTACCTTTAATACACTATTAGGAATCATGACTCTCCAAGTTGGGGGCTATAGTATATATCATTTCCCAAACACCAATGTCTACAGACCTTTTATTTTTCTTAGGAAACCTCAAAAAGGCTAGTTTCTATGTTATACACTTTAGGAAAAGCGGCAATGGCCAAATAAGACACATTTCACAGATAAGTAGATCGCACTTAGAATCTAGGTGTCCTGACACTCAGCTCAGTTGCTCTTTCTACCAAAATATTACTATTTCCTCTGATTGTATGGATATATTACTATGGAGAGCAACCATTTTCTCCCATAAAACACTATCTGCTACTTTTCCAACACAGTCGGCTGGGGGTGGTAATTACTGTGTTCATATAGCACTAAATGAATGTTTGCTGTTTTTTAACTCTCATCTAGTTTTATTATTTCCATGTGTACCAAGCTCATGTTTCCTTTCCAAAGCCCTCAGAAGCTATGACTCAAGTGCTATGTTAATTTTAAAATGTGAAGGAATGAAACATCTGTTATCATGACAGGCCCTCAGGACTTTCATTTTTGAATGAGAAGGGTGAGAAATAGATTTAGAAGTGAGGGAAGATAAAAAGACCCAGGTGATATTCATTTAACACAATCCCCAGATACTGGGAAAAACATCTCAGATATGAGTCAAGCTCACAGAAATATCTTGTCCCTCTCTGTGTGTTATAAAGTAATCTCTGGCTGGCTGATCTGTGTCTCGTCTTGACTCTTCAATGCTATGTCACCTCAACCAACTGCAATCTTAACTTCTGAGGATATATCTCTTTGCCAAGTGGAAGATGACACTTTCAGCTGGGAAATTAAGTTTTATTGTTTTGTTTTTGTTTTTTAATGTGAGATCTGGGTTACCATTGTCTGGTCACCTCCCAAACTTAGGAGTACAAGGAAACAGAATATTGGGGCCAGCAGTGAGTACAGAGGACCTCAGCATGAATGTGAGATAGTGGAGTTGGTAAGCAGCTTCCTGGATAGGAATCCACACCAAAACAAGTCAGAATATCAAAAGAAGCACCCCCAAAGTGTCCTAGAGATGGAACAAACATTCAAGTGCAAGATAACTGGGAAGAAAGCAGGAGTGAATGAGATGGTTCAAAATGGAAGATGGTGCTTACATTCTGGGAAACATGCATCAGACTCAAACACAGCAATGGCATATTTTTTTCAGAGGGAATGGTGGCCTCTGAGAGGCATAAGGAGGCATCCAGTGAGGGCTATTACCTAGCTAGGAAAGTGATCACCCTTTACATTGTCAACACTGTAATCAACGGAAATTTTCATTTAATCTGAGTAGACCATCCTTCGAAGAGAGCAAAAGTCACAATCTAAATTTGAAAAGAGTTGGCCATCATTGTTATCTTTAGTTTCCCTCCATTTATTGAACACCTATTATGTATTCTATGAAAAACATACTATTCAAAGTATCTAATTCCATCTTAAGAATGAACCTGCAGAGTGTTTTATTCTCATTTTGTTGATGAGGAAACCATGTCTCACAGAATTAAGTAACTTGCCCTTGGTTGTACTTGTCCTAGTTGTAAATACAGACTAATACCTGCTATCTCTAATGCCATTATACCAAGGGGAGCCACACCTAATCTCTCTCCCTGTGCTTATTTCAGACATTACTAATCAGTCATGAATCTCCTTCCCACTGAACATGGTTTCAGAATCCTTCCCAGCATATTACAGGAATCCACTACAAATTAAGCAGTGAATACCCCTGCTGTACATCATTCTGCATCCCTCTGTTATGCAGGCAACCAGGTGTAGACAGAGGAGGCTCGCAAAATAGAACCAAGATCAGAGCCCAGATAACCAAGGGAATATCTGAATAAGAAGAAGAAAAAAAAAAAAATCCGGCAAAAAAATGAGTCCAGGAAAATCAAATAATACAGGGAAGGACTAAAAGTTCTCTCAGTCCTGCTAGAGCTAAGAGGGTCAAAGAGTGGTGCTAGTAAGTGGTAGAAAAGGTGAGCTATGATTTCAGGGATGAAGTTGTTTAATCTTGGAGTTGGTTTATGCTACTTCTTGAGTGCAGGCAACATTGGGACTAGAAGTTTTTGCTTTAGTCATAGGAAAACAAAATAAAATAAAATGAGATATTCCAGACTGGGCTTGCAAAGATTTAGTTAGCTTATAGAAATCTGTAAGTACATATATCTGGCATGGACTGATGAGTCATTCATTGGAAACAACCAGTTCATTGGATTTTTCACTTCACTGAATTAACTAAGTCAACCAGTTCAAATTAATATCTCTAGTCAACAAATATTTGACTCAATGGTGAAAAATCTGTAAAAAATAACTCTTTGGAAATAGGAAAAAAAAAAGTTCTTGTACTTAAGAGTTCATATTTTAACCGCATGGCACAGGGTATGTCCATGTCTCTTTTGCTGGAATTATTTTTAAGGTCCACAAAATCACATATATTGTTACATGTAATGTATCAATAGCTCTACACTGAATGCCAGAGATTACAACAACTTTACAAACTAGGGATGTAATGGTGGATAATGAGCCCTGGAAGCTTACATCTCGGTTAGAGGCAAAAGACATGTAAGTAAACAGATGAACTTTTGATATATACAGGGATAAACATATATAGAGTAAGAAGTATTATAGGGGAAAACTCACTTAATTGTCTCTTGGGGGTAGTTGAGAATGGCACACAGGGACTGATGACAAACACAGAACTTGGTGAAGCAGACAAGAAGAAGATGGAAATGGGAACAAAGAGGCCATGGGGCACAGGGAACAGAACTTGCAAAGGGACAGAACAGTAAAAAGCCACGGTGACAGGGAAATTATAAATAGCACAGAATGACTCTCCTGTGAAGTGCAAGGCCATGGGAGATGAAGGGTGGGAGCTGAGGCTGACCAGGCAGGCAGAGACAGGGCTGCCAAGGGCTATATTTCATGCCAAGGAGTCCCAGTGATGAGTAAGTGAGGAAGTTTTTAGGCAGTTGTGCATTTTGGACAGATTGGTATACAAGTTGAGTGGAGAAGGCACTTGAGAATGGTTAGATAGGATCCAAACAGATTTGTGAACAGAAAAAAAAGTGATTAAGACATGAACTAAAGTGGTAGTGAAGAGGGTGGAGGAGTAAGTTCCTGAGACATTGAGCACCAGCATAACTTAGCTGCTGTGTGCATGTGGGGAGCAAAGAAGAAGTATATATTCAAGGATGACCCCGGGAGCAGGTACAAATGGATCAAGGGCATAAAAGAAAAGAGATTTTAGAAGTGACTGGCCTGAGCTTGCAATTAAAAACAGAGCTATTAACGTACATGTAGTTGAAAATATTCCATTTTTTTTTTTTTTATTAGAGGAGTAAGAATAACTTTGGTAGAGAAGTTGGAATATGGGAAAGAGAACAAAGATTTTAAAGAAGTCGTTCATAATCCCACTGCCCAGAGATAAACTATTGGCAACAATTTAGTATACGTGCAGATGATTTTCAAAATTTAAAATTATATTTAGAAATTTTTGTTTTGCTTTCCCTACTTAGTATTAAGAAAATGTTTCTCCTGTAACTAAAAATTCTTCAAAAAACATCATGTCTAATGAATATATCACATTCAATCATATAATAAACCGTTGGACATTTTACCATTCCCACATTTTGGAGCAAGTAGTTCAGTATGACTACATCATAAATACAAGGAAGTACCAAATCTCTGTTCATATAACTTTTTCTTAATTTCTGATTGTTTCCTTAGGATACTTAAATGCATTTGTAAGTTTCACATCTACTTTAGGAATACAGATGGTTTGGTGTAAAAAAGGCACAAACTTAAATGCCTCCTCAGCATGATTGAATTCTATTCCTCCCTAGTTCTAGCACTTTCTCCATTTTATGTATGTAATGCTCCCCAGGTATTAATACCTGTTAGCAGTTATTTTAAAAATGATAATTTTTGTCTGACTTCAACTGCTGATTTCCTAAAAGGCTTGTGTGTGTAGGGAATTTACACATCTGAAAATAAACACTTGAACATATAATACTGATGGATTTTTATTTTAGTAAATTTAAAGGGATTTATCATTATCAAACCATGACTTCAATATCCCTTATACATAATACAATCTAAAATCGTTCAGAAATTTTCCATAAATTATCATTTGTAAAGTTTACTTTTTCTCTTAAAACATATTCTACATAACACTGCTGTTTTCACACTTGACAAAAAGAACTTAATGAACTAATTTAAATTTTAGATGACATGGTGAAAGTCCCATCAATTCCTCATGTTGACCTGTGTAATCAAAAAAGCTCAATTAACATTTTTGAGATGTTATGTCATTTGGGGGCTATCCAGTATCTTGAGAAACCACTTTGTTTTTCTTATGTTAACTTAAATGACTTATCTGTTTTCACAATGCTGAATTAAGCAAATGAAAAATAAAAATTCATTACAATCAACCTTTTTTTATCATATGATAATGATCAAATAAATGCTTATCTCAAAGATTATTTCACTGCATTAAACCTACTTTTATTTATTTTTTTCCACTAAATTTAGTGAAAGAATATTTTATATTTATTTCTCCTTAATCATCTTGTGTCCATTGGAATTTTTTTCAAGTAGGCTGCATGCCCAGCACGGAGCCCAATGCAGGGCCTAAACTCATGACCCTGAGATCAAGACCTGAGCTGAGATCAAGAATCAGTCACTTAACTGACTGAGCCACCCAGGTGCCCTGGAATTTATCCTCTTTTGAAAATTTTCTAGAGGAGTAGATTTTATGACCAACACTTCTATATGAAGAACTCATACTTTCAAAGCTCTTCCATTGTGTTTGTAGGAATTGAGTAGTGCTTGGGTCTGCAGACGCAGAGGGAATTCATTTTCAATTCATCAGAGCTTTAAGAATGTCCTTAGCTGTTACTAGTGGTTTGCATCTGGTGGGCAGTCAGGTGAGTGGCCAGAGTCTCCAGAAAAACTGTGAGAATCTATTAAAAATATATAAATAAAAACTCATATATGTGACAAAGGGAGCTGCTCTGTTGACCCATGAACTCCTCACTTTGATTTTCATTGTTACTGTCAGTAGGGCTCAAAGGCCAAGGTAGCTAGCCCCCTAATGCTACCTAGTCTAGTGCTCTGTGTTGCACTCTCTGTGTATAACTCCATTTAACAAATTAAAGGAATTTGTATTTGTTGCCTGTTGCATCTTTCCATCCATTGTGACATTCTCACATTGTATAATCTAATTTCTAATTCTAATAGATTTAGAGCATCTTTTCTTCTGTCCTTCGTAATGCCATCTTTGTATGAAGTTCCTCAACAAGCTCATAGAATGTGAGCATCTTATTTAAGTCTGGTGGTATTTAATCTAGATAACTCTGCTAAGAAATCAATGTTCTCTTTAACAAATTTTTACTTGATGTTCAATGATCTTCAGTTTTGCTGTCCTGTAGCCTGTGAGTCAGAAGGACTAAGGATGTGAGATCTGTGAGTGTCATTCACATGCAGGCAGAGCAAAGGTTCTGGAAGGATTTAGGAATACCTGGGTAGCACTGCCACTTACCAGGATAAAAAGTTGTTCAAACAGGAGAGCAAGAGAGTTGAGAACCATTTACAGTGGTTGTAGATCACTCTGCAAAGTAGAAAAGATAAATTGCAGGGGGAGAAATTAAGAGAGCAAATTAAAATGTTTCTCCTAGAAAGTCTAAAAGAGAAAAGCTTACAGGTTAGTTTGCCTTTAGTCTTAGTACTTCCTCAGAAGAAGCTGGAGCAGCTTTTATTTTTTTTCTTTTTACCCAATTTTGATGTCTTAAGGGTGACTTTAACTCTTATTTTCTCATAATATTTCCAATTTAGCCCACCTTAAATTCCACTTGTCTTCTTTTCTGTCTTTGTTTGTTGCTGTTGCTTTTGTTAGCTTTTTATTTTTGCACTTCTGAGGAAAGATTAGCCTACATGCTTGTTTTGGTTACTGAAAGAAACCCACAACTCCCTGGGGCCTTTCCACCAAAGAACAGAAAATTGAGAGAAACTAAGCTGTAAATTAGGACATGTCCTCAAATTGCTAATCCTTGAGCCAGGACAGCTTCCTAAATTCAATCCTATGGTAAACTTTTTATTGATTCTTACCAAACTTACAAACCCATGTTCTAATCACGAATCAAGGATTAGGGATGGAGGGGGGCAGAATTCCCTTGGCATGAGTAGTCTGTTAAGGGAAGCACATTCCCCAGTAAATCATCATCATGAAATAATATTGACAAAATAAGGCCCTGTCCTCCAAAGCCATGAGCTTTGTCCTGCACAACCACATGTAAATTGGAAATGATTTCCTTGCCCATAGATGTGGAGTATTCCGGCCAGCAGTTACCATCAGGCTATCTTCTCAGAGCAAACAGGACAGTGAACACTGAAAACACAAACATAGAGAAGGAGTTTGCAAATAGTCGTTTTCCCGTTAAGATATATCATACCAATTGCATAGAGGGAATTCTGGTCCTAATTTAGTGCAGGTTTGTATTTGGCACATGTTACCTGTAGAGTATTTGGGCAAATTACTGATGTCAGTTGTATTTCTCTTGGAGACGAGGGAAATAGGTTATTGGCACGATAAAACATCCAGAGGCATTTAAAATGTCAGTCTAATCGCAAGAACCAGTAAGGCTTTTAATTACCTTCTGTGCAATTTTTTTTAATTGCTCCGATGGCTGTAGCACTTTGTAAGTTCCTGACAGAGCAGCTGCAACAAACTTAATTTAAACGTTTTTTTGTTTTGTTTTTTTTTTTTTTTTTTCTAAAGCTCTCTGAAAGAAAGGAATCTGAGATGCAGGGTAAAGGTTGGGTATCTCTTTTGTCCCAGGCTCTCTGTAGGAATTCTTGTTGTTTGGTCACTAATAAAATCCTACCACCATGTTCATCCAACTACCTGCAGGGTTTTATTTGCTGATGACATTCTTTGGAAAGGGTATGTGTTTGTCATTACCTTCCCTCTCAGAATACTCTTAATCAACCAGTCCATGGTGTTAGACCATCACTAACCCCAATTCCATATACTATTCGGTGCTTGTTTAATTCCAAGTTTGAAAAAAAGAGGATGCACAATTCCTTTCTTGAGATTGAGGTGAGGGAGACTTCTGTTTCCTACATGACTTCATCCCCTTTAGCTCTACCTGCCACCTTGATAGAGAGCTATTCTTTATTAATTCGCAAACACCCTCTATCTTTAAGGCCTTAGTTCTCTCCTTCTCTAAGAACTAGTCTTTTATTAGGGGGATATGTGGTGTGGCCTAATGTCTGGGGCTAAATCCCAATTTGCTCTATACTATTTCTATTTAACCTTAGTTTCACATCCAACAAAAAGCAGGAATAATAATAATTCCTATAGAGTTTTGTTTTGTTTTTGTTTTTTAAAGATTTTATTTATTTATTTGAGATAGAGAGTGAGAGAGAGCACCAGCATGAACCTGGGGTGGGTGGGGGGAGGCAGAGGGAGAGGGAGAAGCAGGTTCTCTGCTGAGCAGGGAACCCAATGCAGGGCTCGATCTCAGGAAACCTGAGCAGAAGGCAGACGCTTAACTGACTGAACCACCCAGGCGCCCCTTCCCAGTCGAGTTTTGAGGGTTCAATAAAGTAAGGTATAAAGAGTGACTGGCAGAGAGTAGGTTTTCAGTGAGAGTTAGTTAGTTCCATGGCAATACCTGCCTCCACCTCTACCTCCAAAATGCTAGTTCCCTCAGGTGCATGTATGTAATCACATTTACATTACTAACCTTGTCCTGATACATGGCAGGTTATGCCTCAATTAGACTATGGGTAACAGAGACTAGATCTGCGATTTGTTTTCTGCATTAAAGGTATCAAGTACAATGCCCTTACCAATCAGTTTTTTCTTTTTTTAATTGATGTGCCAACAGATTGAACAATATTCAGGGAACTTAAACATGTTAGGAGGTGGGTTGCTAATTAGGTTGGATTTGAAGCTAAATTTTCCTAAGGTGTTTTATGCCCTATGAAGGATAAGAACTAATTAAGTAGAATTATAGAATGTTGAAGCTGGGGGGAAACTGATATCATGTCGTTCAACTGGCTATTTAATACAGAAGGCAAGCGAGACCAATAAGGCAAAACTAGTTAATGTCTGATTTAGCCAAGAATTCTTTTGGTCTCATATTCTCTATTTCTGGGTTGTTTCCACCATGCCACATTCCTCCATCCCATTGGTGTTGCTGCTGAATTCCTGACATTTGCAAACTCTATTCTGTATACTCCGTTTAACTATAAGGTATTGGGGTTTCTTCTCAGTTGAGCTGGTGATGTAGCCATTAATACTAAGAGCATCCTACCATAATTTTTGGAATCTCAGGAAAAGATTAAGGTGGGCATATAGAGAAAGCAGGGGGAAAAAATGACAGAAATAGTTAGGCCAATAGAGGGAAAAAAATCTCCCAAAGAAAAGTAAGAAATGAAGAAACAAATGAGATAATATTCATTTAAAGCTTAGAATATGCCATGTGCTTAGTGTATGCTAAGCACTTTATGCTCATTATCTAGTAAGCAAAAATAGCCCTGGAAGGTGAATATCCTTTCCCTCATCTTTCTAACTAGTTATATCACATCTTCCACCCAATCAGCTGAACATAAATCCCCATGCCTGCGTCCATGGATTCAAACCAAATCCACCCAGTTCTAAAGCCTGAGCCTTTATTCATTAAACTCCAGTGCTTCTGCAAGCAGAACCAGATAAAAATATTGGGCTAAGAGGATTTTCAAAAAGAAGTAAAGGAATTATGAAAATAAGGCAAATTGTAGGCAAGCTAGAGAATTTGGTTGATGGGGAGAAAAAAATAAGATCCTGGACCATATTATTAAAAAGTAGAAATAGGAGTGCCTGGGTGTTTCAGTTGGTTGAGCATCCAATCTTGATTTCAGCTCAGGTCATCATCTCAGGGTCCTGAGATCTAGCCCAGCATCTGCTCTGGGCTTAGCGGGGAGTCTGCTTGATATTCTCTCTCTCAGGACGCCTGGATGGCTCATTCCATTAAGTGTCTGCCTTTGGCTCAGGTCACAATCCCAGGGTCCTGGGATCGAGTCCCGCATCAGGCTCCTTGCTCAGTGGGGACCCTGCTTCTCCCTCTGCCTGCCACTCCCCCTGCTTGTGCTTTCTCTCTCTCTCTCTGACAAATAAATAAATAAAATCTTTTAAAAAATAGTTATTCTTTCTCTCTCTCTGTCCCTCCCTCCGCTCTCTCTAAAATAAATAAATAAATCTAAAAAAAAAAAAGTAGAAATAAATGATTAAAAGCGAAGATGCCTGAGAACTCTGACATAGTTTTACTGGCCTTGGTGATTGGGATTTGTTACCATGTCACTACTGCTATTAGACTGTGCAATAAGTGTTGCCCCTTATACTACCCTACCTATTGCATCTGCAACCTACCTTTTCATTCACTAAAATCTCTTTGTTTTGATGTTCTTTGTGTATGGGGGGGGGGGTTACTAATAGCAGATTTTCAACATCCAGAAGGATGATGCTGGAATTTTCCTTTCTGTTTTCATTATCCTATGCTCTCTCCAAACCTCCCTATGTTCCAGGCTTCTTAGAATGGGAGGTAAATCTTCAACTCGCCTACCCCTGCTTCTGCACATATACTGCTTCTACTGTCCTACCCATATTGATTACTACCTTTCATTGATATAAAGAGCATTTAAATCATCTCATTTCAAATGTATTATGTTAATATATTTATGTAAATAATACATAAATATGCATTGCATAACAATACATTTATGCAAATATATAAATAATTTTTACATATATGTAAATAAATAATATACATAACACATCTCTGTATTCTTATAAAAATGCTTCAATATTCCAATTTTACAGATGAAAAACATTCCAAATGGTCTTGAGAGGTGGCTAATTTGAGATTCAAATTCAGGTATATAAGACCCAGTAGCCCCAAACATTTTTACTATACTTAATTTTCTTTTCTTTTGTTCAGGAAAGAAAGGGCTCGGGGTGAAAACTTTAATGTTTGAAAGTCTAGTTAGGAGAAGGAGCACTTCTCAAGCATTTCTTGAGTGTTTAACATAAAGGTCATGTCAGAATCTCCTGGAAAATTTTGAAAATCTCTCTAAGATCCATTAATTCCAATATACTTCCCCTGCTCACTAAAAATCATTGGCATAGTGAAAGAAAATTACTCATGGAAGGATCAACTACCCCTTAGCAGCAAAAAGCTTGAGAACTCCTGATCTTGGCATCTCCTTATACAATAATTTTTCCATCCACAGCATGTGGTTCTGTGTGTGTGTGTGTGTGTGTGTATGTATGTACATATAACTAATGCAGTAGATGCAGTGCCTTGAAAAACACTGGAATTTACTTATCATATTACTTATAAAATAATTGATGGAATTAATTATATTGACGTGTATTCACATGCATGTGCATACTCCTGCCGCCCACTTTCGCCTGACACACTTACCCATCATACCTATAGGGCCTATGGGAGGAAATCTGCCCCTTTGTTAATACCTCAGTGAGGATCCTGGTGGGAAACAGGTGACACACTGGGAATAACTGGGGAGGGATTATTTACAAAGCTGTGGTTAGGAAACAATAAAGTGCAGTGCCATAGGGCATAGTAACCACAGTAAGCCTTTATCACTCACAGACTGAAGAAACAAGGGGACCAGGAACTCATTGGAATCCAGAACAAGGCTGTATAAAGAGATTCACCTGTCAGCTGTTGTGACCTTTAATAGAAGGGATATAGCCAAACTGTGATGATCCAGAAAGGAGGTTATGGGTGTAATAGACACCATGACCTCACTTCCTCCTGTTCTCTGATTTCCTTCCTCTCCCTCCCATTGGCCAACCCAATAGGGAACTGGAGGACACAAGAACCCACTAAAGCAGAAGATGTGGGGCAGCTTCCAGGGGCACAGATAAGGGTGAAAAGAGGTAGCATCTGAATCTATTAGGGCAAACTGAGGACATCTAGCTAGGTAAATATGTCTGCATACTGTAAATTGTCAGAACGGTCTTACCAAAGCTTGGGAAAACAATAAGGATCACAGCAATACAAATTCTAAATTATTCCTGAATCCTCTTGGGTTACTATTTAATCAAGGTTTACTCTTTGCCAGGCACTGTGCCAAACTCTTTAAATATATCATGTCTTCACTCATCACAATAACTGTTAGGAGGTAGGTACTATCATTTCTGTTTTACAGGCAAGAAAACTGAATTGTCTTGCTCTCAGAAATTTGTCAAAGCCTGTAGATAAGAAACAGGAGACCTTATATTTGAAGTTCAGCCTGACTCTCAAAGCTACTCTTCCTTAACATTACAGTTTACTATCAACTAAATGAATCAACAATCTAAGCAATTGCTTGTGGAAAATCTAGGTATTATGTATAATGCTAATAATACTCAGAGAAAGCAATAGAATTTGAGCCAGAATTAAGTTATACCATTTAGTTTACATGAAAGGTATTTAACATTTCATTTTTTAAAGTATGAAGGTAGCACATGTTGTCAAAGCCCCATCCATATCCCTCGGATGCTATCATTTCAAGGTGCTCTAGATGATTTTCAATTCCCAATGTCTACATCCAGACGTGCAGAAGGCCATGCTGACCTTGTGTGTGGCAAGCCATAAGGACCTGGAAAGAAACATCCCTGAATAAAGCCCTCAATCAAAGACTCTTAGAAATTGATACAAAAATGTCCCGGTTCCCTTGTCACTTGTGCAGGATAATTCTTTTCCCCAGAGTTTTCCCACAGGATTAACACCCAGTTTCCCATTTCTTGTTAATAATTGGAAGGCTTAATAATGTACCACTTTTTGGCTTTCTTCTCTTCCCTATACCACTTTCCCATTTCTCTAGTGGTATTCCTTGCACTCAAATTTTTCTGGGACCAACTAAACCAGATGTATTTCTGCCAGAATTTTTATACTATTCTTCCTAAGAAGAAGCTCCTCCAGAAGGGATTCTAAAATGGAAGTGCAGTGGTGATAATCTTGGGCTTGCTATAGCACTGCAGTTAACAATATTCTCATCTGTAGCAAATTGGGATGGAATAGAGGTGGCAGTGGTTGCACTGGCTTATGCAATACCTCAAATAATGTGAAAATGGCTGCAATCATAATTAAAAGAAGCATGGATTGGGTTGGAGTCATTAACACAGTGATGGCTAAACATGACTGGTTCAAGTAAATCAACTACCAGTTCAGAAGCATAATGTGAAAACCAGAATGTATCTATGGTTAAAGAGACCCTTACCTCCTGCAGTCATAGGGTAGAAACTTCTAGGCTTTGTGAAATAATTACCAGCAAGCACAAAATATCATGTTCTTGGAGGAAAGGTAAAGATGCTAAACAGATTGGAAGACAGAATGATGAAGTCCCTGTTTTCCCTAAATATTTGATTGACTTAAACTTGAGCAAGCATTCTTCCTGTGTGCACATTCACCAGAAAAAGATGAAATCTACAAAGCTGTGAAGAACATGTATCTTGGTTTAGAGTTTTTGGAGCTAAGTTTCAGCGTGTGCTCTTTAATGAGACATTGAATTATTCCAAGCAGCCAGCACTCTCTTCCTGAGAAGAGCATAGGAACAGAACATGCTGTTATGCCACTTGGGATAAACAATTACTCTGAAAACCGAGACAGTCAATCAATTAAATAAATAAGTTACTCTAGGCAAATAGCCAGCTGCAAATGAAGTGTATAGTTCGTGGCAAAGATACTGAATAAATGAAATTTAATCTGCAGTTATGACCTAAAACAAACCTTCTAACCATAGGGTCAGAGTTTCCAGGCATTTCATGGAGGTAGAAAGTTGGGCCAGAGGCTCTGAATGGGAATTTTTCTCTGGGAAAAGAAGCAGGGGTGAGTAGGGAACTGAAGGCAATTCTTCCTTGAGCCTAGAGATGGTTCTCCTGGTAAGGGGACTCTAGATGGGATTGGTGTTTTATACCTGTCCGTGAAGGATGCTGCAGGATGATAGACTGATGTGAGGAAAATTCCAATTAAGAAAGCATCATTGCCCTGATGGGATTATTAATAGTCCCCCCTTTCCCTTTAATAAATGCCCCAGTTTTGTTGATAATGTATGTTGCTACCTCAGAACTGTGCTATTTGAGATACTGCTCATTATCGCAGAAACTGGGTATTTTAATTCCTACCTCAGTCAGCATGAGTGGTGGGAAGCACGTGGGCTACAGAGTCAAAGGACCTGAATTTGAGCTCTCTGTCCATTTCTTATTAATTCTATGAAGTAGTTTTCTTTAGCTAGAAAATTGGCATGGCAATATTTTCTCTTTTTAAGATTTTATTTATTTCTTTGACATAGAGAGAGAGGGAGGGAGAGAGCAAGCACAAGCAAGGGAAGCTGCAGGCAGGGGAGAAGCAGACTCCCCACTGAGCAAGGAGCCTGATGTGGGGCTCGATCCCAGGACTCTGTGATCATGAGCCGAGCTGAAGGCAGATGCTTAACTGACTGAGCCACCCAGGTGCCCCAGCATGGCAATATTTTCTTTGCAGTGGTTGTGTGAGTATACAAAGCAGCTTACCAGTGTTAGGTATTACTATTATTAATCCTTTGTGCCAAAATTATTAGAATTTGGGATGAGCCACATGTGATCCATGTTTTGTGGTATAACCCAAGGTCTAATTTTAAGACTATGGCAATCAAGACAATGAAGCTCTCAGATTTCCAACAGCAAGGAAATTGTTGAGGGCCTCAGCTACTACTCCCTAAAACCCAATGCTGGGTTTGTACAGAGGCCATGCTTCTTGTTGGCTGCTCCCAGACAATAATTCAGCCCAAGGAGATATTAAGGCAGACCCATCATGGGAAGCATGGGACTTCTGTGAAGGCTGACCTTAGCTTGAGGAGTCTCTGACAGCTTCATAAAATTCCCTTAGAACTGCACTGCAGCCTGTAATGCTTCCACCCGGCCTGCCTCTCTTCCTCCCTTCCTCACACTCTGCCTGCCTTCTTTCCTTCCTTCCTTCCTTCCTTCCTTCCTTCCTTCCTTCCTTCCTTCCTTCCTTCCTTCTTTCTCTCACGGTCAGCCTTGCATCATAGTCTGACAGCTCTCCCAGCCTCTCTCGGCTCCCTCCTTCTTCTCTCACAGGTATTTTTCCTAATAAATTCTTGCATATCTAATCACATTTTAGCATCTGTTTTTTGAAGGACTACCACAAGGATAAAATATTATAAAGTTGTGAGGATACTGCTGCTTTTCAAATATGTATGGGTGTTGCTATTGTTGTGAGTAAATAACTATGTCACTTATTTATATTTTTCTATGGTGTTAGAACATACCCTTTTCATCCCTTGTATAGTTATTTGCACTTTAAATGGTGGGGGGGGGATGGTCTGAAAAACATTTTATTATTTCTGCATTGGACTTTATGAAAACAGGTGAACCAACACTCCTTTGACCAATGTGACCAGAATGGGTCCTGCCTCTAAACTTCCTTCATGTCCTTTCATTACTGGTGATTATTTTACTCTATCTTTCATTTAATTTGACTCTTCCTCAACTTCAACATCCAACTTAGGTGTTCTCTAAGAAACTTCTCAGACAATTCCAAAACCACATTGATTTTTCACCTCTACCACCTGCTTTAATATATTAAAGTGATCACAATTTGGCTTTATTAAACTGATAGTTTTTGGTTGCATGAAAAAAGTTAACTTGATGAGAAAGATTAAAGGACAGAGACAGTTTCAGAAATTTTCCTTAAAAATATTTAATAAAATAATTTTCAAGCTCTTTAGCAAGCGTTTGCTAATGTTAATCACAGTTGACCCTTAACCACTTATTAAAGTAGATCCAGCAGGAATTCTCCCGGGTGCCATTTTTATGGACTTGAGTGAGTTTCTGGGTATGGTGCTCCAAAGAAACTACATTTCTTCAGAAATATTACATTTCTTCAGAAGAACTAGTTTCTTCAGAAATTAGATATGCAATTGTCTGAGAAGTTTCTTAGAGAACACCTAAGTTGGATGTTGAAGTTGTTCTTCAGAAGAACTAGTTTCTTCAGAAATTAGATATGCAATTGTCTGAGAAGTTTCTTAGAGAACACCTAAGTTGGATGTTGAAGTTGACGAAGAGTCAAATTAAATGAAAGGAAGAGTAAAATAATCACCAGTAATGAAAGGACATAAAGGAGGTTTAGAGGCAGGACCCATTCTGGTCAACTCTCTGGCATATACCAATTAGTCCTATTTACTGTTTAGTTCTAGATGTTTATTCATGTAGAATTTCTTTGAGGCAGATGAAGAAATTGATGGAACTCTGTAAGAGAATAATTGGGGAGAAACTAAATCTAGAATAGGTACCAAGAACTTTGGTCTAAAATAAAGGTAAAGACTTGAGTCTCATAATATTCTCTGTGACCATCTGTCCAAAGCCAGCATAACTTTTTTCCTACTAAACCACAAGCCCTTAAAGGGCAGGGACCCTACTTAATAAATGCTTAAGAAGCTTATTGAATGGGCCTATGGCTGAAAGGATAAAAGGGGCCAGAAGTCCATGAGAAGGTTTACACTGCTGAATATATTTGTGGATCTCTATCCCTTAGGACTGGCCGCCGATAAAATTGCATAGTAGACAGAGCTCTCTTCCAGTTCTTCCTTCCCTGTCTCTCTTCCCCCAGGATGTAATAGTGACCAGTCTCCCTGATGCCATTCCACAGAGGACAGCCCAGTTGGAGGGTGCTAGGCCAGTCCTGCTTGTTTCCTCTCTCTCCACTCTGCCAAAGAGATAGCCCATGTTAAATCAGCTGAAGTCACTAGTCAGGCACCCAATTTATATTTACATCTAACCAAGGACTTTCAGAGCCCAGTGGAATCACGCAACTCACTCAACGTCACAGCAGCAGTTAGTACTGGGTATGTGGAAGCCATGCTTTCTGACACCTGGCTTGTTGCTTTTTCTATTAGAGGATGCTATTTTGTATCTGCTGTATGTTATACAGGTACTCTAACATTGCCCTATATTTGCACTTAGAAGATATGAATTTTCTATAAGTTTTATCTGCTTCAATTTTCTACAGTTCCATCCTTATTTTATTTGCAAGACCCAATGGACTGAGAAAAGCCACAGTAGGACAGAGTTCTTTTCCTGAGGAAAATGTATGCTTCCTTCCTCTTTCTTTAGTTAGAGTGCACCTGGCATTGCAGTTAGATGCAGGTGTTTTTGCCCCTGACTGCAACAGCATCTTTGGATCTTGAGGCAAAGGCCATGAAGTTTAAAGTAGCTTAAGCTGAGATGCATAATTCAAGGTGCCTTTCCATCCAAGCATAGCCTGACTATTCTAGGAACATTTGAGTTTGGTGGCAAAAAAAATCCAGAGGTGAATTTTCAGGCAAAGTAGCATAATTTGTGATTAAGGTTATCAGTAATATCTAACCTTTAGTAAATGCCAGCTGCATAATGATGGCTAGCGTGCTTTCTGCAGAGAGTGCACTGCAGTCAGTTCAGCCAGGCCATAAGAATCTATTTAATAGAACCCTAATGGGAAATGACCAGGATCTGACTACAGAAGATTAAAAGTGACAATGCTAATTGACTGCAGAGGTATCTACATGAAGAGGGGCCAGAAAAATCATTTAAGTCTAAATGAAATTGGACTGATTTGATATTTGAGAAAAGTATTACCTTCCTGCTGTGTTTAGCAGGGGGAATTAAGTGCTTCATTTTTCTTAGAGAAGAGTCTTTGTGGAACAATGAGATACAGTTGTTGGGAAAAGAACTTTCCTCAGCTGATTAGAAAAAAAGAATTGAGCCTAAAGGTTTCAGGGCTCCTGCAATCTCAGCTTAATATTGGTGAACAGTACTGGTTGAAAGGGTCCCAGAATAGTGAAGGTGGCCCATTCTTCACCCCCACAGAGGATAGAATAACAAAGAAGTGCAGCTGCTGATGGAGAATGTAATTTAACTCTTTATTTAGAAGGTCTTTTTTTTTTTTTAATTTAGGAAGGACGCAAACTAATGACACTTTAAAGTTAATATTATCTCTCTCTTCTGACTTGTTTAATCATACATAGGATCTTCTCTAATTTTTGTAGAATTAATGTACAACTTTCTTGTCCATCAACTCTACCATGCTCCCAATCACATCAGGGAATTTGCACACACTCTTCTCGCAGGGAATTCCTACACATCTCTCTGATCTCGGTTTAAAAGGTTGGTTGGTTGGTTGGTTGGTTTTTTCCCAGGGACATCTTCCTGAACACATCCAGATCAAGTGGGTATGCACTATATCACTGTGGTTAAGAGCACCGAATCTAGAAACAGAAGGCCTGGATGAAAACTCCGGCTCAGCCACTGGCCAGCTCTGTGATCTTTGGCAAGTTACTAATCCTCTCACTGCCTCAGATTCTTCAGCTATGAAATGGAAATGAGAATGACTGCATTTAGTTTGTAGGGTTGTTGTAAAAAATAAACATAAGGAGTTGCTATTATTGTTATAAGCTCTTCTAGCTCTATGTACTTTTCCTCCATTACTCTTTTCATGTTAGTACTTTCATATTTGTACATGTATTGGTGTGATTATTTGATAAATACCTTCCTCTCCCACTACAATATAGGACCTGTGATGTTAAAGAGTTTACCATGAAATTTCAGGGCCTAGGACAGTGCCAGTTTGTATTAGACACTGATTAAATATTTTAAATATTTGATTGAATGAATAAATGAATAGTGGCTTCTGTTGGTGGAAGCTTACAACTTCTTACACTGTAGGCAATAGCAGCGCCTTCTACCTATAATTTTCCACAATTGTTATTCGGTGCTTCTCATCTTCTATATCTCTGCTAAGGTAACTTAGCTATTAGAGTCTCCAAACTACTTCTGAATGACTCTTGCTTGGCTTCCAGCTGTACGTATGCCTGAGAGTAGCAATTCTCAACCCTGGTATGTAGTAAGGTGGAAATTGTTCCTTAAAAGTTCTGTGTTGCTCTTTTCATATTTGAAGAAGTCACTTCCTCCAGTCTTTAGTAACTGCCTTCCACTCCACTGTGTCCAAACTCATATTTTTTTTTGCTCCAACAGTATGCTGTAACTTCTCCTCTGGAAAGCTGAACTTCTACAAGGGCTCTCTCAACCATGGGTGATTGTCTAAGATGGTGTTTTCTAGGGGTTCCTGGCCTGTGGCCAAGAGAGAGAGGTTGCAGCCAGTTCATAGGCCACTGCAGGGTCCACAGCTTAGACCTAGGTCTGTCTGCCTATTGCCCTGAACACAGGTGGGCAAGATTCCTCCAGGCTCCTTGGTGTAGGCTGGATTCGACAGCTCCTGCAAAAGCACTTCTGTCTGTGGATGGATGCTGAATTTTTGTGGTTGGGGGGAACAAAAATTAGAGACATCTTATGCTGCCAGGATGCTGATATCACTTGTGTTCTGATTTCTATCACCATAGATTAAGTTGCTTGTTCTTGAACTTTATAAAAGTACAGTGATCTTTTGTATATGACTTTTATTCTTCAGTATAACAAATTTGAGATCCATCCATGTTGTGTGTTCCAGGAGTTTATTCTTTTTATTGTTGAATAATATTCCATTATATGAATATAACATACTTTGTTTACTAATTCTCCTGTAGATACTCTGGTTTCTCTTCAGATCGCATAAATCTTTCGCCTTTTACTAATTCTCCTGTAGAGGAGAAATTAGTAAAACAACAAAACCCAAAACATTTGGGTTGTTTTCAATTTGGGCCTACTCTAAATTAGGCTTCAATGAATATTATATGTCAGGTCCCTTTGTGGACGTATGTTCTAATTTCTCTTGGGTAAACACCAAGGAGTGAAATTTCTGTGTAATAGGGTTGGTGTATGTTTAACTTCATTAGCAAAACTACCAAATATTTTGCCACAGTAGTTGTACCATTTTATATTCTCGGCAACAGTGTATGAAAATCTTAGTTGCTGTACATTCTTGCCAATAACTGTTGTTAGTCATTACTGTAAGCCCTCTAGTGAGTGTGAAGTGGTATCGCATTATGGTTTTTTTTTTTTTTCTGTTTTCCAGGTGACTAAGAAGGTAAAGAACTATTTCGTGCTCTTATTGGCCATTCCTATATCTTTCTATGAGGTGCCTCTTCAAACATTTTGCCCACTTTTTTTTATTGTATGTTTGACTTTTAATTGTTGATTTGTATCTGGATATAAGATCTTTGTCAAATACATGTAAAATGAATATTTTTTTCAGTTTATATCTTGCACTTACATTTTCTTAATGCGATATTTTGGTTACAGACGTTCACATTTTGATAAAGTCCAAATAATTATCTTTGTTGTTGATTTATAGTAGTGTTTTTTGTGTAATTAGTAATCTTTTCCTTTGTTAATATGCTTTAAGCTATTCTTCCATGTTTTCTGCTATATTCTTGAAAGTTTCATGTTTTCATCCTCCAACTTTATATATATATTACTTATATAATATATATAAAGTATATTATTATATATTACAGGGAGAGAGGGAGAGAGCCCGAGCAGAGGGAGGGGCAGAGGGAGAGGGAGAGGGAGAATCCCAAGCACAGGTCTCGATCTTACAACCCTGAGATTATGACCTGAGCCAAAATCAAGAGTCCCACCCAGGCACCTCAACCAACTCTGTATTTTTTAAAGATCGTCTTGGCTATTGCAGGTCTTTGTAGTTCCATATAAACTTTAGAATCATGTAGTCAATTATACTAAAATGTTAGATGGGCTTTTGATTGAGATTGCATTGAATTTATAGATTAGTTTGAGGAAAACAAGATATTTTAACAATATTGAATTTTTATAATGCATAAACAAGGTTTATCTCTCCATTTCATTAATTTTCATTATTCATTATTAATTTTTCACTTTTATTAATTTCTCTCAGCAATAATTTGCAGTTTTTAGTTTAGTGGTCTTACACATCTTTCATTAAATTTAAAATTTCATTAACATTTTTTTCCATTAGTTCTGTCAGTTTTTGTTTAATGATTTTTCGAAGGACATCTATCAAAATTTTAATGAATGGTACAGTGAATCCATCATACTTTATTAGTTCATTATGAGCATTTATTGTTATGCTGTTTTGTATTAGAGTACACAACAAGACCAGATGTCCATCAGGCATGCTCAGTTGTTAATGTTTTTGCTGACTTTCTAATACCTCCTTCTTTTCCACCTATAGATATGTCAGCTTATAGAAGTTCCTCCCCATACTCCACCTGTAAGTAATCTGTCAGAATCTGCTTGGCAATAATATTAGTTTGCTGAGGAAAAAGATAATTAAGATTATTGAGTAAGTAATTTTGATTTTATAATCACATAAAGAAAATAGAATAGTAAAGATGTGTTACCTTTGTGACTTTTTGTTCATTGTAGAGTACAACATTTAAAACAGTTATTTCTTGGTAAAGCATGTTTGTGATTTGATTGTTTGCTGTAATGCTCACCTCCATAGATTATGTATATGTATAACATTTTATATATATAAAATATATATTTTATATAGAAATAAATATTTTATATATAAACTGTATATGCATATTATTACACATAAAGAGTTTATAATTATATAACCATTGTTTACATCTATGTGAAAAATAAAAACAAAATTACATTTTTCAAAAAAGTTATTTCTTATAAAGAGTGACAATAATGTCAAAAGAAAGAAAAGTAGAACAGATGTTAGTATATTCATGTCAAGATGGGCATCCTTAATATGTCATTTAAAAAATCTGTCATGAGCTATTTATCAGATTCTAGAGAATATTCACAATTTCGATAACATAAAAATAATATACTTTTTCATTTATCTGTTCAGTATGAAACTGGAGATGGATTACAGTAACAGGTAAGAAACCAAACCTCAGTGCACATTACAGTTGACAATGGGTCATCTTAATTTTCACATCTTAGTACAGGAACTTATTTTGGGGAACATTAAAAAATGTCTCCAGCTCAATTTAAGAAAAGTGTAGAGGAATTAACTGAATGTTCTTCCCTAGAATTATGGTGACCTACAGTAAAATAGACCTATGCAAGCAGAACCCAAATCTGAAAACTCCACCAAGGGGATGGATGTATTAGGTAGAACCCCAAAGAACACTGTGTGTTCATGTACCCACCTTACTCATCAGGCCAGAAGGTGGCAAATGAGAGTTTTACTCAGTACAGTTTTTGGCATTAGGGGATACCTTAATTAATGATCTGTCCAGCTCCCCTGGATCCCTCTTATGTGTCTATACCACAGCCTCTTCCTGTCACCTATTCACACCTGAAACTGCAACATTCTTCAGAGGACTGTCCTTGGACCCATAGGCTTAAAGTTTTTCTGGAAATACTTTAGAGTTTAATAGTCCCTGGGGAGGTTTATAGCCAATGACTAAGGGAAGACAAGGTAAAAAGTCTGATCCCTTGCCTGCAGGGGGAAAATACACTGCAGTCTTCAATCTTCAGATCTCCCCATGGGATCAGGCTGAGGCTAGGAGGACACCTGAATTGCACTCTTGGTTATTTTCTTACTTCTCCCCACTCAATGTCTCCGACTCCTTTACCTGTTTTTCCTGGGAGCATCTCCTAACAACTCATTTGTATACAAATGCTTGTCTAAGCATCTGCTTCTGGGAAAACTGGCCCAAGATAATGGGTCTACTTTTCTAATGCTTTCCATTCAAGGATCCAATAAATTAATAATAATAATAATAATAATAATAATAATAATAACTGTTAACACCATGCAGGTTGCTAATTGTGGAGTAAATGAAAAATTCATGGTGTTGGGAAGGAGCAAGTATCTTTAGTTTTAACTGTCTGTATTTACCATGGAGGGGTCTGAGGACAATTTAAGAACTAAAAGGTAAGAAGAGAAAGAGAAGGGGGACAAGTTAATACAATAGAGAAAGAATTCAGGCCATGATTCAATAAACAACTTTTGAGCATCAATATGTTAGGCTTTCTTCTAGCCACAAGGAATGTGATCCTGACCATGGAGTTTATATTTTAGTTGGAAAAGAGAGAACTACAGAACTGTTGTTGAGGGAAGAAGGAGGTATTTGTTCCTGGTGGGAGCCTATTTCTTACAATGCTGTTTGTTGCTTAGTCTTCCAAGAACATACTTTATGCTCTGACTCTCAATTAAATGCAATATGAAAGCTGACTATCCTTGACTTCATCAAGGTTTGGATTCAACTCAACCACAACATAAACAACCAACCCCCATTCTGAATTTTTACTTCTTACACTCCCATTGAGATACCACTTCTACAGAAACGATAGACACCAGTCTGTTTTCTCTTTTCCTCATTTATAAAGCTGACCTCAATCACTTGCCACTTAGCATATTCTCTTTCCTAGAGATGATTACAGATTAAGTTTTTTCTAAAAATATTTGTGCTGTGTAGAAGGGATTGCAGGAATCATTGAGCCAGTAAGGGTGGACTCTTTCATTAAATCTGCAGCCTTTTCTTCACTCCCAATTTCATATCATGTGCTCTGACTTCATGTGATGTTAGTTTGCCAGCCAAAAGATCTCCTCCACTGACATTTCATAGAAGCCTGTTTCTCAGAGGTGATTAGATCAGTACCTAGTCTTTAATAATAATATTAAAAGATTAAATTTGGCTTACAAAAATGTCACAAATATACCTTAAACAATTTTGAACACTTAACATATAAATGCAAAATCATATGGTAATTTTTTGATGAAGGACCAATGACTTTTCTTTGACTAGGGTTCGTGATCAGAGTTCTATTTCTTGCATAAACCATATGCATAATATATTTTCCATAATTTCCAATTTCACATTTTTAAAATGAAAAAAAAGCTAAAGAAATTTGTGAAGCAGAGTTCAAAAATTCTTTTAATTTTTGTAAATTATTTTTGTCTTTATCTATTCCAATTTAATTTTCTTAAGACTAGCAGTTATTGAGTCTGTGGAAAACTTTCAATTTATTATTTATAGGCACAACAAAACTCTTTTTACTTTCATATTTGCATACTATTTTATTTTAGTTATTTTTTAAGTTTGCATACTATTTAATTAAATTACATAATATAATAACAAGTCCAACTGGCACAAAAGGTTTGGGAACCAACAATTAAATTGATGATGAAACAATTTTTTAGTCATCCTAGGGATTGTCCAGGGAATTAACTGATCCATGGGAATCAGTTTCCTTTACAGAAGGAATTGATAAGCTCAGTTATTTTGGAAAATTGCTTATATGGAGATAAGAAAGATTCTATGGATTATGCCCCTGCCTTTGGAAAATAATGAGGTCAATAACACTAGGAATGGGTGGATACAAGGAAGTGGAGCAGAATTTCTAGGTATAACATCCTCTTGGTAAAAGTGAATAATTATTGGGAGCACTCCAGCCTAAACATCCACAAAACCAAAGTTGTTCCAGTTATCCTGATCACCCTCCAGTTCAAACATAAGATATGAATCTAACACTATTGTTTCTCTATAAGTTTATGGACATCATCTCAGAGAAAGACTTGTCTTTGTATCTTGAGATTAAAGCTCTAGAAAGTTTCTCCTCCAATTATTTCTTAAATCCTACAAATAGTGAGTTATGCATTGTATTCATTTTCTTTCTTGGGCTCTTTTGTGAATTCCTAATTATTCTTATCATTATAGCACATTAAATCCCTAAGCATCTTCCCTGAAAGAATTTATCAGATATCCACTATGAAAAGGGCTATAATAGTATGAAAACATTAAGTGACTCTGTGTGTGTTGGGGGGTGGTTAATAGGAAAGGAAATCTAGAAAAAAGCTTAGAAAAGATGGAAACCCGAAGCATAATTTTATCTCTTTTCTAATTTTCTTGAGTGCTAACAAACTCCCCAGCCATTTGTTCTATATGCCAGCCAATGAACTACTAGATGGAGACTGACGACTTTTAGATAGTTTTGATGTCAATCTTCTATCATGGAGGATATCTAATCAAATAAAAGTGAAACAAGTCACAGTGATCTTTTAAAAAAAAAATTATCTGTGATTTGATGAAAAAATACATTTCTCCAACAATAATCCAATGAAAAATGGGCAGAAGACATGAACAGACATTTCTCCAAAGAAGACATATAGATGGCCAACAGACACAGGAAAAGATGCTCAACATCACTCATTATCAGGAAAATGCAAGTCAAAACTACAATGAGATATCACCTCACACCTGTCAGAATGGCTAAAATCAAAAACACAAGAAACAACAGGTGTTGGCAAGGATGTGGAGGAAAAGGAACACTTGTACACTGTTGGTGGGAATACAAACTGGTATAGCCACTGTAGAAAACAGTATGGAGGTTCCTCAAAAAGTTAAAAATAGATCTACCCAACGATCCAGCAATTATACTACTAGGTATTTACCCAAATAATACAAAAACACTAATTCAAAGAGATACATGCACCCCATGTTTGTAGCAGCATTATTTACAATAGCCAAGATATGGAAGCAGCCCAAGTATCCATTGATAGATGAATGGATAAAGAAGATGTTCTCTCTCTCTCTCTATATATATATATATATATTAGTCAACCATAAAAAATAATGAAATCTTGCCATTTGCAACAACATGGATGGATCTAGAGAGTGTAATGCCAAGCAAAATAAGTCAGTCAGAGAAAGACAAATATGATTTCACTCCTATGTGGAAATTAAGAAACAGAACAAAGGAACATGGGGGAAGAAAAAAGAGGTAAACCAAGAAACAAACTCTTAACTATAGAGAATAAATTGATGGTTACCAGAGGGGAGGTGGGTGGGGGATGGGTGAAATAGGTGATGGGGATTAAGGAGTACATTTGTTGTGATGAGCACTGGGTGTTGTATGAAATTGTTGAATCACTATATTATACACCTCAAACTAATATTATACTGTATGTTAACTAACTGGAATTAAAATAAAAACTTAAAATTAAAAAATACATTTCTCCATTAAAACTATATTCACTGTTTTTTAAGTTATCAATATGGTATGTACACCATTTATAACCCAACACACCTGGATTATCCATCATTGCTACCAGATATAAAAATTGCTGTAGTTTTTTTTTTTATTTTCATCAACTTACTATTTTGACATGTAAAGAAGAGTCATTTTGTAAAATTCTAAACTTTTACAAAGGTAAGAAACGGTGAAATAATAACAACATTTGTCTTCTGTCAGGAAGTATTGACACAGTATTACTATAGCAAAATTGGTTTGTGTTCTGAAGTGTGTCTCATAGATAAGTCAGATTTTAGATTTTTAAAATAAACTAAATTGTTCTTTTTATATTAATGTTTATAAACACATCAAGGCATATAAGTGTGGATAAAAGATTCTATGAAGTAGGCATAAAATTTGGATAGAAACCATGAAATTCCCTGAACACTCATTCTCCACATTTGACATTGATACAAGGTCATTTTCAAAGTATAATGTGGCATATTTGATATTTCATTAGTATCTAAATTATGGACTTCTTGGACAAACAAAGCCCTTTGTAAATGGCAAGGAAATGTCTGTTTACTTTCTTTGCAAGATTCTATCCAGAGAATTGAGGAAAGAAAGGGTGCAGTATATGAATGAAAGCATAAGAATTTATATAGCAAATTCATATAATAGAGAAGAGCCCAGAATAATTAAAACATTGGAAGCAAAATCTCTTAGCAGTGAAAGTGCACTATAGTCTACTAGTCAACAATTTCTGACCTTGGAAATCTATTTCACTTCTTGCTTTTTATCCATGCCCATCAACACATGCCAGAATCAAACACCTAGTGCCATATGTCTAATCAAACAAGCAAAACAACAGAGCATGAAAATGCAGACAAGGATGCCTTTTATATTTTTAACAGCTTTATTTTGATGTTAAGAAGAAAAAAGTCATAAGCGAAATGTGACTTAATTTAATTGGCTTTTAAATTGTTTAACTGAGAAATAGTAATATTCCAACTCATTTTCTTCCAAATTGATAACAGAAAATTCAAATTCAACTCATATTTATTAAAATACCTACAGTATTCATGGCATGTTCCAGGCAAAGTAAAGGAACACAGATGAGTAGTAGGGAGTAAGTAGTATGCACTATATGCTCACTGGCTGTTATAGCCTTGTGAGTCTGGGATACTGGAAGAATTACTGTCCTAAGAGATGAGGCTAGCAGAGCAAGTAGGGATCAGTTGAAGAAGACTTTGAATAGGAGGCCCAGCAATATTGTCCCTGTGTTACAGTGCTATAGGTAAGGAGATGCCATCTAAGGTTTTTAATGAGGGACAAAAGCCACTTAGGGAGATTCAGTTTGATTCAACCTTTATAAGAGTAGTTATATATAAAACATTTCACATCTTGGTGGAGTAAGGAAGGGAGAAAGAGGAAAAAAGAAAAGGACAAAAGCATAAGGAGCAAACACTAGAGAAGTAGGAAAAAGGAAAACATTGTAAGGAAGGAAAAAAAAGTGAGAAAAAGATTAAATAGGAAATCTAAGTAAATTTTGAGTTGAGAATTAGGTGCAGGATATATCTGCTGTTTCTTAAGGATGTGAGTTTCTGAGAACTCACCCATCATTTCCTAAACTAGAGGTTAAACTAGTTGCCTGCAGACTATAAGCACCTCAAGACTCAGGTTTGCTTTACTTTATTTTTATTTAATTATCTATTTTTAATTTATCTACTCATTTTAAAATTTATTTTCATACATTTTAAAGATATTTTATGTTTGAGTGTCTTTATGAGGTTACGCCATTCTGTGATTCACCATTGCCTATTTTCTTATATCTGTGTTTATATCCCTGCCTCATGTCTGCAGATGACTAAGTTTATGGTTCCAACTAGAAGACCCATACTAAAGACTTTATCACTGAAAATTGGTAAAAGTATTTGCATTTATGCATCGCTTAAAATTAAAAAAATAAAACACATATGTTCAGAAATTTTGGAAGATATGTTGTATGCTCCCATCCAGTATTTCCAAAGAGAACAGTGGGCTCCTTGGAGAAGTGTATCAGATGCTCTCAAAGTGCCTGTCATTCTTTATCAGCAACCATTAAAAGAGCATTTGCTATAAATATGCAGCCTCTGTGATGTTTATATATACTCTTTTGTACCACTTTAGGCAGGAATCATTTGGTCAAATCCCAATTTTGCTCATTTCCTTTTGTCTTGCTTCAAAACTAGTATATTTCTTATCTGCTTCTTTTTATATTTTTTTAAAAAAATGATAGGAACCAATTAAGCATTATTGACTGTTACAGTATAGGATATACTCCTGTTTTTGTCATGATTGCTTATCCATAAACAATAGCTCTGCTATTGGTCTCATTATAGTTAGATATATTGCCAACTATATTGGTTTCCCACTTATTTTCATTCAAATCTATGACAAACATCAACAGTTATTTTCTTCTAAATGTTAAGGGATTATAATTCCTCCACTCTTACCAGGAAGAATGCATGTATTTATCTATGTGAGTTTAAGATAGAAAAAGACATATGTAATTATGATGGATCTGCATGTTACTATTGAGTAGGGCATTTCAAACATCTAAGATCTAAAAATATTATAAAATTTTACACTTATAAAAAAGATGGATTTTATTGTATATGAATAATGCTTTAATAAGATAATATTTTTGTAAAGTATGATATAAGGTAACTGGATAAGCATGGCAGAGAACAGATACATTTATATCTGCTTCCACTTCAAATCCTACCAAAATAAAGGTAAAGAAACAAACAAAAAAAAGTTATAAATCCATAAGAACAAAGAGACCAGGAGTGGAAAACCAGTTAATTAAGGATAAATGCCAACACAATTTAGAATAACAGAAATGAAAAGGAAGAACTTCAATCCTAAATGCCTACAGAGGTGGAAGTAGGTACAAACAAGTAGTCAATCATAGGCCCTCAGATAATCACAGAAGTTCTCAGAAATTAGTCTTGAGTACTTCAAATGGGTGACTAGAGTACAGAGCTGAAAATGGGGTGATTAAGTCACGCCAAAAAGGGCCAGCCTGACTTTGAAAATTGGTGAGAATGACAACTCAGACTTGGTTCAAGATTGCTTTCCCGTTGGTACTAATAGATCATAGATCACTAAGCAAGCTTTGCCAGTATAATCTCAAAACAAAGATAGAAAAGCATTTCCTGACCATCAATGACTTTGTATTTCCCTCACAAAGGTACATTTGAACTGTGGTAAAATAGTTTAATGTGCAAGAAATCCATGGATCAGAAAGTTCTGAAGCCACAGGCTTTATACCATTATAAAAGGTAATAGACTCCATTATTCCTCAAAGATCTGCTTAGCACCCATGATATTTATTTATTTGTTTTATTTATTTTTATTTATTTATTTATTTTATTTATTTATTATTAACTAAGCTCTAAGCCCAAAGTGGGGCTTGAAATCATGACCCCAAGATCAAGAGTTCTATGCTCTACCAACATGGCCAGACAGGCACCCCTGTGGTGTTAATTTTATGTGTCAAGTTGACTGGGCTAAGGGATGTGTAGATATTTGGTACAACATTATTTATGGATGTGTTTGTGAGGGTGTTGTCAGAAAAGATCAGCATTTGAATGTGAGCAAAGAATATCACACTCCCCATTCAGGTGGACATCATCCAATCCATTGAGGGCCTGAAAAGAACAAAAAGGTAGAGGAAGAACACGTCATTCTTTTTGCTTGAGCTGGGACATCCATATTCTCTTGCCCACGGACATTAAGCACCCCTGGTTCTTGGGCCTTTAGACTAAAACTGAATTACACCACCAGCTTTCCTGGTTTTCTAGCTAGAAGATGGCACATTTAGGACTTTTTGGCCTCCTTAATCACATGAGCCAATACCTATAATGAATCTCCTCTCTCTCTCTCCTGTTGGTTCTCTTTCTTTGAGAACCCTGACTAATACATCCCCTATGAATAAATTTTTGCCATGCTCATAGTTCTATCCTTTTGAGTTCTGTAAAGACCTATAACATGTCTAGTCATGCCCCAATTCAGAGTGAAAGTCTGATCTCCAGGGGGCAGTTGGACCTCCAGATAGCTCAGAACAAACTGATAACTCAGTGACTCCTCAAAGATCTGCTCAGCACCCTGAGGTGTTTGTTTGTTTGTTTGTTTATTATTAAGTAAGCTCTAAACCCAAAGTAGGGCTTGAAATCATGACCCCAAGATCAAGAGTTGCATGCTTTACCAGCATGGCCAGCCAAGCACCCCTGTGGTGTTAATTTTTGTATTGACTGGGGATAGGGCAGTGAGCAAATTAAAAAAAAAAATACTCTGGGGGCACCTGGGTGGTTCAGTTGGTTAAGTGTCCAACTCTTGATTTTGGCTCAGGTCATGATCCAGGGTCATGAGCAAATCGAGCCCCATGTTAGGCTCTAGGCTGGGTGTGAAGCCTCCTTAAGATTCTCTCACCCTGTCTCTCCCTCTCCCTCCCCTACTCCACTCACATGCTCACTCTCTCTCTCTCTCTCTCAAAAAGAAAAAAAATTAGGACTCAAAGTCAATAAATACTAAAAATAAACTCAGAGAAAATTGCAGAGAACAGAAGTGTGTGTGTGTACACAAAAATATATTTATAGATAGATATATTAGATGGAACCATATGAAACTGCTATTTTTGTAGATAAAATGATCAAATAGCAGCAATTTCATGCAGTTCAACAAGATTGTAAATATAGATTTTGATATATATTTTATATTCTCTAAGAGATCAATAAAGATATGTATCTATAAAATAATAATAAGATCCCATAAACACAGGAGAAATAAAAGAAGAATAAAAAGTCTTTGGAAATTAAAAATTACACTGAAATTTTTTTTAAAAAGTAGAAAGGTTGAAAGATAAAGTTGGAGATTCTTCCTAAAATTAAGGAAAAAAATAATTGAAAACTGTAAGACATAAAATATAAGAAAATTACAGGGCCAGTATTGACCCAATATGCTATTAATAGAAGTTTCAAAAAAGAGAAAGAAGAAAAAGAACATAGATTTTTTTGGGGGGGGGCAGGGGAGGATATCAAAGAAATAATGCAAGACAATTTTATAGAAACAAGGATATAGTTCTGTTGATTAAAAGGATGCTCAGGGAAATTAATGTAACAAGATATATCACCGCAAAATTTTTGAACGTGAGGAAAAAGGACAAGATGCTAAAAATATTCTAGGTGGAAAAAATGGTCACAATTATATATGAGGATATTGATTATCTTAGTGACAACACTGGAAGTTAGAAAACAATGGACAATGCTTTTATAATGCAGAGTAAAAAAAAATTTTCAAGCAGTAAATCTCTCCCAGGTGAACCGGGTGAAAGAAATAATTTTCATACTTGCAAAGAATAAAAATATTTAACCTCTTCCCTATGTACTTATCTCAGGAATATACTGGAGGATGAGTTTCACTAAAATAAGGGTGAAGGAGGACAACATGGGAAATCAGGTCCTGACCCAGGAGGGAAGTGAAAAGAATTCCCAGAACAAAAGCAATGTGAATGCAGCTATGCGTTGACCAGGAGAGCAAGTTTCCAGGAGGAGGACGAGGCAGGGCTCCATCAGGAATTTCCAGTATGAAATAGAAATGATAGCTCATCTAGTACATTTTACCATTTGCTAAATGATATTGAGAGGCTGTTGGATGGTGAGAGATAATTATTTGTAGGTCTATATGAGAATAAACAAATGAAAAAGTGAGGCAACAAAAAGTCGTAAGAGAAAATAAAATTAGATATACCCATTATTAGGTTCAGCAATGACCAATGTTTGCTTTTAAAAATAATGTAAATAGGGATGCCTGGGTGGCTCAGTCGTTAAGCGTCTACCTTTGGCTCAGGTCATGATCCCAGTGTCCTGGGATTGCGTCCCACATTGGGCTCCTTGCTCAGCGGGGAGCCTGCTTCTCCCTCTGCCTGCCGCTCCCCTGCCTGTGCTCTCTCCCTCTCTCTCTCTAACAAATAAATACAATATTAAAAAAAATAATGTAAATAGTGAATATTGTTATAATTCCAAAATTAACACGTAATTGAACTTTGTTGGGGAAAGAAAACAGTGAATGGGGGAAATTGTAAGAGAGCTAAACCTTAATTACCAAGTAAGAAGTCAAAAGATAATGTCTAATGAGTACTCATAGTAGCTTTATTTTGTAAAATATTTATTTATTTATTTATTTATTTATTTATTTGAGAGAGAGACAGAGCGAGCAGGGGGAGGAGCAGAGGGAGAGGGAGAAAAGCAGACTCCCCACTGAGCAGGGAGCCTGGTGCAGGGTTGGATCCCAGGACCCTGTGATCATGACCTGAGCCAAAATCAAGAGTCAGATGCTTAACCAACTGAGCCACCTAGGCGCCCCCATAGTAGCTTAATTTTTAATAACCAGATGCCCATCAATAGTTGAATGGTTAAGGAAATAGTGGTATATCCTATCAATGGAATACTTACTACTCAGCCATGAAAAGAAATGAACTTTTGGTACAGATTCAATATGAGTGGATATAAAAATAATTCTGCTGAATGAAAAAAGCCAGATTATAAAAGTACATTTTATATGATTTAGTTTGTATAAAACTCTAGAAATAAACTAATCTTTAGTGACAGAAAACAGACAAATGTTTGCCTGGAGATGAGGAGGCCGGAGGAACAGAAGGAAGGATGATTTCAAAGGAGCAGGAAGAGACCTTTGGGAGCGATGGGAATGTTTGTTATCTTGATTATGGTGATCTTTTCATGAGCGCGCGTGTGTGTGTGTGTGTGTGTGTGTGTGTGTGTGTGTCAAAAGTCATCAAATTATAAATTTTAAAAATATCCAGTTTATCATGCATCAATTACATTTTAATTAAAAGTGCAAAAATTTTGAAATTGAAATATTGATGAAATAATATTAATTAAAAACATATATTTTAGAAATAGCAGAAAATATACCTAAAGAGTAGAAAATAGCCTGTGAGAAGCAGGATTGGAAAAGAGGTTGGTATTGCTGGTTCTTAATGTAAGCCTAACAGTACAATTTGATTTTTTAAACTATGTGCATGCATCATTTTCACAAAATTTAGTGAAATCTTAAGTCCATTTTGAAAGATACACATACTCTATATAAATGCTCACACAAACTCATGATGCTTTCACCAAAGTAGACAAGAATGTGTATATGAGAGGTTGACTTTTGTGTTCAGTGTTTGTTGCTGAACGAATATTTAGGAAATGGATTACAAATCCATTTCCTAAATGGAAATCCAACCCTGCACCAGGTAATTACAATGTAATTACCATTACAAGTGCTCACTTTTACTCACCTGAAAGTGGAGGTCTAGAAAGAAAAGCCTTTACTTGCCTTCTGATTATATTCCTTCCTAGACTGCCACTGAACCGCAAAGATAAGAATGCTATGATGGATAAGAAAAGTTTGGGAGAATTAGGCAAATAAATCTGATTCACCTTTGACTAGTCTCAAACCAGTTCTCCAAAGTTGGGAAGAACTTTTATCTGGGTTTTCCAATGGCCAGTTACTGCATGTGGAACCCTCCTACAGTGTAAGTTTCCTGTCAATATGTGTGATGAATTGGCTACTATGTCCTCAGTATGTCCACATAATCAGATGGCATGAGTTAAAGGTAGAAATTTCAGGAAAAAAAAAGTTTTCATAATAAATATTTATTAAGTAAATAGGATTAAATATATGAATAAATGTACTACCACCAATGCTGAACTCTATGGTCTAACCAGTAGTTAGAACATAGTGTGTAAGTGAGGGAAGTAAGTCACAGCTAAGGCTACTGCAGGTGATATTCCTGTCACACTGCCCATTCAACTTTGCGCCACAAGTCTTCTCAGATTGCTATGACTATGAACTGAGACAGTATAAGAAAGTTCTTTATAAACAATCAAACCGGTATAGTAGTAATTTATGATTAATTATACTTTGGCTTTATAATGTGTGTGCCATGGAGTCTTGTAGTGAATATTCAAAACAGTACACTTTATAGTAACTTTAAAGAACTTCTAAAACTTGGTCATAATCTTGACCATTGTAGCATCACCTCTGCATCTGATTTTGATAATAGAATTTATCAGCAACCTCTTAAGAATATAAATGCCTTGTTAAGTAACTCTATCAGATGAGCCTTCCTCATGTGGAAAGACTCTTAAAGCCTATTTTAAATAACAAAGAAGATCATCCACGTGGACTTGATGACTTTATTGCTTTATAGGAATAGACTGTGCTCCTTTCAAAGTCATCAGAACAGGGGTGGAAAACGCTGCCTGCCTGACAAATACTTCTTAATGAGTTCACAAGTTTGTTTTTTTTTTTTTTCATTTTTCTTTTTCTCCTGATTAGTACAAAACTGTACAATTCAATATTTCATTACCCAAACCTTTTTTCAAGACACTTTGGTACTTTGCTTAAAATTGAAGGGATCTATACTCCTAGTCTGTTTGCCCTATAACAAAATACCACAAACTGGGTGGCTTATAAACAAAAGAAATCTATTTCTCACAGTTTTAGAGGCTGGGATGTCTAAGATCAAGGCACTGGCCCAGACGTGGTGTCTGGTGAAAGGCCACTTTCTAATTCATAGAGGGGCCCTTTGATGTCCATACATGGTGGAAGGAATCCGAAGAGCTTTCTGGGGTCCCTTTTCTAAGAGCACTAATTCCATTCATGAGGGCTCCACCCTCATTACCCAATCACCTCCTAAAGGCCCCCCCTTCCTAACACCATTACCTCAGGGGCTAGGATTTCAATATATGAATTTTGAGGGACACAAATATTCAGACCATAGCACTGCCTGAAAAAAGAAAAAAAAAAAAAACAACAAAAACCTAAGACAAAGAATTAGAACAACGTGCATGGAGGTATCTGTCAGAAAGTTGATTGAATTTATACATGGACTCAAATCTGGTCAAATGAATCATCTTCACTTTTCTTCATCAGCACCTCCTTAAAATACTTCACATTCCCTGTCACCCCCCATCACAGACACAGACAAACCACAGGTGGAAATGAAGGCTTAGAAGATTCATTATTAAACGTAATTCTTATTCATTCTCAACAGAAATTTGTTGCATAGAGAGAGATGAACAATTTCCAGAAGAGAAAGATATTTTATTATGACTGATATAAAAATCAATGATAAAAGACAGGAGGGGGGAACACAAAACCTCATACACCTGACTCTTCACTGGCTTTTTTTCTTTTCAGTGGGGTGTAGGAGGGAGTACAGGTTCTGGCAAAGGAAGTGAAGAACTTGAAAATAGCAATATGAATGAAATATGAATGAAAATATCATAACCTTTTCAGGTGACTGGCCATGAGCATGAATTATAATATGTCCGTCTGTATTAGCAGTGAAAGAAAACAGAAGGTCCAAGTCCTTACTAGCTAAATAGAAAATAAATAACCATGTACTGTGTTTTAACATTTATAAACAAAAACCAGAACAATTAAAGAGATTTTATTACTCATTAATTTCAAGTTATAGTCATTTTCTAATTGGATTTACATGTAGACAACAAACTCCAAAAATGCTGAATCCTTGCCTGTCTTCTGCATTTTTTTTTTAATGTTTTATTTATTTATTCATGAGAGTCAGAGAGAGAGAGAGAGAGAGGCAGAGGCAGAGGGAGAAGCAGGCTCCCCGCTGAGCAGGGAGCCCGATGCAGGACTCGATCCCAGGACCCTGGGATCATGACCCGAGCCGAAGGCAGACGCTTAACCATCTGAGCCACCCAGGCGCCCTGTCTTCTGCATTTTATGTGTTTGAAAAACATGGAAAAATCCTTTTATTTCACTGGTATGGAAGAATAGGGCTAATGATACAATAGCTGGTGTGGCATCAGGCATTTTATAATTCAAGTCCTTGAGGTTACAGAGAGCACAAGTGGCCTATCAGTGCATTCAAAACCATGTAATAAGAACCCAATTTCTCCCAAAAATCTTCTAAGCAAGGAAAACCTCAGGTGTGTAGAGACACTGATCATGCTGGGAGATGATGAGCATAGAATTTAGGGTCAGAAGTGCTTGGTTTAAGAGGAATGCCTCCCACTTGCTCGGTAACCATGCAACCTGGAACAAGCCTTTTGGTGGGCCTCTGTAGCTGAGGCCTGGGCATCAATATGCCTGCCATGCCTTCCCAGAGTAATTATATAGAGATCAAATAAGATAACATGTAAAACTGTCATACTTTATAAAGTGTGATACAAACATAATGCATTATTTTTCTTTCTTCGGTAAAACTGAAAAAAGAATCCATTATAGGATCGTCTGAAAACTTTCTAATCTACGCAGCTGTAATAAGATCCTGCTGTATTAGTTACTATGGAAAAGCACATTTTATTTACTGTCATTAAATATTTTCTTTATAGCGGTGCTCTGAATAAAACCCAATCTTATTAGATTGTCTCAAGTGCTGTAGAGAGACCTAGTTTTTAATGAACTGATTTTAAAATTTCATCTTCACCCTTTTGGTTTGGGGGTGGCCAGTTTTAATGATGGTGGGACCAACTTTTAAAGAGCAGAGAAAGATTGAGGTCAAATAGGAGGCATTATGTTATGCACATATAATGGGTATTTCATCTTATATGAGATACAATCGATATTTGCACGTGGCTTTCAAGAATCATGTTGTAAATATTCATCAAGAGACCGTCCTTACTCTCTATCTACAGAGAATTACACCTCTGAGAAATGTTAAATACCTAACAATCTTCGTTTGGGATTTTCATTATCATCTTTTTCTTGATGGTCTGAGCATATATGTCTTAAAATAAATAATTACAATTACAAATCTCCATCTAGAAATTTAAAATTAATAAAGTAATTTTGGGGCACCTGGGTGGTTCAGTTGGTAAGCATCTGACTTTGTCTCAGGTCCTGATCTCAGGGTCCTGGGATCCAGCCCTACCTCAGGTTCAGCAAGTGGTCTGCTTGTCTCTCTGCCTATCTCCCCACCTTGTGCCCTCTCTCTCTCTCAAATTAATAAATACAATCTTAAAAAAATAAATAAAAATAATTTCAACTCCACATGACCTGAGTTTTACAGTGATAATGACTGCGTTTGCCCATAGCACAGATTCTAAGGGAAGAACTAGCAATAATGTTCAGAGTCTTTAGCAAGAAGGCCTAGGTCCATAGTCATCACTCAAGGCTGCTTAGCCATGCACTGACACCCATATAGCAGGTGTATGTAAGGCCCAAAAGTGGTTCAATGTGAAGAACAACATTGCAACAACCTGAGCTCCCATATCCAAGCATTGACTGATACACCACTTGGACACATTGTTCCGGATGGTTTCATGATCCCTTTCAAAGCTGTAGTGTTATGCCTTGCCTTACATTGCCCTACATTATAAATGCCTCCAGTTTAGAGACAACGTATTTTCTAAAGAATATGCAAGGCTATACACATAATAAAAAATTAGTTTTCATGAACTATATTACCTTAAATCAGTAAGTTTGGGCTTCAGTTTCCTCATTGGAAGAATGGTTTATTGAGCCCTTTCAGTCTTATCAATGTATATGTATGTGAAGGTAGGATATTCAAGTATTAGGTGATCTTAGTATATTCACTGTTGGAATTCCAGCCTCTTGACTCTAACCTGGCCTTTTCCATCAAGTGCTGCTATCTGACATGGTACCATTTCACAGCACTGAAAGCAATCTGCTATTTCATGAGATGGGCTACTGGCCCCGGCCAAAACATTTTCTTTCCAACCAGTCATGCAGCTCCCACTTCACTCCCAAGCAGGGCTGTTGTGAGACAGTTTATATTCAAAAGCACATCATCCCAAATGGTAGAAGGACTTCACCTCTCCTAGCTCCTCACTGTAGGCTAGTGCAGTAGCTCTTCTAAGTAAGGAACTTTTTTGCTGTCTTTAGATCAGCAAGAAAACAAACAAAATAGTTTTCCCTCTTCTAGGTTTTCCAGAGAACCAATGATGCCAACATACCCACAGACATAATTTGGAGAGTCATTATTATATATAGTCCTAATATGTCCTGAGGATATGAATATAATTATTTGGTTCTCTCTTGAACTGAGGGTGCACTGCCATGGCTGATATTCTAGGTCTCCAAATTCCTTTTAGCTCTGACATTCTTATCCAGTCCTGGAAATAACAGCAGAGGGAGCTGGCAAACCCACAGAAAAACTGAAATAGTAAACCAAATTAAAAGACAAGGAGTAGGTTTTACTTAGGCTTTCAAGTTATTGCATTCAGCCTAAGTAGTTCAGATATATTTGCCTACATAGTCTTTAGTCCCTTAAAAAACAAACAAAGAGAAATGACAACAAATTCTCACATGCTTTTCCTGGTTATCTTTTTTGTTGTTTTTTTATTTGAAGAAAGAATAATGTTTGTATTCACATTGAAATCTTTTAAAATCTAAATTGAAGACTGAATTAGCTCTCAAAGTATTAACCAAGTAGTTAGATACTTTTTGAAACTTTACTTCATTATTATTACTATAAAATGTCAACATAAGTTGAGGCCACATATATAAAGGAGAAATGTGGAGACATCATAAGAGTATTGTCCGATGAAAGCAGTAGATCATGTATTCTTCGATTATAGAGTCTAAAAATCACACCTTTGGTAGGTATCAATTCCAATGCAGTATCATATCAATTAAGATATATTTGGTAATTGTCAAATCTCAATTACTGCCTGTGCTTTATTCTCGTTGTATGTATGTGCACACATGCATATGTTCATATGCAATTGCAGCTGAATTAGACCTGGGTCTGTGGCACACTTAAACTTCTGACAGGTGCCCAGTGAAGCACTCAGTCAGGACAGATTCAGCCATTCCCATGCAGCCTTGGCCCCAGTAGTTTTAATAGTTACAAGCATTATTTTATAAGTGTCATCACTGTTTGTGCTATTAACAATTGGATACTTACATAAAAAATGGATCAAGTCAGATGTACTTGCTCTTGACATCCTGGGAGACACATATATAACACTGGAAGAAACTCATTCCATGCCATCTGTGAAATAAAGAATATTTTTAGGGAATAGATGCAAAGGCTTTGGGAAGCTTCAGGAAAAAAAATTGTTTTCATGCATTCCGAGAGATATGTATTTTCTTCTATTACCTTTTGTTGATACCATTTTCATCAATAAAGGTCTTCATCTAGCTGCAAAAGATACAAAGAAAATCCTTTTTATATCATAGTGAGAACTACCTTGATGTAGTTCCCCTGGCTTTGAATTATAATGTATGTCATCAGTAATGTAAGTTGTTATAATTTACTTCTGACATTAAGATGTTGCTTTAGGGCATATTGTTGCAAATGTATCCTATTCACTTTCTTGCCTTCTAAATGCCCTTCATGTTTCAGTAAAACAATCCAATCAAAACTAAAGACCAAAAACACTGTAAAACAAATCAAGCATATAAACAGTTCCTAAGCATTCTTGTTACATTTTAGCCTTTTAGCCAGAGGCTCTTAAATGTCTTAAACTGTATATAGTAGTTTAACTTAGCAAACTGACCACAGAAAATGTCATCAGTGCACACTCTTTTTAGTTAGGTTCTTAAGGACTGTACCCTCAAAAGACCTGGAGGATACTGGAATTATTTGGAGGACCAGAAGCTGCTTCAGGTAGAACTCTCTTAGAACATATCCAAGTTTAATTACCCATGTCCCTTCCCCTTGTGCCAGCTTGGGGCAAGAGCCTTGAGTCTGTGACCTCATTCTGGAGCCAGCAAGCAAGAGTCCTGCACTTTTGCACTGAGATGTTCCCAGTAAGATAGGGACTACTTTGGAAGGATATGGATGTTTGTGGTTGGTGGCAGAAGCATTAATTCAAAGTTGTTAAGGAGTATTCCACTTGTGCTGTGTCTGGAACAAGGATTTTTATTATTGTTGCTAATAGTGATAAATTTCTGGAGCAGGATATAAATTCACTGTAGGAAAATATTGCCAGATGTTTATTGCAAAAATATCAGGCCGCTAATGGTTGAAGTAGTGAAAAAGTTGTTTCTGTAGTGACACTTTCCTTCCAGGGTCCAAAAGAGGGCTTTTAACATTAACAAATGGAATGATTTAATATTAATTCTTAAATACCCTATTCTCAGACAAACAATTTAAAGAGAGAATATGTTTGTATATATGTATGTATGTATGTATGTACGTATAGTTTTTCACATTACAAAATGACATCAGAGCCTGAGTCCTTTAAGGTAACATCTTCACAAATTTCTGATTATTCCACGTATTTCATAGTATGTATCAAGCACCTGTTTAGTACAAAGCACAGTACTCTACTGGGTACTGGGGATATACCAGTGATTGGCATAGACATGGTCCCTGGCCTCATGGAGCTAGCATTCTACTTGGGGCAGTCAGACAATATACAAGTAAAGAGATAGACAATACACTTTCAGATGGTGATGAACACTATGAAGAAAATGAATAGGCTGACGTAATTCAGAGTGACTGAACTTAAATGTTGTTGATTTACAGGATCGGAAAGGCTTCTTAAAGAGATATTATGTGTACTGAGATGCAAATAGCCAAAGAAATTTGTTCAGAGTTAACTGAAAAGGCAGGGAGGGAACAACTTTGGCTTAAATGAAAAATAGGAGGGGGAAGGTCATGATGTCCAGGGAACAAAAGAAAGTTGATGCAATAGGTAGACAGGGGCAGATAAAGCAGAGGCTTGTAGGCTGTGGGAAAAAGTGTGGATTTTGCTCTGAATGTAATAGGACACTGTTGAAGATTTAAGTGAAATTAATAGCATCAAGCATCATTTTCCAACTGTTCCAACCTTTTTAAAGGTTACTCTGGATAGTCTTGGATGATGGTATACAGTGCAAAAATGGAATAAAGGAGACCACGAGACCATCAGAATAAAGGAAAGATGGTGGTGGCATGGGCTAGGATGGTGGCAGTGGACAGAGAGAAGGGGCCAGATTTGGATATATATTAGAAGTAGAAGTCTTAGAAGTTGCTGATGGTTTGTAAGAGACAGAATTCTAAAATGGCCCCTAAGGTTCTACCCCCTGGTATACATGCCCTGTCTAATCTCCTTGCCTTGAATGTGAACAGGACCTGTGAATATGATGGGATAGTCAACTCCCATAATTACATCACGTTGATTGAGATTTCCTTACAGCAAACTGGAATAAAATTTTTCTGCTGGTTTTGAAGAAGTAAGCTGCCATGTTGTAAGAGGGCCATGTGACTGGGACCCGAGAGTGGCCTCTAGATCCTGAGAATGACCTCTATCTAATGGAGGACCTTAGCCCTAAACCACAAGTCTGTGAATTCTACCAACAACCTGATGAGCTTGGAAGAGAACCCTATGCCTTGGATGAGATCATAGCGCAGCTGACACTTTGATCATTGCTGGTAAGATCCTGAGTGGCTAACCAGTGCCTGGACCCCTGATCCATGGAAAATGAAAGAAAATGAATTGCGTTGCTTTAAACTGTTCAGTTGGTGGTAAGCTGTTACATAGCAATAGAAAATTAATACATGATTTATAATGGACACGTCAAAAGAAAGGTATAAAACAAGAGGAAGTTCGAGATTTTTGGCTTGGTGTCTGCCATCCTCTCCAAAAAGGAAAATAGCTGATTCTGGGGCTAAGTCAGAGAAAGAACAAAAAGAGCACAAATATCTTTTCATGCCAGAAAGGAAGGAAGTACTCAACGAATGAGGGGGGATATGTCAAAAGGGACATGGGGCCAGTATAAAGGGGACTCGCACTGGCCAACTCTAAGACCACTTGAACATTGAAATTAATTATAAAGTAATGATTTACAACCCATTAAAAGAAATAGCAATTCATAGGTCCATAAAATGTGAGTAAGTGAAGAGATAATAAATTAGGGAGAAGGGAAAATTCTTCCTTAGAGCAGAATGCTAACGAATACATTTAGAAGGAATTTTAGATATAGAAGACTCAACATTTGATAAACATCATAGTCATGACTGACTCAAGTGGAAGGTATGAAAGGATGCTAAGGCTGCCGGGGGGAGACTTGATGCGGGGCACCAGATCAGTCATGGTTCAAGCAGAGAAGCAGAGCCATCAAGAAATAATATATATGTATATATATGAAATATATATGGCTTATAGACATATGATATATATTTTACATATAATTTTAAATATATATTTATAAATATCATATTGTATATTTACATATTATATCATTTATATTATGTATTTATTACATATAATTTATAATTATGGTAATTATAATGCATGTTTATACTATATCTATCTATCTCATATACTTGCAGGAAGATTTGGCCTTCTACAATTGTGGAAACCAGTTAAACAGGTTATGCAGGCTGCTGTCTCAGGCCCTGCAAACTCCAGCATCACACTGAGACGTTTTATGTCTGGAGTTTTATGTCCAGTAAGAAAGGGAAAAATGGATGTAAAGAAGTTGGAGCGCAAGGGAAGCAAGAATAGCTGGAACAGGAGCACAAGCTGCAGACCATGATGATGGCCTGAAACCTGAGTTAGTTGATAGCGTGTGTGTCCTGCGGAAGTCAGAACCCTTCACCCCTGCCCAAGCGTCAGAGAAACTGAAAAGGGAACCAGGGAGAAGTTGTGGACCTGGCTGCCACACAGCAGTGAGGAAAGCCAATAGGTAAGCGACAAGGTGTGAGAGCACAGAATGGCTGTTGCTTCACTTCTCCTCTCTAAGTGACCCACAGGAACTGTATATGGCCCGGCATAATCACAAACATTCTGGAAAGTGTAGTTCAGCCTAGCCAAGCTGACGCACTACAAAGCCCTTATAGGGGGATATAGGCATAGATGTATCTTTCCACAAAATACTTATCATTTATAAAGGGGAAAGTGATTTTAAGGTGGAAAAACTTGGCAGACATCAACTTATGAAGGTTTACGTCACCTCTCATGGGAAGGATTGTCCTGATGCCCTGAGAACGATATACCTTCATTTCTCTCGTATTCTTTGTACGAACCTGGGGAAGAATGCATAACCCTCATCTGCACTTGGGGAAACTCAGGCTGAGTGCCATTCTATGGAATGAAAGATCCTTACTCTTTAAACACCAAAGACATAAAAGGCAGGGAAAGGTTAAAGAACTGTTCTAGATTTAAAGTGACATCAGAACTAAATGAAAACATGACCCCGGACGTCATCACGGAGCAAAGGGGAAAGAGACTTGACTGAGATAGTTGGAAAAATAAATGGATTTCAGATTTGAAAAGTGATCAATCCATGTAGATTTCCTGTTTGGGATGGTTGTGTGGCCGTTTTGTTGGAGAATGTCCTGATCTTGGAAAACACACACTGCAGTATTGGAGGAGGAAGGGGCACCATAGCGGCAAGTTGCCCATAAGTTGACCAGGAAAACAAAATGGTAATGGGATATATGTTATATGTGTTCACAGAGAGCGAGAGAGATGGAACAAGTGTGATAAAATATAAACAGTTGGGGAAGCTAGCTAAGGAAGATTTGGGAGTTCTTTGTACTGTTTTTGCAAATTTTTTTATTAGTTTAAAATTGCTCCCAGTTATATACATGTATATATGTGTATATATATATATATGTATATGCTCCCAATTATTTATATATATAATGAATTTATATATATATATATATATATATATATATATATATAATGAAAAACACAATAAATACTGACCCTGAGTTTTCCAACTGTTGCTGCGAATTGGGGGCTGAGAAATGGAGAACTAATAGGAATATTTGGTCTCAAGGAAGGGTTTTTAAAAAATTGGTTGATAGAACTTGTTTGTATGTTCCTGACAATATCATAAGCAACTGAGGAGAACACAGAGAAAGTTATTTCAGGAGTAAAATCCTTGAAAAGCACCAAAGGGATGGTGTCCATGTGACAAGTAGATGGGATGATCTTTGTGAGAAGCAGAGATGTTTGTTCTTTGAAACAGAAAGGAAGCAGTGAATTTAAATCCAGATTCTGGGAGGATTTACTAAATATATAATACTTAAAAGCAGAAATATCCCCAGCCATGATGTTTAGTAATTAATCAGAAAAAAGGATAAAGCAAAAATAAATTATGTTACAGGATTTCTTTTCCTTCAGTACCCACCATTCTTGGTCACGCTGCTTCGAAGAATAAAGAGGTAGACCAGACGAATGAAGAGTGGTGGGCAGCAAAGCAAAGTTTATTGAGTGATACTAAAGCAAAGTTTATTGAGAGTACAAAGCTCCCGAAGAGGGAGGAGACCCAAGAGGATTCCCACTGGAGTTTCTAAGTCTAGGGGTTTTTACAGGCTTGTTGGTGGGCTGATTTAATCTGATTAACCCTCCATGTGCCTGTCACCCAATCAAGTTTTTGTTATCTACCTATCACGTGGGAAAGGGTAGAGGGCTCCTTCCAGGGTAGTGTAAAATCCTTTTAAGGGTGGTTTCCTCTTAGGGCAGGGGCCCCCTGTCCCTTGCCTGCCTTTCTCCCAACTATCCTTCATTAAATGATTATTACTATTTTTATTTTTTTTAATTTTTATTATTATTTTTTAAGATTTTATTTATTTATTTGTCAGAGAGAGCACAAGCAGGGGGAGTGGCAGGCAGAGGGAGAAGCAGGCTCCCCGCTGAGCAAGGAGCCTGATATGGGACTCAATCCCAGGACCCTGGGATCATGACCTGAGCTGAAGGCAGACACTTAACCAAGTGAGCCACCCAGGCGCCCGATTGTTATTATTTTTAAAGATTTGTTTATTTTTTTGACAGAGAGCTGAGAGAAAGCACAAGCAGGGGGAGCTGGAGAGGGAGAAGCAGGCTCCCTGCTGAGCAAGGAGCTGGATGTAGGGCTCCATCCCAGGACCCTGGGATAATGACTTGAGCCGAAGGCAGATGCTTAACCAACTGAGCCACCCAGGCACCCCTAAATTATATTATTTTTTAAAATGAAAAGAAGCCTATGCCAGTTCTGGGGAAATTTGTGTGATCCCACCCAGTCAAGTTACCCAAAGAGTTGATGATTTAGGCTTTGGCTCCACTCTGGACCTCTCAGCAAAGGGGAAAACTAATTTCCATTTGAAGCAGAAAAATGCTTTGGTTAGAGAATGTGTGTGACTGTCTAGTGGAAAAGATAATTGAGGAGTTACACTTCAGTGTCTTTTGTACAAAATTCTTCAGGCTTTATTGAGATCTGTCATTGAATCATAATCTTTTTCACAAATACCATAAAATTTTAGCATTTTAAAACTCTGTACATTGAAATTAGTTGCTATTTTCACTTACTCATCAAAGCATAGTTGTTGTTTTTTATATAAATCTACCAAATTATCCTTCTGGAGTATTGATGAATTTACCAATGTTCCTTCCCCGCTGTGTACATTTTTCTCTGTTTATGTTTCAGCTTAAATACATATAATTATTCTCTGTTTTATAAATAGGCCGTTTCTAGACTCTTTGCTAACAAAGGAAATTGTATCTTTTAGAAATGTGTACATAATGTTACCTCCACTGGCCTTGTGAATTGCATATTGGTGGTACCAGAGGGCTCTGGTTTAAATCTCAGCTCTACCACTTACTACTTTCTTGACCTTGGAGAATATATTTATCTTCTCTAGCTTGAATGTCCTAAAATGTAAAATACAGGAGGAGTTATCCCGTGCTCCATTTGAGTGTACTGCTTTTTATAATTCATCCTTTCCCTGGGGTTACACTAAGTATTTTAATTCTTCTCCTGAGATTTTACTATGTAATTAGTTTAAATCATGTGTATTAAGGTCATTGAGACTTAATACTAAGACAGAAACAAACAAAACTCTTTAGGAAAGCAGAGACTCTTTAGAATTATCCATCCAACCCACATTTACCTCTAGGGGTTTTCTAGTTGTTTTTATGTTATTTAGTAAATAGTTAAGCACTAATTTTAGGACCTAATCCTGCATAAAGTGGTCCTGCCCTGCAGAGCCTACATCACTGTGATGTTGTGCAGATTAAATGAGGGTGGGAACATGTAGCACCCTCCTGAGGCTTCTGGCACATAGAGTGCTGTTGGTAAATGTTAAAGTTATCATTATTATTGGTGGTGGTTATTCCTGATCTTCCCTTTTACTAAATATCATGCTGCTCTCCAGAATCCATACAAATAATATGCTTCCCTTGGACAACCAAGTTTGGAAACAGATTTTATAACAAAAGGTGTAAAATACCTTGAATAACCTTCACAAGGACACAAGGACTCCCAAGCTAGGAAATGTCACTAGCAACAGCAAAACCCAAGTCTTCTGATTTCTTATCTAGTCCTCCCTAGTAGTCCTTTTAGCAGAGATACTCTGTTGTGTTCCGACACTGCTTCCAATCTAGTCTTTAAGACAGCTTCTCATTACCCTAGTTCAATTGGGGGATAAGCCTATCACACTGCTTAGATCACCACACAGAATATCACCCAAGTGAGAATTCATTTGTTTCTTACTCTTCCACCCAATTCCATTCTCTCACTAACAAAGATAGATGTACATTTCCTGTCCTTACCATTTCTTTCTCCAAAGAATTTAGAAATCTTAATTTTTGTTGTCCCTGTCCAGTGTTAAACACAGTTTCATTTTTACTTTGCTAAGATTTTCTAACTTAATGGTTAAGTACTTTTGCTTTTAATTTTAAGCCCATTGATTTGATTAGCTTGAGCTTCTGTGCATTCCTAGAGGAGTCCCAGAAACTTTGTATTTTATGAAAGCCTATGTTTTCACCAGGTTAGAGAAATCTCTCACTATATCCAATATGGACAAAGGCATTTGTCTATATTAGAGATTAGCATGTAGACTTATGTTATTATGACTTCTATATTAGTCATGAGAGGACCTCCAGGACATTTAGCCACACAGAAATGACTGCCTCCTTAGAAAAGCAGTCTAAACACAAATGATTGTCAAAGTCTAGGAGTTTAAACCCTATTAGGGACCACACTAATGATGGGCAGTTTAAGTACAATGAGACCTGACACTGTTTTCCATGTAAAACCATTTGCCCAGCTTCTTAAAACTTAAAATTAAGAATCCTTAAAATGACCCAGGAGGTACAGGATTACAACACAAACAAATAGAAAGCAGATTTGTAAAATCATTCTCGATAAGATCCTATCATAGTGTGTTAAATTACTAGGTGAACAGAGTGGGAGGGCTTCAAAACTATTCTATTACCCACTCACTACTGTTCTACTTTTGCTGGCTCTTCATCACCTCCTGCCATGTGACACTAATTAACAATTTGGGATTACTGCCTCTTTAGGTTTTCCTCAAGTACCTGAGCTACAATTGGTCATTTTGAAGTTGGAGGAGATTTGAAGAGTTCTAGTGGAAACTTTCTGACTGGGAGCGATGCCTTTAATCTTTGGGGATTGAGAGAAGGAGGGACAAAGTACATCTTGTGTCGAGAGTGACCATTGGACCGTGGATGATTTATGATTTCAAGGCGAAAGGTGTCAAGAACTGATTGTTTTCCCCCCAGCCTATCTTGGGATCTTCATGTTTGAATTAAACACACACAAGAAATAGGATATTGTGTAAACCCCAATTATAGGATGGTTTATGTGAAACGAGAAGACCTCAGGTCTGTATTCAGCTGTCTTTTCAGACCCCACTAGTGTGGGGCAGCAAAAAATTTTCTTTTCCCTTCTAGGTTCCTGGGCTGGTGCAATAATTAAATTGCTGTAAGATAGACTAATAGGAGAGAAATAAATTTAATTTTGTATGTATAGAAGCCTCATAAAAATAGACTCAAAGAAGTAACCAAAGCTGGATGCTTTTATACCATTTAGACAAAGAAAAAATAAATTTATAAAGAATTGACAAGACCAAGAGGTTTAGTTTAGGGTAATAAATTGGTGAAGAAGTAACAGTGCTTGTTTATACAGCCTTCTGGGCACTAAATTCCCTATCTCTGGTGATAAGGATGACTTCTACCCTCCTGGGACATGGAGGGTACCCTCACATGGGAGAGTTAGCTCCTGCTTTCAGGGAGGGAGAAGGCACGTCAGTGTCCTTTTTGCATTGGCTATTTCTCAGGTACCTTTAATTCAAAATAATCAACCGGTCAAAGTGGCATATTTTGGGGTGGCATATTCTCTCCCCTTCACTAGCACAACTTTTTTGTTTGGAATTTCTATAAATGACCAGCAATCATTAAGGCCAAATGAATCCCCAACTTACATATATGCTGAAACTGAGTAGTTGCTTTCTAGATGATTCTGGTTGCAAAAGTCTGGAAGAATTTGCTGAAGCAGAACCTTTCTCACATTTTTGGTGCCCGTACTTCACTGATTGCCTGCATCATATTTAATCTGCCTTCTTTTAACCTGTTGGTCAATTTAAAAACTTGGTATTTCTTCATCAATTTATATGTATTTATTTATCAGATCATCTGAATTTATTGTGCTTATGCTATATACTAGGGGCTATGGAAACACTGAAGATATAGCAATGAACAATAACCTATCCCTGCAGTTAACAAACTAACAGTTTAGTATAGATGACAGACAAGTAACTGGCAATTATATCTCAGTGTTGTATGAGTCATGGCAAACGAAGTGTTGGAAGGCCGGGTAGCACAAAAGAAGGAACAGTAATTCATCTCTGGCTTGCGAAGTCAAGAAGGTTTCTCAGAGATGTGGTCTAAACCAACATCTAAAATCTTAGTCGGTATTTTAAGGAGAATTGAGGTAAAAGGCCAAGTGTCTACAAAATCCACAAGATTATTTCATACTCGTTTCTTCCTCGCATTCATGTTTATTGGTTAAATTGAATTACCATTTAATTCATTTATTTTGGGAGATTGTTAAACAGAGCTGATCTGCTTACCATTTAATAAGAGATTTTTGAAATTGAAAATGAGTCAAGAGAAGAAAAATGGGTATCAGTTTAGATGCCAGATATTAGAGCTTAATCCTGGGCCATTAGCTTCAGATCTGTGATTTTTAGATTCCATTTCTTACAGCAGCTCAGGCTCAAGAGTGGCTTGAAATTATCAAACTGGCTTCAAGAAGACATTCAGGAGGTTCATCAGCATGAAGCATCTTGCCATGATTACCTATACCTGTCTCTTCCATTCTGTTCCTTAATGACAGGGTGGAAAGCCCTGACTCCTTCCACTGGGAGCTATTTCCCTGGACAAATTACTTAAACTCTGTAGGCATCATTGCCTGTATTCATACTATGGAAAAACACCTACTTACTGGGTTGTTGTAAGGAACACTTATATTAATTCTCAAAAACAGAGCAATGCACATAGTAAGTGCTGAATTTATGTAATTATTTTTATGTGATTACAATTTATTTATTATTATCATTATGAGTACTAGTAGTATTATATAGAAAGTGATCTCAATTCATACTTCAGCAGTCTACAGAAAAGTTCTCTCAAATTTTTTTGATTGTATACACCAGCTATTAAAAAAAAAAAAATTAATTTCAGGGTGCCTGGGTGGCTCAGTCAGTTAAATGGCCAACTCTAGGTTTTGTCTCAAGTCATGATCTCATGCGTCCAGGGATTGGGCCCTGCCTAGGGCTCTGTGCTCAGCAGAGAGTCTGCTTAAAGATTTTTCTCTCTCTGCTCCTTCCTCAACTCACATGCGCCCTCTCACTCTCTCTAAAATAAATAAATAAATCTTTAAAAAAAATTAAAATTTAACATACATATTAAACTCATATACATATTACATCTATTTTTATACTAATATATTTTTAAATTTAAAAATATGTATTACATTAAAATTGGGGCACCTGGGTGACTCAGTCGGTTAAGCATCAAATTCTTGATTTTGGCTCAGGTCATGATCTTGGGTCCTGGGATTGAGCTGTGCTTCAGGCTCTGTGCTCAGCGGGGAGTCTGCTTGGATTCTCTCTCTCTCCCTCACCCCCAAATAAATAAATACATCTTTAAAATATATATATATATGTATATACATATATATATATACTCACACACACTAAAATTATATTGAAATTACATTGAAATGTATCAGATTTAAAAATAAAAAATGAAAATTCTAATTTCTTTTCCTACACATTTTCTTCCTTAGTGACACCCATTAGAGGGGGCTTAATTCATTCATAGTCTCTTGTTTCAGAGCATCCATTCTGAACAACCATTGCGAGTTATTTAAAAATTCTATATTGCACAATTAATAGGCTATAAATATTTTGAAATGTGTGTGATACAGTGAAAAATGATCTCTTTCAGAGGGCTGTTAGTATTTAAGTCTCATGGGTGGTTAAGCCAATGTATAGGGTAGATTTCCTTGGACTACATTGTATTTTGATTCTTTTAATCAAATAAGTGGGAATTTTAGGAAACCAGATAGCAGAGGACACCAGAGACTGGCCATGAGGTTCATAGGCTCTCTCTTTGCTGTGTGAATGTCCGAATGATATCTGTATGTTGCTAACACTGCTGTCATTTCTCTGTGTGGTGATGGTAAACTTCAATCTACCTGAAGCATGCTGGGCTCCAGAACTGGTAGGAGTCTTTGGTATTTGGATTCCTAATGATGACACAGTGGTTGTCTCTGCTCTAGGTTTCTCCAGGTTCCTATGGGCTACTGTTGTTGTAAGGCTTTTTATTTCAACTCTCTGGCAAGACTGTAGCCTAGGTATATACTACCTAGGTAGGTAGTAAGAACTCAGGAGACTTAAAAAACAAACAAACAAACAAAAAACAACAACAACTCAGGAGACTTTTGCTCATGTAAAAAAGCAATATAATCTTCCTTTATGTTATTTGGAAATGAAAGGGCACATGTGGAAGATGTTCATGTGTAACTTATTCTTCTTGGAACAACTGTGAACATATCTTAAAGGAAAAGCACAGTGACCTTGATTGTCATACTTTGCTTACCAAAATATTGCAATATATTTCTGTTCTCTATTCTCCTAAGAAGGAAGAAAAGATTGCTAGAGGGAGGGTAGCTAGATGCTCAAGTTCCATCTGAAGTTTCCTCAGGATACCTGAAACACACCACAGAGTGAGAGACTAGACTTTCTTACCTTCTGTGGTAGGTGATGTGTACTTCTCTCCATCAGAGCCAGATGTGACTTCTCATGATTTCAGTCATCTCAGGGCTTAAAAAAAAAAAGTGATCAGCACAAGAGAGAATAAGAATTACACATCAGTCACTAATTCATAGCAAACATCAACCCCTTCTGGTTAGGAATAGCAAAGATGCCCTGCTCTGCTTGTAGAGTCAGTTGTTTAGTTAGGCAACATGGCAGCTCTCCAGGGAAATCTCCCTTATCCATTATTATCCATACTTCTGAGTTTGCCCTCTGAGGGGATCATCTCTAATGTTCAAATTCAGGCTGACTCGGGCGCCTGGGTGGCTCAGTTGGTTAAGCGACTGCCTTCGGCTCAGGTCATGATCCTGGAGTCCCAGGATCGAGTCCCACATCAGGCTCCCTGCTCAGCAGGGAGTCTGCTTCTCCCTCTGACCCTCCTCCCTCTCATGCTCTCTGTCTCTCATTCTCTCTCTCGCAAATAAATAAAATCTTAAAAAAAAAAAAAAATTAAATTCAGGCTGACTCCCTTTCCAGGGGACACAGCATGTATACCCCCTTGTCTCTCCTTGTGAGTCTGAAGGTGCAAGATGAGGGGTGTGCTTCTGATAAATGAGTATAATCAGATGGTAGCTACTTTATCATCTCACTTCCAAATCTACTCATTTATATGCATCTGTACCCATATTTTCTACCTGTCTTCTGTGAGTATGGATAAACACCCTTATCTGTGCCTGAGGCATTCTCTCTAGGTTTGTTCTGCATCTCATCCCCTCTTGTCATATCAGGTGTAGGAACCACTTTTGTTTTGTCCTCTCTACTCTACATCATCATTTTCTCTCTTACCCATGATTTATTCCCTAAAGGACACATATATGCTCTCATATCGCCTCTTTAGTGAGTATATTATTTCTCACCTCCTTCCCAACTAAACTTCCTGAAATTGTTCTGTGCAGTTGTTGTCTCTATTTTCTTCCATCCTTTCTTCAATCCATTTCAGGATGACTTCAGTTCTAGACTCCTCCAAGAACACACTTGTGAGTGTCATCAGTGACCTGCAGATGGCCAGGCCAATAGTCCCTTTTCTCACTGGTCTTATCATCTCTCACTTGCTTCCACAGCAGCTTTGGACACTGTTCATCATATACTCTTTTTCTTAAAAAACTTTCTTCTTGGGTTTCTTTGCATTCCCTGGTTTTCTAAATGAAAGAGTGCTCTAAGGCTCCTTCTTAAGTCATTTCTCATGTCCATTTACCCACTCTCTCCTTAGTTGACCTCATTGAGTCTCATTGCTTTACATACAAACTATTTGGAAATAATTCATAAATATGTATGTCCAGATAGGCATATTCCACTGTCTGCTTACTATCATCACTTAGATATCTTTTAGGCATCTCAGATTTAGTATGAACATCATGCTACTAGTGATTCTCTCAACATTTTCATCTAAACTGTCTTCTCTTGAGCTTTCCTATCTCAGTAAAGAGCACCACCCATATCCAGCTTATACAACTTATCAATATTCTGTTGCTCACACCTGGCATCCAATTAATTTTCAAGTTCTATAAATTCTACCTTTAAAACATATCCCAAATATGTCTAATCATCATGATCTTTTACTTGAACAACAATAGCTTCCCAAGTGGTCTCTCTCAGGCAATACCTCTCCTTCCCACCTCTACCATCCATTTTCCACACATTAGTTGAAATAAACTCCTAAAGATGTCCATCAGACCATCTTCCTATGTATCTGCACCATGTTCCAAACCCTCCAAAGACTTTGCATTATACTTAGAATCAAAGCCAAACTCTTCACCCTGTTTAAAATGTCTTACATTATGGTCTGACTCCTGCCCACTATACTGATCTCATCTCTTTTTACTGTCTTTTTACCATTTGCCTGTCCCTTTGTTTTTTACTCCCACCTTAGGGCCATTACACTTACCATTCTTTCTCAACTTGAAAGTCATCTCCTCAGAGAGGTCTTCCTTGACATTTGGTCTAAGGATCACTTCTCTGTCACTTCAGGCTTTTTTATCTACATCACTCTTATCTCTATCTGCATTTTTTCTTGTTTATTTTTTGGTCTTACTCCAATTCTAGAATGCAAGTTGTGTGAGAGCAGGGATTTTCATGTCTATATTATTGTATCTATAGATCCTGGAAAAATTTTGGAACATGCTCAATAAAATATTCTTTGCTCATGACACTTTTGGTCTTCAAAGCCAACAACAGCAGGTTGAGTCCTTCTCATGTTGCCATTTTTCTGGTTCTTTTCTATCATCATATCTCTCTCTCTGGTGAACAATACCCAGGCAGGATCCTCTGCTTTTCGTGTAGTTAGATTGGGCCCCCCTGCATAATCCAGGATACTATCCCCATCTCAGGGTCCATAACCTTAATCACATCTGCAAAGTGCTATTCACCATGTAAGGTAATATATTCACAGGTTCCAGATGATAAGGGTGCGAATATCTTTGCAGGCAATTATTTATCCTACTATACCTCTTAAGACTCATAGTTTCCATGCCCTCAGCTTCTGGACTTCTTCCAGAAACTCAAGTACATGTTCATAAGGATCCTATTACTGTACAAATCTAGATGGTTTTAGAGCCTGAGGAGATGTACCTGTAGGTATCCTGCCTCAATGCCTGTAAATTAGTGTGTTGGGAAAGGTGGGTGGGCTGACACAGAACAATCATAATGATTAAAATGATCATTTGAAATGTTATTCTGCTTTTATCATTTTAAAAATATAATATTTAGAAAAATCAGCTGCTACCTTTATATGAGGTGGCTTTTTATATCTAATTCTCAAAGCAACCTGGTAATTATGAAGATGAGCACTGCACAATGAGATTTAATTTCACCAGGATAATAACAAGAGAAAAAAATATTCTTTTTTTTTATTTTCAAGGAAGATTGGAAATTACTCCTTCCCATCCTCCTTTGCGGTTTCTAGGCTGTGCTCCTATAATGGATTTTTATCTATTTTATAAGTAATTTCCTTAATATTTCAATGGTCACAGATAGTGAGGATTGCATGTCTCTTCAGGAAACATATATTTTATCAGCGCTGTCACAATCTAGAGTCTCAGAGCTTGTAGACTGATGTTTTTGCCCATTCTTGCTATCAGACACATAGCATAGAAATAAATGTGTTTGTCTATTTGAGACTTTAATGAAATTGAAAACGTAGTAACATTTTTCAATGTCAATAAACTCATTTTCTTGTTTAGATGTTAATGTTGGTTTTTTCCTGAGGATTCCATTCTCTAATTGTGAGTCATGACATTTTTTTCTAGGTCCAAATTCTTGATTCCTGAAAATGACTTGAATTATGCTGGGTGGTCTTCAGCCCCAGAGAGGACTAGCTATTTTTATTTGCCTAAAACCTATGATATGAGGTAAAGAGATCAGAGAGGAAGAGTAAGTGTAGTGCTTGAGCTTTACTAAAAAGCGTTTACCATGATTTTGAGGTCATAGGCACCCAGCACTGTGTTAGAAGCCGAGCAGACACTATCTGTGTCTAAACTTGTTCTCTGGTGCTATCTTTATTTCCATTTTACTGATGAGGAAGTGAACTCAAAGAAGCAATACCTTGCCTAAGTTTTTACAGTAAGTATGTTAGGCATCTGACTCTAAAGCCTTACCAGCTTCTACTTCCACTTGATCTTCACAACTACTGCCCATACTCATCCTTCTACTGCACCCTGGGGTCAAGTACAAGGAAGGTATAGATGTCCTATCTTTCACTCTCTTCCATCTCTGTTCATTTCTATCAATTTTAATTCTACAGTCTGGCAATTCCACAACACTTTCACTAGGCTAAGACTAGTTTCTGCTCCCAACTCCAGGGTGTCAAGGGTTTCTTTTTTAAAAAAGTCATGATATCAGATCTTGGTCAATTCACACTCTTTTGGGCTCCTTTGCCACTCATTTTTATTATTATTATTATTATTATTATTATTATTATTAATTTCCTTTCTCCCTTTGTTCCTCCTTTGCATATTCCTGTTGTAAACATCTGTTTTATTAGTAGACTGCCTAATATCTTTTGAATACCCTCCCTATTTGAAGGACATTCCCTCCATTATGAGTCCTGGCTACCAGAGGTGGAACCTGAGCCCTTTCCCTCATTCTCCTGGGCTGTCTGAGTCCAGGCAAGGGATCTGGGCCACATCAGACACACCCATGAAAAACTTTTTTAAATTTGGAAAGCAAGATAAAAGTTTACTTTTCTCTTATGGAAGAGTAAAAATCTACTATCCTGGCCTGGTATGATGGCTCTGGTTTAAGAAGTTCGTAGGGACACAGGCTTCTTTTAGATAAAGACTTAACCAACCTTAGGAGTGACTCAACTTCACTGTGTCAGAAACTGCCCCACAATACTTCTGACTATCCCCCATTGGCCAAAACTTAGTCACATGGTCATATTCAGCTTCAAGAGAGGATGGGAAATGTAGTTTTTACCCAGAGCAGCTGGTCATGTGACTCACTAAATGTTCTGTTACAAAGGAAAGGGAGAATATATATTGGGTTACAAACACCAGTCTGTCCTACAGAAGGGAGCAATATAAGGATACAGAAATTCACTGAATCCATCTTTTGGCACTTGGTGATTCCCAGTGGTTCCAAGTATTTGGTTCTTCAGAGGCATCTAAGGATGATGAGCTTGGCAGGTACAAGCTGTGCTTATTTCGATGAACTGAGATGTAGGCACCACATGTTGACAGCAGTGGCTTTTTATGAGAGATCATACTGCACTGAGCATTGCCCATGGCTGTGGCTCACTGGGTCTCCTGGTGCTCTTGTAAGCTAGCTAATACCCCTTAATTAATTCTACTTTTATCAAAACTAACTAGAGTGAAGTCTATAGTTTGCAAATAAGAACCATCTCCTTAGCAGTTTCTGTAGAAGGATTATTGTAATCTTTTCTATTTTTCTCAAACTCAGCTAGCCAATAACCTCTTCCTCTACCTTTTGGAGTAAAAGTCAATAAACAGCAGCTCAAGTTATCCTTTCCATCATCTTAAAATTTCTTACTTTCATCAGCCTGCCCTTCCCTGTTCTTCTGTCTTGAGGATGATGGGTCCCTGCTCCTTATCAGGGAGAGGTTCTCTAGCTTTGAGGTTGAACTCAAGCCCTCTATTTCCTTTGAAACGTGTTCTAGAAGTACCATCCTCCCTCAACCACAAACATACCTTAAATCTTAAATCTCTTCCTCTCCTCTGGCTCTTTCCATTCAGCACACAAACAAGCTGGGGTTCCTTCTAACATTGCTACCTCTCAACACAGCTACTTCTCTAAGCTGCCATTCCATTTCTTTTACTTTGTCTTCCAGTTCTTTACTCACTCACTCAGTCCCAAGCCTCTTATAATCTGGCCTCTACACCCACAAATTTGCTAAAACTACTTTCTCAAAAGTCATTCACAAACCTCTAATATCCAAGTATGAATATTCTTTCTTACTCAGTATCTTCATGTTCTTTGCCACACTGGCACTGATGAGCAGCATCCCTTTCTTAAAATTAAGTCTTCTCCTTGATTGGTGAATAAGAATTGCTCTGATTCATTTAATTTTCCCTTAACAGCTATTTGTTCACCTCCTATAATTTTTTTTTTTAACATCACCTCTAAATCCTCATCACCAACTCTGTAAACCTCCATCGCATTCTGTGCTCCCAATGGCGTCACCCTTCACTGATTGCCCAAGTCGTGTTTCCCTGTCTAATCCAGGCATGCTATTCTGCCGATTCTACCCCATGAATGTTTCTCAGTTCTCCTTAAAACCCCTCATTGGTTTCTCCTTGTTCTCAAATTAAATTCCAAACCCCATAACATAACTTATGATCTGGCTCTATTTACCATTCCCACTGTCTCTTAAGAGAAATCACCCCCTTACCTGGACTCATCATCTTTTCTCTTGTCCTTGAGAATTTTATTTTTATTTTTTTATTTTTTATTTTTTTTTAAGATTTTATTTATTTATTTGAGAGAGAGAGACACAGCGAGAGAGGGAACACAAGCAGGGTGAGTGGGAGAGGGAGAGAAGCAGGCCTCCCGCGGAGCAGGGAGCCCGATGTGGGGCTCGATCCCAGGACCCTGGGATCACGACCTGAACCAAAGGCAGACGCTTAACGACTGAGCCACCCAGGCGCCCCTGTCCTTGAGAATTTTAAACATTCCATTCCCTCTACCTGGGATGATATTTTTCTTACTCTTGACTTGAGTAATTCTTGTTCCTCCTTTAGGTTTTCAGCTTAGGTGTTACTTTCTCTGTGACATCTTTCTGGTCCTCTCCCTACTTTGTCCCATATACTTCCATATTATAATACTTAACACCATATATTAGAATTGCCTCTTTGCTTCTTTATATTTCTAACCAGATAATAACCTCTCTGAGGGAAGTAACTGTGTTATTTTCATTTACTATCATGTTCACAGTGCTCAACAAATATTTGTTAAATTTATGAATACATTGCCTCTTTCTATCTCATAAATAGAGGAGTTACCAGAGTCCTATCCTTGGTTTCATGCATAAGTGAATCTTGGAAACTAATATCATCTGAGCTTTATCTTTCTTTACACTTAGTGTGCTGCCAGGAGCCTCACACATACTTTCTACATGCTTAGCCTCCTTAAGCTATTTACCTCTACAGACTTATCTCTTTCCTTGCACTCCATCCAGTCTCTGTTATGCTACATGTCTTGTCATGCAGTAAATAACCATATCTTCTAATTTTTGAGTTTTTGAGCATGTTATCACCTCTGCCTACAATAATGTGAATAATCCCTACTCATACTTCACCTCTGATAAAACTTCCTTGAGTTGTCAAGACTAGTTTCAGTCCCCCTTCTAAGTCATCCTATAGTAAGTATGTGCTTGCCCATATCAGAAACAGATTGCACTGTATTTTAATTACCTTGTCAAGTTTCCTCATGTGTATTTTCTTCACTGTCTCTCTCCAGTATGTAGCACAGTGACTGGCACATTATAAATTATATATATATATACATATATATAAATGTTATATCTATATATATATAATTGCTATGTATATTTATATATATATAAATGTTATATCTATATTTGAATAATTTACTAAATTAATTTTTATACTTGAGGATTTTAATGTCAGTATTCATAAATAAACTCAGAAACTGTCTCACTCAGCTTTTGCCACAATAATACTGCATAATAAACCATACCAAAACTAAGTGGCTTAAAATATCAAGATCTTATCTTTCCTTCATGAGTTTGTAGGTCACTTTCAGCTCAGTTTGATTAGGTTGGACTCCAGGCTCTGGGCTCTAGGATCCAGATAGTGTTCTTATGTGCTACACATAATTTTCACACTCTTGGGACTGGTAACAACCTGGCCATTTTCTTCTCATAATGAATGTCAGGAGTCCCAAAGCCAAGCCAAACCCTACAAGCATATTTAAAGCCTCTGCCTGTGTCACATCTACTAACTTTCCAAGCCCAATATCAACAAGGCAAGGAAATTCACTCTTCCTGCAGTGGGAGTGGCAGGGGAATTAATATTTGCTGAACAGTAATCTAAACCATCACAAATCCTGCTAAAGAACACTGGCAAGAATAGATATTGAGCTTTCTCTGTTATAAAAATCAGTAAAAAACAAGATTAAATATCCCCAATATAATAATGCTCTTGGCATTGTTTTTGCTTCTCAATTTCCAGTTTGTTCACTGGGGATTCCTTGGCATGCTAGTAAAGTGATGAAAACAAAGATTCTCTCAGACACACAAAATCTTAAAAAACAAACATGTTGCCTGGGTCTTCAAATAAATTTATTATGATCTGGAGTAACATCATATATCTCAAAAATTCTTTGCAGACATGTATTTGATCTGCCTAGTCAGAATATAAAAATGAGATCAAAATCAGTACAAGTTAGGATTAGGAAATATCAAACTTGAACATGAAGCCAAAAATCTAAATCTAAATCTATCTCTCCTCACATGTTCTCCTTCGTACATTTTGTCACCTTCATGTAGCTGAATTTGTTTTTGCCCCTCTTCTGTGATGAGGGTGAGTGGTATAGTGGGGATGGTTTTTAACAGCTTGAGAAATATGTAGATATTATCATTGCACATGTCATTCCAGTAACTTTTGATACAAAAAGTATCTGAATATTACAATTAGAATCCACTCTACTTGTTGATAATCCTGAGCTATCCACTAACACAAATAAAATTACCCTACCTTTTTGCCAAATACTTATCAGGGTATAGAGATGAAGAAAATATTATAAAAACTATATTTAGAAAAGGTGTTGACTTTTAATCGTGCTGTTATACAAGGAAAATGTCCACATAACATACTTGCTCATTTTTAGAATAGGAATCTGTACTAAGAAAAACTTTTCTGAACATCAACTAGTCAGTTGCATACCATGAAAAGCTATTCTAGGCCAAGGTAAATCTATCACATCAGAAGGTCAGTTCTGCCAAAGCAGCATTGGAATTAGAAAGAGCTTAATTACTTAAGTGATTAGAGACAGACAAATTAAAATACAATGGGATACCAAGCGTTAGCAAAGATATAGAGCAACTGGAGTTTCCATAAATGGCTGGTATGAAGATAAATTTGGTACAACTACCTTTGAAAAAAAAAATTGATAGTACCAGCTAAAGTTAAACATACACACACCCTGTGACTCAGCTATTAATACTCCAGATTATAGACTCAACAAAAATAAGTACTTACAATTACTCAAAACCATGTGCAGAAACCTTTATAGCAACATAATTCATACTATCCCCACACTGACAGCAATTTATATATCAATCTAGAGAAGAACAGGTTAATCATGGTATAGTCATAAAATGGAATGCTATGACAACACAACAAAAAATAAGCTAATGTTACATGCAATAACACTGACATATATCAGAAATATAATGTAAATTGAAAAACCAAAACACGGAAGAATACGTACTGCATGATTTTATGGATGTAACATTTGAAAGCAGATCAGTGATGGGTATTAAGGAGGGCACATATTGCATGGAGCACTGGGTGTTATATGCAAACAATGAATCATGGAACACTACAGCAAAAACTAATGATGTACTGTATGATGACTAACATAACATAATAACATAAACATAACATAACATAACATAATAAAAAAAGGAAGAAAATAAAAAAATGAAAACAGATCAAACTAATCTGGTAGGCAGTCATTGAAGGGAGCAATAAGAGAGCTTCTGAGGCACTGGTTATCTATTTCATCACCTGGGTAGTGGTAACACAGTGCATTCACTTTGTGCTAGCGCATCACTCTGTTTTATGATGTATGCATTTTTCTAGGTGATTATTTTGCTTGAACAGAAATCTTCTAATTAGGAAAAAGAGCAAATAAACCAAAACAATCCCCAAATATGCACTGTGCTAGGTGCTTTCATAGTTTATATAGCTTTTCATTCTCACGTCTAATCTGTGAAGCAAAAATCCTTACTTCCAGGTGTAGAAGATGAATGTGAGGCTCAGAACTGTGGTGACAATACCAAGTTTAGGCAATACCTTGTCACTCTCAAAAAAATTCCTCAATACAGGTGTCTGGGTCCTCTCACTCAATTTTCCCTTTTGAATCTGTTTTCAGAAAAGAGTCCTAGAACATGTGGGAAGAGTGGTGGGCCGGATTTGACCTATGGGCCATATTTGCTACCTCTGCTATAAATGTATATGCTATGATTGGGACCTGATTTTGACCTCCAGCTCTGTCATTTACTATATACCCCTGATATTCTTGTTTTAAATTAAGATACATACTGAGTTCAAGGGACCAGAGAAAGGATTGAATGATATAATGCATATAAAGCTTCTGACATGGAGCTTGCTTAATATATTTTCATTTTGCAATTCCCTTATAGAAGGGAAACCATTAAGTAAAGTAGCAATATTAGTAAAAAATCCCACTTGTGATAATATGTGTGAGATGTCAAAGAGCCATTCAATGGATGCTCAACAAGCAACAGGCTAAGGGTTTGCTGGTGGATTGTTTGTTCAATGGATTTGGAATGTGTAATAGAGAGAGAGGGGTCAGAGATGACTCCAAGTTGGAGGTGGACCAGATTATATCTAAGATCTCTCTCTCTCTCCTCTCTCTCTCTCTCTTTCTTGAGTAGGGAGAGGGGAAGAGAGAGAGGGAGAGAGAGAATCTCAAGCAGTCTTCATGCTCAATGTGGAGCCTGATTCAGGGCTTGATCTCACAACCCTGAGATCATGACCTGAACCAAAATCAAGAGTTGGACACTTAACCGACTGAGCCACCCAGGCACCCCTGAGGATAGGTTTTCTATGCATCTCTGTAGATACTCTGAAACCAGATCCTCCTTTGCCAGCTTTCCTATGACTGAAATATTGTGCCCCCCAAAAAGCTGAGCCATGTCCAGGAGTAGCCATTAACACTGGGTCACCTGCTACATCTATGCCCCCCAAAAAGTGTTCCCAGACACTCATACATCATTATTCCACCTGGGCCAGAAGAAGGGATGAGCTTTAACATTCTTTCTGTATGTATCTTTCTGTCCTTGTCCATACTAAGTGGCCTTCTTTTATTTCTAACATTCTCAGTATTAAATATTTTCTATTCAGATCAAATATGTAAAATTGCTGAGGAGAATTAGAATTTACTATAAATTATTCAAGTGAACCCACAGAAACTCTGCATGTTCTTATTTGTTCTGCTCTTTAATAGACCAGTTAGCAAAAGCAATAGGTAACATACGTTTTGACATATTAGAAACTACCAGAGAGTACTTTTCATATACATATTTCTAGGCCTCACACCAGCGCTACTAAATCAGAAATGATGGCCTTTGGGAATTGTGTTTTTGTTTGTTTTGCTTTAATCTCCCCAGAAGATCTTCATGCAGTTGACCTGGATCAAATTTTCCAGAATGGTGCTTCAGGTCTTCCCACAATTATTGTGAACATAATATCTAGAAATGATTCCACAGCATTTGTCACTAAAGAATTAAATGAAGGCTCTAAGAAATTGTAGCCCAGATGTGATTTGGGGCAGATTTGTCATTCACTGTGAACCTGTGATCTGACCATCTGAGATAATGAGCTCTGTTCAGTCCCCTCTCTCTCTATGGGACTTCTCTATGGCACTCTGAAATGATCACCTGTAGCTTTATGTCTTTAACTCTTGATTACCAAGTTTGTGGCCTATTTGGAGAATGTGATGTTGTTTGTTTATTTTCATCATCAGTAAATTGCTGATCCCTGCCAAAGTTCACTGAAACAGCCAACCATACAGTTTTCAAAATAATCCACATCAATAACATGAATTTAAAAGCCCTCTCATACCTTTCTTGGCAGGTACAAATTGCTGACTCACACACCTTTCCCTGTCGAGTATGTTTAACTTCATATCGCAGCTTAATAGTTTCATTCCAAAACAAAGACTGGAATTGGAAAGTGCAGGGAGAAAGTACAGGAGGTGAAATGAAAGTTTCAATCTATGTTACCATATATAGGAATCTTAAATTACCTCTAAATAATACACAAGCTATGACATAAGGCTGAAATGAATCTGTGACAGAATGTCTTATCCAGACTCAACTTCCCATTTTTTCTCTTAGAAAGGATAAGAACAAACTCACTTTGTGGAGTGTTTTCCAATTAAGGCATATCTATTTCATAGGCATAACTTAAGTTTTTGACTCAGGGAAGAGAGCCGGTTCACTGATCATTTAAGCCAAAATACTGGCTCTTTATTATTGAAGCATGATGTTATTTTATCAGTTGCCTTTCCCAGAACAAAGTTCAGTATATTTATAGCCTCGGTTTGTCAAGCATCCAAAATTATCAAGTTCAAGAAAAGTAGTAGTCAATTTCTGGCAGCTATACAGTGAAAGTTCCCCACCCCCACCACTTCTACTCTGGGACAAGATTATAAAGTCAGCAAGTAAAGTCAAGGGAAAATTACATGCATTATGGTTTTCTAAAAATGATGTTTATAAGTTTACGACTGGCTGATGTTCTTGCTGTAGGGATGGAGTAAGTATGAGTTCTGTGTCCAGTAAGTGCTACGTGAATCAGTGATTTACATCCAAGGGTCTAGGTTGGATACACTCTGTCTGCCTCCTAAGCATGTTTCCTATGTTGTCCCTGAGGCATAGCTTCCAGGGATTTCTCTTCTTTCTTTTATTCAGTCTCCTCCCCACCTGATACCTCCTCTATTAAGTTATCCCTTTCTCACCCACTTTATTCCCTCTGCCATATGAACCCACTCTCCCTCACACCTGCCCTTCTCTATATAATTTCCACTAAATTCTAGGAGTGTATAACAGTAGCTCCTAATATTGACTGCACACTGGAATCACCTGTGTGATTATTCCTACCATACTAGTTTACATGGCAGTAATTTCATGTCTGTGTTACTCATTTTTAAAAATCTCCAGTGATATTTAGAAAGGCTGTGGTAGACTTTTGGAGCTAAGGTATTGGCTCAGGTGGGCAAGAGGCAACCAGTAACAAAGTATCCAGGGGCTTGTAAAGATTTTATGTAGGAGCCAGATGTCCAAATAAGATTAGGAAAACCACAAGAAGATCAATGAAGTTTGGGGTAAGAAGACAGAAATTGGTACAGACATTTAGGGTCAATGGGTGAGCACAAATTAAACAGAGTGACTGGTCTGGATCCATATAAAATAAGCATACTGGACACTTCTGAGATGATACTTCTCTTGAAGTCTTAGATTTGTTGAGGATTTTTCCCCTTGCCATGTGAGGACAGAATCCTAGTGCTAGTTTGAACAGAAGCATTGGGCAATTCATATATTCACCATGGAAAATCTGAAATATAGACATCAAAGATGGATTTCATTTTAACTCAAGAGTGCTCCAATCCACGTGTATCTTAGACCAGGCTAGAGCAAAGGGTTAGACCTAGGATGCTTGGCCAGAGGTGTGTTCTCCTATGTGTTTGAACCTTGGCTACTTTACCATGACTCACTCAGAGTTCACAGTCAGCTCCTTGACTTGAGAGACATGACTCCTAACTCAAGTCTTTGGATTCAACCTCCAGGTTGAAAGTTTGTGAGCTTAACCAGCACCCTGAGCTGGGTCAGGCAGCTTCACAGGGGAAAAGCAGTACTGCTATCAACAAGGTTCATTCCCGAACTCATGTTTTCTCCATGGTCACTGAGGACCTAATTTTGTACTCCCCCTCCCCCCCATCTTCTGTGTTTTGTATTTCTGCTGATGACACAGTAAGACTTTGGTGTAATTGGCAGTGAAATGGGATTCAGAAGGCTCAGATTTTAGCAGGCTCTGTCACTACCAATGTAAATTTAGATCAGTATTAAACTTCTCTAAGTATCAATTTCTCCTTCAGGAGAATGAGAAAGTGATACCCAGCTCATTTTGTCCTTGAATTGCAATATAAATTAGATGAAACTCTAAATATAAACTATAGGAAGAAATACAGGTAGAAACTATCCATTTACCCATTCATTCACTCTTAAGGAGTTAATTGAGCACCTGTTTGTGTGTCAGGGAGAGCTAAGTACTGGGGCTACCGACCAAGTGAGATTATCATCATCATCATCATTATTATTCAGATATAAATAAGAAATCATTCTGACAAATATAAGTTACAAATCTGGCATAGGCAATAAAGGAGAGGTATGTGGCTCATATGATATGTAGGATCCAACCTCTTTATGGTGTCATTTAGCTAAGCTATGGAGAATGAAGAGAATTAACCAGGAAAATAGTGTAAGCAAGAGAATTTCAGTGACTAAAAACAGCATAGGTCAGGAGGGAGCATGCCAGATATAAAGGACCACCAATAAGCCAATGTGTCTGACTGGGGAGAAAGATGAGGTGGTAGAAGATGAGATTTGGAAGGCAGGTATGCAACAGATCACACATTGCTTTGTTTGTCATGATAAGGAGGTTTGGCTTTAACCTAAGGTCAATGAAGTTTAGAAGAGAGGATAGAGGGAGGGAGGAAAATGATACGGCTGGATTTACATTTTGAGACCATCCCTCTTAGATATATTTGACTGCATTTTTTTCCTTATTCTTTCATTTTATTTTTCATGGACCCCACTTCAAATCCTTTTGTTTACTCTGGAGGGATGGTTAATGCTCTTGGAACTTATAATATTTGACATACTTTGTACTTAAATTTGAATTCCCCCATTTACCAATTGTCTAATCTTGCAAAAGGTATTTATTCTTTTCTAAGCCTCCATTCTCTATAAAATGGTGATGATAATTCATCTCATAGAGTTTCCTATGAATAAATGAGATATTATTTGTACAATTTCTGGCACATAATAAGTAATAAATGTTAGTATTATTACCCATCCCCTCTAGTAATTTACTCCTTTTTTAATCACATCTTTCAAATATGATACATTTTAGCTTTCTTTTTTCTTGTTAATAAGAGGGTGACAGTGGATTATCAATTACCAGTGGAAGATGCTATATCATTTACTTCTTATGGAGGAGATGGATTTGCATTACATCATTTACATTTGCTTCTTAGGACTTCTAAAACTAATACCCAGGCTCTGCATTACTTTATTTAGCAGTAACTTACCTGAAGTCAGGAATTAATATCATTACCCTTTTAGGATTTTGCTAAGCTGAATATAAAATGATCCTAGGCTCCTAGGAAAGGGTTAAGCATGAGTAAGTTTAGATTGTGTTGGTACCACCATCCATAGTAGCCAGTCAATTCAGACAATGTTCTACTGGATGGCTCTTATCTTTCCAAGTGGATGCAGTGACCCCATAGAAAGCAGGTGTAGTTGGTTTTACAGTTTTGAAAAACAGTTCACCCTACCCAATAAGCTTTAGGGTGTGTGATGATTTCAATAATCAAGCTCCAGGAATTATTTTAAATGAAAATGGCCACTTTTGAGTAAGACTCATTGTTAGGTAAGGTTTGACCTACAAAGAGTAAAAACATCAAAATTCATTTGGGGGAAAAAAATTAAGATTCCCCTCACAGTCTCAAAGCTTTCTTCTCTAATCACAGTGCAGACACTATCAGTGAACAGAGAATCTTTGTATTATTTCCAAGTTTCTCCCATTGTCAGTCACTGTGACAAAGCGCTGGACAATCTGACACAATGATGAATCACTCCAGACATTGAGTTTTCACATGGCTGTCGAGGGTTCTCAGTAGACTCTGTTGTCTGAAAATGCTACAGACCAGCACTGGGTGCTCTGCTCATGAGCAAACCTGGGATTTGGTAGAAATAAACAGATACATTTTTAAGGAAAAGAGATGTGTAATAAACATGTACTGTCTGTTTTTACCATGTCTTCATGTTGCTATTGATTTAAATGCCTATTAAAGCAAATCCTCACTTTCCAAACCCCTTTTTGTTGGTTCTGTGCTGAAATGAATTAGATTTGAGAGCACGCTGAGAAGTTTAAATATTAAATAAATGTCTTGTTTATTGTTTTCAGCTATAAAGTTAACATTGGAGTTCTCCTTACCCTTTATCCTTGAAATTTTAACAAACAACATAATCTTTGTTAATAATTTTTTAACTGATTAGATCTTACAGACCCAATGCTGTTGGAATTTATGATGGATTGATGCATTGTCCAATGCAAATGTACTTGTAATGTCTCCCTTAGTTCCCTGTTGGAGAGCTTGTCAATACACCAGTGCCTCAAATCCATTTTCTTGGTAAAAATGTTGCAGTTTTCTGATTATTATTCACAAAGGCAGCTTCCTGAGTTATTTCTGCTCCTGCACAATATTCATGATAGCAATTTGATACCTTAGCAGTTTCAAGGTTATCAAATGATTGAAAATCCTACTGCTTACTTCAAGGTGTAACATAAACAACTGTGCTGTCATCCATTATAGCAGTATAATAGTTTTTCGTAATGCCTTTCATGAACTGCTGATTTAGAAGTGTAAGCCTAACTTCTGAAGGCACTTATCAGTCTCAGGCTGGGGAAGTATTGCTTAACTGAAAAACATCAGTCCAGGACTCTCTGTGCTACTTAGAAAAAAGAAACCAAGTTTCATTTCTTTTTTAGATGGTGCTAGAGTCCTGCTCTCTGAAGTCATTAAAGTGAATTTGCAAGAAGAAACAAACAAACAAACAAAAGCCATGGTTCATCTGGTTCTCTGAAGGGCTAATACTAATCAGCAATGAATCTTGGAAGGAAGTATTGAATTTTGCAGCTTGTGGAGATTAAGTTCCAAGTAAGGAATTACTGAGAGAGATGATGGAGATTTTGCTAAATTAAAAACATAACAAAAGTCAAACAAATTCATAGTAAAGCTGGGAAGTAAAACCGATCATTATTCAAAGTCCCCCTTTTAAGCTCCATCCACACATTGAATTTTGGTTTAGGGGTCTCTGGTTGGAGCAGAGGGTTGCTTGAGTGAGTTTAGAAGGTGGCATCTGTTTAAGTAACAGATGTCTGTGTCACCGAGGTGCTATGTTCTCATTTTTTATATATGGGGAAATTGCTACTGACAGAGTTTTATTGTCTTTATGCAAATGAAAATACCATATTCTTCTCCTTAAAGGGTTCCTCTTCCTGATGTGAATCTACAACAACCATAAAGGACTTCAACCTCATCATTTTTATATATATATATTTTGGAATCTGATAAAGTTCTTATGAACTATCAATTATGCATGAAATGAGGTTTGGAATTGCAGGCATACTCGCTGTTATTTAAAGAGGCCTCACTGGGTTGAAGCAAGTTGAGCAGGGTAAGAGATGGTGCTGCTGGCCGGCCCTTCAGCTGCAGTGGTACGAACAGAGGTGAGACCTGGGGCGGCACTAGCGTCCCCAGCCCCCCAAACCAGCTAGCTCTAAGGGTTTGAGCAAGGCTGCTTTGTGGAATGATTCTAACTTCATTCACTGGGTTGTCAGTTTTTAGAAATCTCTTTGCTCCTTTTATTTTTCAGGAGAGATAAGGGAAAGTAGAGCCATCCAAAAAGACCCTCCGTGTTGACACAAAATTAACCATCACAAATATTATGGTGACAAGGTGGGGAGTATACATGATGAACGGTTGTTTACAGAAATACAATGGTTATCTTAAAGAGAAGCACTTGTGTGGGGCGCCTGGGTGGCTCAGTCGTTAAGCGTCTGCCTTTGGCTCAGCTCATGGTCCCAGGGTCCTGGGATTGAGCCCCACATCGGGCTCCCTGCTCAGCGGGGAGCCTGCTTCTCACTCTCCCACTCCCCCTGCTTGTGTTCCCTCTCTCACTGTGTCTCTCTCTGTCAAATAAATAAATAAAATCTTTAAAAAAAAAAAGAGAGAGAAGCACTGTGCAATTGTTTGGGTTGCAAGCTGAACTACTAATTTCTTTCATAAATGCCATTTTTACTTGAAAGTACAAGAGAGAGACAAACTATGGATATTCAGATGTGGGTATTTGGGAGACATTATGAAAACGAATATCTGTCACTTTGAGAAAAACAACTGCCAGTATTTGTTTTCAATGATAAAATTTAAACTTTCACTTGAAAACTTGTATCCATCACCATGAGCTTGGCAGCTTCCCAATATTTAAAGACTTTTCTAATGAGATTGGTGATGTAATTAATAAATGTGATTTTTGATATTATATAATGAAATGTGTCAACATTTGTAAAATTTCAGAACTCAGTGAACCAATATTTTTCGGGTCACCAGTGGGTGATGTTACAGAATCACACATGGTAAAAAGATCCATTCAAAATGCAAGATAGGCTAATATAGTCTATAATGTCACAGAGTAAGAAAAGTTCATTGATAAGGTTTCAAATTTCACACACAGCTAACTTTTCAAAAACTACTACTTGTTGATTTTTGGTGTACTATCAAGAAAGAGTATTTATAATAATTATCTGGAAAGGCAATTTGAATTCTCCTTACTTTTCCAACTACATACCTGCCTGATGCCAGATTTTCTTCATATGTTTCTGGGGAAAACAGCATACAACAGAATGAATGCAGATGCAGTTGTGGGGATGCAACTATCTTCTATTAAGCCAAACATTAATGAGATTTATACTCACAGACATCTCCAGAGATTATTTATTGAATCAACTGGCTTAGTAAAATAAATCTGGAAGGACTTTTGTCAAAATTATTTTCTTGTGGACAATTATAGATATTAAAGTGATTTAAGAGCTTGTGAAGAGGTGCCTGGGTGGCTCAGTCAGTTAAGCGTCTGCTTTTGGCTCACGTCATGATCTCAGGGTCCTGGGATCGAGCCCCACATCAGGCTCTCCACTCAGCGAGAAGTCTGCTTCTCCCTCTCCCTCTCCTTCTGCTCCTACCCCTTGACCCCTGGATCATGCTCTCTCTCTCTCTCTCAAATAAATAAATAAAACCTTTAAAAAAAATAGCTCATGAAGAGTCCTAAATTTTCCAAGAAGTATTGATTCTACATCCATGGAAATCATGTAGTTGTGGTAGACCAAATATTCCTATTTATCAGCAGCCTAGTACCTGTGAGGTCAAATGAACATTAAGGCCCTACCTAGCTCATTAAGCCCCACCTGCATATTTCAGAACCTCAGTATACCCTCTTCTGGGTCCTGCATTTCTTCCACACCACCAGTGTTTCTGAAGCTATCAAAGTGTTTTTCATGTATGTTTGTGAATCAAGTAAGTCTGCCAGGAGCCTCAGTCCTGCTTCACGTAGTTCAAGCCAGTGCTCATATGGTTCATGCTTTCCCTCAGGCTAATGGACTTAATGTCATTGGCATCAAGTTGCATCAGTCACCACTTGCTCTGACAAAGTTGGGACGATGTCCTTTTTCCTAGGAAATGGGAATGTAAGGAGCATCCCAGAAAGGACTATGAGCTATGAAATTTAGGGTAAGACCTGTTGCCTATTTAAGACCGTGGGGGAGAAAAGAGATGGTGGTCTCTGAGGAAAGCTGGACACTAGTGGAGGAAACCGGGTATAGGGTCTTGCTTAGCATCTGGCAGAAGATGGGCGGTGAGAAGGAGAAGATGAGGTAAGGAGCTGAGCTTCCACAAAGAGCATAGCTCTGTTAGAAATATAGTTTGTGAAAATGTTCTGGTAACATAAAATTGGTCACAGAAAGATGCAGTTCCCATGATTTCAAGATGTCCCTAAAGTATCTATAAATCCACTCCAACTAGAGGAGAGGATGTGACTCAAGGGTCTAATGCTTCTCCCTTGTCAAGGCTTATTCTTGCTGACCCTGCTTTACATCAGAAGCTAACAGAACAATGTTTAGTGAGTGACTCTTCCCAGGGAGGAGAGTTTTCTTAACTCAGTGAGGTACATTTAATGTTGGAAATTTAAGAGGCAGGTTGAAGTAAGCAAGAATTTCAGAATTCCTAACACCCGAAAATAGCTGCCAACCCCACTCACTCTGAGGCAATTGCCTGATCTGAAGGTTGAACCATTTTTCTCTATTTCTCCTACTTTCAATTTTCTTCATTTTAAAAGTCAATTTGGGGGAAAGAAGCCTCTGAAGGTTAAGAATCTCAGAAAATGTCCCTCAAGCATTCACGTAAACTGCTGGGACCCTTCGCCCCTCCTACTGGCTGCAAGGTTTATGGATAATAAACTTGAATATTTCAGAAAACACAGCACTCATTATGAAAACAAGGATGACTTTAGATAAGGTTTCTATCATGACTCAAAATTATTTTGAATTATAAATGCTGAAATTTATCTCCATTATTATAGACTAGTATGATTTAATAATCTTCAGAAATCAGTTTTCAGAGATTGTTATCAAACTCTAATGAGGGTGTTTGAATTGAAGGAGGTAGAACATACCAAAAGGTCTCATAAAAAATATGCACAAGTCAGTATTATGGCTATAATTGATATGAAGGTGGGTGTGGAAATTTCATCTAAAAATGGTGAAGCTCACATGTCATCTCTGTATGTTTATTTGTGGGGAAACTATTTATAGATGTCATTAGAATGGTCATCATTGGTCCCATGTTTTCCCAGATAACCTAAAAATGAGAAAGGGATAGCATAGCAGCTAAATGGAATGCCAAGTGAGACGTCTGGAAACTTAGTCACATATCTCAATGACCAGAATTAAACAGCAAGAGACACATTGTACATCTGAATGTAGAGATAAAGAGAAAACCTGTACCATCTCTCTTATCATCATCTTCAATCCACTCCATTCCTGTCCTCAAGAAAACAGCCCCCGAATCTTGCTTGGATATTATGGAGGCAGGAGGTCACAGAGGAGCATAGAAAGCAAAGTGATGTGGATGTGATGGTGAGAGAAAACTAATAGCCCATGAGAGGGAAATCATGGTAAGGGGTGTGATCACACCTAGAGTAGGAGCAGAAAGCTCAGGGTCAGAGGTCAGGTGCTCACTTGCTTCAGTCAAGCCTAGATCACAAGTCCTTGGACCTGAATGAACAGGCAGGTGTTTGGGGACCCTCCAGTTCATAGACAGCAAATAGATTTCTTCTGGTACGCTGATACCATTTGATGGATAATGTATCTGGCACTCTGTATTAAAGCAGATTTCTAAGCTAAGTTTAGGTTGAGGGGGAGAAGGTTGTAATTCATTTGCAGTATCTGCCATGGGTATGACAAGGGTGATTGCAACCAAGGGTATTTACCACTCCTGCTCCACGTGATTCTGAGTAGCCTGCTAAATGTGTGACTACCTCTTACTTCCACATTCTCAGGTTCTAAGGGCACCTTGATGCTTAGTGACATTGCCTGCTGTAAGAGATTGGCATATGTCTGACAATTCCCTGCAGAGGGACTTCTATCTATTCTTTTCCTTCCATTTCTAGAAGACATGAGGAATTCAAGTCTCTATGTTCATTATTCTCACAACCCTCTTCACTGGTCATGTTCCCAGAATAATTTTCCTAAGACTCTGCCAGAAATGCCTTCCATCAGTCTCTGTATTCTCCCAAATGAATGACACAGACAAAAACTAAGCTATTTGTAAGGGAGAGAGGTTTCGGTGGGACTATTCCCCTGGGCCACTTAGATCCTATAATAGTTCAAATGAAATGACAGCCAAATAACTTCTTCATTTGTTGCCTTCCCTTGACTAGCCACCAGAATATGAACAGTTTTTCAGGAAACCCAAGTTAAACATTGCTTGTTCCCTCTATTTATATTGCATTTTAATGTAATTGGTTGCTTTACCCCATTTGTTTCAGGGTGGTGACACAGCTCTGGGGGCCTGGCGATGATGAAGTGAATGAGGAGGGAGAGAGAAAGAGAGTGCACACATGAAAAACCCCATCAGCAATACTTTCTCTTATTTATAGTGACAACCCCAAGCAAAATATAAAAATATATTTAGGGAGATGACAGCTTTGTTGCTTCTTGATCACAAACCAGCACTTAGGAGTTCACTTTTGTGAGCAGATAAAAAGGGCTGCATCTTGATAAAGCAGGGTAAGGAAAAAAAAGAGAAAGAAACCAGAAGGACGATTTGTCCTAGACTAAACCAGTACAAGGACCAATATGCTAAATGGAAGGGAGAGTGTCAGATTATTGCCTGTGGGTGTCCTGGACCACAGGTGGATAAAAACCTCTTCCTATCCATAAAGGAGGATGCCAGGAAGTCAAGAAGCCTTTACATTTGCCTTTTAGTACTAGAATTTACATTTGATAAAACAGTGTTCAATTTGCCTCATGTCAAAATAAGAAAGGGGAAAAAGGATGCATGAAAGTATTTGAGGCATTACTTATTCCTGTGTTTTTAAGTAGAGGCAGTTGGCAACTCATAAATGGGTCCATGTTTGAATAATTCAACATAAATTGCTCTTTGCTAAGCCCCAGTGGTACAACGATAAGAAAGACACAGACTTTGCTCACAAGAAACTTGCTGCAATGGAACCAAAAGTTTATTTGGAAGTTAATTTGAAACTTACAATGCCTTCTCCATAGAGATAAATATGTTAAATGCAGCAGTTGGTTTTCAGTTCCCAATCCCTTTGTTCTGGAATATTGCTCCAATAAGACTATTTCAAATTTTTCTTTCACTAGCACTGTTATCATTTTTTTCTATGGTGGGAAAAATATATTTTGAGCTCCAGTATAGGACACAGGAAGTACTTTTCTGAAAGAACCCATTCAAATACCTGACTTCCCTGGTGTGAAGTCATTTGAAAAAGGAGGAGAACTAGGGAAGAGGTGAAAGGCAGAAAGCTCCCTGCTTACAGAGATGTCAACAGTGACCCCTTGCCCTATGCATGAGCACCTGACAGCGCCAGTTCTGAATTTAGCTGATGGTATTTCATCATTGCTTTGGACACGCTTCTCTGGTTCTGTCCTTCTTATCCATGCCCACTGGTACACCTAACCTAACTAGTTTTGAGAGCACATGCAATTTTACATAAATGTCCTTTCCCATGCGGGACAATGCCACACTACCTCCAGCCCAGCCTTGTGTCTGCTCTTGATTCATCTCCTCTTGCTGTCTCAGCATTTCCACCCTGTCAGATTCTTACTCTGAATACCCAGTCTCTATGAGTCTGCCTTTCCCACCTTAGCTTACCTTGGTCATGGGTGAGGCATCTTCTTTGATATGTGGTTCTGCCTTCCAGAAATCATCCCATTACTACCCTCCCCAGCCCCTAGGTACAGAAATGAAGAGACGATATTCCAATGAGGAGTATGAAGAGGGGGAAAAGGGAGATATTTACAGGCTTTGGTTAACTCTTACTAACTATATAGTTGTTTAAGGGAGCTACCTCTCTAAGTCAGACCACACCCCCACCCCCACCAACACAGCCAGTTGATTTGAAATGAGATACTTTGGTTGATACTGGGATGGATCACTAAATCCCCAGCTACCTTTCTGAATAAAGCATTTGTCATTAGTGTTAATTCATGGGTCTGGTGGTAGTGGTTCTCACATTTTGCTCTATTAGAATCATCTCAGAGGTTTTAGAGATCCTGAACTCCAGACCAAGTGTCACATCAATTAAATCCAAATCTCCAGGAGTAGGACATAGTTTTCCTTAAAACTTCCCAGATGATTTCAAGATGCAACCAAGTTTGAGAACCAATGGCTGGGCAGAAGAAACAGCAGAAATGGAAACATTGTGGAGAAGGAATTATGTGGACTGTCAGAAGGACTGAGTTCAAGATCTTGGCCCTCAATAACTTTGTTACTTTGATAAGTCATTACACTTCTCACAGACTTGTTTTTATTAGTCATAAAATGGAGTTATTTATAACCGTTCCTACTAGCCCTCAGATTCTAAGGAAGATATGGACTATCATGGTCTTTTGTGGTTTGGGAAGTAGTTTTTAAACTGTAACATACAGTTTGAATGCCAATTATTATTAATAGAACGCCATAATATGATAAGGCAGATTTTCAGACTCTCTAATCACTCATTCCACTCAGTCAACATTGGCAAGCTTGGAGGCTACATGAAGTATGATTGGCACACTCTATCCAACTCCATTTTTGGCCACTCTCTCCTCTATTGGTGCTTATGAATTGATTCCTAGGGTCATTCACTGATTGCCCAGGACTATAGACATGGTAGCCATTTGGTCTGTTTTCAACATATTCAGGATGGTGAGAGGAAGAAAGTGATTTGAGCAGCCAAAAGCTAACCTTTAAGCCAGAATTTGGTGAATAGAAAAGTGTACTATGTTTACTAGGATTTCAAGAACAAAAGTACTGTTCTTTATTGGAACTACTCTGTTATTTCCAGTATAGTACTTTCTTTTTTTCTGACTGGAAGCTTAATCTTCATGCTACCTATCACTTCCTTTCTCTGTCTTGGATTCTTCTGCAATTGCTTAATATCTTGACATGATTCTTAACATGTTTTAATGCTTGTAGCTTTTGTTCAGCCTTTTCATGCAGAGACTAATTACTATATTTCTAATTTTGACTGGGGCCCTAGCTTCTACTTTTGACAACTATTTTGCTGGCATGTTGGTTTTGGATCCACACTACCTCTACACCATGATTAGCACAGGGATAATGTTCCTTTCCTCTAACATACCTGTAATATTTCTGCTCTGATATTGTTCAGTTATTATCAACTCTTATCTTTGCTCCTTTATCCACTAAAATATTTAATGATCTGCTGCAGGATGATAATAATGGTATGAGTTTTTACTATGGATCCTCTTGGGTGTATCATAATTTAAATCAAAGGGATAATAATCTAAAAGTGAAAAATCAGGCATGCTGGGAACCAAATCAAACCTCATGAAAGTTTATAAAGTCTGTCTCTGTGTAGAAATGGCTCTCACTTGAACCCTCTGTCCCCTCTCTTACACATTCTCCTCTATTCACTTCCTGAATACTTCATTTCCCCTCAATTCATCTCCTAATATATGAGATAAATGGAGAACATACATGAGCAAAATTTACTTTCCTGGAAATAGTATAACAACATCAAGATTACCTAAACAAGAACTGTAGTCAAATATATAATATTTGGTTATAACTTAATGAAAACTTTAAAAAACTTGTAAAGAAAACTAGAAATCTTAATTGTAAAATCTGATGCAAATTTTGACATGAACAGAGAAATATAATCTTTATTCTGTGACATAAGACTGAAATTGTAAAACATATAAAATTCTGCCAAGTTAATTTATAAGTTCAATGTAATCTCAACAAAAATTATAAGTTAAGTTTGAGTTGTTATAACTTAAAGAGTCTAAATTTCACCTGAGTGAACAATCAAGTAAAGATAACCAATGCTGGGTCACCTGGGTGACTCAGTCGGTTAAGCATCTGCCTTCGGCTCAGGTCATGATCTCAGGGTCCTGGGATCAAGCCTCATGTCAGGCTCCCCACTCAGCTTCTCCCTCTCCCTCTGCCTCTCCCCTCTGCTCTCTCTCTCTCTCAAATAAATAAATAAAATCTAAAAAAAAAAAAAAAAGATAGCCAATGTTATTTCTAAAAAGAAGAGTAATAATAAGAAACTCACTTTGCCTGATCTCAAACCCTGTAGTAATTCCTTAATAATTTGAAATAGAATGGTGTTGGTGCAAGATTCACCCAATAGATCAGACCAGAACAAAGTGAACACCCTACTGACAGATATTAGCATATGGAGCATTTAGTATATGGGTACTGATAGCATAAATGAATAAACAATGCTTGGTCAGACATGAGGATGGGGAACAAATAAGGTCCCCAGTTTATGTACCAAAAAATCCCAGGTGGATTAGGAATTAAAGTAAATAATAAAATCCTATCAGAACTAGGAAAAAAAAAGGATATCAATAACTATCTGATCTAAGTATAAGGAAGAACACTCTAAGCATAATAGCTATGAAGGAAATCACAGCCAGAAGAACTATCAATGAATTTGACTACTTAAAAAAGAAAGTTCTTTGCCATATGCAAATTTAAAGACAAAAGACACATTGGGAAAATATTTGAAACATTCATGATAAATGATAAGAGCCATCAATCATAATATCCTCATACAAATTGATAAAATGAAAAAATCCTTAAGCCCAATAGAAAAATGGTCAAAATAACCTAGCAAGTAGTTCTTAGGAAAGAGAATACAGATGTCTAATAAATACACAACATATGCTCCACTTCACCAATAATCCAAGCATTAAGCAATAGGAAACCATTTCTTACACTTAAGAGTATAAAAGGTAAAAACAAAATCTCATTCAACACTTAGAAGATGGTAAGTGTGAAAACTGGTACAACCTCTAGTGGGAAACAGTCTGCCATAATGTTCAGGGTGCCATAATAGTTCTTATCTTTTGTGTATTAATTCCATGTCTGAAGGACCATCCTGAAACAATAATCAGATATATACTCAATTTATTATGGTATATCACAGGTAAGTTTAATGTAAATACAATAGCTCAAAATGTCCAGAAATTGGGGGAAGATTTAAAATTAGTACACATCCACATAAAGCATTAGTCACTAAGTTACATTTGCAAAGAATATTTAATAATAAGCAAAAGTGCTCATAAAGTGTCAAATGGAAATAAAACATGATGCACAGTGGGATAACAAGATATAGTAACAGTTATACCACCGTATGATCCTATTTAACCATTGTTTGTGTAGTCAAGGCACTTCTAAGCGCATCACGCATTTGATCCCTATTTGGTAGGATGGGGAAGCATTACTTGCCTTTTAGGTCTGATGAAAAAATGGATTCAAAGCTGAAGTTTTATCATTTATATGTTCTGTACTTTTCCCCCTCAGGTTGGTAATATGTACAAAGAGCTACTTAAAAATAATTATAGTATGTGTTGATTTTCTGAAATTGTTCCTGAGTTCCCCATACCATTAAATAAAAGGTAGTATGTTTTTTGAGTTGTTAGTATGTACAGGGCTTTTCCCTAGACACAGAGATAGACTGGTGAACAGCAACAAGAGGTTTTGTTTATCTTGGAATGTAATACTAAGGAAAAGAATATGTAGACCAAGAGCAAATACACAAGTAAACAATACAATGCCAGACCTCACTAAGTGCTAAGGAGAAAAAAAAAGTGCTTGGTGGAGAATCGGGATTTGTGGAGTGATCAGGGAAGGGTTTTATTAGAGTGGTCAGGGAAGACTGCCAGGAGGAGGTAATACTTGAGCAGAGACTCGAATTATAAAGCGGAGGCAGCCATGGGAAGATCTGGGGAAAGGGGATTCTTGGCAAAGGGAATAACATGTAAGAGGGCCCTGAGGCAGAAAAGAGCTTAATGAAAAACCCAGTGTATTAGGGTTCTCCAGAGAAACAGAACCAATGGGAGATAAACACACACACACACACACACACACACACACACCCGCATACACATGCACACAGACATATATCTGTATAACATATACAATTGGCTCTGGTAATTATGGAGACTGAGAAGTCCTAAGATAGTCAGCTGGAGACCCAGGAGAGACAAGTGTCAATCTCATTCAGAAACATCCTTACAGACATACCCAGAATAATGTTTGATCATATATCAGGGCATCCTATGGCCCAGTCAAGTTGTCACTTGCAATTAACCATCATACCCAGTGAGATTAGAGCATGATGAGCAAGGGGGAGAGTGTTACGAGATTGGAGAATGCAGGGGTCAAATAATTCAGGGATGTATAGGTAGTGGTGTGGAATAGATCATGGAAAATATAGGATCAGTATAGGTCCTATAGGAAGGCACTGTTGGGAGGAGGTCATTGAGAGGACATGACCACTGCCCATTGACCCATGAACTGGACCCCATCAATGGGAAGCTCCTCACCCTGCCCCCTGTACTTGGAAGGCATGGTCCACCCACCATTCCCATACTAAGAGCCACTTCAAGGACATAGCCTTGAGAGAATAATGCATTATTCAGATCATAAGGATGGCACATGTGACTGAACCCCATTAAGGCCTTGATGTAAATTCTAAGGATCCTGATGGGTGGGTATGGTGATCTATTTGTCTTGTGGCTGCCCAAGACAAGCCTTGTATATATGTTCCCTTTGCTCATTAAAACAGGCATCTAATAATTTGAGCGACTTGCCTCTTTCTTTGGTCTCTCCCTGCCCTCCACACACAGGGGACAGTTTTGAGTCTCACCCAAGGAACTCCCAATGTTGTGAACCAATAGGCACTTAGAGGAAGTATAACTGAAACTGACCACAGATCAATTGCTCAGAGTATGTAGGATTTATACCGACAGAGGGGTAGAGAAGAACATAGTATCAACTTTAACAATAAGATCATGATATAAAGCAGATTTATATTACGACTGATGTGAAAACCTTTTGTTCCTTCAGTTATTCTATTCATTGTTAGGGAGTGGAGCTGAACTATGAACTAACTTTTGCCAATAGTACTTTTATTTTAACTAACATTTTAGATAAGTTAGGTATGATCAATGTGAAGCTCATTTTTAGAATCTCAGTTTTTCCTTTATCATACTATCTTATTTTTAACAGCATGAGGAACTCAGGAACAGTTCCAGGAAATTGAAACACCATCTAAATTAAAAGTATCAAAAATTGTTTATACTTTAAAATTAATAATCAAAAGTTTAACCCTAAAAGGCAAGTGGACAATAATGTCCAATCTTACCCAACTTGTGAGGCTAATGATGAGTGCAACTGGACTGATCATAAGTGAAAAAAAATAAAATACTTATTGTGAAAGAGTAAATACAAATCTGAAACCTTGCAATGCAACATAAATGAACAAAAATTCCTCTAGATTTCAATGTTTGGTCTATTTAATTTTATTGCAGCTGAACTCATCTCTTCCCTGTGAGCAGATTGCAACATAAATTGATATTTATGACATTTTATAACTGTTCATAGTTCAGTGTTAAGAAAACATCTGAAAATGCTTTTTATTTATTCCTTTTGAGATAGGTAAGAAAGAAGTCAGGTTCTCCGTTGTACCTTTGTTGTGTTTTGCTTTTTTGCTTCCTTTTAACTTCTCATTATATGCTAAAGTTTAACTGACTGGGAGCAAAAAAAAATACTTTCCTATTCAACCCACATACTGGGGCCCATATTCAACCATTCTAGCTCCTTTCTGCTTCCTTTTCCCCTTAACATCCGAATTGCCCACCTTGCAGAAATCCAATTCTGGACCAGCTCAGCTCTTGCTTTCTCTGCATTTCCTTCATCCTGCTATTGGAATGTGCCCCATGTACCCTGAGTTCAGGATCTTCAACTTCTGTTGGGCTCCTAATGCTGTAAATAATGCTGAACATTCTTCATCAGCATCTTGTCTTTCCCATGTCATTTCCCTCAACACCCCTGCTCAGCACTCTGCCTCACACGCTGCCTTTGGCACAGAAAACAGATGCCTTCCTAAGTGTCCTCATTTTCTTTTTTTTTTAAATTTCTCCCTAACCACTCTGGCCTTAATACTCACTAAATTATCCCCATAGCCTCCCATCCTTGCCACACCTCACACCCCAGTGTAGAAGTGGTTCCTGGGTCATCTGAGCTGCTTTCCCCACCTTTGCCTTCGTGTCTGCTACTTGCCAGCCCAGCTAGATGCATTCAGACACACTTTTCCCATGATCTCCTTTTCCTCCCTGTCATCTTCAACTTCTTCTCTGGATATATATACTTCAATCTCTTTTATCTAAAAAAAAAAAAAAATTAACAATGGGGCACCTGGATGGCTCAGTCATTTCAGCATCAGAGTCTTGATTTCAGCTCAGTGCATGATCTCAGGGTGGTGGGATCAAGCCCTGCATGGGGCTCTGTGTTCAGGGTGGAGTTTGCTGGAGAATCTCTCTCTCCCTCCACCCCTCCCCCTGTTCACGAGTGTGCTTAATCTCTCTCTAAATAAATAAGTAAATAAATAAATAAATGAAATCTTAAAAAAAATTAACAATGACAACAAAGCCCAAACATTTACCTCCCCTCACATACTATTGCTATTAAGCAATATCTCTCCTTTTCACAGACAAGCTTCTTAGCAGAGAAACCCACACTGATTATCTCCCTTTCCAGAGATCTCTACTTGCTTTTGTCTGGGACTCCACTTACCATTTCACCAAAATTGCTCTTAGCAGCATCCTTAATGCTATTCCATTGAGCAACCTTCATCAGTCTGGGACATATAGACATTTAAAGAGTTAAAGGAGGAATATGAACCTATGCAGTTGTTGAGAAGGATCTTCCAGAATGGTAGGAGGAAAGCCATGGACCAGTTTTACATAAAAGTCAAGGGAAAAGAAGTGTCAGCAAAGAGAACACAAACAATATGATCCATGACTGCAAAATGATTTTTTTAAAAAATAAGAATTGGGACCTGTTCAATGGAATAGCATTAATGTAAAGAATTCTTGGATCACTTATATTGTATACATGAAACTAATATAACACTGAAATTAAACACTTCTCTTCACATTTACAGACTCTCTTGTTGACTATCTGTTTCCATGTAGCAATTTTCCTATGACTTCTAAGTACTGACTATAATCATTGCTACCTTCTTCAGGTCCAGAACCTTACAACTATGGTGATCATATGATATAATGTCCTGATTTGGGCTCTTTTAAGAGTGAAAGGGGGCACTATTAATAACTTCACTGTGATAACAAGCATAGACTAGGACTCTCCCTAGCAAACAAGTCATAAGATTACTTTATTTAATACCAACTGACATTCTCAAAAAATTAAACATAAAGTTACCATATGACCCAAAATGACACTCCCAGGTGGCATTTTTATGTTCACATAAAACTTGTACATAAATGTTCATAGAGTCATTTTTCATAATGGTCAAAAAGTGGAAGCAACCCAAATGCCCATCAACTGATGAAGGGATAAACAAAATGTGGTATATCCAGACAATGGGATATTATTCAACCATAAAGAGTAATAAGTACTGATATATGCTACAATATAGGTGAACCTTGAAAGCATTATGTTCAGTGAAAGAAGTCAGACACAAAAGTTACATGATATATGATTCTATTTATATTAAATGTCCGTAGCCAAATTCATAGAGACAGAAGTGTATTTGTTGTTCCCCAGGAGTTTGGGGAAGGGAGTGACTGGTAACAGGTATGGCGTTTCTTTATGGGACAATGAAAATGTTCTGGAATTACTTTGTGAATATACTAAACTACTGCACTGTCCACTTTAAAAGGGTCAATTTTATTTTATTTTTAATTGTTCTTTTATTTTTTATTTTAATTCTAGTTAACATACAGTGTTATATTAGTTTCAGGTGTACAATATAGTTATTCAACAGTTCTATACATTACTCAGTGCTCATCATGGTAAGTGTACTCTTAATCCCCTTCACCTATTTCACCCATCCCCCCACCCATCTCCCCTCTGGGAACCATCAGATTGTCTCTATAGATAAGACTCTGTTTCTTGGTTTGTCTTTCTCTCTCTTTTATCCTTTGATCATTTGTTTTGTTTCTTAATTTCCACAAATGAGTGAAATCATATGGTATTTGTCTTTCTCTGACTGACTTATTTCACTTAGCATTATACTCTCTAGCTCCATCTATGTTGTTGCAAATGGCAAAAATTTCATTCTTTTTATGGCAGAATCATATTCCATATGATTCCATATTATACACACACACACACATATTTACCCAAATACATGTGCATACACATACACATGTATTTATCCATTCCTTACCTATTCATCTATTTATGGACACTTGGGCTGCTTGGCTATTGCCTTGGCTATTGTAAATAATGCTGCAATAAACATAGGTGTGTAAATATCCTTTTGAATTAGTGTTTTTGTATTCTTTGGGTAAATACCCAGTAGTACAATTACTGGATCATAGGGTAGTTCTATTTTTCACAGTGGCTGCACTAGTTTGCCTCCCCACCAACAGTGCAAGAGAGTTCCTTTTTCTCTACATCCTTGTCAACACCTGTTGTTTCTTGTGTTTTGATTTTAGCCATTCTAACAGATGTGAGGTGATATCTCATTGTAGTTTTGATTTGCATTTCCCTGATGATGAATGATATTGAGCATTTTTTCCTGTGTCTGTTGCCCATCTATATTTCTTCTTTGGAGAAATATTTGTTCATGTCTTCTGCCCAGTTTTTAATTGGATTATTTGCTTTTTCTTCTTTATGTATTTGAGATACTACCCCTTATCAGATATGTTATTTGAAAATATCTTCTCCCATTCAGTAGGTTGGGGCCTCTTAGTTTTGTTGTTTTCTTCACTGTGCAGAAGCTTTTTATTTTGATGTAGTCCCAATAATTTATTTTTGCTTTTGTTTCCCTTGCCTTAGGAGACATATCTAGAAAGATGTTGCTATGGCCGACATTAGGGAAATTGCTGCCTGTGCTCTCTTCTAGCATTTTTATAGTTTCAGGTCTCACACTTAGGTCCTTAATCCATTTTGAATTTATTTTTGTGCATGGTTTAAGAACATAGTGCAGTTTCATTCTTTTGCAAATAGCTATCCAATTTTCCCAATACCATTTCTTGAAAAGACTCTTTTTCCCATTGGATATTCTTGACTCTTTTGTCAAAGATTAATTGACCATATAGTTGTGGGTTTATTTCTGGGCTTTCTATTCTATTCCATTGACCTATCTGTCATTTTTTGTGCCAGTACCATACTATTTTGACTACTACAACTTTGTAATATAATTTGAAGACTAGAATTGTGACACCTCCAGTTTTGTTTTTCTTTTTCAAGATTGCTTTTGCTATTTCGGGTCTTCTGTGGTTGCATACAAATTTTAGGATAGCTTTTTCTAGTTCTTTGAAAAATGCTGTTGGTATTTTGGTAGGGATTGAATTAAATATATGGATTACTTTGGGTAGTATAGACATTTTAACAATATTTGTTCTTCTAATCCATCAGCATGGAATGTCTTTCCATTTCTTTGTTTCTTCTTCAATTTCTTTCATCAATGTTTTATAGTTTTCAGATTACAGGTCTTTCACCTCTTTGGTTAAGTTTATTCCTAGATATTTTATTATATGTGGTACAATTGTAAATGAGATTGTTTTCTTAATTTCTCTTTCATTATTAGTATATAGAAATGTAATGGATTTCTGTACATTGATTTTATATCCTGTGACCTTACTGAATTCATTTATTAGTTCTATTAGTTTTTTTGTGGGGTCTTTAGGGTTTTCTATATAGAGTATCATGTCATCTACAAATAGTGAGAGTTTTACTTCTTCCTTACTGATTTGGATGCTTTTTAGTCCTTTCTCTTATCTGATTGCTGTAGCTACCACTTCCAGTACTATATTGAATAAAAGTGGTGAGAGTGGACATCCTCGTCTTGTTCCTGACCTTAGGGGAGAAACTCTCAGATTTTTACCATTGAGTATGATGTTAGCTATGGGATTTTAATATATGTGATCCTTATTATGTTGAAATATGTTCCCTCTAAACCTACTTTGTTGAGAGTTTTTATCATGAATGGATGTTGTACTTTGTCAAATGCTTATTCTGCATCTATTGAAATGATCACATGATTTTTATCTTTTCTCTGATTGATGTGATGTATCACATTGACTTGTGAGTATTGAACCATAAAAGAGACAATCTTATTATGTGTGCATTATATCTCAATAAAAATAAATCTTAACAAATAGTCCTTCCTACATTAGCATCCCACATCCAGTTACCAAATTAAATTCCCATTTCTTATCTCATTAAATGGCACCATCCTCCATACAGATTCTAAAGCCTAAAATCTGGGAATCATTGTTTACACTTTTCTTCTATTCCTGAATTCAATCAAAAAGATCTTTTAATTTGACCTTCTTAATCTCTTGCGTCTCCTCTTCTCTCCATTGACATTGTCCCATTTTAACTCCACATCCTTTAGTTCCTTCTTAACATTTATCATCATTCATTCACATAGCAAAGAGTCATTGAATACCTATTATATGACAGATTCTGTTCTAGGTACATGTTATACATAAGGGAATAAAATGTAGAAATATCTGCTCTTGAGAAGCCTATATTCTAGCTGACAGAGAGCAGTATAAACATAAAATATAATAAATAAGTTCATTATTATATGATAAAAGGTGGTAAGTGCTATAGAATAAAACAGAGTAAGGGTAGATCAAGAGTGCTGGTGGGTAAGGGATTGCAATTTAAAATAGGGAGCTCAAGGAAGGTCTTATAAAAATGTTTCACTTGGGTAAAGACTTAAATGAGGTGAAGGTGTAGGTGTACCTAGAGGAATACATGGAGATATTTAGAGGAAAAAGATTCTCAGAAGATGAAACAATCAATACAAAAATACTTAAGAGGAAGTACGTCTGGAGAATTTGAGGACTGACTAGGAAGGAGGCCAGAATGGCTGAAGCACAGTTATTAAAAGAGAGAAAGTAGGTGAGGACAGAAATGTGATGGAGAGGACAAGTTAAGTAGTACCTTTAGGTACTTTAGGTACTTTGGTTGTTACTCAGGGTTTTTGCAAAGCATGGTTAAGTTTTAAAATAATTGTTCTGGTGCTGAATACAGATTTTTTGAGGGTAAGAGTAAAAGCAGAGAGACATGTTAGGGAGTTGTGTTTTTTTAAGATTTTATTTATTTATTTATTTGAGAGAGAGAGAGAGAGAGAGAGAATCTGAAGAAGACTCCACACTGAGAGCAGAGCCCAACACAGGGCTTGATGCAGGGCTCAATCCCAAGACCATGAGATCATGACCTGAACTGAAATCAAGAGTGGGATGCTTAATTGACTGAGCCCCCCAGGTGCACCTTGGAGGTTTTTGAAATAGAAGATAATGGTAGCAGTGAAGGTGGTTGGAAGTAATAGGATTCTAGCCATATCATTACAGTAGAGCTATAGGATTTGCTTATGGATTGGATGTGGGGTGTGCCAGGCACTGTCCTAGTCACTGGTCCCCAAGTGGCTCACCACTTGGTCCCCAAGATTTTTGGCCTGAGCAACTAGACAAATGGAGATGCTGTTGCCTGAGGTGGGGAAGGCTACTGATGAAATTGGGCATTGTGGGGTAAGACCAGGAGTTCAACTTCAGACATGTTAAGTTTGAAGTGTCTACTAGATGTCCTAGTGGAGGTGTTGAGAAAGTAGTTACATACGTGAGGCTGCAATGTGGAGGAATGTGCCAAGATTTATATATATCAGTGAGGCATCAGCATGTAGATGATATGAGTATAGAGAAAGAAGACAAGAGGATGAAGGACAGTATCCCAGGGCACTCTAACATAAAGTGTTAGTGAGAAGAGGTGGAATCAAGAGAAACAGACCAAAAAGCAATGACCAGTAAGGTAGAGAGAAAACCAAGAAGATGTGTATCCTGCAAGCAAGATCAAGAAATGATATATAAGAAGAGGATTTATGTAACTGTATCATTACCAATAGGTCACTTAAGATGAGCACTGAGAACTGACCATCAAATTCAGCAAACCCATTTCTGTGGAATGGTGGGACTTAAAGCTCAGTTGAAGTAGGTTTACCGAAAGAAACTGAGAAGAGAGGAAATGGGGCAGTGAATACTGACAACTTTTCTGAAATTTGCTACAGCAAGGAGTAGAGAAACATGGCAGTAGTTGGTGGGGAAAGTGGATCAAGAGGAGACTTCTAAGATGGGAAGAGTATCAGCATATTTGTATGCTGATGGGAATGATCCACAGGTGAAGAAAAATGTCTTGGGAGAGGAAAGTTGAGAACTGCTTTGAGTGAGAGTGAATGGATCTAGGAATGGAAGGGACTAGCTTTAGGTGGGAGCACAGCAAGTTCATCTCTTGGGTTAGGCAGGGCTTTCAGGATGTGCAGACCTTGAGGGTAGGTAAATGCGGCCTTGAAAGTCTCCAGAGGTTCTCTTTTGGGTGCTTCCATTTTCTCAGTGAAGTTGAAAGCAAAGTCAACATCCAAGTAGGAGGGAATGGAGTGGCAATATGAGGGAAGAGAAGTAGTAAAATAGTATCCAGGGGAGAAGAAGGATGAGTGGACATAAAGCATGATTGCTAGACAACACAAAGAGCCCATTTGAGGGTGCTGGTCATGAAAATCAAATAAGATCTGCCAGTGAAACTCTCTCTCGCTAGCCTGTTTGCTCCTTGTTCACAGTCAGACCATCAGCGGCTAGGACAGTGCCTGGAACACAGCAGCCACTCCACCCCACCCTGCCTCTAGTCTCACCTCACTCTAATTCATTCTCCATACAGCTGAGAGAACAGTATCATTCCTCTGCTTATATTTTCACATACAGTGGCTTCCCATAGACCCCAAACTTTTTACCACGATATAGAAGCTCTTCATAATCTGGTCTCTGGATGGATTTCAACTTCACCTATTGTGTTTACCCTCATACCCTCCAACAACAGCTACTTAAAAGTCCCCATAATGTTCCTTGCTATCTTTTTTGGACTATAGCCTTCGCCTGATTAACTCCTACTAATGTTTCAGGGACTCAGCTCAGAAATCACCTCCTTCAAGGAACACTTGCTGACATCTTCCTAACATCACCACCTCCCATTCTGTGTTCAATGCCCCTTTGTGACGTCTATCACAGCAGTTCCCTTTCTATATTATAATTGTCTCTTCTCTTTGTTCCCCAAAGTATTGTATATAAATTCTAGAACAACAGCATGGTATTTATCTGTATTTGGAGCTATGACCATGGTGTCTGGCATATAACAGGTGCTCCAAAATGTCTGTGGAATGAAGAAGGGGAAATTAAAGTCAATAATAGTTGTCCATTGTCTATCCAGGCAAAGACCAGTGAATGTTAATACATAATATATAGCAGGATCTTTCAAGACAGCCATTCTTGATCTTTTTGGTTAATTTGTTTGTTTGACTCTTCCCTACTCCTAAATATACTTTATGGCATATCTTTGATTTTTGCAACTAAAACAGTTGTGATTTACTTAAAATTTGATTTACAGACGCCATCAGTAGGACATACTCTTGGAACAGTATTTCAGATCCTGGAGTTAGGTGGCTTTGAGCCATGCTCATTCTCTTATGTACAATTAGCTAAGGAGGAAGAGGTACACACTCTGAAGTCCATTAGACCCAAGCTGGATCTCTACCCCTTCTCTTTACCTCTCTGACTCTCAGTTTCCTCCTTTGCAATAAGCTTACCTGGAGCAATGTTGTAAGATGGCATTTTGCAGATGAACAATGAATACTAGTTAGCTATTATAATTGTGACTGAGAGCTGAACAAAACCAACTGTTGCATTTGACAAATTACCTCTTGCCCTGCTCTCTGAAGCCTGCCTCCCTGTCCCCCTTTAGGTCTTACACTCTATGTCCTCATCTTCTCTGGCTACTCTATCTAAATTAGTTTTCACTAAACCTCTCCCACTCCCTCTAGCTCACGGGTCCCTGTCCCCACTCCAGCTCCTCCTTTGTCATCACAACTCTCCATTTCTTCCTTGGTGTTGACCACCATTTGTAATTCTAGAGTGTAAGTCCCATAATTGTCTTGTTCAACGTTATAGCTCCTGTGCCTCACCCAGAGTCCAGAACAGAGCTATTAGGCAATCAGTGAATATCTGATGAATGGACAAATTATACTATATTTTGATCATATTGGGCAACCAATTTGTATAGGAATTTTTTGGAGTTAACTTCAGTGAGATTCCTGGAAACTGTTTCTGCCTTCCTAATGTGAGGAAGACATGTTTGTCATCAAACAGGATCAGCCTAGGTACTAGACTTCCCCTCTGCTGCCCTACTCCCAAGGGCTTCACCACTGAAGAATATTGACAATTATTTCAAAGAAGGTTCTATTCTTGCAGAACAATGTGTAAGCCTGGATCACCTTCAAAAGTTCTTAGTAATGCATGAATAGAGAACATCTAGAAAAATAGGTAGTTTCTCAAACGAAGCTTCTGTCAAAGAAAGGAATACAATGAATATAAAATCTATTGGTCATGGCTTAAGACGAAAATCACAAACCAGCTACCTGCATTTTGCCAGATGCTGAGGGAGCATGTCAGACTGCGTTAAAACACTGATCATGCCCTGCAGTCGCTTCCAAGCTGGCTGGAGAAGTCAAGACTGACATCCTTGAAATCTAGTGAGAATACAAGTCGACATAAATTACTAGCTAAACCTTGTTTTACAGAGGAGTACTAAAGTTACTGGAACTTTAGGCAGAATGCCCAAGGAGAGGGAAGATCATTGAAGGCTGAAAGCTTCCCAAGCTGGGGCTTGAGGAAAGAGCACGAAGAATAGAGAGGCGTGGCCAGCGGAAGAGGGGCCCATGCAAGAGTAGCGCCCCCTGCTGGTAGTAGGTTTGCCGTTCACCTAAGGAAGGACGAGAACCGGGCCCTGGAAGGGGGAAGTGAGTGCAGCGGCCAGGCAAACTGCCATTACACGTTGGACAGCCCACCTGCAAAAGTTGTGGTTTCCTGGCCACTTCTCTGCGGACTCCTGCCTTCTCCGGAACAAAGCAAAACTAAACCAACACCACCATAATAACTGCAACAAAAAGGAAACAATAAATTCTCTACCCACAGGATTGGCAGCAGAGATTCCACGCTTCTGCCAAAAGGAACCATAAGGACAGGGTTTATGAAAATGGGTCTGGCTAAACAGTTGTTATTTCTGATAAAGGACGAAAGATTGAAAACAAATGATAGCAGGACACAGAGCATGCCCGTGTGTGTGGGTGTGTGTTATGTTCATGCATGGTGTGTGTGCGTGGGTGTGACTGTATGTGTATGGTGTATGTTCATGTTGTATGTATGGTATGTGCTGTGTACAGTACATGCACTGTATGGTGTATATGCGTGTGTGTGTGTGTGTTTGTGTGCGTGTGGAGGGCGCATGTTTCCCTCCTTACCCTGGCATCTGCTTGGCTATCCTTGGTTCTGGGCTCCCTGAAGGAGGGCTGGGGCGCAGTCCCCTTCTCCCTTTTCCACTTCTGGCACACTTGGCATCCCCCTTATGACCCGTGCCCACCTGTGGGGACTCTCCCTCCCACTGATTTCCTCCCCAGTGGTGGGAGGGGAGCCACGCGCCCCCTGTGAAGTGGGAAAGCAGAGGAAGTGACTTTGATGGATCACATTGTACTGGAGGCCCAGCGCTAGCAGGTTGGGGGGGGCAGCTCCAGCCCACGGGCCTCCAACCAGGAGGGGGTTGTTCTGATGAGATAATTTTTCTCATTAACCTTGATAACTCTCTGCTGATATATGGATCTGTTTGCACTAACGCAGGGCTTTCTTTTCTTTATCTTTTTTTTTTTTTTAATCTGTCTACACTGTCTAGGGAGGAGAATGCAGAGCCTTATGGTTCCCTGCAGCTGCGAGGCCCAGCTGTTGAGGAGCCAGGTTGCCAGCTTCTGGGTGCCCCGGGCTGACCTGGAGGGAGGAATGCAACAGTCCCTGTTTTCAGTACTGTGGCTTTTCTTAGCCATAAAACTCTCAACAAATATAGACTGCATGTTGGAGGGAGTGAGAGGTTCAGAGATTTAAGTATTTGCCTGCCCCAAAACCCAGCTAGCTGCTCTGGCTCTTTACAATCGCCCTCTTTGTTCAGATACTCTGGACTCTGCCCCAGTTGTTCTTTGCTGTAAAGTAGTGGGGCACATTCCTAATCATTATCTAAGGTGTCTTTCCCAGAACACTTTCTCTTCTCCCCAGTTAACATGAATTTCTGTATCATATACATACTTCTCTTACGGTATTTATTAAGTCTCTCCCCTTGGTAGGCTGTGAGCACTTTGAGATCTGGGCTATCTTTTTCATCTTTGTTTCCTCAGTATTAGTATGGTGTCTGGCACAGAGTAAGCACTTGATACATGTGTGTTGACTTATGAATGAGAATAAGACATGAAATTCGGGAGTACCTTAAATGCCTGAGGGAATTCAGTTTTAAGACGAATTTATTAGCATAAGCTGCATTCTATCCATTTGGGTCCTAATGTTGTATCCTCTGATCTGCTCATCTAGACGCTTGAGTACCTTCCCAGAGTTTCTCACAGAAAGAGAGGCCAAGACAAGTTGATATACCGAGGCTCTTGTCCACTATCATGCAAACATAGGGCCCAAGAATTTAATATATTAACAAATACTTTTATGAAAACCCAATGTAAGATAATTATGTTGTTTATGAGATAAGGACAGCAGTTATTTTATTTTTATTTTATTTTATTTTTAGGACAGCAATTATTTTAAAAATAATTCACAATGCACCACAGGAAGTATGCTCCAAATATGGGACACAAGTGAAGTGACCATCTTTCACATAAACTAACTTAGAAACTACATCAAAATTCAAAAGTAAAGCTCCTTCATTAATAAGATGCTCAGGCAGAAGCTTTTCTTCATCTGATCCTCCCCAGCCACATACACACGCCAAACACCTTCACCCCTCCACCAGGCGGAAACCATTCAATAGCCTTTGCTTATAGACTGATGCTCAGTTTTAGAAAGATGCCATTGTTTCAAGAATCCTCCTAATTCATTAATGAGGCCAACAAAGACGTCACGTTGGGTCATAGGGCAGGGCGAGTGGAATTTAAAGAACTCTCCAGGCACTCTCCTCTCTGCAGAATGCAGGAGGAGTCAGCAGGCAGCTGCAATGGAGTTGGAGCCAGGGTTGATGTTCAAGGAAAGACTCGGGCGAGACAGAGAGGGATGGCATTCTCCCTTTCAACAGGGGTGGTTCTCAAGCTTAGTGAACTTGTCATTGCTGACACTGCTGGTCCTGAGAGCCACTGCTCTATAGGAACCTGACCTCAGAAAAATGCCAGGTTACCTCAAAGTTATTGGAACTGGGAGAGGAACCAGTGAGTACTGTTTGAATTATAGAAAATCAAAAGCTGTAAAGGATCTTATAAAGCTCCTGGTCTGTACCCTTATTTTATAGACAAAGAAACAACAGCGACTCAGTGAGGGCAAGTGGCATCATTTTAAACATAAGTGACTCAATATTATACCAAGAGAGATACATTTTTGGTCATGAGGCCAACTGAGACCACTCAAGTGGTTGCTTAAGCTACTAAAGATATTGTAACGATTACAGCAATATACACCATGGGATTTAGAAGGGAGTACTTGTTCTTTATCTAAAGATTCTGGTTCCTGAATTTGATGTGAGGAAAACTGTGTTCAAGTTGTGCTCATAAAATGATCTCTTCCTACTATGTGCCAGGCACCCTGCCAGGCCCTGGGGACAGAGCTCACAGTCTAGTGGAGGAGGCACATTTTTGACAGTAGGGTTAGAGTTGGCCAAAGACAGGTTCTCAGAAAAGCTTGGCCTCCAGCTTTTTATGAGTATATCAGACTTATAGGTTATGGACGAGTGGAAGAAGCTGAAATGGTTGCAAAGTGGAGTTCCCTTCAAATGTGTCTGAGCCTTTTACAAATGTATAGATACATCTGAAGTCAATGAAATCATTATGCTGTTGGCTTATGCTTTGAGGAAGCCTGGAAGGTAAGTCCCAGGCAGAGCCAGTGGTCCTATTTTTGCTTTCATCACATGGTTTTTAACCTATCTCAGCCTTAGTTTCTTGTCTAGCTAATGAGGTGGATTTAATAAAATGAGATAATGAGAGTCATGTGCCTCACATAGGGCTTGGCATGTGGAAGACATGCAATAATATTGTAGCTTATGCCAAAGTGAGAGAAAGGATGTTTAAACTAATAGCAGATAATACTTTAATTTTGTTTATGATGAAATCGACAACATTATTATCTCCATTTTGCTAATAAAAAACAAAGGTTCAGAAACATAGAGAAACCTGCTTAAAGTCATGCAGTTAGTAGGTGTGGATCATGAATTCAAACCCAAGGCTGTCTAAAACTAAATTTGTTTTCTTAATGATGCCTTCTTAATGATACTTTAGCCTGTGGGAGAGAAAAAAAGTCTGAAAAGAACTGTTTGTTACCTGATCCAAGGAATGAGTTGACCTACAATATCTTGCTTTTGATGCTGCAGTACATTATCACTTCAACTTTCTTAACATTATTTCATAAGGTAAGAGTTAAAAACTAGATCTGTGGTCAATTGCCACATCCCTCACCTCCCCCCTTTACCTAACACTTAGTCTACTTCGTTCATTTATACTAGCTGTCTCTTTCCTTTGGCGTCTGAACTTACAGACCTTGAATACTCATTTTATATTTCTTCTTATAAAAACACCCTGATATATTATACCAAGTCTGTACAGGTAAGTTCATAGCAAATTTACCTAAGCAGAAAAACAAAGAGAAACCAAAAAAATGGAAACAACCCATATGTCCATTAAAAAGTGAATGTACAAAGAGTTGTGATATATCCATAAAATGGAAAGTAGTAGTACTAAAGTGGAATGAACTACCAATACACATAGGAACATGGATGAATCCTGAAAACATTATGAGTAAAAGAAGTCAGACACAAAGAACACATAGTGGGTGATTCAATTGGTATGATATTCTAGAACTACAGTTTTATAATCAAACTCACCATGGTGACAGAGAGCAGATCAGTGGTGGCCTGGGGTCAGGATGTAGAATGGGTGGGGGATTGACCTAGAGACATAGGGAGGTTTTTGGGTTGATAAAAATGTTCTCTATCTCGATTGTGGCGGTGGTGATCACATGGTGTATATGTTTGCCAAAAGGCATTATTATAGATGCATTGAATTACATGTAAATTACATCTCAATTAAACTGAGTTTTAAAATTGGATCTTGTTGGGCTGACTGGGTAGCACAGTGGGTTAAGCATCCATCTCTTGGTTTAGGCTCAGGTCATGATCTCAGGGTTGTGAGATCAAGCCCCATATAGGGCTCTGCCCTCAGCACAGAGTCTGCTTAAGACTCTTTTGTATTCTCTTTCTGCCCCTCCCCCCCACACACTTGTGCGTGTGCTCTCTCTCTCTCTCAAATAAATAAATTTTTAAAATAATAAATAAATAAATAAATAAATAAATAAATAAATTGGTTCTTACTTTGACCAGCAAAAGGATGAGTGGCAGCACAAGGCCTTCGAGAAAGGAAAGTACTAGATAATAGGATAAGGTCAAACTATGCCCACTTGGCAAACGTGCTGAGGGCTTGACGGTAGCAAACTTCCTTGTGTCTCTGAAAATATCTGCTAAACAATATTTGCCTGAAAAATTCCCAGTCCTAGTACTCTAGATTTATTTCACAGAGACATTAAAAGAAAGCAATATAAGAAACATAAACTCATACTATGGTAGAAAGCATATTTAAGGAAATGACCCTTCAAAAGACTGTAGCATGCCATGATTCTGAGGATTTTATCAGGAGCTTGAGCCCATGGTCATAACGGACTGGGTGCAGAAGTGCTGGGAAGAGTGAAAGGATTGATTCTGAAAAGGCAGCTGGCATTAAAAGACAGAAAATTATATTACTCCTTACTTGAAACAAAGAAAGGGAATTCCCATTATTTCTGAATGAAGATGAGACTGGGTTAAGGAATCTAGTTCTCCAAACAAGCTAGATAATATATAGCCCAACACCACAAGAACCACAGACACGGGAAAATATTCCACATGGGACCTCTTGTTTATGATATTTGATCTGGAACTTGACATCTCATCAAGATGCAAATAATGGAAGAAACTTAAAGATTAGCTAATGGAAATGTAGGTAGTTTACATACAAAACCTGGAATTCACCCCAAATGCTTTATTGTACTGATAATTCACACAAATCCTCAGTGTGGTACTTGGCACAGAATGGGATGTAAGTAAATCTTTGCTAGAAGGAAGAGAGGGACAGAGATACGGAAGGAAGGACCATATTTTAAGTTTTGGATGACTCCATGTATTTAAAGGCAAAAAATAATGTATTAGATAAAAAAGTTCAGTAAGTAAAATACATTAACTTTTTTTAAAGATTTTATTTATTTATAGAAGACATTAATTTTTTAAAAATTTTATGCCACACCTTCCAACCTACCCCCTCCAATAATCTATTGATAAGTGAGTTAAAATATATATTTAGAATAATTTTAGGAGTCCATAATTATGAAAGGCATATATAGGGATGAGTGCTAAGAATGCATTTCTGTCTCTGCATTCCTCCCTTAGCAAACTCTGGGTGAGGAAAGAGAAAACATGCTTAGACCACTCAGGGGATGTCACACGCTCAACTAGGCATCCGACTTAAGGATGGGAAATGGGCCATGATTATTGAGTAGCCATGGCAGTTCAGCTGATGGATGATCAATGGACTTCAACTCAGATGCACAGTTTGACTGACAGAAGAAAATTGTCATTCAGGCTAATGGGGAGCTTGAATTGGACTCATGGTGTTAGAAAGTGAGAAAAGGGTAAGTCTTCCCAAATGAGAAAAAAATAATCTCTTTGGTGAGTCCATCCTTTTAGCCTGAGTCCCTTTGATAGTCAACAGTGTAAAAGTTTGCATTTTCAAATGATCTTTTTCAGTTAGGATTTTATCAACATTCTTTGTTGGTATTATTTAGTATCTTTTCTCAGACAGAGGCTAGAAATTGCCTTCTTTCCTCCAGGAGAGAGTAACTGAGCATTATAAAGGTTTTCTGCCAAAAGCACGGGGCCTCAGATAAGTAATCTCATCCTTCACCCATGATAAATAAGCTATTAAAAATCAAGAAAAAAAGGTAACAGTTGGAATGTCTGAAATGCACAATGTTGTAGAAATCTCATTTGTAAGACCACAAGTCTTCTCCATTGTTTAGCCACAATGCTGGAGTCTTCTCTATTTATATTTTTGTTTGGGGATTTTTCTCTTCCCCAGGCTGAAGTGCTTTGTGCATGAGACAGAAAAGCTGCCAGGACTAGTCCATCTGGCTGGCCAAATGGATTGCGCTCACTGGAGCATTGCCAGATGTGTATCAGTAGAAAGTTTAATTTCTGGGCAGTCTAAGCCCTTGGTCCCTTTCTCAGTTTAATGGAAATCACGTTTCCATTTTCCAGAAACTCCTGCAATTGGCCTGAGTGTCGTCACCCGGTCTTGCCTCCCAGTCTCAATAGAGATCACCCTCCTCGAGAGTGGAACCTCTCCACTCTATCAAGTCCAAAGCAGTGAAATGAGTTTGACAAAAGGGTTTATGCCAAGTGAAAAATCACTATGTTACATTTGATTACATTTGTCTGAACTTGAACAATTTTAGGAGCCAGAGTAGTCATTTTAGTTAAGTAATTTAGTTTAAATTGCATAATTAAGAAATAAAATTTCATGGAATTCCCTAGATTAATTTGCACTTATACTTAAGAGCATCAACATTTATAATCAATTTAAAGAGGAAATAGGCCTAGAGTATTTTATAGTTTGCAGTGAAACCTAATTGGATTCATTTGGGCTGAAATAAGAAATACAGAGAGATCTGATATATTTTTAATTTCCCACATCTTAAGGACAAATAATGGGCATTTAATCTTTGTGAGGCACTGAGTTTTATACTTGAAATTGCAGAAATTGTGGCTTTCAAAGATAAACTGGCTGATTCTCCTGTGTTCTTACCTTTTGAGGAAGGCATTCAGCAGAGCAGGATTGTGGCAAGAACTCACAGGCCAGGTTGGCCTACACATGGTGAGTAGGTGATGGCCACCGAGGAGAGTGTTTGGGACCAGTGTTCTTGTCAGCCCTCTGTATGTGTTCTCTGCCCACACTTGTCACTCCCTCTTTCAAAAAAATATTTTAAATGAGAGTGTCAGATTTGAGTGTTTAAGAAGATTCTGCCTGAGGTATAGGGAAGGGATTTGAGGGGAAATGGATGGAGAGAACAAGGGATCATTTTTAAGCTCATCTGTCTATCCTAGTCACAGATCCTGAGATCCTGAATGGAGACAGCAGTAGTAGAAGTGCAGAAGAGGAGATATTCTAGAGGTAATACCAAAAGGACTTGGTAATCTATTGGGAGAAGATGTGGGGGAAGGGAGAAATGAGGGAGTGAGAGAAAGCAAAGATGACTGGCAGGTTTCTGCCTGGGGTGACAGCTAGTTATCCACATATCCAGACACCCAAGTTTGTCCAGGCCTGTAGTACTATCCTTTTATACTCCGGTGTGTCCCATTTTGGCAGATAGATTTGTATGGTCACTTTAGTAGAAGAATGAATGACAGTCACATTGAGAATATTAGGAAAGAGATGTGTTGGAAATGGAGATTTTGGACTTGAGATGCCTGTGGTTAGCTGTATTTATTCATTCACTTCCTTCAAATCTTTGTTCAAATCTCCCTTTCTCAATGAGATTCTCTTGAACATCTACTTTAATCCTTCAACCGTCCGCCTTGTCCCATTCCTGATCCCCCTTATCTTGCTCTACTTTTTCTTTAATCTTAGCACTTAACATCTTCCGTTGATTAACATGTTCATTGACCATTGCTTATCTGCTATGTTGGGAGCTCCTTGAGGATAAGGATCTTGATCTCTCCTGTTCACAGATGTATTCCAAGTACCTAAAACAGTGCCTGCTTTTTAGTAGGTGATCAATGACTATTTTCGAATGAATGAATGAGTGAAATTAAGGAACTCAACAAATACATATTGAGAACCAACTATGTTTTGAACTCCTGTGTGTGTCTTAGAAACATTTGGTAGTTTCCAGGATGCTCAATAGAAAGTGAATACATGTGACTCTGAGGCTTGAGGAATGGTCTAGGCTAAAGTTATAAAAGTGTATATCAGTACTAAGCAGATCATGTTTGCACTATGGCATGAATAATACCCCTTAGTGAAATCATTTTAAGAAGGGGCTCAGGATTGAGCCTAGAGATTAACAAAAATTAGGGGAAGGTGTGAGGTGAGAAATTTGAATGGAGACAGAGTAGGAATAGCCAATGAAAAAGCACAATAAAAAAAGGGTCGTGTCATGGAAATTGAGGGGGATTAAAAATAATTTTTGTAAAGAGAGAGTTATAAAAAGTATGAAATAAACCACATTATTCAAGTAAAGCCAGAATTGCCATTGAATTTATTAGAAAGATGGTTGCAATGGAATTAATTGTATTCACATTTGGAAGCCCTTGCCCCTAATATGACTGTATTTGGAGATAGGGCCTTTATAGAGGCAACTAAGGTTAAATAACTTCATAAGGTGGGAGGGGTTGCAAAACAAATAGGACTGGTGTCCTTGAGAGACACCAGGATTGCACTTGCGAAGAGGAAAGGCCATGTGAGGACACAGAGAGAAGGCAGCTGTCTGCAAGCCAAGGAGAGAGACCTCAGGAGAAACCAAACTTGCCCACACTTGGATCTTGGACTTCTAGTCTCCAGAACTGTGAGAAAATACATTTCTGTTGTTTGAGCTACCCAGTCTTTGGTATTTTGTTATGGAAGATTTACCAGGCTAATACAATGGCCATTATAGATATTGGAGTAATAACATTTTCAGGTAGTAAAAGCTGATATCATAGAGCAGTAGGGTAGGGAGAGAATGGGGAGAGTACACTCCCCTTTATATAGAATTGTGGCTAATTGTGGGGGAAAGAAATTGCCCAGGAACCAGAGAGGCTGTGTTGAAACCCTAGGAAAGCACAATTAAATCGTGGTTACCATAAATTTCCAAGAGACGAGTTGATCATCTCCACACTATAATATGCATAATTATGCATGTTGATTAGAGCATATTTCTTTGTTTTGTAACTGAAGGAAATCTTGGGAGAGTTTTTAATTTGAACGAGGCAGGAGAATCTTACAAGGACATTAGCAATGAAGTTGGCATTGGCACTCTTTTGGTGGGATTTTAGAGTCACTAAATCAGCTGGACTTCACTATCTAAATTATATCATGTTGATGCTATGCCCCAAGTTGTAGAAGAAAGTTTAGTGTTGTTTGAAATCGTCTCTCAGAATTTTTTAATGCACATCTTGGGTTTTTTTCTCAAACTTTATCACTGACAGTTTAAAGTCAGGACCGAGTTTTTCTTTCTGGAGGGCATAGTTTACTCCTACTAAAAGAACTTTCCTGAATTAGCATGTTATACTTTTCAAAGTGAGTTTGAATTTATTGTGTCCTAATTCTTCTCTCCCTCCCAAGGAATTTGCTTTTGCAGGTACTCCACATCTTCCCTGAATCACCCATTTCCCATCACAATACAAATGCATTGTTAGTCTCCACTATTCAAAATAATAATAAAACACACCTTCTACCCACATTGTCCAAGGTATCAGTAATTTTGTTCTTCTATCTTCTCTACGATACTCACTTCTTAGCTGGTCTCATGGTGATTCTCAGGTATACACATCATCACCTCTAAGCTGATGACTCCTTAACCTTCCCCTGGACTTTTGTCTGGTAAACCTGGGCATTGATAATTAACATATCCAAAAAAGCAAGCATCTTGATTCTCACTACCATCTCTAATCTAATCCTTACCATTAATATTCTACCAATAAACAGCTTAATTGACCCAGGTGCTCATGCCAAAACTCATCAATCACCCTTAAAACTTTTTTCTCAATCCATCACTAGAGTTGTGTTTGCTCTACCTTAAAATGAGACACTGATTTAAAAAACAAAACAAAGCAAGATGAAAAAACAAAAACCCATGGTGCTCATAAAGGCTGGTGCAGGTAGCCAGGGGTGGTACTTACTGCCCAAAGCTTCCAAAGGGTTCACTTATTCCCTTGTCCCCAGTGGCCCCCGCACAGTCCCCATACCCTTATGTGAAGTGTATGTGATTTCAAAGAAAGATTGAAGTTTTGACAGCAGATTCCTTCCCGCCTTTGCCTCAAATCCCCTTCCTCTCCAAATGTCTCAAGTTCATCCCCACAGCTGACATGGGAACCACTTGGCTACACTGAAGAAACCCTGCCGGTGATTTAAAAATGTACAAAAGAGGTAAAACATCTATATAAATAAGAAAGGAGACCCAGGCCTCCTGGGTTTCTAGGGACTGCCTCCTGGCTGCTTCTCAGCTGCACCACCGGGCCCTGGACTTGTTCTGCTTAATTTTCCCACAGCACGAGCCTTGCAGCCCTTGGTGGGGCTTGTTCTGGCTGAGACAGCCTAACCCACTAGGCGCGTCCTGATGCTTCCCAGCTGGGCCAGGAGCATTCGCCAAGGGCGAACCCTGCCAGAGCACATCCGGCCTGCCCCAATAGATACTGCGTTTGCTCCACAAGCAGTTCTGAGACGGATGGACTCAGACCTCCTGAGGCTGTAGCCCTTGTGGCCACACCATTGCCTACCCCACCTGCCAGTGAGTAGCAGCACAGGTGCATCCTGGATGCAGTTGCCAAGTGATAAGGACTTGAGGTAACTGGCAGTGGGAGTTTGTCTTTGAGGGGTACAGGAGTGTAGGAGACAATGGCCTCAGCACTTGGTTGGGCCAACAGGTCTTTTCCATGCCGTGCTGCACGAGCACGATGCCGGACGGTTGCGTGAAGGACCTGATGACGCTGAGGTTGTACAGCTGGCTGCCCTTGAATAAGGTTGGGCAGTTCTTTTCAGGGCAGGCACACCTGCTCTATCACGACTTGCTATTTGAAGCCAGGTGTGGCAAGTTCCCGGCCAGGATCCTGGAGACCCTGGGGGGCATGCTCATTGATCTCCTCGATACACTCATTTGCACTATAAAAGGACCAGCCGTTAGTGATGCCACACACCAGGAGGATCCTCTGAGCGCCCCTGAACACCGTGCACAACCTGTGCTGGCCAGACACGTTCGAGAACTCCAGCTTGACCCACTGGCCCCACTGCAGGATGGTAGTCATCTAGTAGTCGATCCGGTTACTGCAGGCTTAACGCAGCCCAGGCGGTACCTTCTTGCATGCGCTCCAGGATCTTGCCGTGGCCCACGTCGCTGTCGTCCACCAGCAAGAACTTGAGCAGGTAGCTATAGCTCTTGACCAGACTGCTCTGGGTCCCATCCTTGATCATGTGCACACAGGACGCAACCCTATGCTCGTGGTGCTGGCTGGGTAGGAGGCCATGGGACATCCCCTGGGAGCCCTCAGACCAACCTACTCGTGGTGTTTCAGGGAGGCAGCGCAAGGCGGTCCCTCCTCAGCACCACCTGTCTCACCTCAACCTGAGGTTCCTGCTTCTGCTAACAACCTCCGTACCATTAGCATGTCTTTCATGGGTAACTGAAGTAGTCCCTAAACCAGTATTCTTGCTTATTCTGCTCTTGCTTCCATGATATATTCTCCATATAATAGCCAAGATGATACTTTACAAATATAAATCATATCAAGTCTCTCCTGTCATAGTCATTAGTACTACCCACTGACCACATTGTCCCCATGCCCCTTTGGATACCTGGTAGGATTGTGTTTACCTACCTTCTTGTGGATGAGTGGGATTATGTGGCTTGTTCTGACTAATAATTTTTTTTAAAGATTTTATTTATTTGAGAGAGAGAGCACATGAGCAGGGGGGAGGGGCTGGGGGAGAATCCGGCTCCCCACTGAGGAGGGAGCCCAATGCCCCAGGACTCTGGGATCATGACCTGAGCTGAAGGCAGACGTTTAACCAACTGAGCCACCCAGGCACCCTTGGCCAATAAGTTTTAAGCAAAAATGACAACTGGATTACTGACGCAGAGTATTTAATTGCTGTTTCAAGACCCTTCCCACTGTTCCTTGTGGAACAAAATACATTAAGACCTCACCATATTTTCCTCTGCATATTGGCTGCAGAGAAACTGTGTGTATTTTAAGTTCAATTCCAGAAGCTGTGTTGATCCTTATCATTGGAATATTGCCTGTAGCCTCCCAACTCAAACCTCTTCAGGCTACCATATATTCAGAGAGGGTAAATTGCATCCTCATGCCTAAGGTGTATGTGTGACCGTGTGAAAGAGATAGAAGGAGAAAGAGTATATGTTGAGGTCAGGGAAAGCAGATGAAAGGAGGAGCATCAGGATCCAATGAAACCAATCAGACAGACTGTGGCTCAAATCCCACATCTGTCATTTGATTGTCAGAACTTACATATCCTCTGTAAGTTTAGGTCTCCTCATCTGTAAATTGGTAATGAAAATACCCGCCTCATAGAGTTATTGAGAGGATCAATAAAAATACCTAAGTAATTAGTATAATGTCTGGTTCTTAGTAAAAGCTCAATAAATGGTAGCTCTGATTGTTCTTTTTATTAATATTATTGAAGAAAAAAGATGGTGGGGGGAAATCCCAGCAAAAAAAGTCAACAGCCTCAAAATGGAACTATTAGGGAATTGTCTTTAACATACTTTATGAGATAAGGTTGTGCAAAGCTTCAAACTCCAGGAAAACTATGACATGGTAATGTTTTTCCTCCAAGAATTCTTTTTTTTTTCTTTCTATTCTTTCAGGATTCATAACTAATTGTGGCTATCCATTTGCTCAAGTGTGATCATTCATTCTTTTATTCATCATTCATTCATTCATTCATTCATTCATTCAAAGGCATTTACTATAATCTGCTTTGTCCAGATATTGAGTTAGGTGCTGGGGACATAATAGTTAATACAAGCACAGCTCTGCCTTTATGGAGAGCATAGAGAAAAGAGACAAAGTCTATTACAAATGGTAATTGTATATGCCTCCTCTTATTGCAAGCAACAGTGACCCGGTGAGCTTTCACACAAAGGTCTTAATGAATCCTTCTAGGATTATTTATGACTAATGAAAAGCTCCTAAAGAGGTGAAATCTAATCCAAATACATGAATCTCTAATGACAGAAGTTCTGTTAATGTGGCACCAAGAGTAAAAACAGATATTTAAATCAAATGCTCTGCCAAGAACTCCTCAAGTCCATGATACAGTTAACTCCTATTCTACCAGGAAGTAAGGCTTTGATATTCTTTGTACACAATGGTTGTTAAACAGTAAAGGATGTTCTCAGCCCCATGCCCCCCAAAGTGACACTTTCCCTCATTATACATAAGCTTAAGACAAGCAGAGTCAGTTTTCTATTTTAAAGATAAAAAGCTCTTCTTGACTGGATGAGCAAATGAGGATCCACAGTTGGAGGAACAAGAAGATTTTTAACTCTAAGCTGAGAAATTTACACATGGAAATATGGAAAATATAATTAAACTACAAAAGGAAATGTGATGATTCAAGTTGAATGGAATTAAATGTAAAAATAGTCCTCAAATCTTGCTGCACATTAGAATCACCTGGAGACCTCTTTAAAAATGCTCATGCTCCATTTTAGACCAACTGAATAAACATGTTTGGGATCTGGACATTGGATTTTTTTTCTTTAGATCTTCCAGGAGATTTACTATGCAGCCCAGGTTGAGACCACTGGAGCAGAGAGGAGTCACAGGGACTGAAGATGAACCCTGAAGGCTCAGCCAGATTTTGATACATGGAGAGGAGTAAAAATGGCAGTCTGGCAAGAGACTGGTATGAGAACAAATAATCATACTTGAGTATTTCCCCACTTTGGACTATGAAGAGATGGCCTGACCTAAGCTAATGCCTCCTGCTGAAAAGGTAGAAGGTAGGTCTGGGTTGGGTGTACAGGAATTTTTTTTTTTAAAGATTTTATTTATTTATTTGAGACAGAGAGAGAGAGCACATGAGAGGGGTGAGGGTCATAGGGAGAAGCAGGCTCCCTGCCGAGCAGGGAGCCCGATGCGGGACTCGATCCAGGGACTCCAGGATCATGACCTGAGCCGAAGGCAGTCGCTTAACCAACTGAGCCACCCAGGCGCCCGGGTGTACAGGAATTCTTCTGCCACAGATATCCTTACTTCAAGTTCTAATGTAGTCATGAAGTTTTCCTTGGTTAGCTTTTTGGGAACAATGAATATTTTGGTTGCAGTGAGTTTGAGGTACTTCTTTTGTTGTATCTGGAAATAAGGGGAAAAATGATTCAGAAATCAAAAATAAAAGATAAAGAGATAAATTTTTAACCAAGAGGATTTTTGTTTTTGCTTCCCCCCACCCCCCCGCCACCCCCATGGGTCTCCTAAAGGAGAGAAAGCACTGAAATAATTGAGGCAATAAACCTGGGTCACAAGTCAGTGCCTCCAGAGGTCGAGCAGGTAGCACAAATGGTGGTAGACTACTGTGAGGCTCCCCTTACTTAGGGCCCTTACCTCAGGAGTTCTGCTGGCCAAGGTGGGAATTTCCAAAGAAAACCCTGAGAGGAAGTGATAATAAGTAAAAATTAATTGTATATTTATTTTTTCATTCTTTCCTTTTCCCTCTTTCCTTCCTTCCTACCTTCCTTCCTTTTTTTCTTTTTTTTGCTAATTTAGGATATCTAGATCATAATTGGTATTCCCTTTTTGTTCCATATATGTTGTCTTATTTCAGAGAATATGAAAGTATTTATAGGAAGTTCTGTAGTTTCATTTACAACATTAACACTCCACCCTAATTTCTCTATAGGACAGTAAATTCTCCAAACCTGAATTCTAACAAGGTAAAGATTCCAGAAACCTAAATCAGGCAGTTGGAAATAGACACCTATATAGTTAGAAGTTATTCCAGTTAGTGTTTGACAAAACTTATGCTGGCTAATTGAACATAATAAAAAAATTTAAGAAAACTTAATATAGTTAAGGCTGTTACCCATCCTAATTCTTTGCATTGCCAAGTTTAAAAACTCTGCTAGTAAGTATAAAAGCATAGCTCAGTTAAGGATACAGTCTTATTGGGAGTTGATCTGTTAGACTCTGCTATATCTTCAGGAATTGAAAGAGAGAAAATTGAATTTACCAAAATTTGTCTTCTGATCAGTATTACTTGTAGTTAAAAGGAACAATGTTATAGGATACTTTGGGTTAGGATGGTGAGGCTGTGGACAGCATAACTGAATAATAGCAGATGGTAACTAGATGACATTCTAAAGGAGGGGATGGCAGTTAATGCAAGGATTTATTTTACTGAGTAAGTTTCCAAATTTGACTGCTGTCCTCAGCATTCTTTTTTCTCTTTCCTCCCTTCACAGCCCTTTATTTTTTCTCTATATAAACATGGAACAAATATTTTTATATTTTCAATTTTTATTGAAATATAATTAATATAGTATATTAGTTTCAGGTGTATAATATAACGATTCAACATATCTATACATTACTCCATGCTGATCACAATAAGTGTACTCTTAATCCCCTTTATCTATTTCACCCATCCCCCAACCCACCTCCCCTGGAGCAAATATTTTTAAAAATATGAGTTTAGAAATGTGCCAAATGTTAGTCTTACTTGGCTGGTCACATTATTGTCTCCATCTCTGACTTCAACCTTATCTTCTTGAAGAGTGTTGGTGTCCTGAATCCTCCTTTATGCCCTTCCCAATATTTTGCCTTTTGTACCTATTTCATTGGAGAAATTGTAAAATGAGCCCTACCCCCATGCCTCTGGCCTCCCTGTTTTTGTGCTCTTTTATAATTCCCTTTCCTTGACTGTGGGTGGGATCTGTGACTTGATTTTTACCAATAGGATATGGCAAAAGCAAAGGATGTCACTCCCATATTTAAAACGACCTTGGTAGCAAAATTGTTGTAGAGACTCACCCTGCTAACATGAAGTTAGCAGCCATTGGAGAAAGTCTGCATGGTGAGGAATTGTAGGCAGGCTCTAAGAACTGAGAGCAATCCCAACTTCCAATCAGTAAGAAGCCAGGGCCCTCAATCCTGCAGCCACGAGGAAAGTAAAGTCTGCCAACAGTGGTAGTAGGTTTGGATATGGATAATTTCAAGCCTTCAAAGGAGAACTCAATCCAGCTGACAACACACTGATTGCAGCCCTGTGAGACCTTAAATAGGGGACTCATTTAAGAGGTGCCCAAATTTCTGACCCACTAAAACTGTGAGATAATAAATATGTGTGTTGTTTTAAGCTCCTAAATTTAAATTTGCTTAATTTGTAAAATTTGTTACACAGCAACAGAAAACTATTATACCCATTCAGAAGTACAAATCCAAAATGATGCTAAAGATGGCCAGGTGTAAGTGTTAAGACTCCATCTTATCTGTAGCATTTGTTCTGAGGTTGGAAGTTCTGTCTTTCAGTAATTCATTTACAAAAGGTTTGGTGTGTGGAGTTATCACTTTGACTCACTTGAGCCCTGGCAAGCTGAAAAACAAGTGGGAATCAGGCAATTTGAGGACACTTTTAATGATTAAACATATTTCACACCATTAAAGAAAAATAGGTCAATGCAATTCAATAATTGTTCACCAGCATGAGAAAGATTAGTTTTACCCAGTGGATATTGGCTTGTTATTGTAGTTACTGTAATCAATATAAGAAGAAATGAAAACTCCAGTGTTTGAGCCAGACCAGTTCATGTCTTTTGAAAGCTATTTAAGGATAGATTGATCACCTGAAAAAAGCAAATGAAAAATGCCAGCTACTCAATTCAAAACAGTATGTGTGTGTGTGTGCATATAACTATGTACTGATTAATCCCATCTAAATTCTATTACCTACCTTCTAAATAAAAGGTCAAGAAAGTCCTTGTATATGCACACATTTTAAAAATGATGGCACTGAGTCCAGCTGCATTACTTTCCTTTGTAGGAAGTAAATGGCAGTCTTGGATGACAGATGAAATTGTCTAATACAAATCAAATATAGGGTGTGGAAAGAAAACTCTTGGGAAACTCTCCAAGTGCAAGTATTCCAAAGAATACTTTAACCTAGTATTCTTTATATAGGGCACTTTAGGGACATTAACTTCATTTCAATTACTGTTTTCTAGGACAGTCCAGAGTTGAACATAATATATATCCAAGGCAAACTGGAGACACTCAATAAGTTTACATAGTTAAGAATATAGCTTATGTTTGCCTATAGTTTTATAAGGATGTTCATATTAATAATCTCATGAAATGTAAGCCTGAGACAGTACATTCTCCATTCTCCATTTGGAAAGAGAGAGAAAGAGAATGAGAAAGAAGAAGAGAGAGGGAGAGAGAGCAAGTGAGCACAAAGCCAAGATGAGAGTGGAAATTTTACACTTTCTTCCCTAAGGACTTACCATCATCCTGTCCCATTTTATTAACACCTATGCATATGTAGACAGAACTTTTGCCCATCTACCATCCAGACACACCAAGGAGAAGGAAGAGACTCATCAACTTTTGCCAAGAAAATCCTAATTCTTTATGTCATCAGTCTTTCTTCCATAAGTGTAGCCAGTAAGTTCTGAATCTTTGAGCCCTAGACTTGATTCTTAGAGGGAAAAAACTGGAGCCTAAAGAGATGGTGTGTCTTATCCAACAAGAGTAAGAGTTGGCCTATAGTAGAAACTACCTACAATTCCCTGAGATCTTACTCTGTTCTAGCCCCCTCATGTACATCATCTTTAATGCTTCCAAAAAGCTTTGTGCATATGAGGTAATGGAAGCTCAGAGTGTTTAAGGTCCTTGCTTATAGTTGCACAGTTAATAAATGGAATCTGAGTGATTTAAAGCTAGGTCTCTTTAATTCTAAAGTCTGTACTCCTTTCATTAAAGTAGGCTACTTGTTGAGAATCCAGTTCTCTTCATTCCCAGCGATGGCGACTTTCTGGTCGATGAGTCTGAGTCCAGAGTTCTAGGTCATAGATAAAGTCAAAATGGGTCTTTATCCTATGAGGATTTATCCAGAGATTGTTTCTCTTTCACAAGTGGTTAGAGCATGGGCTTGTGAGAAGACAGAAGGACAGCTGCTCCCTTGCAGAGTGTGTGTGTGTGTGTGTGTGTGTGTGTGTGTGTGTGTGTGTGTACATACAGTCACATTGCTCTCTCTGATGTTTCTTTTTTTTTTTTTTTAAAGATTTTATTTATTTATTTGACAGAGAGAGACACAGCGAGAGAGGGAACACAAGCAGGGGGAGTGGGAGAGGGAGAAGCAGGCCTCCCGCCGAGCAGGGAGCCTGATGCGGGGCTCGATCCCAGGACCCTGGGATCATGACCTGAGCCGAAGGCAGACGCTTAACGACTGAGCCACCCAGGCGCCCCTCTCTCTGATGTTTCTGCATAGTGATATATATTTTAAATTATTTTATTTTTGGATTTTATTTGAATTGTTGCTTTTCACTGACTCTATACACAGGCTTTCATGAGCATGTATTAAAGATGCCTGAAAAAAATTAAGATGCCTGTTGGGAAGTTCACAGTGACTGGGCCAGCATGAGCCATTTCAATCCTGGCTAGACTGTTTCTTCCTTAGGGTATCAGTCTGGAGTCATAGAGCCTGAACTTCCTTAATGTTTCCCTTCAGGAAGAGAAACAAAATTTCACAACCACCAAAGGACCCTACCAAACACACCAGACTTTGGGTGGAGACGGGTACAGTGTGGCACAGTGCAGCACAGTGCATATAACAGGACAAATGGAAGGCTTTTCTTGGAATTTCAAGAACAGAAGGTGCAGACAGACACAGTAGTCTCTCAGCCATGCTTTAATGAGCCAGGGCCCTTGGCTGCCTGGGTGCTCAGTAACAGGAAGTCTGTGCAGTGAGAATACAAGCAAAGGATGTTCGGGCTTTGCTTGGGCAGGTGTCTCCAAAGGGAGGGAAATATGACTCCTGACACTTGAGCTAAGTTGACCCTGCTGCCATCACCCTTGGAAAACTATTTGTGGGCAGAGATCTATGCTGTTTATAAAAATAACATGAGCAGCAGCTTCAGCCTCAGGAAGCTTCATAAGGATAGATAAAAAGGAGGATCACAGAAGCTAAAGATTTTGTTTAATGAGAGATTACAAAGCATTTAGGTCGGATCAAGTTGTCCTGAAGATTAACTGCTAAAATGTGCCCCTTTTCTCTGCTCTGTGATGAATTTTGCTCTTAAACTTAGTGCTCAAATATGAAGATGAAGATGAGGCTGTATTTGGAATAACCACAAATGAGATTGTTGGTCTCTTTCCCTTCTGTTAATATGAATTCAGGAAACATGAAGATTAGAAGAGATTCCAACATTAGTTTTTCTAGTAACAAGGGCAAGTGCTTTCTAAGTACTTGAATGTGAAGAGGAAATCATGCAGCAGGAAGGTGGATGCAACAAGGTTAACACTATAGAGATTTTCATAAACTTATGGTTTTTGGGTTGGAAATCGCCCAAGGTACAGACTGCCTGTTGGGAGAATAAAAAATATAAGTTTAAAAACATTCAATCTATTTCCCACTTCTGAGGCTGAATTGGATTGACTGCATGGCTGATCCAATGACTGCAAAAACCTACACTTTCAGGAGGTGACTTTAAAAAATGAATTGACCAAAACTCAGCCAATTTGTCAACTATTTGTAGAATTGGCCTTTGTTCCGCTAAGCATCATTCCTGGTCTTCTCTATGTCAGAAATATTTTCCACCTCAGTGAATCTTCCCCTTTCATTTAAAAAAAATGATAAAATTCCAAAAGAACCATATGCAAAAGTAGACATGTGTGACTTATTAATTCATTCATTAATATAGTAGCAATGTACAGAGCATCTACTAGATGCCTAGCTTTATTCTGAGCACTGGAAATCCAGTGACAGACAAGACAAATTCCCTGCACTGAAGTTATATTAGGGAAGACAGACACTAAATAGTTGAATAAACAAGTATATACAAGAATATATATATGTGTATATATATATATATATATATATTTAAAGATTTTATTTATTTGACAGAGAGAGACACAGCGAGAGAGGGAACACAAGCAGGGGGAGTGGGAGAGGGAGAAGCACACTCCCCGTGGAGCAGGGAGCCCGATGCAGGGCTCGATCCCAGGACCCTGGGATCATGACCTGACCCGAAGGCAGACGCCTAATGACTAAGCCACCCAGGTGCCCCTACAAGAATATATTTTTATAGTGTGGTAAATATTACCAAGAAATTGAAAGTGGGAGAGAGTATAGGAAGTTGAAAGGCTGTTTTAGAATAGATGTCAGAGTAGGCTTTTCTGAGGAGAGGATATTATAGCAGAGATCTGAAGATATATAGGAACAAGTAGTGTGAAGATCTAAAAAACAGTGTTCAATAGAGAGGTAACAGCATAGGAAGGAAATAGCAGATGTAAACATCTTGAAGCAAAAACTAGCTTAGAGTGTTTTAGAAACCTCAAGGAAGACAGTATAGCTGAAGTGGAGAGGGTCAGAAGAAACAAAACAGGAGGTAAGGCTGGAAGGTAGCAGAGGCCAAGTTGTGTAGGCCAAGGGAGTCCTTGGTAAGCAGCTGGGCTATATTCTAAATGTGATGAAAAGCAGTAGAAGAGTATTGCAGGGGAAGTGACATAATCTGATGTATGGTTTTAAAGAGCTCCCTAGTGACTCTGTAGAGAATAAACTGTAGTGTGGTGAGAGTAGAAGCAAGGAGACCAGTTGTGAGTTAATTTCTAAAGTCCATAAAGGAGATGGTAACTTAGAGGTGTGTGATGTTTAAAGAAATGAGCAGAAGTAATGGGACACGGATATATTTTGAGAGTAAACCCAACAGAGCTTTCTGATGGATTATATATGGGTAAAGTTGAGACTGGAGAAAGAATAATGAAAAGAATGGAGCCATCTAGAATTTTAGCAGCACACAACCCTCATCCATGACTGAGTCTAGGAAGTGAGTGAATGTTAGTGGCTGCAATGAGGAAAATAGTAAAGAAACCAACATTTAGAGGGATTGCGGTGGGAATAAAAAGTTTTGACTTGAACATGTTATGTTTTAGATACCTCTAAACTATTACTATTAACTACTCAGGGATGAGTCCAGCTTCAGGGAGAGGTCTGGATGGGGTATATAAATGATGTGTCATCAGCATATAGATGCATGAAATGATAAGATCCTGAAGGAGATAGAGAGGAGGGCCAAGGACCAAGACTGGGGGCAGGACAATATTTAGGAAAGAGTAGAGAAAAAGAAACTGACAACTAAAACTAAAGGAAAGTCATCTGTGAAATAAACAAAACTGAGAATAAAGCTTGATAATAGTTGAATAACATAAGGACATTGAACTGACTGCTGGATTTAGTGACATTTTTTAAGAGTGAGGAAAAAAGCCTGATTACAGATTTTTTTTAAAGGCAAGGGAGTGGAGACTGAATGTAGATAATACATTCAATGATTTTACTGTAAAGAAAGCAGAATAAGTTGACACTAGCTGGAAGGGAATGTAGGGTCAAGAGATGTTTTTTAATAAGATATTTGTATGCTCTATTAGTCAGGGTAGGCTAAGTTATGCTGAAGTAACAGATTAGGCCCCAAATTCCAGTGGTTTATTACAACAAAGGTTTATTTCTCACCCATGCTACATGTTTAGGGAGAGTAGGCAGGAAGCTCTGCTATCCATAGTTTCTGGAGGCCACAGTCTGACTGAGGCTCCATGGTCCTATATGTGCATGATCTCAAATATGCAAACTCTTCCATTGCTATAGCAGAAGAGTAAGACTAGAAAAGTGTACATGGGATTTTTCACTCTTTTAGTCTGAGATGGTTATATATTTACTTGGTCAGAAGTAATCACATGGCCTGCCTAATGACTGGAAAATTTAGGAAAACAATTGAAATCTTTAATGGGCAGCACTACCTGTAGCACATAAGTCATTAGAAATAACACAATAAGTAGAGTAAATGAGATGTAAGAGCCAAATTCCTGAGCAGGCAGGAGGAGTGCAAGTCAGTTCCCTTTTAGACAGATTAGTTTTAGGAGCCCTATTTGAGTAAGGATATTTCACCTGCTATATCAGAAACTTGGGTATATGGATACTGATTATAGAGGCTGGGAGATTTGATGATGGAAAGATGAGGTAATTGTCTTCTGAATACTTTGTTTTCTTGGGGAAATTAAAAAAAAAAAAAAAAACCAAGGTCATCAATTAAGAATGAAGAAAGGGAGTGATTTTTGTAGATTTTGAGAGAATGTCTGTAAATAATGGTCTCTAACAGTGGAAAAACATGTTTACTAGGAAAATGTGATAAGATGGCAGAGGCAGTATAGTGTAATGGTTAGTCTGCATAGATCCTGGAGCCAGACTGTCTGGAATTCAACCTTGGCTGCATCACTTATGACTGTAACGTTACTTACTTAACAATTAAGTGCCTCAGTTTCCTGATCTGTAAAGTTGGGCTATAATAGGACTTACATCATAGGATTGCTTGAGGTTACCATACTCAGGGCACTGCACAGACAACAGACTAAAACACACCCCCAGTATGTCTGTGAAAAAGACTAATTTACTTATCATGGAGCTTTAACCAAAGGGACAGGCTTCAGATTTGCCACACATGCAGAGGCATTCTATAGAAACATGGGCAAGGAGACACCGTCTTTGCACCCTCCCTTGGTCTTGTCACAGCTCACTCCCAGAAAGGAGCAGATACACTCCTCTGAAGTCTTGATTCTTGCACCTGTCACCCAAGGAACACCTCCAGTTCTAGTCTAGAGGCCATCAGGGCCTATGATTGTGGCCCTACAGGATTCTATATATTTGTGTACTTTTTTTAATATGTTGCTTTCAAAGTATTGACTTCCAATTAGCCTGAAACTAGGTGCTGAATAAGATCACTCCATTTTGAACACTCACATGTCTTGGCACATTCTCAACAACAAGGATCTGTCAAGAACAAATCAGGCTACTAGGACAATCACAAAGGTTTGAGAGACAACTAAGAGCTGCGCAAGCTGGTTAAATGATAAAGTTCATCTCCTACACAAGGTCATTCCCTCAAGACTGGGAGAGGTAGCTGTCTCACATAGAAACAGGTATCAAGCAAAATGAAGAAAGAGAGGAATATGTTACAAATAAAAGAATAAGACAAAAACTTCAGAAAAAGACCTTAATGAAATGGAGATAAATAATCTACTTGATAGTTCATAGTAATGGTCAAAAAATGCTCACTGAACTTAGAAGAATGGATGAAGAGTGAGAATGTTAACAAAGAGACAAAGTATAGGAAAATACCAAACAAGTCATAGAGCTGAAGAATATGATAACTGAACTGAAAAATGCATTAGAAGAGTTCAACAGCAGACTGGATAAAGAAAAATAATTCATCATTATTTTGAAGAAATAATGACTGAAAACTTCCCAAATCTGGGGAAGGAAACCAACATTCAGATCCAGGAATCACAGAGTTCCAAATAAGATAAACCCAAAGAGATCCATATCAAGACATATTATAATCAAAATGTCACAAGTTAAAGAGAATTTTTAAAGTGGTGAGAAGAAAACAACCACTTACATAAAGGGAACTTTGCATAAGACTATTAGTTGATTTTTTTCAGCAGAAACTTTGCAAGGCAAAAGAGAATGACATGATATAATCAAAGTGCTAAAAGGAGTAAACTTACAACCAAGAATACTCTACCCAGTAAGGCTATCATTCAGAATTGAAGGAGAGAAGGAGAGATGAAGAATTTTCCAGACAAGTAAAAACTAAAGGAATACATCACCACTAAATTGACCTTATAAGACGTGTTAAAGGAACTTCTTTAAGCTGAAAAGAAAGGGTGCTAATTGGTAACAAAAATACATAAGAAAGAATAAATCTCACGGGAAAGGTAAATGTGTAGTAAAGGTAGTAAATTAATCACTTATAAAACTAGTATAAAGTTTAAAAGACAAAAGTAGTATAAATAAGGTTACAATAATAGTTAAGAGAGACACAGAATTAAAAGGTATCAAATGTGATATCAAAACAAAATGTGAGAAGAATAAAAATTTTGAACTTTAGAAAAAGATCAAACTTAAGTTGTTACTGACTTAAAGTAGACTGTTGTAGATATAAGTTGTTATATGTAAGCATCATGGTAACCACAAACCAAAAACTTTTAGTAAATACACAAAAGATAAAGAGAAAGGTATATAAGCATTACCACTAAAGAAAGCATCAAAGCAAAAAGAAAGAAGGCAAGAAAGACAGGAACAGAGAAGAACTACAAAAACAACCAGAAAACAATTAACAAAATAGCAAAAGGTACATATTTAAATATAAATGAACTAAATTTAAATATAAATGAACTAAATTCTCTAGTCAAAAGACAGTGGCTGAATAGAATTGTTAAAAAGCAAAATATTCATTTATATGCATATAAGAGATTCACTTGAGATCTAAAGATACACACAGACAGTGAAGGTACGGAAAAAAATAGTCCATGCAAATGAAAATAAGTTTGGTGTAGCTGTACTTATATCAAAGTACACATTAAAACAAGGACTGTAATAGAAGAGAAAGAAAGGCATTCCATGATGATAGTGAGGTCAATTCAACAAGAGGATATAACATTTGTCAATATGCACTCAACATAGGAGCACCTGAATATATAAAGCAAATATTAACAGACATAAAGGGAAAAATTGATAGCAGTACAATAACAGTAGGGGACTTTAATACCCCCACTTACATCAATAGATAGATCATCCAGACAGAAAATCAATAAGGAAGCATCAGACTTAAATGATACATTAGACTAAATGGACTTAATAGGAATATATAAAACATTCCATTGAAAGGCAACAGAATACACATAGAACATTCTCCAGTACAAATCACATGTTATGTTTAAAAACAAATCTCAATAAATTTAAGAAGATTGAAATTATATCAGGTATCTTTTCTGACCACAATGGTATGAAACTAGAAATCAATTATAAGAAGAAAATAGATATGTGAAGATTAAACAACATGCTCTAAACAACCAATGGGTCAATGAAGAAATCAAAGAGGAAATCAAAAAATATCTGGAGGCAAATGAAAATGGAAATACAACAATCCATAATCAATGGAGTGTAGCAAAAGCAGTCCTAAGAGGGAAGTTCATAAGTGATACATGCCTACCTCAAGAAACAAAGAAATTTCAAATAATCTAACTTTACATCAAAAGAAACTAGAAAAAGAACAAATGAAGCCCAAAGTTAGTAGAAAGAAGGAAATAATAAAGATCAGAGTGGAAATAAAAAAGCAATAGAAAAAGTCTATGAAACTAATAGCAGATTTTTTGAAAATATAAACAAAATTGACAAACCATTAGCTAGACTCATGAAGAAATAAAGAGAGAAGGATCAAATAAATAAAACCAAAAATGAGAGAGAAGTTACAACTAATACCACAGAAATATAAAGGATCATAAGAGATTACTATGAACAATTATATGCCAACAAAATGAATAACATGGAAGAAATGGATTAATTTCTAGAAATATACAATCTTCTAAGACTGAATCATAAAGAAATAGAAAATCTGAAGTGACCAATTACTAGCTAGGAGATTGAATCAGGAAACAAAACAAAACAAAACCACCTCCATACAAACAAGAGTTTAAGACCAGATGTCTTCACTGGTGACTTCTACTAAACATTCAAAGAATATTTAATACCTATCCTTCTCAAACGCTTCCAAAAAAATTCAAGAGGAGGGAATGCTCCCAAATTCATTTTGCAAGGACAGCATTACCCTGATATCAAAACCAGACAAGTATGTCACACACACGCAAAAAAATAATACCCTTGATGTACATAGATGTAAAACTCTTCAAAAAAATATTAGCATACCAAATTCAACAATACATTAAAGGATTATATGCCATGATCAAGTGAGATTAATTCCAGGGATGCAAGGATTCAACATCGCAAATTTATCAAAGAGATACACCATATGAACCAAATGAGAGATAAAAATTGTATAGTCAATAGATGCAGAAAAAGAACTTGACAAAATTCAATATAGATTTATGATTAAAAAAAAACCAACCCTCAACAAAGCAGGTGTGGAGGGAACATACTTCAACATAATAAAGGTCATATATGACAAACCCACAGTTAACATACTCAATAGTGAAAAACTGATAGCTTTTCCTCTTGATTAGGAACAAGACAAAGATGCCCACTCCTGCCACTGTTATTCAACATGGTGTTGGAAATGCTAGTCATAGCAAGTGGACAAGAAAAACAAAGGCCATCCAAAATGGTAAGAAGAAGTAAAACCCACACTATTTGCAGATGACATAGAGAATGCAAAAAACTCCACCAAAAAACTGGTACAATAAATGAATTCAGTAAAGTTGTGGGGTCCAAAATCAATATATAGAAATTTGTTGCATTTCTATAAAATAATAATAAAATATCAGAGTGCTTGAGAAAATAATGTTATTTACAATTGCACAAAAAGAAAAAAAAATACATAGGAATAAATTTAACCAAAGAGGTGAAAGACATGTACACTGAAAACTATGACATTAATGAAAGAATTTGAAGAAGACACAAATAAAAGGAAATATATTTCATGCTCATGGATTAGAAGAATTAATATTTTTTAAAATGTCATATTACCTGACACAATCTTCAGATTTAGTGTAATCCCTATCAAAATTACAGTGCCATTTCACCAAACATCATAAGGGTGGCTTACAAATAATACTAAAACTTGTATGGAACCACAAAAACCCCAAATAGCCAAAGCAATCTTGAAAAAGAAGAACACACTCCCTGGTTTTCATGGTCACTTATTTTAAACTATACTACAAAGCTATAGTAATCAAAGCAGTATGGTATTGGCATAAAAAGAGACACAAAAATCAATGGAATAGAATAGAGAGTCCATAAATAAACCAACTCATATACAGTCAATTTACAGCATAGGAGTCAAGAATATATAGTGGGGAAAGGACAGTAGTCTCTTCAATAAATGGTATTGGTAAAACTGGACAGCCACACATGAAAGAATGAAACTAGACCATTACTTTACACCATACACAAAAAATAACTCAAAATGGATTAAAGACTTGACTGTAAGACTGGAAACTGTGAAACTCCAGGAAGAAAACATAGCAAGCAACTTGACATCAGTCTTAGCATTGAATTTTTGGATCTGACATCAAAAGAAAGGCAACAAAAGTAAAATAAACAAGTAGGGCTGTGTCAAATTAAAAAGCTTCAGCACAGCAAAGGAAACCATCAATAAAATGAAAAGAAACCTACTGAATGGGAGAAAATATTTGTAAAGCTTATATCTAATAAGGGGTTGATATCCAAAAAATATAAACAACTCAATAGCAAAAGCAAAACAAAACAAACAAAAAAACAATACAAATGACAAACAACAAACAAAAACGTAAAAAACCCAATTAAACAGGCAGAGGATCTAAATAGACATTTTTCTAAATATGATATACAGATGGCCAAGAGACAAATGAAAAGATGTTCAACATCATGAAGTATCCAGGAAATACAAATTAAAACCACAATGAGATATCAGCTCACACATGTTAGAATGGCTATTATCAAAAAGACAAGAAATAACAAGTGTTGAAGAGACTGTGGAGAAAAGGAAACCCTTGTATACTGTTGTGGGAATGTAAATTGGTACATCCACTATAGAAAGCAGTATGGAGTTTCCTCAAAAAATTAAAAATAGATCTACCATATAATACAGTTATTCCACTTCTGGATATTTATCGAAAGAAAATGAAAACACTAAGTCAAAAAGATATGAGTACCCCTACATTTATTGAAGCATTATTTACAATAGCCAAGTTATGGGAACAACCTAAGTGTTCAGCAGTAGATGATTCGATGAAGAAGATACAGTATATACAATGGAATACTACTCAGCCATAAAAAAGAAATCTGTCCATTTGAATGATGTAGATGGACCTTGAGGATATTGTGCTAAGTGAAAAAAGTCAGAGAAAGAGATACCATGATGTCACTTATATATGGAATCTAAAAAAAAATAAACGAACAAACAAAACAAAACTCATAGATACAGAGAACAGATTGGTGGTTATAAGGGGGGAAAGGGGTTGGAGAGTGGGCAAAAAAGGTGAAGGGGGTCAATTGTATGGTGATAGATGGTAAACTAGACATATCGTGATTATCACTTTTAGTGTATATGAATATCAGATTATTATGTTGTATGCCTGAAATTAATGTTATATACCAGTTTTACTTCAATTAAAAAACAAACAACCTCCTCTCTTGGAAGTGAAAAAACTTTTTTCTGTATCAAATAAAATTATATTTTTTAAATAAAGCTCACATTATTTTTCCCATAGGTTACTTCTTTTTCCTCTATTTTAGAATCCCTGAGTATTTGGACCTTGATTTTTAGTGGGAAACAGTAAACCAAGGATCTCTACTTCAATTACCCTGCCAGCTTACACACTGCCTTCTTAGTTGCTAATGATCTGAAACAAATGTCGCTAAGTAGAAAGGAAGATTAATTCCAATGAGACTGTGCGAGTATGCCAAATCTATTTTCTTTCCTCATGCAGGAATCTGTGAGGAGGCCAACAGCAGAATCTGTTATTGTGTAATAACAATAGGACAATTTTCTCCATATTTTTCTTTGCCTTTAGAAATCTTTTTACATTGGCTTTTCTTTCTAGAAATCCTCTCTGGTTTCCTTAATAACCTGAGCTACAGAAACGCTTATGATGTTTGATACTAGATATTACTCTAATTCATTGGGATTCCTCATCCTATAACTATTAGATTTCTGACTTAAAAGGCAATCTCCCTGACAGCCTCTCCCAGTTCTCATTAAAATATGCTTGCAAATACATACAACAAAAAATATAGAAACAGCAAAAGACAAAAACTCAGAAAAGAGAAACTAAAATTGGAAAATCAAAGAAAAATTCTAATTGTTTATGTTGCAGATGGAGCAAGATGCAAAGATCCTCCACATTCCATATTCTATCCCTGGACACATTCTTCTGTCCCTAAGACCTGGACAACAAAGGAAGTAAGCAATTCTTCTGTGGCATCAAGTCTATGATGCTTACCTCGTTTGAGTAATGGAATTGTGAGTAATTTTGATATTTTTTGCTGATATTTATCCTTTATCTTCTAATATTTTTATCTAAATAACTTTAAAAAGAGAATATCTATCTATCTGTGTAATGGCAGAAGATAATCTCAGATTAAAAATGGTTGTCTTTGGGATTAGGAGTTTAGGTGATAATTTTATCTTTCTATGTTATTATTTTGAAACATTTTTACTATGTTCATATTTTACTATATAATTAGGGAATATAGTTTTCAAAAGATAGTATGTTAGAGGACTTTGAGGAAATTTTTTTCATTACCTCTTATTTTAAGTCAGATTTGCAACAAAATATTTTCTACTTGGTGTGTGTGTGTGTGTGTGTTTACCACTAAAGTGAGAAAGATTACCTTTTTTATGAAGATTAATATATATGTAATTCAAACTGGTGGTCTGGGTTCTTACCCAAAATTGATGGTATGTTTGGGTGGTCTGCACTAAAATATATTCTAGGTAGTATGCAGAACTCACATTGGTGGTTCCTGAGGGCCATTAAAGAGCTAGTTTGTCTAGAAGCTAAAACTGAGGATGACTTTTTAATAAAAATAACTAACTATGTGGAAACAATTATTGAGATAATGTTATTAATAAAATTTCTTTAGATGCATGTGGGGCTGTGGCATATCTTAAGATATGAGTCATCCTCAAAACAACTAAAACTGAGGTATAAGAGACTCTTGTAACTGCTGATTTGGAAGCACCTGCTTTACACTTATTATTTTATCATTATTGTAATTGTTATTATTTAGGCATAATTTACATATATTGAAATGTACAGATCTTAAGTGTGCAGTTCTAACAGTTTTGACAAATACATATACTGTGTAATCTGCATCTATATCAAGGTATAGACATTTCCATTCACTGGGCTTCTTCCCAGAAAATTTGATTTCTTTCCAGTTTAGGGCTTATCTGGATACTCCTGTCCATCATGGTAGACATAAACACTCATTCCTGTAGGCATATGTCTGGGAGTGAGATTGCTAGGTCATGGGATATGTGTTTGTTCTTAGTAGGTACTGTATAACTTTTTTCTATGTGATGGGATCAATTTACACTCTCCCTGCTAGGTAAGAAATTCACAGTTGTTCCATTTTCATGCCAACACTTAGTATTGGTCATCTTTTTAATTTTACTCATTCTAGTGAGTATGTAATGGGAACTCATTGTGGTTTTAAGTTGCATTTTTCTGGTGACTAATGATATGAGTACTTTTTCACTTGTTTACTGGATATTTTGATACCCTGTATTATGAAAAGCCTACCTATCACAATATATTTTAAATGGTCTATTTTCTTATCTATAATTATGCCCTAACAACTGGTCTATAAATTCTCTAAAGGTAAGGAACACTTTCAATAGGTTTTATTCTTGATACTTAGCACATTGCACTAGCACATTGCAGATTCTGAAAAAAAAAAAATTGGTTTGAATGAAATAAGGGTAATTATTAAGTAACTTTTTCTATGTGCCAGATGCTTTTCATGTATTACATCAATTAATCTCTATATCAACTTAATTTACGGATGAGGAACTTGAAGCTTAGACAGCTTTAAGTATTTGTCATGACGACAGAGCTAGTAAGTGGCTTGCATTGCTATAGTCTGGAACCAGGACTTGTTCAAAAACTATTCTCTTTGTTCCTTTAAATCCACCACAATGGCTTCAGATTAGAAAGATGTCTTTCATTATATTCTGCACCTGTTTACTGCACGGGATGACAGAGAATGCTGTGCTCTCCAACATTCATGTTTCTTTTCTTTTTTTCTGGACACACAGCTAAACTGTATTTCCCAGCCCCTTAAAATTAGTTTGGGTCAGTGACCAAGGTGTGGCAGTAGAATGTGATTTAATGTTGTGCATGGTATGTCCAGGTCTCATCCATAAAAATCTTCCACATGCAGTCTTCCACTAAATATTTCTGTGGCACACTTGGAGTCCACATGTTGGAGATGGTGGTATCCTAAGATATAAGGATCCTTGATCCCTGAGTAACTGTGTGAAACAAAAATTCCTCTCCTTTCCCTATCACATTGGTCTTTCATGAGTTAACTTTAAACTCTCATCATGATAGACCACAGAGTTTTCAGCGTTTGTTATAGCAGCCCAGCCTACTACAATCTCTTTCTAGGTATTGGTGATGCAGAGATGAAGAGCTGTTAACTTTAGAGAATGTAAGTTTTGTAAACAAAGAATTCTAACACAATAGGACAAATGCAATATAAAGGTACAGACCAACATCTATAGCAAATGATGGAGAGAGATCAATTCTGCTTTGTAAACTTAGGGAATATGTCACTGAGGGGATTACATATATATGTATACCTGGGTCCTGGGAGGATCAGATGAAAGTGATGGGCATTTTTGTTTGTAGAAACAGCATGAGGAAATGTGTGGAAAGTTAAAAAGCATGCTGTACTCCTTCCTGGAGATTTGCGAAGTTTTATGTGGCTAGAATACAACTTGCATAGGAGAATGGTAAGAGAGAAGTCTAATAAAATAGATTGATAGGCAAAATTGAAGCATCTCATATGCCATGAAAAAGAATTAGAACTTGGTCTTAGGATCAATGGGGAACCATCTCTTAAGAATGGAAGGGAGAAGAAAATGGAAGCAGGAGAATCATTTGAAGGTATCGCAATTATCTTGATAAAAAAAAATAATCAGGATTAGAACTAAGACATTGTCAATGAGAATTAAGAGGTGGTAGATTCTTAAAATTAATACTTCTATAGAGGCAAAGAGAATGACATTTAGACTATGTCTTTGGCTGAATGTCACCCACTATTAGAAAAGTATTATATAAATCAAGTCCAAATGAATCTTTTGTATTTTCAAGTCTCATTCTATAGTTCATGTTTTTTGTTAAAAAATGTCAATTTTTGATTTCTTTCTCTAGCTTCTCAGAACTTCCAAAAACCTTGTTCTACTTAAAATGTGCTCATCGATAACATTGTATCAATGAAAAAAAATATGCTATAATTGTTAATTCCTTATACATTCTTCCCCAATTTATCAGTTTCCTTGTTTTCTGTTTTAGATGCAAGAAAAACAATTTAATTCCACAAATACTTATTGAGTTCCTTTTATGTTCTCAGCATAGTAGGAGGCACTAATGATAAAGAGAGTATAAACCTCAATCTCAGGCTTTAAGGAATTCCTGGTCTAGTGTGGGTAGGGAGACAGTGGATTGAGAAGGATGAGACAACTGCAGATGGCTACAATGCAGTTTAAAGTAACTACTGAAATAAGGTATTATGAGGGTTCAAAGTGCTAAGCGGGTTCAAAGGAGTAATGTTACTGATTAAGAATGGTATGTATGGTTCTGTGTAGACCACACAATGTAGTACAGGTTTCAATGACAGGATGCTGCCACTGCTGATAATGATAATGGAGGACAAGTTCCTTTTAGCATCTACAATTATATTAGTTGCTGTTGACATGTCTATGGGCACATGGCCAGGCAAGCTATTCATCCACATGCATGCCTGGTCTCCTGCATTAATGATTCCAGTCACTAATTATGTAATAAGAATAATGAGAACTGTTAGCCAAAAAGTCAATTTCCACTGTTTGTTTTGCTTCTTCAGGGGAATAAAGGCAGTTTTAGAAAACCTCCTTTGAATTTACAGAATAAAGCAAACACACAGGAGGAAAAGTATCACCAAGGATTAAGGAAGCTTATGCATCAGGATCAGAGTAGGAAACACCCAGAAGCTTGGCAAAATTAATAAAAGAGCAGTTTCTTCACTTCTTCTCCAGGAAATATACTCACAAATGGAATCACAGGAAGATAGGTCATTGTATGACAAGAGGTAGGTAGGGAAAAAAAAGCAGCAAGCAGGATTTGAGTTTGGTTTTTAGAGGATTAAATAAGGTTTATGCCAGGAACATGATGAAGTAAATTTCTCAAAGGGGTAAAATTTTGGCAGAAAATCAGAATCATGTATTTAGAAATGAGCACTATTCTTTAACCGTAACAATAAAAACTCTAAATTATTCAGCCTGGAAATGAATTTTGGAAAGAATATAACAGATGTATTCATTCATTCATTTATTCTCCAAACATATATTGAATGTCTATTATAGACTCAACACTGTAGAAAAAAATGGTAGGAAAAAATGCTGAGACAGTGTAGTTACCCTCAAGAAGTTCATGTGGGGTGATTCACAGGAAAACAAAAACAGCCAATAAACATGGTGATGTGTATTGTGAAGCTATACAGGAAGTGGGGAGAAGGGAATTCTTCATCTGCAGGGGACAGTCTGGAAAGGTTTCACAGAGGAGAAGCAATGAAACAATTTGGAACTGAGAGGTCCAGGATGAGTAGAAATTGGCCATGAGGAAAAAGTAGGGATAGATATTTAAGGCAAAGGGAAAAATAAAATAAGAAAGAGATCATACATCAGTAATAATTGTTGTAGACAAGATTCATTATTGGATGCTAAAATTAGTGAGTAAAAGCTTTAGAACAAACAAGACCTACCTAGTCTCAAAATCCAATATATGTATTAACTACAAAGGCAATGATAGAAATTTTACAGTAAAAATATCCTGCAGAACCACCTAATAGATAGAGGTCAATATCACCAGTAATGAGACATATCAACATTATGGACCCCATGATATGATGCACTGAGAAAAACACAATATTTCTGTGCTGTTCTTGCCAAAACACATAACTTCAGTCGAATTATGAGAAAACATCAGACAAACCAAAACTGAAGGATATTCAGCAAAACAACTGGTCAAAATTCTTCAAAATTGTCAAGGATATGAAAGATAAGGAAAGACTGAGGAACTGTTACAGACTGCAGGAGACTAAGAAGGAGTTACTCAATACAAGGTGGGATCCTAGATAGGATTTGGAACAGGAAAAAAAAGTTAGTGAAAAACTAGTGAAATTTGAACAAGATCATTTCATTTAGTGAATATTATCTCAATGTGAATTCATTTTACTTGATAAATGGACTGTTTTTATGTAAGATGTTAGGGGGAGTAAGGAATATATGGAAAATCTCTACTATTTTTTCAACTTTTCTGTAAGTGTTTGGTTCAAAATTTAAAAGTTAAAGAAAAGACCTACAGATTTAAGATAACAGAATGTACATATGAGATAGAATTGATAGATTCTTTGTGTTGGATACTTGTGGGAGATGAAGTGGGCCAAGTCCTTACTAAACAGTTTGGGTTTAATCATGTAGGTGATAACCAGCCATTTGGGAGGTTAAACAGCAGAGCATCACAACCAGATTTGTGTTTTATAAAAATCCTGGCAACAGCTTGGACAGGAAGCTAGGTCACTGGAGTTGGGAATATTGTTCAAGTAGCTATAGGCCCATGGAAAGATGGTGGAGGCTTGTACCAGGACAGCTGCACAGGTGATGGAATGGAATGACAGAGTTCCACAATAGTCTTTAAAGACATTCTTTGTCATTCCTTTGTTAAAATTACACATGAATGTTTCCTAGGACTATTTTCAATACTCATCAACATATAGCTATGTTTGTAGGCCACACTATTGTCCATTTTATCCTGATAGGAATTCACTTACTCTCTATCTCATTTGTTCTTCTCTTTCCTGACTTCTGGCTTGAAGTTTGGTGTCATTACTTGGAGATCAGTTGCTGCTCTTATAGAGCAGATCAGATTTCTTTCAGTGAATCATCCAACCTGACAATGGTCTTTTCCATCTCTAGAACATGGTCCAGGTAGGTAACAAGAAACAGAGAAAAGGAAATTCCACTCTTCCCGTGCTAAAGTTGCCAATACATCTAGTTGATCAAGACCACTTAGGACTCAGGATCAAACAAGTTCTTAGCCCAGAGTTGCATTACTGTTTTGCTAAGAGAAAGAAAGGGGGAGGGAGAATGGAAAATAGAAGGGAAGGATAGGAGAGAGGGAGGGAGAAGGAGGTAAAAAAAAGAAGGAAGGGAGGGAGGGAGAGAAAAAGAAGAAAAGGAAGGAAAAAAGGAGTGAGATTGTCAAGGAGAATTTCTTGAATCTCTAAATGAAACAAAACAATACAATACACTTTCCAAACCATTTCACATCTTTGGATTTTGTCACTACTTTATAGTGTTTACTACTCTCTCCAAAATTCAGATGCCTGTGCTTCTGCTTGAGGCTGTTTAATTTTGTTTTGTAATTTACTCTGGAGCTTCTATTTTAAAAGGCCCAGAAACGGGAAAGGCTTCAAGTAAGGTAAGAAGACTGGCAAATGTATTCTTCAAAACTTCTACTTTATCCTGTACCCTCTATTAGTTTTTGAATGCTTACTTGTAAATGGAGCCCAAATGACCATCAGGTAGTTAATAGTAAAGCAGATTTGACGCGGTAAGTAGAGGAAATAAGAAGTTGCCTTCCCAAATGATCTCCTTTTTACATTGTTCTAGGGATTAGGGATGTATGCCTTTTCAATTAAGTATAACTCCCAGTTCTTCCTAAATCTTTTTCTACTGAAGCAAAGACTCCTGATAGAAGGGCTACCTTACTCCCCCACTGTGTCAGTGTGTTAAATGTTATTAGATCTCTATGATTGTGTAAAGGAAGTGGAAAGCCTGAATATGTTGGACACCTCAGAAGGAACAGTGGCATAGGATCCAGGGTGAAAAAAGACATAAAGTAGGTCCTTCCCTTCCAAAGATACCGGGCCTCCAGGTGTTAGCAGAATACCCAATATACTCCCACTTCTGCCTCATTGCTTTGCATGAGATTGCCTTAGACATTAGTTTAAATACAGAGCTGCCTATTGCCTTGAACACTGGAGTAAGTAAGGAGTAATCTTGGTCTAAAGTGAAAGGGAGTAGAAAAGGATTCCTGAAGAAGATTTTGAAGGAGAGACTCTACACCTACAAGAACTGGAATTACTTAACAAAAAAAAATGTTAAGACGCACTAAAAATCATCTCAGTGCCCAAATTGAGATGGGGAAAAAAAGTAGTGGAACCAGAATCTGTAACCAGAAGGGCAGTGTAGACCACCTAGTGGCTGGGAAAGATGAATTAGAAAGACAGTATAGACACACAACCATCTATTTGCCTGAATCCTTGGGTCTAGCTACTGAGATTTAGCTTTGCTCCCTTAACCTAATGTAAAAGAACATGATAAATGTAATCAAGTCTCACAAGTTTGGTATTAAGGCCACTGAAATTCTTGCCCTGTTTTAAGGTCTTGTTATATGGAGAGAGAAGCCACTGTAGATGGGAAGTCCAATAACAAAACCATCCCAGGGAGAAAGAGTGGGGGTGTATCTGTTTTTAGAGAATTGTTGTCCAGATATTAGGGAAGACTCCCAACTCCTTCTCAAACTCCAAATTAATTGGTTCTTTTTATAAGGAAAATTCAGAAAATTCAAGAGAAACTTTAGACAGAAAGGCTTTTAGCAAAGTCCTTTTATTTTCTATTCAAAATGACATTCATAGTCAAATATTACCCACATTGAGTTTTCAGCTTGGTATGAATGAAATCTTTTGCCTTTAATTTCTCATGTCAGAGTATAGATTTAGGATCTATTCTGTTTTAGGAGGAGGAAACAAATAAGAGATTCATCTGCAGTTAAGCTTGTGGACTATGCTTCTTCCTCTTGAGGGAACCCGTTAGTCCTCTGTCATACCCAAGAGATTAACAGACATAATAACCTGTAACATCATTCCCTTTTTCATTTGAATGTAAGAGGTAGGTTGTCTGTTTTCTGCTACCCAGATTTTACAGAGTAACGAGCAGGCAAAATTATCCAGACATACAAAACATAAAGACCAAAGAGCATCATCTGTGTACCTTCCCATTCCCTTGCTGTAAATCACATACTGGGAAGCTCTTCTAGGGACAGTACTATATTATGCTTATAGATCTTGAAGGAAACACTGTCACATGGAAAGTGGCCAAGCAGAATTGTTCATGGGACATGGGATAGAGTTCCAAAGAAAAAACTTTGCCTATTTCACAATTTTGCCTTGAGTCAGCCTTGACTTCATGGGAAGAATCTTAATAGCTCTATGGGAGCGGTCCTCTCTCCATCATATTTCCACTACTCATGACTATAGAATAGTAGAACCATTGCACCACTTGATGCACTGGCTCTCCTCTAGTAGTATGAAGGGCTGCTGTTGGGATGCAGAGGTTGTCTATGGGGGTTGGTGGGATTTTGTAAGAATTACCAATAACTAATTTGTGTGCAACCTTTATTAAGTATAATGTGCTATTTATTAAAAATATTACCAGTGATGATTTATCCATGACCTTTTGGAATATGAGGAATTATCTTGTCATGTATTATTATAGTAAATCCTCTCTCTCCTTTACCTAATAGAAAACATTTTTAGTAGGATTTTAAATAGATCTCCTTAAGATCTATTTTAAATATTCAACCTAATACAGAATGCTGTAAACATATATCTTTTATCTAGAGTGAGCAGTTTCTTTTTACTTGGAGATCCTGGGCTATAGATACAGAAACTGCTGGGGAATGTGAATACAGAAAGCTATGCTTGTGAATCAACTCCCTTACTTTGAAGTAGAAAATTAAAGTTAAGAGGTTAGTTGGTTGTCATGAGTTCATGGGCAGATCAGAGTCAAGGCCTAGACTCACACTGAGTCTTCTTCATTCTCTCTGTCCTGCAAATCCACACAAGGATGAGAGAAAGGAATTCATAACATATGCAGTGAATCATATTGCCATCTAATACTATGCTGCTGCTAGGAGATGAAATATTTGGTTTGGTAGAGAATAAATAGGTGTACCTGGGATTCTATCATAGGCCAAGTTACATGTGTGTGAGTCTTGGACATCCCTTCTTTAAACAATTATTTATTGCATACCTACAGCATGCCAAACATTGTAGTAGCTGTCTAGGGATATCAGGAGCGAGGGTGAGAATCTCCCTTCCCTAGTTTCAGGTTTCTATGAGAAGAGACATCATTTGGTATCTTTCTGCAACCCCTCCTCCACACACACACACATACCTTTTCAGGGGGGCAGTGACCTACCTCACTGAAGAGTTTCAAAGAACTCAGTCCCTTTACCTTTCCTTCTCTTTGGAATCTGTCTGGTCAGCTCTTGGTGGTGTGTTAAGCTTAACAGTAAAGGTTCTATTTTAATGGGAGCCAATCTATGGTTTCCCCTTGACTTAGGGGTGGGCTGTATGGCTTAAACTACTCAAGTTCAACTTGGGCTGGTATTGGAAGATCATTTTAGATAGATAGAATATTTGTCACTTCTAAACCTTAACATGGCTGAGATCTGTGTACAGAGCGCTGGTAAGATTCTAACAGTAAAATCTTAGGTTGCACTGGATTTGCTCTCCCAAATTCCATTCCATATTCAGGAATATCGTGAGTAATTTGTATTCCTAAGGCCAATGGAAAATTTCTCTTCAGAAGATTCTCTTTTTGTTTCTCCTCCTCAAAAAGATCTTGAATATATGCTTTGACTTTTTTTTTGGAGGAAATATGAACTTTTCTTTTAATTTAATTTTGTTATGTTAGTCACCACACAATACATCATTAGTTTTTGATGTAGTGATCCACGATTCATTGTTTTTGTATAACACCCAGTGCTCCACGCAGTACATGCCCTCCTTAATATCCATCACCAGGCTAACCCATCCCCCTTCCTCCCAGTCAGGCATTGTGATGCCCCCACCTTTGGTTTTCTTTTTCAACATTCCCCTGGTGATTCACAGTCTTTTCTGGTTCCATACAAATTTTAGGATTGTTTGCTCCAGTTCTGTGAAAAATGTTGATGGTACTTTGATAGGGATTGCATTGAGTGTGTAGATTGCTCTGGGTAGCATAGACATTTTAATAATATTTATTCTTCTAATCCATAAGCATGGAATATTTTTCCACCTCTTTGTATCTTCCTCAATTTCATTCATAAGTGTTCTGTAGTTTTTAGAGTACAGATCCTTTACCTCTTTGGTTAAGTTTATTTGTAGGTATCTTATGGTTTTTGGTGCAACTATAAATGGGATAGACTCCTTAATTTCTCTTTCTTCAGTCACATTATTATAAGTGTATGTGAATGTAACTGATTTCTGTGCATAGATTTTGTATCCTGCCATGTTACTGAATTGCTGTATGAGTTCTAGCAATTTTGGGGTGGAGTCTTGGGTTTTCCACACAAAGTATCATGTCATTTGTGAAAAGTGAGAGTTTGACCTCTTCTTTGCCAATTTGAATGCCTTTTATTTTGTTGTTGTTGTTGCTGTCTGATTGCTGAAGCTAGGACTTCTAGTAATAAGTTGAACAACAGTGGTAAGAGTGGGCATCCCTGTCATGTTCCTGACCTTAGGGGAAAAGCTCTCAGTTTTTCCCCATTGAGAATTATATTCTCTGTGGGCTTTTCATAGATGGCTTTTATGATATTGAGGTATATTCCCTCTAACCCTACACTTTGAAGAGTTTTAATCAAGAAAGGATGCTGTACTGTGTCTAATGTTTTTTCTAAATCAATTGAGAGGATCATATGGGTCTTGCCTTTTCTTTTATTAATGTGATCTATCACATGATTAATTTGTGAATGTTGAACCACCCTTGCACCCCAGGAATAAATCCCACTTGGTCATGGTGAATAATCCTTTTAATGTACTGTTGGATCCTATTGGCTAGTGTCTTGGTGAGAATTTTGGCATCCATGTTCATCAGGGATATTGGTCTGTAATTCCCCTTTTTGGTGGGGTCTTTGTCTGGTTTGGGGATCAAGGTAATGCTGGCCTCATAGAACTAGTTTGGAAGTTTTCCTTCCATTTCTATTTTTTGAAACAGCTTCAGTAGAATACATATTATTTCTTCCTTAAATGTTTGGTAGAATTCCCCTGGGAAGCTATCTGGCCCTGGACTCTTGTTTTTTGGGAGATTTTTTATTATTGCTTCAATCTCCTTGCTGGTTATTGGTCTGTTCAGATTTTCTATTTCTTCCTGTTTCTGTTTTGGTAGTTTGTAAATTTCCAGGAATGCATCCATTTCTTCCACATTGCCTAATTTGTTGGCATATAGTTGCTCATAATATGTTCTCAAAATTGTATTTCCTTGGTGTTAGTCGTGATCTCTCCTCTTTCATTCATGATTTTATTAATTTGGGTCCTTTCTCTTTTCTTTTGGGTAAGTCTGTCCAGTGGTTTATCAATCTTATCAATTCTTTCAAAGAACCAGCTTCTAGTTTCGTTGATCTGCTCTACTGTTCTTTTGGTTTCTTTTTCATTAATTTCTGTTCTAATCTTTATTATTTCTCTTCTCCTGCTTGGTTTAGGCTTTATTTGTTGTTCTTTCTCCAGCTCCTTTAGGTGTAAATTTAGCTTGTGTAGTTGAGATTTTTCTAATTTTTTGAGAGGCTTGTATTGCAATGTACGTCTCTCTTAGGACCGCCTTTGCTGTATCCCAAAGGTTTTGAACAGATGTGTTTTAATTCTCATTAGTTTCCATGATTTTTTTTAAGTTCTTCTTTAATTTCCTGTTTGACCCATTCATTCTTTAGTGGGATGCTCTTTAACCTCCAAGTGTTCGAGTTCCTTCCAAATTTCCTCTTGCAATTGAGTACAAGTTTCAAAGCACTGTGGTCTGAAAATATGTAGGGAATAATCCCAATCTTTTGGTTGATTGCTACCTGATTTGTGATCCAGTATGTGATCTATTCTGGAGTACGTTCCATGTGCACTCAAGAAGAATGAGTATTCTGTTGTTTTAGGATGGAATGTTCTGTATATAACTGTGAAGTCCATCTGGTCCAGTGTGTCGTTCTAAGCCTGTGTTTCCTTGTTGATCTTCTGCTTAGATGATCTGTCCATTGTTGTGAATGGGGTGTTGAAGTCCCCAGCTATTAATGTATTATTATCAATGTCTTTAATTTGATTATTAATTGTTTTATATAATTGGCTGCTCCCACATTGGGGGCATAAATATTTACAGTTTTTAGACCTTCTTGTTGGATTGGCATTTTAAGTATGATACAGTGTCCCTCTTCTTCTCTTACTACAGTCTTTGGTTTAAAATCTAATTTGTCTGATATGAGGATTGCTACCCCAGCTTTCTTTTGAGGAACATTAGCTTGGTAAATTGTTCTCCACCCCCTCACTTTCAGTCTGGAGGTGTCTTTTGGTCTAAAATGGGTCTCTTGTAGACAGCATATGGATGGTCTTGCTTTTTTATCCAATCTGATACCTTGTTTCTTTTGATTGGAGCATTTAGCCCATTTACATTCAGAGTAACTATTGAAAGATATGAATTTAGTGCCATTGCATTGCCTGTAAAGACCCTGTTTCTGTAGAGTGTCTCTGTTTCTTTTTGGTCTATGTTACTCTTGGGCTCTCTCTTTGTTTACAGGATCCCCCTTAATATTTCTTGCAGGGCTGGCTTGGTGGTCACATATTCTTTCAGTTTCTGTCTGTCCTTGAAGTTGTTTATCTCTCCTTCCATTCTGAATGGTAGCCTTGTTGGATAAAGTATTCTTGGCTGCATGTTCTTCTTATTTGTTACCCTGAATATATCATGCCAGTCCTTTCTGGCATGCCAGGTTTCTGTGGCCAGGTGTGATGTTAGTTTGATGTTCCTCCCTCTGTAGGTAAGGAACCTTTTGTCTTGAGCTGCTCTCACGATTCTCTCTTTTTCTCTAAAATTTGCATCTCTTCCTTCAGCCTCTCTTCTAGATCACTTACTCTCTCTCCTGCCTCATTCACCTTAGCTGTTAGAGCCAATTTAGACTGCATCTCAGTTATAGCATTTTTTAGTTTTGCCTGATTAGATCTCATTTCTGCACTAAGAGATTCTCTACTGTCTTTTATGCTTTTTCCAAGCCCAGTTATTAACTTTGTAATTGTTATCCTGAATTCCATCTCTGACATCTTACTTATATCCATATCAGTTAGATCTGTGGCAGAGAACATTACCTCTGGTTCTTTATTTTGTTGTGAATTCCTCCTTCTAGTCATTTTGCCCAGAGAAGAATGGGTAAGTGAGGGAGCAGAATCAACAATATCAACCATGATCCAAGCAAAATACACACTAGACAAATCTGAAGCCATGGGAAATCAAAACAGAAAAGCAAACACAAACAAAACAAAAGAAAAAGAAAAAGGAAAAGAAAAGTGGAGGGGAGAGACTATAATCTCACAGGGTGGACAAAGCAGGGTGATCCACTTGTTCCTGATTGAATTTTGGTCTGTATGTTAGAAGACACTAAATCCCAAAATTGCAAAGAAAGCAAAATTTATAAATATACAAAAATAAAATTGAATAGAATGAAAAAAGGCCAAAAAATGAAGCATATATCTCTAAAATGTAGATATAAAAAAATCAAAGTTGAAAAGTGACTTAAGAACAAAGAGTTGATAAAATAAGAAACTAGTTGAAATGGAAAAAAGAAAAAAAATGGAAAATTTTAGACTGAAAGATAAACAAATCATGAGAAAAAACCTCGAGTTTTATATACTATTTTCCTCTAGTGCTGGAGTTTTACAGTCTTGTGGGATCTGTAAACTAGTTGTGCACCTGTTCTTCCTGTTTGTCTTTGGGGAGAGGGGCCCACTGTGCTGCTTCTCAGGCTTCTTTGCCTGGGCAGAGTTGAACCGCCACTTGCCAGGGGGCTGGGCTCAGTGTAAGCTGATCCTCTGTCTAGCTTTGGTTCCCTGAAGGCTTTCTGCACCTCTTTAGAGGATCACAATAAAAATGGCCATGCCCCGATCTCCAGCCCCAAAACTGAAAGATCATGGTCTCCCCTCTTCAGTAAACCCTCTGGGACAAACAGTTTTCACTTTTGTGTGCACCAAACTCTGCAGACTCCTGCAGTGCATGCCCACAGCAATCCTCAGGGCATGGGGGGTGTCCTCAGGACCTGCGTTATTGCCCTTTGTGTGCCCTAGCGCTGAGAGCAGTTGTGGGCTCCTGCATTTACCTTCTCCGCTGCTCCCAGGGGATGGCTGAGTATTGCCCTACTGTCCTTTCCAGGGCTGCCACCCTGAGAGCTGTTGCCCGGTTGTGGGCACACCTGTTTCACCCCTCCCAGTGATGGATGATGGTCCACCCGTTCTAGTCCTTTTCAGGGTGCTCAGGTGGAGAGCAGTCACATTATTGGCTGGCTCATGGTTTATGGCAACCTGAGCTGAGAGTCCCCTCCTGGTCTCCCTGACCGTAACCAGTTTTCCCACTCCACTGCTTAGGCACTCTACCAGCTCAGGCTCCCCCATTAGTTCTGTGACTCCTGGGATCCTGAGACCACACTGACCCACCTAGAATTCTGCCCTTTTCAGCCCTTGAGGCCTTTTCAGACAGGGATGTCTCTCACTGGAGCAGATTTCTAAGGGTTCTGATTTTGCCCTCCAGGGCTGTATCACTCCCCCCTCCATTTATCTTCCAATATCTCCCCTCAGATTCATGTCTCTGCATCTCCTACCTTGCAAAAAGCAGTCACTTTTCTACTTATAGAGTTCCAGATATATTTTCTTACATCTCAGACTGAATTAATGGGTGTTCAGAATGTTTTGATTGTTATCCAGGTAAATTCAAGGGACCAGATGAAACGAGGTTCCCTACTCTTCTGCCATCTTGCCTCCTCTGATCAGAAATATGGACTTTAATGAAGATTATTTCCCTTTGGTATAAGTGAGACCCATGAAAACATCCAAACAACAACAACAAAAAAAAGGAAGAGGCAAGAATTAAGACAATCAAATCTCCCTTATCCACAAGGCCTAAAGAAAGAACAGTGCCTGCTACTCTCTTTGTGGTTGTTCCAGGCCTAGCGCAGGCCTGACCTATAGAAGGTACTCCATAACTACAGGTCTTTACTTTCCTCCTTCTGAAACTGTAATTGAGTCAGACTTCTGCCTCCCAGCCTCATGATAAGAGGCCCAATTTTTTCTAGTCCTAGCTCATAACTAACTTTCCTCTGAGCCAGGTATCTCTAGTAGAAAAGATAATGCTGCCAGTACCAATTGCCTCCCAAGCTCTATATTACCACTTCCACCCCCAGAAAAACACACAAATTGGCCTCAGATTGACTCCAGATTAGTTTAATTACCAAGATTTTTCTGTATTTTACTGTATTTGAACAGCACATGTCAGAGATTTTGGTTCTCACAGGGCCCCCATGTACCAATTTCAGAAATGGTAAAAGCAGCTTCTGTTCTAGGGTGTTGGTCCTACTGACACCCAGGTAGGGAAATGGAAAAAATTTCTCTAGGAGGCAGCTTTCATAGGTCTAATCACTTCTATAGCAAGGGGCTTTGTTAACAGACATCAAGGCTTGGGGTAAGAATGCCTGACACCATGAGAATGTGGAAAGATGATTCTAGAAAGAGCCATACCCAGTAGAGGTCCAGGATGTCACAGACACAGGGATCAAGGAGAAATTGAAATTAGGAAAGTTTAAATACACTGAATGGAAAAGAGTGATACCTTGAAAAAGACCCAATGTTTGGACTGCTACATTGCAAATTTCTAAACTTCAAAAGACAGTATATCAAACAGTGCTTTCTGGGATAAGAGACAGAACCTGTAGGTGGAGTTCCCTAAATTAGGTACAGTGCCTAAATTAACCGTTGTTTAAAAAGATCTCTCAGCTGAATAGGGGATGGTCTTAACAGGCTAAGCCTAATTGACATTTGGAGCTGAAACTAAATGTTCCCCATATAATCACTTCTTTCAAATATCATGGTATCTTTTCTGTATTCTTTGGCAGTCCTAAGTTCTGGGTTTTTGTTTTTTTTTTTTCCTTTGGATGAGGGTTTGGGGACTGGGAATTTTCTTCATTTCTACATTTCTAGGTTTGCAGCAGTACTAGAATAAACTCTTACGTACTAATCTTTGAACTCTTTAAAAAGTGAGGTACATGACAGTCTTGATGTGGAAGTAATTAAATTCCTGTGGTCCAAAGGAACTGTATTCTAGTGGTCAGCACAGACTATAGCTTCTACAGGAGCCAAACTCTGTTCAGGCTTTGAAAAAACATCTTCAACTAAGAGCTAAATACAAAAAAGACTTCACTTTCTTTGGGATTTTCAGACCCAAGTTCAAGAACATTTGATTTTGGATGTTTTTTCCTATTTAAAGAATATTCATTTTACTTTTTTAAAGGTTTTATTCAAATTTCAGTTAGTTAACTTGTTAACTAGTTGACAATATGGTATACAATATAGTGATTCAATACTTCCATACATCACCTGGTACTGATCCCAAATGGACTCCTTAATCTCCATCACCTATTTAATTACTTTGAATTTTGATGTATTTGAACTTAAATTTTCAGGTAAATTTAATCTATAGACTTTATTTTCTACCAAGGAATTTGATACTGGAAGGAGATTCATGTTCAGGTATTGGAAATTTTATTATTGGATTAATTTTAAGTTTCCTGGTGAATTATATGAGGCAATGTGTTTGAACAGAATGGAGGATTAGGAAAATAGTCAGACAGATTTCAATTGTCTACAGTAGCCTTGGAATTAGTTTAGTTAATCCTCTACTTCAGTGAAGAAACATCTATACTGTCATCAGCAACCTCAGGAGTGTCCTCCATGAAGGAGTGATTGGTATGGGGGAGAGCTTTATTAAGGTAGAATCAGATGACCCTAATGGGCTGCCAATCTCCTTCCCCAAGGAGACATCCATACTATTTTTAACCATATATTTAAGGGTAAGCCAAATGGGTTAAGAGAAACAAGGTCTTGGGAATGTTGATTGGAAAGCATCCTTTATACTGATTAATGTTTCCAAAGGAAGCAACATCAGTGTAATGTTCTGGCTTCTCCCCTCCCATCCTACTTCCTCCTCTCTAAGACAGATGGAGTGAATGATTAGATTGAAGAGATAGGGAGAGGAACCAGGATGCTCAGTCCCTTCTTTGCTCTCTTTTTGGGTTCTCTCTGCTTTCAGAGAACATGTATTCTTCTCTGCTCATGGCCATGAGCTAAGCTTAGTGCTTAAGACTTTGCTTGGGGAGGTCTGCAGTTTTCTCATGCTGTTCAAGATTGGGGTACAGTATTATGAAACCTACTGTTGCTTTTCACTTAAACCACTACCTCTATCACCTCTATCACTGAAAAAGTTGATATTTTGAGCTCTCTCTGCCTTGTTGTAGACCCTAGAGAGACTTCTATTTATAAGCTAGATGACTTTTATGAAACTACTTAACTTCTCTATTTCCCAGTTTCCCTTTGTGTAAAATGGGAGAATACCTGTATTTACTTTTATAGAATTGCTATAGATTGAAAGAGTTAATGGAAAGTGCTTAGGCAAATGCTATGTTAGTGTTTGTTGTTACTCCTTTATCTTATCTATCAATTTGTACATAATTTGGGGAGTGGGAATGAAACACTTTTTACTAGGCCTCCCATGAAGTCCAACAATCAGTACTAGATGTACACACAGTGATGTCATGGTTCTAGCTTCATTCTAGTGGTAGAGACAGACAAGTGAATTGATAATTGTAGTACAGCATGTGATGTGTTATAATAAAAACAAGTACCACGTGCTATGGGAACTCAGAGATGGGAGCAACTGACAATTTAAATGTTCCTACAGCTGTACTTAAGACTAGTCCAAGACAAATTATGAATTGGAGCCTAATATTTTCAGCCCCAGAGTTAAACTTCCATGTTAGTGATCTTTCCCATTTTTCTGCCACACAATGATCTATATATGCTCTCTCACCACTCCCTGGATGTCCTCCTGGAGTTTCTCCTTTTAATATGCAATTCCAGATTCAATAGCAGGTTGGCACAACAACTGCCTGAGGCACCCATCCATATGAGCTGTCGAACCATCAACTGAGGATTGAAAACATCACTGAATATGTAACAAGGTGAAGAAAATTGAGTTTATCTGAAAAGAAAGGACACGGTGTACCAGATGAGAATTGTAGTTCCAAGCAGCAGAAGCTGGCTCACGATGATTAAGCAGAAAAGGAATTTATTAAAAAGATATTTAGCAGATCACAGAATCGTTGAAAGCAAGCTGGAGACGGAATGCTCCGAGCAATGCTCCAAAACCACACTGTAATACTGGTCTGTGAGAAAACTGCAGCTGAGGCCAATGCACAGCAGGTAAAATGATTTGCATCACCACCACTTGTGCATCACAACCTCATCGCTTCTGCAATTATCTTGCTTCCTGTACTGATGCCTCTTCTAAACCATCACAGCCACCACAGACCCCAAATGCTGGATATCTCTCCTTTAATCTTGCAACACAACAGCAACAACAACAGAAAAAAAATGGATTCTGTGTAGTTTTTGCTTTTACCACTATTTACTTTCTATTACAGTTTGCAAAGTTTCATCCAGTTGGTGGAGCCCAGGTAACATACCTGAATTCCAGATGCAAGAAGCTGACAAAGCCAGTTCTCTGGCCTTCCTTTAGGGTAGTATTGGAAAAGTCTTAGGGAACCAGGAAACATGACAAATGTCTAGGATGCTATTAGAGCCTTGGAGGAAGAATGAGACCCTTTAAAGACTTGATTGAATAATGATTGATGCCAATAAATATAAGGCTTTTTCTTTCTTTTTCAAATTGATGGAAAGGTTTTCTTTTTCATTTTTTATCTTACAAGCAAGCTTGGAGCCAGAACTCAGAAAAATACATGCAAGGCCAAGCAATTCCACTATGGGTTCCCTTTATTCAACATTCTTCACATAGTGATCTGCCTTTCCTTTTTAAGTGTTGAATATATACTAAAAGCAAATATTTTTGAAGGTACATCAAGTTATCAGCTTACCTGGGGCACCCATGTGTCTTGATATTTAAAAATGGTGTACCATGGTAAAGTTCTCTCCTTGCCCTCACCGAAGTACAGTGTTAAGGGTTCTCATGTTCAAATAAGATAATGGTCTGATCATCAAATCCTTCTAAAATTAAACTAAATTATCTTTTTATCTTCTATTACATTCTTTCCCTCACCAGATGCCATGACTATACTAGACACTGTGGGCCTTGCTCAAATATATCATTCTATTTGTGCCTCCAGGTATTATAAGTTCAGGCCCTGATGCCAAAATTGCCTTCAAATCCCGGTTCTTAAATGTCATAGATAAGATACTTTAAGTTTTCTTCCCTAAAATGAGAAACATCAACACTATCAAGTAAATGCTCAGATTACCTATTATTATTATTATTATTAATTAGGCATAAAGGATAAAGGACTTTAATAGAATAATTTGTCTTCTCATGTAACTTATTTATTTTTATAAGGAGTTTCTGAAACCATATTGCACACCTCTTAGGTATAGGGAGGGGTTCCCTAAGACGATACACATAACAACCCTTGAAAAAGGCAGTCAAATAAGGACTCGTGGTCTAGAAGAGAGGTGGGAATAATCCTCTGTTTCATGGGAAAAAAAGAAGACAACAAAGATTTCTTGATCCTTCAGAGAAGGATGACGGTGAGCTAAGAGAGCTGATCCCAGGAACCAAGTAGGGTATATTTGGGTTGAATTTAGCACCAAAAAGTAGAGTTACTTTGAAAGATCATTGATGGAAGCTGGCCTACTGAAAACCTGCAGTGGTGGACATCATCAGCCAAATTCCTCAGTGACATCTTTTGGTGGTGAAAAACCATAGGTACAGAAGCTGCAACAGACTGATTAGAAAGCCAGCCTCTTCTTCTTTGGATGTGGAAATCCAACTGACAAGGATTGCCAACTCTCTTCTCAACTTGCTCTGGGGGGTTGATCTGTTTTTATTTTAATTTGAAGAAATAAAGCATGTCATCAAACTTACATGATGATTACAATATTTAAAACTGTAATTATGTTTTTACTGTTATGGCAATTGACCACATGTGCCAATATACTTGGAAAGGCCATGAAGAAGACTGTGAAGCTTTGATAGGGAAATATATAGCTGTATAAAGCATAAGCATAGGTGATTTCACGTGTCCACGTATAACAGCCTCACTCCAGAGTAAGTTCTAGTTGTTATTTATTCTTCCACTGTCTCGCAGAGTCCTTTTAAGAGGATTACTGAATGTTTGACCTGGAAGAAACTTGGAAATTGTCCAGTCATTCCATTTGACAGAGAAGTATCCTGAAGGCCAGTGAAGAAGTGAGACCCAACAAAGGTCACACATAGTAAACAGTAGAAGTGAGACTGAAATCATGTCTCTTCTGGTACCACCTGGCCCTGATCAAAAACTATCTAAGGATCTACTCAAAGACAGATCCTTTGCTTTCCCTCTAGGCATCAGGCCAACTTTTTTACAAGCTCTACTTTTCAAAATGATTACTTTGCAGTTTTTAACAGCCATATTAGAAAATAACACAATTCCAATGTTAATTGTTATATGAAAAGGGAAAGGGGACTTTGCAAATATTTTACTATATCTATAAACAAACCCAGATATGGGGCTAATATTTTCTTAATTACCATCATCCCCAATCCTAGTTTAAAAATACATGCTGATAAAAAACCTGTCCCAATAAGTCCATTTTTCAGAATCCAACACGTCTTTGCCTCTCTTTAACATTGGCAATCTGTGAATCCTGCTTTGGCTTTGTTCCTAATTACTATACCATTAGCTTGCTCTTCATATGTTCTTGGCCATTTAGTCTATGTGGACTTGTTTTCTTTGCCCTACTGATTATAAGCTGGGCAGTGGGGTAGGAATCCCACTCAGACCCAATAGATAACCCTGTGCTGTATTAATTGTCTCATTTGACCAAACTATTACTAGCCACTCCCTGAAGCATTCCTTTTGAATCTTAATCCATTATTTAATAAAGTTCCCAAATTAGCAATCAGGGTTCCATATGGTTTAGGCAAGCAAATCCTATGAGTGAATCCAATTTTGAGGGCACAGGTTCGACCTGGGGTGCTTCTTGAGAATCTATATCTAGTTTTAAAATTGTATTTGGCAGCTTATTTGGAGCAAAATATACTAAATAACTTAGTGTATAGTTTTCTCTGGATACCTCTGTGTGTAAGTAGGCTTTGCATACCACAATAAGTGAGACTGGTTGATAATCCAGCTATATTCAACTAACTAGAAAATACACCCCAGATGGTCTGTCCAGAGGAAAAATGCCTGAGATTCTGACGTATTCCCATTATATTTGAAAAGTTCTAATTAATTCTTAATGATCTCCATTTCCAACCATTGACTGATTACTATGGAGCAGTGAGAGCAGGACCTCAGAAGAACCCAACACTTGGTTTAATGCTCTACTGTTGCTGTCTTGAAACTTAATAATTTAATCTTTTGTGTGTTTTGTAAGTGAAGTCCTGTGGGACAATTGAGCATATACTTGAGCAAAGGACATACGTGGAAGAAAGGTAAAAAACTTCATATTTAGTACTTTTAATGAAACTGTTTTTCTGCTTTTTGAGCAAGAAATCTTAGTTTCATTGCTGTTCTGAGTGAGAACGGTATATACTGCCAAGTCCCTACTTCACCTTGGCCATTTATATTTATAGATGGCCCTATAACCATCTGTCCTTGTTTATATCCTACTCACACATCACCTCAATGACTAAGGTTCACTTTCTCTCACTTATACCAACAGTTATTGAAACTGTTAAGGACTGACACCATGCCAGACATTGTACCAACCACTTAATCCATATTATACAGTAATCACCATGGCAGCTCTCTGGGATCACTGTTTTCATTATTCCCATTTTACAGATGATGATAGAAATGTAGGTTAAGTGACATGTCCAGTATCACATAGTAAGTGTTGGAGTCAGGATTTAGACACTGAAAGACTCCAGAATCATGAGTATAAGTGAGAAATATCTAAGCAAATGCTCAGTCCAAGGACGTGATCTGTATATTATATTCTTATTAATCTATTCCATTATTTCATCAGTGGTCTTTGACGTTTTATTGATTTATTTTGACTTAAAAATACCTGTCATATAGTACTATTTTGCAGTAAATTTATGGTCTACTAAAATACATCTTAATGGGGCATTGATGACGTGATAATAGGCCAATAATCACCTGCCTTCTCCTGTTTCATTTCTTTGACAGTACGGAATATTTGAGTAACCTATTGTTCTGCTTAAGGTCCTTGGGTCAAAATTGCACTTTAATTCAATTAATTGTCTCTATTTCCTGATCATTCCTTCTTTCTCTGAGACTCAGTTTAAAAATCTGTGTGCGGTACAGAGAGTAAGTTCAAAATCTGTAGAACTCAATTTCTAGAACCTGATTCCAAGAAAGTATGCGTGGTCTCCATTCCAGTTCTGCAGATATGTCCAAAAACTATTCTCCTCTTTCCAACTTACCCTTTAACTCCAAGAACAATCCAAAGATCCTCCTGCAAGGTTCTCACTCTCCCCTGATTGCCATATTAGTCATTCCAAATCAGAACTTAGATGATATTTCAGTCTGTGAATAGGAGGAGAAAAGTTCATTTTCATTTTCTTCTTCATCTTTCCCCACTGCTAAGTCTAAATCAAAATGTTACACATTCAATAGAGTTCCAGTATGAGCCTATAAGGAGTTGGCAACTGAAGTAGAGAATGTGTAGCTCTTATGATGAATATTTCCTGTTCTGCTTAGGGCTGCTTATTGCTGGCACTTCACTGTCCAGGGTGGAAAGAGTGAGGGGAGGTGCTTTCCCCCTTGCAGTTACTGAAATGGGTGACTCATTAGTCCACCTCTCCCAGTGATTAAAAAGTTTCATCTTTCTTCCCTTATGATCTTTGATCTGAGAAGTACAAAATGCAACTATTTTTCAGAACAGATTTTCCTATGGACCTATGTTCTGTTCCACATGAGTTTTCCACATGAAGATTCCTGACTAACAAGGAGAAGGAATTTGGCTGTGTCAGAAGACTGCAGAGAAAGATAAATGACTTTACACACACACAGGTCACCAGGACATTCATAACCATTGAGTGTGCCCAGGCTGTGCCCTCTCTGGCTGAAAGTATTTCCAAAGAGAGATCATTTTTGCCACCTTACAACTTGTATTGGCCTCTGACAGTTTCTTAAAGTTAGAGCAATTTAGTGATAGTTTTCATATGAGGGGCTCGTCTTCCACTTACACCACCCAAGCTGGACTTGAAGAGGAAGCATCAGCCCTGTGCCCAAGAGTCACCTGCCTATCCTCGCCAGAGAAGAGCCATTTATTTTGAGCTCTCCCATTGTTGCAAGCCATGATTATACTCACTGAAGCTTCTAATACCAGCAGGTTGGGAAGTAAAGATGACCCCTTATAACACACTGGGCCTTACCTCCAGGCCACAGAGAGATACTATTAGTTCTAATGGTCACTATCCTCCATCAGTAGGAGGCTCCTGCCATCACATCACACCATCATACTTTGATGTTGAAATATAGGCATAACAACCCACCAATCACATTCTGATCTTTCACACCCACCCCACTCCCCAACACTGAGGCTAAATTTCCACACTCCTTTTTCCCAAACCCTTCCACCATTCCTCTGGAACACATGACCCTAATTGGTAAAATCCACTCACCCTCAGCATGCCTTGCAAAGGTCCCTCCATCTATTTGTTTTTGTATGAACTTCATTTCCTGTAGCCTACTGAAGAGGAGGGTGGCTTTATCTCCTAATAGGAATAGGAGGTAGAATTATTATCTCCCTTTCTCCGTAGGGGTAATTGCAGAACATTCCATTTTTCTTTGAGGAGAACAGAATCCTTCTGTACCATCCTACTGATCCTTTACCAATGTTGAGACATAATCCCCCATTCAGTAAATACTTTATTTTTATTTTTTAAAGATTTTTATTTATTTATTTGAGAGAGAGAGAGAGACCATGAGAGAGAGCACAAGTGAGGGGAGGGGCAGAGGGAGAGAGAGAAGCGGGCTCCCTGCTCAAGACCCGCTGAGCAGGGAACCCGATGTGGGGCTTGTTCCCAGGACCCTGGGATCATGACCTGAGCTAAAGTCAGATGCTTAACCTGACTAAGCCACCCAGGCACCCCTCAGTAAATATTTTACATGCTTGTTCATTTTCCACCTCAACTTTGACCCTACTCCAGAAAACTTCCAAAACAATACTTGATTTCTACAGTTCATTGATCTCTTACTTCCTTGAGTTATTTCTTCATTTCAAATGACCTTCACTCCCATTGCACCTCAACCACCCATTTCCACAATACCTTTCATATCTGTATCATCTCTAATAGATAATCTACTCAGAAGTCACAAAAGCATAGTTTGCTTTCTTCAACCAGAACTCTTTACTTCTTTCCAGTTGACATAGTCAGGCATGTGTCCACCACAGTACATCACTGACTTCACTGATACAGCAATCCATTGTCACGTCCAAATTTGATATATCACACCTCCCTGTTTTCAGGTATCTCCTTATCCAGTATATGTTCCATGACACATTATAATAATCATGCTCCTGCAAAAACTCACTTGCCCCTCCCTCTTCTCATCCAACCTGTCTGGCAAAACTACACTCCTGGGTAGATCTTAATATTTGTCTTTTCCATGCTTGCATCTGAACAGATGAGTATTGCTGCAGAAAAATCACAAAGCCAGGCAGATTAGTGTGATTATAAATTTGTGATCCCAGATTTCAGCTGAGCTTTCAAAAGTGCTTAACATTCTAACTTGGCTGTGCTACTAGGAAAATTCTTGTATTTGCTTTAAAATATCATTCATATATTCTCCACTCTCTTCATAACTTCCCCTGTACTCAATTTCACTAACCTTTGAAAACCTTGCCTCATATCACAAAGATAAAACAGAAACCATGAAATGGGATCTCCACCTTCCTGCTACCAAATTTATCAAATTTTCTACATAAAAACCTATTCTCTTCATCATCTCTTCTGCTTTAAAAGAAGAAGTATCCTTTACCAATATTCAGCCTCCCAGGTCTCTAGTTCCCATCTCACTTTCCCATGGTCCCCTCTATATCAGTTATATTTCTTCCTCTTATGTTTGAATTATTATCCCTTAGTGGATTCTTTTAATTAGCATCCAAACATGTTCTTGAACCCACCACCTTGATCCCCATCTCCATCCAGCCAATGCTCCCTATTTTCAACTCCTTTTCACAGTTAGCTTCCAGAATCATCTATCTAGGCATCCTTAACTTCTCTGTTTCACTTATACATAGCATCCAAATTAACAGCAAATTACATCAACTGTAGCTTCAAAATATTTCCAGAATGTGACCTTTTCTCACCATGTAAACCAAAACTACCTGATGCAAGCTGCTGTCATCCATTACCTGATGGCAACAATTGCTCTTCCTGCTTCCTCTACCCTGCCTCCCTGCAGCAGCCTCTGCTGAGAACCCTCCAATGGCTTCCCATCTCAGAGAAACACCTAAGTCTTGAAAAAAGATTTTCAAAACCTGACTTGATCTGCCCCATCCTACTCCCCTCACCACTCTGACCTCACCTCCATCCCTTTTCACTTTATGTGCTTTACTTCAGCTGTCCTCCTGGAATGTGCTCCCATAGGTATTCTCATGATGCACACTCCTTTATTACCTATAGGTAATATGCCATTACTTAACTCACAAAACTGGAAGTCCCTTCCCTTTCCCTCATTTCCCACATTTAATCCATTACCAAGTCCTGTCCATTCAGCCATCACACCATACCTGTGTCTGTTACCTTCTCTTCATCTCCTTTGTCGTACCTACACCACCATTGTTTCCACCTAGAACATTGCAACAATCATCTACATGGTCTTTCTACTTCTACTTGTCTCCTTTTTTTTTTTTATTGTAAATCTGGCAATTTTATTTTATTTTATTGATTTAATATAATTTTAATAAAAAAACTTAATAGAATACCAATGGAATTTTACTTTAGAACTTGAAAAGTTCCTCCTAAGATTTATCTGCAAAAATGAATGTTTATGTATAACAAAGAAATTTTGGAAACAGACTAATAAGGTAGATTTACAAACATAATATGAAGCTACAGTAATTAATATAGGTTGTTAATGGCAAGATATAATAAATTAAGCAGTCAAGAAACAAAATATAGTATATCACAAAGATGGCATTTCATTTTTTTTAAATTGGTAGTAAAACTATATATATATTTTATTATGTTCAATTAGCCAACATATAATACATCATTAGTTTTTGATGTAGTGTTCAACAATTCATTAGTTGCATATAACCCAGTGCTCATCACCACACATGCCCTCCTTAATACCCATCACCCTGATACCCCATCCCCCCCAACCCCCTCCCTACTGTCTGTTCTCTACAGTCTCTAAAGGTCTGGTATGATCATGTCACTTTCTTGCTTAAAACACTTGAAACAAGGGTGCCTGGATGGCTCAGTCATTAAGTGTCTGCCTTTGGCTCAGGTCATGATCCCAGGGTCCTGGGATTGAGCCCCACATCGGGCTCCCTGCTCCGCAGGAAGCCTGCTTCTCCCTCTCCCACTCCCTCTTCTGTGTTCCCTCTCTCGCTGTGTCTCTCCCTGTCAAATAAATAAATAAAATCTTAAAAAAAAAAAAAAAACACTTGAAGCAACCCTCATCACTAGTATACTATGTGAAAACGCCCAGCACTGGACTTAGCTCACAAGGGTGTGTCAAATCTGATCCTACAAAAGTGTCTAATAAGATAGGTCTTCTCTGACACTATGTCCACACTACCCTGCAACTCCCCACCCCTTTAATCTCACTACTCTTTAATATGACTTATTTTCTTTCTTCTTAGCACCCAACACCATGTATTTATTTGTTCTTTCTTTGTTTTTGTTTATTTTCTGTCTCCCTCAACTAGAATGTAAGTTTAAAGAGAATAAGGACTTTACTTTGTTTGTTGTCATGTCCCTGGTCAGTAGGGGGCTAGCAATTGGCACATAACACATAAATAATGTGTTAAATGCATGAATAATGAAGCACTAGGTTGAATAGAAATCCATTCTTTAACTGAGGGGCTCTGATTAGGATGATTATTTAATAATTCTTTAATATTATCCTTTCTTGACTGGAAAATACCACCTAACTATCCTCTCTCAATTTTTAGGACCAACTTCCCTGCCCTTTTCCAAATCTTATAATGGGAGAAACTGCAGCCTCTCCCACCCTGTGTCCCTGGTGAATATGACCAAAGGCATTGGCCATGCCTACTTCAGAGGCTCTCTGAGAGCCGCCATAGGCAGCTGTCTAGTATCTCAGTAGGACCTCACTTTGGGCATGGCCGACTCCAACCCAAAGGGTCACTAGCTCATTTCCAAATGTGCTGTTTATGAGGAGTGATCCAAATAACCACTCCACATTCCAAGAGGCCGCACACTGGCTCTATTCAGCTGTGACACTGCCCAAAAGCTACTGCAAGTTTCGCTAAAGTACAGAGGAAATATCAGACTTCCTTTGCATTATCAGACACACTTTTTACATGACTTCTTTATTGGGTTTTATATCTTGAGGGGGGTCTTAATAGGATGAAAGGGAGGCTTGCTAGGTGCAAATGAGTGCCGTTCAACTATTTAAAGGCACATTTAATTAAACTGGATTCATTGCCTGCATGGGGCAAGTTAAATGAAAACTAAATAGATGGAGTATGATTACATATTATTAAGAAGAGAGACAGCTCTAGAGACCAAATTCTTTTAACACAACATTAAGCCGAGCTCATTTCATATGCACAGTTTAGCACCGGCCTATAAGGAGAACGTGTTTTGAGAAAATCAGCAGAATGGTTATGAGCTCTAAACAGCTTTTAATAAAATGCAATGTTTCAGGGAAGAAGCAGCTTCTAAACTTCACTTAAATATGCTAATTAAAGAAAATGAAGTTTCCCACTGATTCCAGGTTCTCTTTGTTTTCCATTTTTTATGCTCATCTCATCCAGGCTACTTTCTGCTTTATTTTATAAACTCCCAGAAATGCTCCAGAATCCTTATTAAAAAGATTTCAGGACTTGCTGAGAGTTGGGGGGAAAAAAAAACCTGAGTCTGGCAAATTGATGACTTTAATTGGCTATCTGGATCTGATTGACCACAGACTAAAGCTTCTAGCTGGTGTCTAGACTATTTTGACCAAAAAGGCCCCATCAAGTTTGGCAGTAATAATAAAAATAGTTGTAATCTCTTGAGTCTTTTGAGTAAGGCAGGTACTTTCCAGACATCACCTAACTGGATGCCTACTATCACCCTAGAAGGTAGGTACTGAATATCCACAAAGATGGGAAGGTCAAGGGAAATAGTCTGTGGTGTTGCTGGTATTCAAACTCAGGTCTGGCTAACTCCAAAACCTCTGCTTACTCACTGATAACACCTGCCCTGATCCCATCTAGGGCGTTACAAGCCTGGAGGAGGGAGTGATATTTAAAAAGTACATAAAATGGTCAACATAACTTTATATTACAAAATAGGAAAAATAACCTGCAATGACTTGAAACCCCTTTAAGGAAAGTTTTACAAAGTGTTGTTGGTTGCTGGTCCATAGGTTAAAAAAAGATTCTGAGAAACATTGATCTGATTTACTCACCCTTGAGTTGTCTTTTGACTTTGTCTCACCATTCCTGGCTCTTCTGAGTGCAACACCTTGGTGTAACTTCATGGAATCAGATCTCCCCCACTTTCCACCCCTGTGGCCTGAGCTGTGTCTACCCTACCCTTTAGTTCCATGAATTTGTACACATCCTTGGTCTGGTCAACAGAGCCCTAAATTGGCTCATTCCAAGAAATGAGCCTCAGCCTTCATACTTTTGGCTCAAACTATTGAAAAGAGATACTGTCTAAGGTTGCTAAGTCAGTAAAATATATGTATGACATTGCTGGTGGTTCTCTTGCCATCATGAGGGAGAGCCTGCCTGAAGATGAAGACAGACCCAGACGTGGAGAGGCACAGCATCCTGATGACATTGTTAGAGAACCTGTGTCCAGCAATGTATAAATTTGAACATTTATACATGGACTTTCCAAGTTCACAAACCAACCAATTCCATTTTGTTAGTGAGCCAATCTGAGTTGTTTTCTCTATCACTAGCACCTGAAAAAGTACACCCTCCCCATCCTTTCCAATTTTATAGTTGTAGAACCTGAAGCTCAGAGAGGGAGAATGATTTCCTCAAAATTTTTACTACTAGTTAGTAATATATCTAAGCCTGGAATCTAGGGCCCCTTCCTCCCAAGTCAGTTTTGTCTCCCTAGATCATTTTTTCTTAAAGTGTGATTACCAGATCAGTAGTATCAGCATCATCTGGAACTTGTTAAAAATGCAGATTCTCCAGCCCCATTCCATATCTACTGAATCAGAAACTAAGGGTAGGACAGAGCAATCTGTGTTTTAAATAGTCCTTCAGGTGACTCAGATACCTGTTCAAGTTTGAGGACCACTTCTCTAGATCAATGTTTTTCAAATTTTTGAAGTGGCAGAAACATTTTCCTTAAACAGAATATTGCCTAAAAGCAGACTTTTGAATATTTACAGAATCAGAAGGGGAAGTTGGGATTAGGGAGTGCAAAGTAACAGAGATCTGCCTTGGGAGGTCCCAGTTCCTGGCAGAGCTCTCCTCCAAATATGCATGTGGATGTAGGAAGAGAAAAAAGAGCTCCAGACCTGAAACATTTGTGCCTGGAAATGGCATAGGAAGCTATGAATATTTCCCTTAAATATGTATTGCTCTAAATGTTAAAAATTCAGTCAGGCTACTTTAGACAAATTTATGAAAAATTGGAATGTGTCATGGAACCTAGTTTGCTTTGCCTTATGCTCACCTAGGCTTGCCTGGGAGAATTGTCTTCACAGAAAACTGTGTCTAAACCACCCATGCACACTGCAGCCTCATACACTTTGTGTTCTACCTTCCCAGGTAGAGGACAGGGCAGTGTTCAAAAGAAGGAACCAATTGTTGGGGAAAGATTTGGGGTCAAGGAGATTATTACAACCCTTCTAGAAACACTGGTAATTGCTTCAGTGTCTTGGCAATGGCTAGTTATTATCCCTAAAATACTCTGTGACCTTCAACTCAGCCCATTTCCAAAACTTCCTATTATTATTATGTAATTTCAGGGATCACTAATAAGTTTAACTACCTCCCTATAAAACTATTCCTGTCTCCCTGTCTTGTCTTCTCTGACATTCTTTATAATATGTTCCCACTGACTCTTGTGCATGGCTGTTAAAATGTCCATCATATTTTAATACTAACAATAACATTTTTATAATAATAGATAATACATTTTACACTTATTATTATTAAGTATATGTCTTTCCACTTTGTGGTGAAAGTAGAAACCATAGTGTTTTATCTGTGTATCTCAAGAGCCAGGCACAGCATCTGTCATACCATGGGGGCTCAAAAATACCTTTTCTAAAAAAAAATAAATCCCTTACTAGGCCTACTCTCCCAGGGTCAGCTATGGAGCTTATTATCTTGAGAACTTAATAACAGCTGCCATGAATTGAATGCCTAATATAAGCCAGGCCCAGTGTCTAGTAGTTTCAGATGAGAAAACGGAGGCTCAGAGACATTATGAACTTTTTTGAGATCAAGTAGCTGGTAGAGCAAGGACTTAATCCTAGTCTTGTTTGATTGAAAAACCTTTGCTCTTATCATTATATCTATCTTTCCCTCTCTTTTATTCACTCATTCATTTAACCCATGCTTAAGGAGAGCCTCCTTTACTTTGACAGCATGGGAGGGTATATGGACATTCCAAGGGGCTGTTGTCAAGGGTCCCTGACTTCCCTAAGCTCACAGAATGGTGGAGAGAAAGCCTCCCCACCCCCCCACAACAAGCAAACAAACAGTATGATAAGGGGCTCTTGTCTTAGATTAAGTATTACTTTTCTTTGAAATAATACAAACCTCTGAGTCCATAAGCAGTGATATCATAAAGAGATTGCCTGTGTTTCACTATATTCCCCTACAGAAACAAAGCCCATTCCTTTACAACATCCTCAGACTTGGAGGAAGATCAAATTAAGCAGGTTATCTTGGTACTGTTCATTATCCCAGGCTGCTCGCCTATCCCTTGCTCTAATTGCTAGCTTTCCTGGGCAGAGATATTTCCAAGCTGCACGCTCTGCACTTTCTCCTCCTTTTTAATATCATCAGATTTGAAATAGACATACGCTGCAGCACAGTTGCTGGAAATATTATAGAAGCCCAGTAGGAGATATTTGCATATTTATGAAAATAGTTTACCTTCTGCTATGACAATAACAAATGTTCACAATCTCAGCAGTTTGTTCACTTTGTCCAAGGAAAGAGCTAGGAGTATATTAGCAATTTAAGAATAACTTCTAGGGGATGGTTACAATATGATTTTCTTTTCTTAAAGTTATCATTCTAAGGTTTGGGGGGGGCATAATTGCTCATGCAGACATAACCTTCTGGCCATAAGAAGCATGGAAACTTTTGGAATCCTCCCCAAAATTTGCTAAGAATTTAGGTCAGACCTTGCCAAACTTCATCTAACCCATCTATACTCTTAGTTCATATTCAACAAATATAATTTTTGTTGATTTTTTTGATAATTACTTAGGAGTGAACTGTCAGTCTCATGCGTGATTTTTAGCTTCTAAAAATCTTGCTGAGGACATTGAGCAAAGGAGGATGTAAATCTGATTCACCAATAGCTCATGTATAGCCTTTTTCTAGGAAGAGACTCAAGATCCCCAAAGAAATATTTTAAAACTGGAAGATGATAATTATAGTGTTTTTAATGACATTAAGTCTCTGTCAGCCAACATTTGTGTTGTACTATCTTCAGCTATACCACCAGTTTACTGTAATTTTGAGATGGTCTAAAAGCAATGATCCCCATGTGGAACAGGATGAATGATATATTAGAAAGAGCAAAGGTTTTGAAGTTAGACACAAATCCCCACTCTCTTACTTTCTTGCAGTGGTCTTCAGGAAAAAAATCTTAACCTTTTTGAGCCTCAGTTTCATCAGCTGTAAAATCAGGATGGTCTCACCCATTTTGTATGGTTCTATAGGTTTGAAATTACAGAGAAACTGGGGATAGTTCTCAGCACAAAATGCTCCCAAAATATTAGTAGGTGTTGAATAACCTTACCTCTTATTCAGTAACCATACTCTTAGAGTATGTATCCCACTTTTTACAATATTTGTGTTATAGTTATTGTATAGTTTCAGTGCTGCTACTAATTGCATTTGTTTCCTATGGCCACTGTGACAAATTACCATGAACTTAGTGGCTTTCAACAGTAGGAATTTATTGTCTCACAGTTCTGGAGGCCAGAGTCTAAAATCAAGATGTTGGCAGCACTTGGCTTTCTCTGAAGGCTCTAGAAGATAATCATTCCTTGCCTTTTCCAGTTTCTGCTGGCTCCATGGGTTCCTTGGCTAGTGACTGCATAACCCCAACCTCTGTATTCATATGGCCTTCTTCTCTTTGTTTCCTCCTGCTGTAAGGTGTTATAAGGACATTTGCCATTGGACTTAAGGTACACCTAAATAATCCAATGATATCACTGGATTGAGATCCTTAACCTACTTACATCTGCCAAGACCCTTTTTCCAAATAAAGTCATATTCACAGGGTTCTGGTGATTAAGGCATGGGTATATCTTTGTGGGGACCACCATTCAGTCCACTACTAAAATATATTTTGAAACTACAGTGAACTGGATTTAGAAGATATATTCCTTTAGTAGCATAGAATGATAAGTTAAAAATTTTAAGTAAACTATGACCTGAATGGATGCATAAAAGTTAATGATATAATGGAATTTAGGTAAGATTGTCCTAGTTCATAATAAGCTTGGGTGAAAGGACTTTTACCAGACGTCGATTGTAACAGCGATGTAAAATATTCCATATTCTGAGTACAGATATGATTATTTTAATATTAACATACAAGTCTGAATAGCTCTGAACTTTTACCCTGCTTATTTGCAGTGAGCACAGTCTTCCTAGAACCACCCTGGCTCAAATATTTCTGTAAATCCCCAAGTAGGAGTAGGACATGGCAGTGAGTTGATTAACACAGTGAATCTTACACATTTTAAAGACTTGTTAGTTAAGCAGGAAATCAGAACCCCTTTGAGACTAAATTTAAGAGGGATATTCCAAGGCAACTAGCAGCTGGACTTCATAAATATTGGCCTCCACTTTAGTTCTTGGGAAACCCACTACTGCATCTAACATTTGTGAATGTTATAGTATTGGAGAATGCCACCTGTTTTGCCCTGCATCTTAGGTCTAGAGTCCTCATCATTGCCCCTTTGTAGTAAAAAGAGAAAAGCATCACTGTATTTGAATAAGGCAGAAGAATGATGCATCACCTGTGTAATCCATAGCTGGGTCCTCAGTTAGATAACCCAAGCTCCCAGGGGTTGCAGCAATTCAGTGCTTACCAGACCAGATATTGGTAATAAGGTTCTGGTACCAACTAACACACTTTTTTCAGACTCACTAATGGCCTCCAACAATTTCAACCTTGGTGGGGAAGCTCAAGCAGATGTCCAGCCTCCCTACTCTCAGAATCCTGTTTTCTTTTTCTGCAATCTCATCTTCAACATAATTCCTGTTTTTCAGGCAATCTGTTATATCTCTGAGTATAGAGCTCTGGAGGTCAGAATTCTATTCCCTTTTGTCCAAAGCTGCTTCAACCCTTATGCAAAAGAGGGATACAAATAGACACAGAAAAGTTATATATTTTATACCTTCACTTGGTATCAGTCCCTACTCACATCCCCAACATATTTTGTAAATTCCTTGGAAAAATATTATGTCTAAATAAACTGTGCTTAAAGACAAAGAGGAATGCAATCTTTACATTACAGGGACAAAAAGAAGTACAAGAATCAATGAGTGATGACCCACTGGGAGGCGTTCCCATGGGGAAAGAGTCAAAGACTAGACATATAGAATTCACTTCTCCCCTGAATCTTATCTTCTGGAGTTCATTTCTTTTTCCAACACTGAAGACACTTGGAACATCTAAGGATAATAAGCTGGGTCCTCATGGTCGATCTTGGTATGGGAGAAAAAGTATGAACCTTGGAATCAGAGGGACCTAGATTAAAATCCTAATCTACCATTTACTAGCTTTGCTTTCTTAAACAAGTTGCTTGGATTTTTTTTTTTTTTTATTTGGACCATCATTAAGTTGAAAAAAATACTACTTAACTGAAAGCATTGCAGGAAAGATTAAATGAGAATTGAAAACTTTGAGCTTTTTCATAATAAGAATTCATTACCTTATAATTTAGTTTAAACTTTAATAATTTATATAGATAAAATTTCCATGGCATCTTTAACTCAGAGCATCTTTGTTGCTAGACCTACCTCTTTGGCTTGTTGTCTCTTCATCTTGTGATTCTCTGGCCTGCCATAAACTTTGCTCGCTGATAAGTTACATGATGGGTGCTGAAGATTTAGATGAAAATACAGTCATTTTCAGAAATCTCTTTTAAATAAATACACAAAATCTATATTCTCACCTTTCATTTGCCTTTAAAAATAAACCAATATAGATAGAACTTACTAACACAGTTAAATACTAGTTTGAGATCACTCAACTCATTTGCATGGATGACCTCTACTTGAACTCATTTCTCTGGAAATAAAAGTTTAGTGCACTACTAATTCAACTTAGAAAGTAATTGGAAGACTTCAGCAAATGAGGAAAATTCTAATTTTAAAGGGACTGGGAACTTAATTCAAATGAAAAAAGCTTCATTGATGACATGAGTTAATTGTGCAGTTAACATGAAATAACCTTACCTAGCATTATGAAGACTCAAAGCGTCAGTTTGCAGGTATCAATGATTAAAAGATCTGTAACAGAAAATCACATTTCTTGAATTTTCTCCATGCTGTATAGTGAAAGAGACAGCCAAGGTCACTAGGGAGTCTAATACTTCCCATGATATCATATAGTAGAACCCCATTATAACCCCCAAATCTAGGCATAAAGGTACAGTTTCTTCAGATTCCAAGATACCATATTTCCTCTTTTTCAGGATCTTCATCTTCTACCTCTAAATGTTGTCAATCTCAGGGCTCAGTCCTAGACTTTCTTATACTACACCTGTTTGGAGACTTCATCCATTTCTCTGGCTATTAATACCATTCATATGCTACTGATGTCCAAGCACTCCATCTCTCCAAGGTCGAGTCATGTATCAACCTACCTACTTAACATTACCACTGGGATGCCTCAAATTCATATCAAAAGTAACATGTTCAAAATTAAATCCTCTCTCAGTTTGGGTTCCCTAGAAGCAGAGCCTCAGACAGGGATTCTCAAGCGATTTATTGTATTGATATTGTTTTAGTGATAGTCAAGTGACTTATTTAGTGAGTGCCCTCAGGGAAAGGGGGGAGGAAAACAGGAGAGGACTGAGGAAAAGAGCTCAATGAGACTAGCTCCAGCATGGTCTCACTGGGAAACTCTGGAGTACAAATTGTACACTAAGTTGTTTTCACCTTGAGGCAAGGATGCTGGCCTTTTATAACCACATGTCAGGTTTCTGGATCATCACAAGTGGGATATTGGAGGACATAAATTTCTGAGTACTGCAGTTACTGTTTAACTTGTGAAAATTCTCCAGAGAAGGTAATAGCTGTGAGCAATTAGCAGCTAACACTCATGGCAGCTGGGAAATGGATATATCTACCACTGAAGCAGGTAATAGCAGGGCACGAATAGCATCCACTAAAGATTCTTTTTTTTTTTTTAATTTTATTTATTTATTTGAGGGAGAGAGAATGAGAGAGAGAGAGCACATGAGAGTGGGGGAGGGTCAGAGGGAGAAGCAGACTCCCCGCCGAGCAGGGAGCCCGATGCGGGACTCAATCCAGGGACTCCAGGATCATGACCTGAGCCGAAGGCAGCCGCCCAACCAACTGAGCGACCCAGGCGCCCTCCACTAAAGATTCTTAATTGACCCTCTCATCAGTGTGTGGCCTAAGTTCTACCTACAACTTATATCTGAAATCCACATCTCAGCCAATTCCACTTATACCTAGGCCAAGGTGACATCATATCTTACCTACACTGGTAAAATGCTTCCAGAAGGTGATCCTCCGTCAACCTTAACTCACCAGCATACGTTTTCCTCACAGAAGCCAGAGTCATTTTCTTTCTTTGTTGTTGGTGGTGGTGTTGTTGTTTTTAGTACAAATCTGATCACCTTCAAATCCTTTAATAGCTTCTTATTGCCTTTATAATTAATTTCAAACTCAAGACCAAAATCTAAAAGGTTCTTCAGAATTAGGCTTCTGCTTCCAATGCCAACCTTACCAGAGGCCTCTTTTCTCTGTTTTTGATGCTGCCCTTTGGTCCATGCCTAGATTATTAAAGGCTTCTGTCTCATGGCCTTCATTCTTACTGTTTTCTCAGGTGAGAATGCTCTTTCAGATCTCTTTGGTTGGCTCCTCCTCACCACTCAGGCCTCAGATTCAAGGACACTTGTCTGAGAGAGGCCTCTCCTGACCTGCTTAGCTCATTGACAGCACTGATCACAATCGGCAAGGTTATTTTTTCTCTAAAATCCTGACTATTGAATGAGCCGGATTTGGGTATATGAAAGCAGAAAACAACTTTCTATTAACCTTGATCCTTTGACTCATTATCTTCCACAATGGATAATCCCATAGCTTCTATTCCACTCAGATATTAAAATTAAAATCCAGTGAAGCATCTACACTTTAGTTTCTTTGACTTATGCTATTTGAAGCCTTTTAGCTCTCCCAGCTTGGGCCTGCCTCAGGCTAGAAAGACTGCATTGGACAAAAAGGGCAAGATCAGCTTCTTTACTATTCCCCTTAGCTTGCATTCCCTTCCTCTTCCCCCAGGTGTAGGCTCCCTGAACCTTCAGAATTGGAACAAAGGCAGAGCTAGGTGAGATATAAAAGGGCTTAATTCACTTGAGTCATTGTAACCTCGCATCAGGCCTTCTATGTGCTGTAGGCCTGACTGCTAATTCTTTCGCAAGTTCGGGACTTCCAATCTTCAGTTATCTGACACAGTTAATACCTTAGGTACTGGTTGATTGCACCTCCTTCAACTCCTGGCTTCTTACAACCTACTCCCCCAAACAACCATCTTGGGGTCATCTCACTCCTTTGAGTAATCCCCTTTTGAGATAACATGATTTACAGATCCCTTTTGCAGAGAATATATATGGAGCAGGGACAATAATTCAGCTTTGTACTGCCAAAGCAAAGGTACACAGGATGGTCTCAGCCCATTCAGGATGCTATAACAAAAATATCATCAACTGGATGGCTTAAAAACACCAAACATTTATTTTTCACAGATTTGGAAGCTGGGAAGTCCAGGATCATGGTGCTGGCCAATTTGGTGTCTGGTGAGAGCCTTCTTCCTCATTGATGGCCACCTACTCAGTATATCCTCACATGACAGAAGGGGCAAGGGAGCTCTCTGGGAACTCTTTTACAAGGGCATTAATCCCATTCATGAGGGCTCTTCCCTCATGACCCAATTACCTCCCAAGGGCTTTACCTCCAAACACCATCACACTGTGGATTAGGTTTCAACATATGAATTTGAGGGGGTAGGCACATTTAGACCATAGCAAATACTTTCCAATGAAACCTGCTACCAAAGGTTACTCAAAGGTTGCCTGAAGACTTTCAGCCATGAGTGGTAAGATGTCAGACCCTATGTCTTCCAGACTTCTCTTTCTGAGGATTAAACTTTCTGAGGATGAAATAATCTTCTCCCTTATAGCCTGAGCTGCTTGCTGACAACACCCTGTCCATCACTCTTTACTTCCAGGCCTCTCTTGCTTTCTGCTCTTTATAATCAAGAGGTGAGTTGGCAATAGATGGCAGAATCAATTTTATCCAATCCTCTTGTACAGGCAACCTCAAATATCTAACACTTTGATTTAGAATTTGGAGTATATTACACTATTCTCAGCTTTAGGACCTCACTTAAAACTCCAAGATGGTGAGAGCCCCATGTAATACCCTTTTAATTTTTTCCCCTTTTTCTATAACTCTCACTAGCATACACACCATGAGAGCTGGGATCTTGTTCATCTGGTTCTTTGATGAATCCCCAGATCTTAGCCGAGTTCCTGGCCCATAATCAGTGCTTAGTAAGTATTTGTTGAGTAAACTAAACTTTGCTATGTTTACATACTTTTTTTTTTTTTTTTTTTGCTTAGTTCCTTTCTCTATAAAATTTGTTTAAAACTTAACTTTCAGAGTGAGGGAGACAAGAGAAAAAAATATGCAGCATATAGAGAAAAGAGAAAGGAACTGATATTTAGATTATAATCTTTATTTAGGATTTGAAGGGTCTCAGAAACCAGTCAGTATCAGGGCTTTACAACCTCCCACAGTTACCCCCTGGGACTTTTGTTTAAAATGTAGTATTTAAACTGTTGAGTACTTTTTTTTCTACCCCAATTCTTGGTAAATTCTTCCCAAGTCATTCATCTTCTCACCTGCTTTCCCCAGAGGAGCTGATCAACATAAAACTGTCTATGTAGTTCTACAAGGTAAGAGGCCCTTGCACTCACCAGGCAGGCTTGGGTCTTACCAACGTTGTCTTACTTCAGCTACTCTTGCCTCCCCCTGGGGATTCAGAGAGCCACAATAATAGCTCTGTCTTTACATGAGGCAGAAAAAAAGAGAACTAACTGGAAAAATGTCTCTGTTATTGGGGGACTAGTACATCCTACTTATTATAAGAATTATTATCATAATAATATGTTAGCAGACCATCCTGCCAGAATCTTCTTTGTAGTAAAAGTAGTGAGCTTCCTCTCATCACTACTTTCCCTTGTCCACACATATTGTTTCTCCAACTAATTAATGTGTATTTTCATGGTCAGAGTGAAAAATAAGTTTTGCAACAAAACAAAACCAGAGGAAGGGTGCCTGTCCAGAAGAACTGAGGATTCTACTCTGGAAGCTCAGCCACCTGATGAGAAGACATCTAGCTTCCTTGAGGGGCTCCTTATGTGTCAGTAATGATTTTGTCAGGGTCAGTACAGGTGAAAATGCTGTGATTGGATGCTTGGAGAAAGGTCAAGAGGAAAATGTATATAGACAATTTAATAAATTTAACACACACACACACACACGACACACATTGTCCTTATCTTCTGTAAGACAAAGCCCAGCTCTGAATTTTTTTCCCCAAGTTTCTCCAGAACTAGTGAAAAGTAAAAGAGGAATGAGGAGAAAATTATTCTAAAAAGGAATGAGGGGAAAGTTACTTCAAAAGACGTCTGTGGAGACTGTCAGGTTTATTATCAACGTAAGTGAATGTTGGGCCTTTTTTGGGAACTGGCAAGATCTGAAATAAGGGTAGGAAATCACTGGTCTTCCATAACAAATGAAGTGCCCAGGCCGTAAAAATGAAGGTCTGTGAGTTCTGGTAAAATATCTAGAAACAAAGGAGCACTATAATTCTGCATTAGTACATAGATAGTTTCTTCTTCCCTGAAAACTATGTGGCAACAACAAATGTTTACCCTTTATGTATGGTACCTTATTTTGTTTTTGCAATCTAACTTGAAGTCACACATCCTTCTAACATACTTCTAGCATCTCCCTGGAGCCTGACTGCCCAGATCTGTATCCTGGTTCTACTCAATGCATTTGCTGGCTGCCCATATGGCAAATTTGTGCATACTTGAAAAAGGTGCACTTCTTAAAAAATGTTTTACCTCCATCTGTCAAAAGTGTCAGAATATACTGATTTTGTTAGAATAAAACACCGTACTGCCATGTTCCGGAAAATCATCCTATTCAATATACAAATCTACCATGACTATAATGGGAATGGCAGACCGTTAGATGGGACATCTTTTGTGGTATACAACATATACTCTGTTTCTGTAAAATGAAGCCAATAATAGGTTTCTGGGGATTAAATTAGTTAATGTATATAAAGTACTTAGGTACTTGGCAAATAGGAAGCATTCAGTAAATATAAATTTTAATCATTATCACTGATGAAGAAATATACTTTGATTAGCCAGCTTCTTCAATGATTTCCAAACAGTAAGGGGAAAAGCTGGGATATGAATTGGGTCTGGTTTCTCTCACCCAGTGTTCATCTTTTTGCCGCTGATTCATGACAATTCCTGGTCGGGGATGTGCTGTGTTGTCAAACATCAAATGCTTTGCTTGATCAACACTGACTTTAACTGAATGGAAAGTGGCTGTGTGATAATATGTTACTTCAAGGAATAGTATAGATACACATTCTATTGTTTGCATTTAAATTTAAAAAGTATAAATAGTTCCCTCCAGAAAATCAGGTGGTTCTGCTCAGCGTACAGTTCCTTTCTGTTATCTAACTTCTTGTAAAGAATGTCCTGTGTTTACTACCTAATTTGGGACTTATGTAATTATAGCCTGCAAAATATAATCTTTTAGAACTATATCCTTTTGAGAGTTTATGGATTCTTAAAAATCAAAGCCCTGGTCATGGGAAGAAAGTTTGCAAACAACTATGAACCCTGGAATGGCATGGGAAATGGGTGCCCATATTCCAGACCAGACCTGTCTCTCAGTTCATGTTCCCCTTAAAAGCATAGGAGATGGCCCCTGTGGGACCTGAAACAGCCTCAGAGCATGGGAGGCAGTTCTGCTCTCACTCCTTCTTCTCACAATGTTCCTGCCAGTTCCCCTCTGATAAAAGCCCCCCATCTCATCCCAGCCTGTTAAAAGTAAGCAAGCTTGGCCCTACTTCATATCCTGAAGACCCCCCGCCATATGCATCTTCAGATATTTTGGGGAAATTAACTTCTGACAGCTAGAAATGAACAAAATCACATCTTGTGTGCCTATTCATGGAGCTGCTTGCCCTGAAATTTATTTCTCTGCTTTTCCCTTGCTCTGCTCTGGCACAAAGGGTAAGGAGGCAGTGACAGGGGAAGGTTGACTAACCCCCATAGGCTGTGTTTTCCAGAGTCCATGCTGTGTCCACAGGCACACACTTATGGATGGGTTTGGACAAGGAGGGCACTGATGGAAGGTTGGAGGTTGGTGGGAAGAAGGGAGAAGGTGCCACTTCTCTGCGTATGGTAGGGTTTCCAATATCAGCTGCTTATCCTCTGTGTCTTCAGCAAATCTTGCAATGACCAACTTGGCTCCAGCTTACATGGAATGCCTCCCTCCCCAGGGCTCCAGTGACAACACTCCTCTCCTGTCCCTTCAAACTTGGGATTGTAGGGGCCTCCTGTTGTTGCTCATCTCTGTTGCTTCCCTCTGTACTGAGTGGCTTTATAGAATCCTCCCTGCCCCTATATAACTTTGGAACCAATTCCCTGTGTTTGTTTTACATACTTGGATTGGTTTCTGTTTTCCTGGTTGGGCCCTGACTGATAGAGGCTGATTTTACAAAAGGTGGTTGTGGTGAGGTAGAGTCAAGCATAAACTCACGAACACAGTATGTAGAAGAGAATATGCTGTGAGGAGTGTATGTGTTGTGGGAAATGATTCAGATTAAGAATAAGATGTTGCTGGCTCCTAAATGCTATGCTGCAGGAAGGAAGGAGGTGAGTACTCACTAAGCTACTGAGCAACACTCACATTTAGACTGTAACACATCAAAACCACAAGTTTTCTTTCATACAAGAATACAGTACTGGGCTTTCCCTCTGAGAATTGCTTTGTACTCAGCGGGGAAGGAATGGACTCCTGCCACTAAGGCAGCAGACTAGAAACCTTGTGACACTCAGAATGGCTGGTGGGTGTGTAAAATTCAAAACAATTATTTGAAAGTTATAGTCCTAACACATAATTCATAAGGTGACAGTGTTTGTCCTGTAAAGCATTAAGGATAGCTGTTTTGTTTAGTCATTCTATAACTCTTGGTAAGTACCTACTATGTTCCATACTATTTTAGGTACTAGGATAGAGCAGTGAGCAATTAAAAAAAATACTCTGGGGGTGCCTGGGTGACTCAGTTGGTTAAGCATCTGACTCTTGATTTCAGCTCAGGTTATGATCTCAGGGTTGTGAGATAGCGTCCCACGTCAGTGTAGAACCCGCTCAATATTCTCTCTCTCTCTCCCTCTCCCTCTGCCCCTTGCCACCCCCAGCTCATGCAAGTGGGCTCTCTCTCTCTCTAAAAAAAAAAAAAAAAGACTTTGTCTTTATGGAGTTTATAATATAGTAGTGAGGGACAGAGGAGATAGACCATAAGCAAAAATATAAGTAATATATACATTAAAATGGTAATATATTTTATAGAGTAAAATAATACAGGGAAATAAATAGTAAATGTTGGAAGTAGAGGGTTGAAATTTTAAATAGGAAGGTCAGAGAGGGCCTCACTTAGAATGGTATTTAAGTAAAGACCTGAGGAGGTAAAAGAAAGAGTCACGGGTCTTGTGAGTAAAGAGTATCCAGGCAGAGAGAGGGAAAAGGCTTACAGCATCATATTTGGATAAGGTGGACATAATAGAGGAGACTCGAGGAGGAATACACAGTTTCTGATCAGAGTCTCTGGAAGGACAGCATTCTTATTAACTGAAACAGAGCAAAGATGAGATGGAGGAGGTTGAGTTGGGCTTGGGCGATTAGGAGCTTAGTATTTAGACATATTAAATATGATAAGCCTATTGCACATTTAAGAAAAGATGCCACATAGGCAGTTGCTTCTGTGAATCTAGAATTCAGAGAGAGATTTCAGAGTTGTCAGCATATCAAGAGTACTTAAATTAAATTTAAAGCCTGAAGGAAATGAAACTGAACATAGATAGAAAAATAAAAGGCCAAAGATCGAGTCCTTGTCACTCCAAAATTAAGAGGTCAGGGAAATGAGGAGGAACTCAAAAAGAAGCTGTATTCGTGTTCTCAAGGGAAACAGAATCAATAGGACTTACACAGAGATATAAAGATACATTGAAAGGGATTTATTATAAGGGGCCAGCTCATGCAATTATGGAAGCTAAGAAGTCTCATGATCTGCTGTCTGCAAGCTGAAGGCCCAGGAAAGCCAATGATATAGTTCTGGTCCAAACCCAAAGGCCTGAAAATCAGAGGAGCCAATGGCATAAGTCCTAGTTCTAGTCTGAAGGCCTGAGAACCAGAAGCACTGATGTCTGAGGGCAGGAGAAGATGCATGTCCCAACACCAGCAGAGAACAAACTAGCCCTTCCTCTGACTTTTTATTCCATTCAGGCCCTCAACAGATTGAATGATGCTCACCCACACTGGTGGGAGCTATCTTCTTTACTCAGTCTATCAAATGAAATGCCAGTCTGTTCCAAAAGCACCCTAACAGACACACTCAGAAAGAATTTTTTACTACTTATCTGTGTATCTTTTAGCCTGGTCAAGTTGACACTAAAATTAACCATAACAAAAGCCTTAGAAGTAGTGGCAAATGAGGTGTGAGGCAAAACATTTGAGGGGGGATATCCTGAAAGTTAAGTGAAGAAAGAAGGTGTCAAATACTACTAATAGAATAAGGTGAGAATTGAGGGCTTACTATCAGATCTAGCCATCCGGAGGTCACTAGGGATGCTGAAAGGAGCAGTATCAGTGGAGTATTGGAGATAAAACACAGAGAGGGCTCAAGGGAGAATGAAATAACCTGTCAATAAATGATAGAATAGAAAATAAGAGGAGAGATATATAATAGAAAATACCAGGAGAGTTTCTATAGAGGGAAAGACAGAAATAAATGGTAGCTAGAGAATGAAGTAGAGTTAGTTAGGAAGAATTTTTTTTTTTTTTTTTTGTAGAAGAAGAAATGGTAAGTTATTATGTTGATATGAAAGATCTAATAGAGAAGAGACAATTGTGGTTCAGGGGAAAAAGGGGGATAATTGCTGCTGCATGGTCTTTGAGCAGACTGGAAGAGTTGGTACCTAGGACAGAAGTTATCTAAGAGCCTGGACAGTGCATCCATAGTACCAGGAGAGAAAGCAGAGTGTATGGGCACAGACGGAGGTAGGTGAGTAGATGTGGTCGGAGTTTGTGAAGTTCTCTTCTGGTTGCTTTATCAAATCATCAAGTAGGAAAGGAGGATGGGGAAGAAGTATTGAGGTTTCAAGTATGAAATAGTCCATTAGTAGATAGAAAAGAAATGGATATGGAAATATAATTTCCAGTTAGTCTTAAGAGCCCACTTGAGATTAGTGGGCTGTGTCATGGTTTTATGCTTTTATTTAGTCAGGTTCAGTTGCACAGTTGCAGGCATAGAATAGGCAGAGAGTTGGATTTAACCAGGGATGTGTTTTGGCCTATGAGGAAGCTAGAGAGGGGCAAAGAAGTCATTAATATATGCAAGAAAGGGATTACAATTATTAGTCACAGAAATAAGGCTGGATAAGAAAAAGAGTGAATCCAAGATGGGTCAGAAAAAGTGAAACTAAAGTTAAACATATCATGGATGAATTTTGTATCCTGATGGGTTCAAAGGGAGAGTGAAGAGAAGATCATGAAAGGAATGATCTAAAAAGATGGCAGGTGGTTGTCAAAGAGTATGATGCTGGAAATAGAGAATATGGAGGGGATGTAGATCAGATAATGACAAAGTCTATGGTATAATCATGGGAAGAGATCATAGGAAGTTAGGAGGAAATTAGGAAGCCAGGGTATCAGAAGGATCATATTAGCTTGGAAGGACATTGAAATCACCAAGAAGCAATAGTGATATAAAAGAAAATGACAATGAAGCAGGATCAAAAATCTGCAAAAATTAAGAAGTGGCCTTAGTATGAGTTGATAACTATAGCCAGGAGGACTGGTATGTAGAAGTACCTGATCATTTGAGATTCAAAACTGAGTGTTTCCATGGATAAGGAAGAGAAAATAGGAAGGAGCAGTAAGGGGGTAAGAGGGCACCTTTCCCTCCTGCAAGCTCAGTGTCTGAGAACACAGAGGGGCTAACAGCTATTATTTGAAAGGGCTGTGGGAGAAGTGGTATTCTCAAAGAAGAGTCAGGGTCTAGAACATAAGTTGTCTTTCATTATAATGGACCAGGAGTTCTATAAGTCATATTTGAAGAGTTTTAGAAACTGGGTACAGATGGAATATGTGATCAGAAAAGGATTCCATGGGGCACCTGGATGGCTCAGTCAGTTTGGTGTCCAACTCTTGATTTTGGCTCAGGTCATGTTCTCAGGGTCGTGAGATAGAGTCCTGAGTGGGCTCTGTCCTGAGCGTGGAGCCTGCTTAGGATTCTCTCTCTCCCTCTGCCCCTCCCCCTTCACTCATGTGGGCTCTCTCTCTCTCTCTCAAAAAAAAAAAAAAAAAAAGACGTGGGAACTTGGTCAAGGTAGGGAGAGGAAATCTCTACTTATTGAAGTCATAGGCTGGTGTAAGACACTTGATGTCCTTGTACTGTGTGGTTCCCCATGAGGAGAAAACTTGGAAGATACCATTGGATAAGATACATAGTAAGTTTTTACTTTATTCTGAATGACCTATTTTTATTTTAGTGAAAAGCTTGGATTGATAAGTGAAATAATACACATGACAATTGCCAAACTTTGAGAAAAAAAGGTGCTATAGGAATGGAAATAATTGTTTTAAATTTTTGAGAATGAGAAAGAAGGAATGAGCAGATGGCTCGTCATGCTTTCATTGGTTTTCAGGTTGGTTCCAAATGGTAAACTATTGCCTGGGCAAATATTTGGAATCAAAATGACCCTACTCCATTTGTTCAGAATATTTCAGTACTCCATGTACTATGCAAGTCATGTTCACCATTATAAAAGGACATAAAACTTGCTAGGAAAAAAATCTGTGATTTATTAGAGCACTGGGATGAAGTTTAAAAAGAAAGCAAGTGAAGGAACAGATATCCATCACCGAATGGCAAAGATGCTAACAGAGGAAGAAAAGACTCTGAGTACATTGTGGAATTTGAAGTTTAGGTGGCAGAGCTTTTATCTAGACATGGGCAAACTCTTTATGCTTTATTGTTGTAGAGACCAGGAGTATTTTTTTTTTTTTTAAGATTTTATTTATTTGACAGACAGAGAGAGATAGTGAAAGACGGAACACAAGCAGGGGGCAGTGGGAGAGAGAAGCAGGCTCCGCACTTAGCAGGGAGCCCAATGCGGGGGGGTTAACCCAGGACCCCGAGATCATGACCTGAGCCGAAGGCAAACACTTAACGTCTGAGCTACCCAGGCGCCCCAAGACCAGGAGTATTTTTAAGTGAAAAGTGGATCTTGAATTATGGATTTTGTTCTAAATAAGTCAAAGAGAATACCGTGTAACTTTGATGGAACCAATAATTCTTATGAGGAAATAACATTTTTTTTTAATTTAGTTAAATTTGAAATGAGTGTATTTTGGAATAGTTCTTGAGAATAGAAGTAAAGCTAAATGAGACATGACTGAAGAGCATCAATCAAATTATTTGGACCTAAAAAGAAAGAAAGAAATATTGAAGCATGCATAGTTAATTAGTAATATGAACAAAGTTTTGGAGGGTGGGAAGTGGCTGTCTCAATGCTCTAGCTATTACTTGAAATCAGCTCAAAGACAATAGTTGTGTATCAAGGCTAGAGTGCCACAGCCTGTGCAATCAGACCCGAGTCTGAACTCCCACTGTACCACTTGCCTTAAGTATCAGTTTCTCCTGCAAAGTGGAAATATTAAAATCTCCTTCATGATTTGCAGAGATGAAGTGAAATACATGTATTGCTTAGCATACTGTCTGAAACATAGAAATAGGATTTTGCATATAGTCCCTCCCAGTAAATTTGCTATGCAATGGATTGCATTGATATCACCTGGACTATTCAATTTTTCTTTCAAAGATGTTTGGGAATAAATTTAATAAAAGAACCCATTTGCTCTGCTTTTTCCCACTTAATGACTCAGTAAAACATAAGGCCTAGTGTCCCATGGGAAGAAGGCTAGATGGACCTAGATATTAGAGTTTCCCTTAAATAAAAAGCAGATTTATTCCTTCTGGCTGTGCTTTGCTTGCTGCCTCTCTCTCTAAGCAGTCGCTATGTTTTGGCTATGATTTTGTATTTGTCATTATTAGAAGTTGGGCAAGTATAAATTAGTCCTCCCCACTGCAAGCCAGTGGTCATTCCTGAAATAGAAATTTATTATTTCCCTCATGTTGTGTCATATCCCAGAAAAGGATATTGCACTGGGTAGTGGGATGGGAGAGGAGTCTCTAAGGAAAATGAAAAACAGAGATGAGATTCTTGAAGTTCCTGCTCAAATGTGTCCTGTTCAAGAAATCTTCAACTGTCTAGTAAGAATTAATTGTTTTATATTCCCTCAAGTAATTTCTACTGCTTAATTTTACAGTTATGTCTCACTTTATCCTGTACTGTATTTGTTTTCTTGTTAGTCTCTCTTAGCTGTCAATAACCACTGTGAGAGCTAGGCTGTCTTCTCATCCACTGCCACTTTTCTATTATACCTAGCATCCAGTCCTGTGCACAGGTATCCAAACAAAGTCAGCCCCTGTCAACCACTCCCTCTCTGCAGTAACCCCAAGACTTGAGAGTCTTATTTACTGTGATTGTATCCATGGAAATGCTTAATTTGGGAATTGGGGAGATCTTTCAGGTAACTGTAATTAAATAAAACCCCATTTTGAGGAAAGAAAGATCGAAGATTGTGGAATCAGTTACCCTGTAATGCAAAAGGGCCTTTCTGGTCCTGCTGCCTTCCATCTCCTTGGCATAGACTGGTAAAACTGGCTTCCAAGCCAATTTTTGGAAGAGGAGAGGAGAGGAGAGGAGAGGAGAGGAGAGGAGAGGAGAGGAGAGGAGAGGAGAGGAGACCTCTTTACATCTATTTGCATGGTTGTGGTTATTTATTTCAATATTACTTTTGCTTCTACAATGCTTCTCTCCCTGCTCCATGCAAATTCTTTTATTTTTCAAATTACTGATCCAAAGAGGGTAGGAGTGGGGGATCTTGCATGAAAGGAAAAGTCAATTGGCATATATGGTTATCTTGAATACCTGACATTTGAGTTTAGTTGTTACCCTCCTAAGAATTAAATAATGTATTTTTAAGGCACAAAACTGGAACTGCTAAAAACTCTGATTTTAAATAGCCATAGGTATCTGGGCCAGATTTAAACATATTATTCTTAGTGGGAAATGACTGTGTCTTACAGTTCCCTTCAATACTATTGTGCACAAGCCAGCAGATCTCTGTTCTTTTTGATTGGAAAATGTAAATCATACTTAAGAATTGTTCCAAAAAGAGTCTTGAGCTGAGTCCTTGGACGCAAAGTTGCAGCTCACTGCAGATTCTGATTGTTGAGTTACAACTCACTGAGAATCAGGGGTTTAAAAGGGAAGCACTGACAAAACTTTAAGCCAGGGCAGCACAAATGGCGCCTTGATAATTTATAGTCTACAGGCAGCTCTTGGGTTTATTATCACAATGACAAATGCACTGTCATTGTTAATAGGATATTTCCCAGCAAGGACTTCTTGTTATGCAAGCCAGGTTCGGTATGTCATGCAGCATGATAGCAATAAAGTCTACAAGAATTTGTAATGAACTTCAATTACTAATAGATTATGGTTAATGGGAAATATGTGCAGTAAAGATATGGGTTTTTATATGCGCCTTCTGGTATTCTACAAGGCAATGATTTATGCTACAATTTATGTTAACATTTTCTGCTATGAAAAGGCCCAATTTGGTAGAAAGCCACTTCATCCATAACAAATATTCAAGATAATTTTGCACATAATATAAATGAAAGTATAAAATTAGATATTAATCTATTTCATTTTAGCATTTTTATTTTTATTGAAAATGGAGACTTTTTTCTCTCCGGAGTAGTACTGTTGGTTAAAAATTCTTGATATAAAACGAAAGCATGAGATATATTGATGTCTTTCAGTAAAGTGTAACATTTTGTATGTTAATTTCTTTAACTTCCTGCTGTAATTAAGGACCCAGTTAAGATTTTATATATGCTGGTGTCTAGCTTATGTAAGTATTTTTAAATTAAGAAAACCCACAAGTATTCATGTTAACATGAATTTATAATCCACATCATGATTCCTCTCACTATGGAGATTGACATCTGTGATAATAAATGTGGAAGTACATATATAAATGATTTATGTGTGTGTGTGTGCGTGTATGTGGCATAAACACACAAACAGACACACATATATGCAGTCTATACACATATATATATATTGACAAAAACAGGCAAAACTGGAAAATGCAAACCATAGCTTAACCAAATATAGAACCAAAAACTGCAATAAAATTAAACTACAAAAAAGGAAATAATTCACCAAAAGACTTTGAGTTAAGTGATAATGCATTTAAAATTATGAACATAGAGCAGGCACAGTCTTGGGAACCCACTGAAAACATTTTATATCTATAAAATGTGTGTGTGTGTATGTGTGTGCAAAAAAGCTAAGATGACTTTTAAAAAGATGAATTTTAAAAAAGCTTGATCCCTAAAATCAGAATACATATTTTTAATGTTCTTCCTTTCCTTTTAATCCCTGAAATCATTATTTCTATAGGTCCTATATGATATCCTGCAAATGGCAGGTATACACATAATGAATGCATTGGTACTCACTCCTGTCCTTACTTAAAATAAATTTTGAACTGTGGTTTTTCCCTCTGACCCACCACGGTGCTAAGAATGATGAGTGGCCTCAGCGTCCAAGAATTAAGCTCTTGGACTCTGGAGAAGAGACCCAGTTCTGCCACTTCTTAGCTTAGACTGTGTGCAAGTCCATCTAAACCTACCAAACCTCAGAGTTTTCATCTGAAAAATTAGATTAGTAAAAAATGCCTTTTTATTTTGAAAATTTAATGAAATAATGTCAAAAAATTTGCATAGTGCCTGACAAATAATGAGTGCATAATTCATTTTAGATATTATTTTTATTTGTATTGTTTAGAGAAATACTGGTCTAGATATGTCAGTGAATGATTAATATATGTATAAGTATTGCTATCATTATTTTTAATATTCCTTACAAGCTTCCATATCTTGTAGCTTTTGAGGCTCTAGTGAGCCAGAGAATCACCTGGTTGATTGATAAAAAGGCAGATTTCTGGGCCTCACACACAAATCTAGAGTAGGACCAAGAAATTTGCATATCTAACAATCTCCCCAGGTGATTCTTCTGCCCACTGAAATTTTAAAAGCAGTGCATTGGTACAATTACAGAATTTGTTGATGCTCATTTCTCTGTAAATTGTTGAAACAGAACTAAAATACCATGACTGACTAGCTCATCTGCTAGGTGAGATTTGACATCATGCTTATTAAACATCTAGAATCCAAGTGATTGATAAAATATGTACACTTCTCATCTTGATATTTTGGGCCTATTTGGGGAAAAATGTTTTTTCCTCAAAAATATCTGTTGACTTTCCTAGACCCAATATAAACTGTGTTGTATTTTTCAAAAGTTTTTCTCTTATTTTCTCAATGTTCTTTTTAGTCTACTTTACAGATTAGAAAAAAGATTCTGAAAAAGATGGGAAAGACTTGGATTAGATTAACCTGCTTGGATTAGGGCATTATCTTACTCCAAGTAAATTAGCATTGTACACAGAGGGTAGAATGTTGTTTCTCTCTCATGTAACAGTCTGAGGATAGGCAATAAACACACCCTGTTGTGATTAACTCTGCTCCATGAAGACTCAGCTCCTTCCACCTTTTGCTCTGAATTTCCTATGACATTGCTGCTTTTTCTGCACATTCTGAGATAGCACACTACCGCATCCACATTCTAGTCATCCAGAAGGAGAAAAAGTGGAAGAGGAGAACTTAACTCTTGCTTTGTCAGCATAACCCACACACTGTGTTGCTTCTTCTCACATCCCATTGGCTGGAACTTAGTCATATGACTATATGTAGCTCAAAGGGAGTATGGGAAATGTAGTCTTCATATGGGGAGCCATGTACCTCATTAAAAATTAGACATTATGTTACCAGAGAAGAAGGGGAGCATTGCTTTTGGGAAATAGTCTCTGCACATTACCTTACATTTCTCCAGACAGCTGGACTTACATAGACCTTATCATTTGCCATTACCAAGTCTCTTTTGTTATGGATACTCAATAACTGATAATATGTTTACACAAGACCAAAATACTAGATCAATTCACTGTAATTGTCCTCCCCTGCCCAGTAGGGCAGGCCAAAGTTATATAGGAGTTGCCTTTTGAGGGTAGTACATTGTAGGATCAAAGTTGACTAAGTTCAACAGGTGCTGTCTTTGTACCAGAGTCACCAAGGGAGATCAGTCCCTGGGAAATAGAATGAAAATTCATCAGCTAGGAGGTAATACCTATAACGAAGCTTGGAGGGTTAGGAGAGAAAGGAACAGAGAATCAACAAGGATCAACATTAAGGGCAGCCAGGATGTGGTGGTTAAGAACATGGTCCCTAGGGTTCATCTGGGTGGGTTGGAATTCTGGTTCCACAAGCTGTGAGAATGTGGGAGAAGTGATACAAGCAATTTACACCTTGGCTTTCTTCTTTGTGAAATTGGGATAAAAATAGTTACTAATTCATAAGCTTGTTAGGAGGATTAGATTAAATAATGTAACACAGTGTCTAATACATTGTAACTCCTCAATAAATATTAACTATTATTAACATGGAGTCCTTAAAATTCTTTAAGGTCTGTTTTATTTATTTCTCCATGATCAACCCTTTTTCAACCTGGAAATCTATAAATTAGACAGACCAAAGAAAACACAGGGAGCCAATGTTTACTCCACCATTCCTAAAACACACAGATGGGAAACCCATGGGTTGCCAACCTTGCCCAAACAAATCTGTCCCATGAGATTTCTTCTGAAGCAGTAATCCCTGGCTCATTTCCTTGTCTCGCTTTCTTGGTATTTTTTAAAAAATGAGAAAGACGTCCAAACTATTCTCCCAATCAGACCTGGAAAAATAAAAAACCTAATAAAAACAGTAATAAACAAACCACAAAAACTGTAAAGCACCTCCCATTAAAAGCCATTGTGAAGTACATTAAACCTCTTGGAAAGCATGCAGAATGGTAGCAGTATCTTGATAAATAAGCCAAGGCTGCAATGCGCTTGTGCTGATAATAAGTAGCATGGAAGAACTGTCTCTTTTATAAAACCCTGGGATTTATGTCCAGTCTGCCTGCATGGGAAACTAGAGAATTAACTCATGAAATCCATCTATCAACACAGGTAGAGAGAGGAATCACAGTGTAGAAATGAAATTAGCATGAAATTAGTTAGCTGTAGGACATAAGTAGGGGTACTGACATTTTCCTGCGTCTTCTGTATCAAATGTCTTTGGAGAACTCACCAGGCTTGGACTGTAGTTGATGGCCCCTGTGATTTATTTCAACATTTTCTACCCTAGGCAGGTTGTTTGCAAAGTCCTTCAAGTATCATTAAGACAAATCAGGAAACAGATAATTCTTCAAGAGAAGAATATTATCATGGGAAGACACTGCTTATGTGTCATTGCAGCCTCCAGAACAACGCATCACTGTATTTATTAATCCATTGCTACAGAGATTATGGCAATCTGGCATGGAGCCCTAATGAATTTTTGGCACATTTGGAAATTGTGACTGTTGTGGCCCAGGGGGCCTCTTAAATCAACTCCCACCCTTTACTGCAGTTGCCTTTTCACAGCGTGTATCGCATTGAGAAATGGATTACACAACCCATAGCTTTAACTACCCTGCATTAGTTGATTGCATTTTATGGATGTGTATTGCACGGTGTATGAATCATAGGGGAGCTAGGATATGAATGACCGATAATTTAAACATGAAATTAGTAATGCCTGGGACCTGGTAAGAATAGAGGTAGAAAAATAAAGGCAAAAGTCAAGGCAATGGTTGGGAGAACCCAGGTATCTGGGACTTGGTTAAAGCAAACTTACTAGTGAAGCATAGTGTTTAGAAAGAGTATTATTTTACCATTTTTTAATAATACCCTTTGGCCCCCTGATGCTTCTTCTTCCCTTCTGTAATAAGATCGTTCCCCTTCTGTTTGCAGATGGACCTTTGAGAGCAAAAGAAATTTAGTTCTATGAAGTCTTACCTTTTAAGACAAGATACATCTAAGATGAAAAAGCATATTAACCTAATTTGCCCACTGTACAGACACATAGTGTGAAGTCAGAAGGTATGGAGTCTAGCTTACACCCTGTTACAAACTTGCTTTCAGAACTGGGCTAAATCATTTAACCTATTAGTACCTCAGCCTCTTCACCTTCAAAATGGGATAAAATTATCAGCCTTTCAAATTAAGTAATAATCGAATGAGATGTTATATGCTGTTCTATCTAGGACATCTGGGTGGCAAGTAGATACCCATGAGGATACTGTGAGGAAAAGGGTATTTGTTTCCAGGACAGACATAGACAGGGATTGGAAATGGCAAGGAGCATTACTTGAGACAGCCAAAGCTCATCTCTCATTCAAATGCCATGTAGTTTTACATTCCTGGCATCTCTCATTCCTGTGTGTGCTCCATTCCTGTCTTTCTAACTAACATCCTAATAAGGGCCTCCCCCATATGGCCCACAATGGCTACTCTGGATTGACTCTATCTTAAGACCTTTCATCTCAGCTACTACAGAAAGCCACCTAGCCTCCTGAAGGTCCTTCAAATATGTTAAGCTCATTCCCACAACAGGGCCTCTGTACTTGCCTGTCCTTCTTTCTGAAATTCTCTTCCCCCAGCTCTTTGCATGCCTTCCCTTGCACTTCATTTAAACCTCTGTTCAAATCCCACCCCTTTAAAGAAGACTTCCCTGACCATTCTAACTAATATTATATGCTCTGGTACTCTTTTCTCCTTATCTACTTTTATTTTCTTAATAGTGCCTATAGCTATCTGACATATATCTATTTTTCTGTCTGCCCTCCCACTAGAAATCAGGCCAGTGGCATTGGGAACTTAGTTTTCTTTACTGCAGTACTGCTCTTGTTTAGAACAATGCCTCACACAATAAATATTGGTTGAAGGTATATTTCATGAATGAGTGACAGTACAAATGCCAAATCTCCCCTGATTCATAATTTCAAAAAATTTTTAAAGATTTTATTTATTTATTTGAGATAGAGAGAGCATGAGCAGGGGGGAGGGGCAGAGGGAGAGGGAAAAGCAGGCTTCCCACTGAGCAGGGAGCCCAACCCAGGGCTCCATATCAGGACCCTGAGCTCATGACCTGAGCTGGAAGCAGGTGCTTAACCCACCGAGCCATGCAGTTACCCCTATAATTTCAATTTTTTTAAGAAAAGAATTAAAAGGACCCATTTCATATTTTTCAAGAGAAACCACTCCAATTTCTGGCCAACCAGTGAGTTGCCTCCTTGTGTTAGCTGCCCACCCATTGGTCTATTCAGATGGGGTTGAAATGGGGCCACTTCAGACAGTACAGAGCATGGGCACTTATAGCATCTGATGGGCAGATATCCCAAAGTGGGTCTAGAGTGGCCCAACCCTGATGGCACCTTGGGCTTCATGAAGCACCAGCTCGGCTCCAGGAGACACAGAGAGCCCGTCAACCTTTGGCTAGAAATGTCAAGGTTATGAATTATTAGATTGACTTCTCTAAGTACTAGCTCTCTGGCCTCAGTCGTAATTTTCTTTAATTTTAATTTTTTTATCTGCTCTGCATTTTATATTAAATTTTATGAGCAATTAATAATAATCATTGCTAATATTTTTGAAATTCCCTGAGTCTGCCATTTTATGAGTGTATTTATGTAGCTTAACTCCTGGAATCCTTATGACCATCCTCTGAGGTAGAAAGGATGATTATATTCATTTTGAAGGTGAAGAAATGTGAGAATCGAGAGAAAAATCAGTTACCTGAGGTCTCTTAGTGAATAACTAACAGAACTGGGGTTTAAACCCAGAGGTCTGGTTTTGCTTCTTCATCTAACAAGGCTTTATGTTATACATTCATTTCCCTGTTGGGTTTAGCAAGAAGTCCTTATTTCCTTAGAAATAACATTCTGATGGGGTAAACACATCTAAATATGCCTTTAAAATGACAAAATATTCTGAGTAAGCTATTCTTATTAAGCAAAAATTTAAAATACATTAAATATACATTTAAGTATGTGCAGTTTCACAGACTTATTATCTAGTATTCTTTGTGACCTTTGAATCTGTTTTTATGGAGATACACCAGAAATAATTACTTTTTTTTTGCCCAGTTTGGCAGAATTTTTCATTAAGAAAATTGCCAATTTTTATAATGAGCAAATATCAGGGCCCTGTAATACTGTGTTCCACTTAATGTCTTCTCTGGATTTTGGAAATACTCTCTAACAACAAAATCAAAAAAGTGTCAGAAATACTTTAAATAAGTTAAGGTTTATACGAACACTAAGGGCAATCATCAATTTTATTGGGTTCTTGAGCTATGCTTACAGTAAGAATATAAACACACAGGTAAAAAAAAAAAAAGAATATAAACACATAGATACAAGGTGAATGCTTGAGAAAGAAAGAATTCACTAAACACCCATTACTTAGGATCCATATTCATGGCACCCTATTAAACACTAGGAAATGTATAATTTTGTATAAAACAACATTCCAAATTCATGTTACACGCTTTTTTCAGAACCAAAAGTGTGAACTTGAAAAGTCAGCAGTTTCATTCCTTGTACCTATATAAGTTTCCACCACTGCCTGGTAGGTACTAATGGGGATTTTTTTTTTTTTTTAATATATATATAAAGGCTCAAGTGTTCCCATTACATTAACAAATTGAAGCAGAGAATTTATCTTTTTTTCTTTTCTTTTTCTTTCTTTCTTTCTTTTTTTTTTTTTTTTTTTTAGTAAGGGATGTTTATAGGGATAAGAAAGGCCATTTTTATAAATATCCATCTATGGAGTGCTATTCTTTTCTATCTGTAAGTAGCATGTTAATTCTATTCTTGTTTTGCACGTGTGCTTTTCAGAGAAGGCCATAATTCGCTCTATAGAGTCTTGATTTCTATCCTTTTGGGGAAGTTGTTCAAGGTCGTCATGGCCCATATCCATCAATTATGCCTGCCTCACAGATTTCCTTTGTCAGTAGTACATATCAGTATGATTAATGGTTCAGGGTTCATATTCAGGAACCTGATTGGATTACTGTCATTTCATTTGTTATCACTGATAATTCAGAAAACATTGATGAAGTTGTCTAAGAAAAGAGAGCAATGCAAGCCAGTTTTACTTATAATGAACAACAAGGCTTGGTCTTTTGTTAGCAAAAATAGGCTGTGCACTCCAGTATACTTCCTGGACCTCAGCTAGGAGATTAGGGAGGGGTATTAACTCTACAAGTATTTCCTGCAGCATTAAGTGGTAGTTCTATAAGATGAAAAAGTGAATACCACACTATGTTGAAGGCTTCATAACTGGGAGAATGAGGGTTCATGAGCTCTTCAGTAAAACCTAACTTTTATTCTGTATGTAACGAAAAGTAGTAATTATTCACTTACTTTAAATATATCTTCATTTATTAATTATAAATTATTGGATTATTTACTTATTTAAAGAGATGTACTGTTTTTATAAGAATGATAGATGTTTGCCATTAAAGATAAAATAAAGCACATTCAATATGTTTTCAAAAATCCTCTGAAATCCTGTCCAAGGATGACTCTTAGTCTTAAAGGAGATCTTAGACAGAGGAACATAAGAGACTCTAGAGTGTTGAAATAGATTCAGGGTTTTCTGGAAATTTGGTAAATGATACAAAGTGCATTTTAAGTCAGTGGAAATCTGCCCCCCACCAAGGAAATTGTGTTGATATAGCCATCTATCTTTTTGAGGGTAAACATTTTGTTCTCATTTTAACTCCTTCCACTTAACTAAATTCCTTTTTTTTTTTAAGTTTTTACATTTTAATTCCAATATAGTTAACATACAGTGTTATATTAGGTTCAGGTGTACAGTATAGTGATTCAGTAACTCTATACATTACTCAGTGCTCATAATAATAAGTGTACTCTTAATCCCCATCACCTATTTCACCCATCCCCTCACCCTCTGGTAACCATCAATTTGTTCTCTATAGTTAAGAGTCTGTTTCCTTGGTTTTTCTTTCTCTCTTTTTTCTTTGTTCCTTTGCTTTGTTTCTTAAATTCCACATGTGAGTGAAATCATATGCTATTTGTCTTTCTCTGACTTATTTCACTTCGCATTATACTCTCTAACTCCATCCATGTTGTTGCAAGTGGTAAGATTTCATTCTTTTTTATGGCTAAATAATATTCCATTATATATATATATTTATATATAATAATACTCCATTATATATATATATTATGCTAAATAATATTCCATTATATATATATGTATACACATATATATAATATCCATTATATATATATATATATATATATATATATATTTATAAAATATATATATATATATTAAATCACCTCTTCTTTATCCATTCATCAATTGATGGACACTTGGGATGCTTCCATATCTTGACTATTGTAAATAATGCTGCAATAAACATAGGGGTGCATGTATCTCTTTGAATTAGTGTTTTTGTATTTTGAGGATAAATACCCTATAGTGCAATTACTATATTGTAGGGTAGTTCTGTTTTAAACTTTTTGAGGAAACACCATACTGTCTTCCACAGTGGGTACACCAGTTTGCATTCCCAACAGTGTACTACGGTTCCTTTTTCTCTACATCCTTGCCAAAACTTGTTTCTTTTAGCCATTGTGATAGGTGTGAGGAATATCTCTTTGTAGTTTTGATTTGCATTTCCCTCATGATGAAGTGTTGAGCATCTTTTCATGTGTCTGTTGGCCATCTCTATGTCTTCTTTGCAGAAATATCTGTTCATATCTTCTTATTTTTTAATTGATTTTTTTTTTTTTTTTTGGTGTAGAGTTGTATAATTTCTTTATATATTTTGGATACTAACCCTTTATCAGATACGTCATTTGCAAATATCTTCTCCCATTCAGTAGGATGACTTTTAATCTTGTTGGTTGTTTCCAATCAGTTTTGTTGTTCAGAAGCTTTTTATTTTAATGTAGTCTCAATAGTTTATTTTTACTTTGATTTTCCTTGTCCTCAGGAGACATATCTAGAAAAATGTTGCAATAGCTGATGTCAGAGAAGTTACTGCTTGTGCTCTGTTTTAGGATATTTATGGTTTCAGGTCTCACATTTAGGTTCTTAATCCATTTTGAGTTTATTTTTGTGTATGGTGTAAGAAAGTGGTCCAGTTTCATTCTTTTGTATGTTGCTGTCCAGCTTTCCCGACACCATTTTTTGAACAAACTGTCTTTTTCCCATTGCATATTCTTGTCTCCTTTGTTGAAGATTAATTGACCATATACTTATGGGTTTATTTCTGGGTTTTCTATTCTGTTCCATTGATCTATGTGTCTGTTTTCATGCCAGTACCATGCTGTTTTGATCACTGTGTTTTGTAATATAACTTGAAGTCCAGAATTGTGATGCTTCCAGTTTAGTTTTTCTTTTTCAAGATTGCTTTGGCTATTTAGGGTCTTGTCTGGTTCCATACAAGTTTTAGAATTGTTTGTTCTAATTGTTTGAAAAATGCTGTTGGTATTTTGATAGGGATTGCACTAAATGTATAGATTGTTTTGGGTACTATGGACATTTTAACAATATTTGTTCTTCCAGTTCATGCACATGGAATGTCTTTCCATTTCTTTGTGTCATCTTCAATTTCTTTCATCAAATGTTTTATAGTTTTCAGAGTACAAGTATTTCACCTCTTTGGTTAGGTTTATTCCTAGGTATTTTATTGGTTTTGGTGTAATTGTAAATTGAATTAATTTCTCTTTCTGCTTAATTATTAGTGTATAGAAATGCAACAGATTTTTGTACATTGATTTTTGTATCCTGCAACTTTACTGAATTAATTTATCCATTCTAGTAGTTTTTTTGGTGGGATCTTTAGGATATATACATATTATCATATTATATATTATATACATATATAATCATGTCATCTGCAGCAGTCCCTTTTAACATTTCTTGTAGGGATGTTTTGGTGGTCATGAAGTCCTTTAGTTTTTGTCTGAGAAATTCTTTATCCCTACTTCTATTCTGAATGTTAGCATTTCTGGATAGAATATTCTTGGCTGCACATTTTTCCATTCAGCACTTTGCATATATGCCACTCTCTTCTGGCCTGCAAAATTTCTGCTAATAAATCCACTGATAGCCTTATGGAGTTTTCCTTGTAAGTAATTTTCTTCTTTTCTCTTGCTGCTTTAATTTTTTTTTTTTCTTTATCACTTCTTTTTGCCATTTTAATTATTATGTGTCTTTGTGTGGACTTTCTTGGGTTGATTTTGTTGGGGGAATCTCTGTGCCTCCTAGATCTGGGTTTGTTTCCTTCCCCAGATTCAGGAAGTTTCAGCTATTATTCCCTCAAATAGATTTTCAGCCCCCTTTTCTCTCTTTTCTTAGAGATCCCTATAATGCAAATGTTACTGTGCTTGATGGAGTCACTGAGTTCCCTAAGTCTATTCTCATTTTGTATATTTGTTTTCTTTTACCTCCTCAGCTTGATTGCTTTCCATTACTGTCTTCCATGTTGATAATTTTTTCTTCTCTTTCCTCTAGCCTACTATTTATTCCATCTAGTGTATTTTTAATTTCATTTATTGTGTTCTTCATCTATGATTGGTTCTTTTTTATGTCTTTGTTAAGGATCTCACTGATGCATCCACTCATTTCCCAAGTCCAGTGACTACCTTTATGATCATTACTTTAAATTCTCTAACAGGCATATTACTTATATTCATTTCATGTAGGTCTCTTGCTGTGGTTTTGTCCAGTTCTTTCATTTGGAACATATTCCTCTGTCTCCTCATTTTGTCTAACTCTCTATGTCTGTTTCTGTGTGTTGGGAAAGTCAGCTATGTCTCCTACTCTTGAAAGTAGTGGGTGGGGCACCACTTTTAACAAGGTGGTGCTGGTCCTCTTCCATAGAGTACATGCAGTTGCTGTGAAGACCAGGCCTGGCCAGTGATGCTCTGCAAAGCCCACATGGGTAGGGAGTGCAGTTTTAACAAGGTGTGTGTGGAGGTGACCTGCTGCTTGGAACAAGGCCCCACAAAACACACAGGAGACTCAGTGTTGGCAAGATTTATGCCAGTCTTCTAGGGGAGGAGACTGCAGTGCAGTCAAGTGACTGGGAAGGGCAGATCTGCTGATGGGAGGGGCTTAGTGTTAGCAAGTTAGGTAAGGAGTGTGGGCTCTGCTGGTTTCTGAAGGTGGTGAAGCATTTATGCTGATGGGTGGGAGATGGAAATGGCAGGTCCTTTGTTTCTGGAGGAGTCTGTCAGGGAAATATGTTTCTCTGGGACATGTTCTGAGATTAGTAAATAATTCTCCCTCCCATATGCCCTGGGCATTTTTCAAACTGCTGCTTCTATGCTGTATCTCCATGGGCTATTTGTTGTGCTGTCTCTTTAAGGACAGGGACTCAGTTTCCTATAACACACTGGGCTCTCCCAGAGCAGAGCCTACTAATTTTTAAAATTCTAGTCTTTAAGTCATGCTGGTTGTAAGAACTCATGAAATTCAGCCCCTCTTGCTTTCAAAGCCAAATGTTATGGGGATTCTTCTTCCCCATGCAGGCTCACTGGTGTGACTGTCTATTTTTCACCCTTCTCCATGCCCCTGGCTCCTCCCAACTGCAGACAGCCCAGGACACTTTTAGCTCGCCACCTCATCTTCATCTTTCCTATCCTCTTCCATGTGGCCTCTTCTTTACCTTTAGTTGTGGAGTTTCTTCTGCCTGTCTTTCGGTGGTTTTCTGTTATTTATGCTGATTTGAGTGTTACCATGGGACTAGGTGAGCTTAGGGTCCTTCTACTCTGCCATCTTCCCAGATTCCTACACTTATGTAAATTTCAAACTTATCAAAGATTTATTTTTTTAAAGTGAAACTATATTTTTTATAATAAAATATGTAAATATTCTAAAACCTTGTTTTAAGAAGGCCTTTAAAAATGTGTCAGAAACCCAGAAATTAAGAAAGAAAAAAAAAAAACCTAAAATTTGACTGAATAAAATAGAAAAAAACTTCACTATATCAAAAAACAAACAAAATACTATAAAATCAAAGATAAGAGATAAACAATAAAGATAAAAGAGAAAACAAAGTAGAAACAAATGGAACACATAACAAATAATTTTGTAATATCCTAAGGTGCTTATTTTTAGTAATCAATAAAAACAAGATAGAAACTACTAGAAGAATGTGCACAGACAAATAATTCTTCACAAAAGGGAAAAAATCAATAAACATATACTTTTTCATATATATCAGTAAGTATATACTTTTGTAGTATTTAAAGAATCCATAGCACATGTTTTATTAATATTTTGGGAAATTCCAGTACAATCAACAAATGGAAAGGATTTTCTTGTCAATAAGCCAGTGAAACTTAGTAGTCTCATTTTTCTAGCTTATGTGGTATTTATTCTGAATGTGGCCTCTTGATGTGGGGAAGGAATGGGATAAGACTAACAGTATCCTCTATGATTCGCATGGAAATATGAGAATGTCTTGGAATTTTCTAGATTTTATATATGAGACAATGATCTATTTATATTGAGATGTGTTTATAATTTTAATACAGAAATAAATGATCAACATTATTCAAAATATAATTTTTTAATACACTTACATGTTGATATTTATGCCTCAACCACTATGAAACTCAGACTATTATTAAAAAGAACCTTTCCCTCTTTCTTTACACTGAATTCAGACTCTTGCAGATCTTTCATAATTTCTGCTTTGAGATCAGGTGGTGCTGTTGTATTAAAGTTGCAGGTTTCTGTCAAAAAATCACAAAGCAGTTCTCCATTTTCATTGCCATCAATAAAACAATCAGATATGTCCATGGTGGACAGAAGGTCGTAACACTCGTACTTAATCCCCAATTTATCCAGCATCTGAGTGAGGTCAGACGATGTGACATACTGACAGAGGTCATCCTGAGGTAAGCGGGATCCGTACTTTTTCCACAGCTTGTCCCAGCCACTGATTCCTGTGTGATAAAACAAAGTTCATGCTTTTACTTATTCTTCTTCTCATTTCCCTTCTCTGCCAGGAAGTATACTACATGCTTAGAATAAAGCAGCCAATAAAGAAATATTCTTGCCTTTGGGTAGCTTAATTTAAGAGGTGCACAGCAAGGGGAAAGAAAGTTAAATACACAAGTAAATAAATCACATATCAGATGGTGCTAAGTGCTAATGAAAAACAAATCAGAACAAGGAATAAGGTGGGTTAAAGAGTTGGATGGGTTGCTGTTTATATAGAGTGGTCACAGAAAGTCTCTGTAATAATGTGACATTTGAGCAGAGATATGAGAACAAGCCATGTACGTATCAGAGGGAAGATTACCTTAGGTACAGAGAAGAGCAACTACAAAGGCCCTGAGGCAGGAGCATGCTTGTCATGTTAAGAACTAGCCAGGAAACCAGTGAGATTGGAATTCAGTGAGCAAAGGGGAGAATAGAAGAAGATAAGAATGGATGAGTGGTGGGGAAGTAGATAGGGTGCTGTATCATGTGGGATGAGATGGGAAGCCATTGTAGAGTTGTCTGAAATAACTTTCTGGATCGATGAACATATTCTATATCTGCATTGTCCAATATGGTAGCCGCTAACCATCTGTGGCTAAGGAACATTTGAACTGTGGCTAGTATGAACGAGAAAATGAATGTTAAGCTTTACTTCATTGCAATTCATTTACATATCAATTTCAATAGCCAAATGTGGCTTTTATACTGGACAACACAACATTAGATTGACTTAACCTGATTTACATTTTAATAAGGTTACTTAGTCACACAGATGAGAATAGACTATAGGGCCATAAGGGCAGAAACAGGGAGAACAGTAAGGAGGTTATGGCAATAATCTGGGTGACAGAAGATGGTAAATTGGAGCAGCTAGCTTTTGGAGGTGATGAGAAGTGGTTGGATTTTTTATATATTACGCTCCTAGATCCAGTGAGATTTGCCAACAATTTGGATATTGGGTATGAGTGAAAACAGAGTCAGTGACCCCGATGATTTTGGCCCCAGTACCTGAAAAGAGAGAATTGCCATTATTGGAAGTGGGAAGAATGAGGGAGGCGCAGTTTTAAATGTATCATCAGGTGTCAAGTTTTGGAAATGTAAATATGAGATATCTATTGATACCTCTTGGACATTCCAGCAGTAATAGGAAGAAGGCAGGGGTTTATGTGAGTCTTGCGTTCAGAGGAGAGGATCTAAGAGTAAGAACTGAAACAGAGAGAAAGAGCACAATAAATACAATGATAATTTTCTCAAACAAAAAATGGGGTAGCCACTCATGTCTCCACTTATAAGATGCTGCCTTGCACTGCCAATAAATAGGCTGATTCTTACAAATTTTCTTCCCAGCTTTAGAAGATGTTTTAGCAATGTCTATTGTGTTTAATTGAAAACCCAGCCCAGTGTAGAAGCTAAGAGATGCAGCCTCTGAGGGAGAGAGACACAGGTTGGAATGTACTTCTGACACTTCATGAATAAGATGAGATTTGTTATTTAGTCTCTGAGAACCTCAGTTTTCTGATCTATAAAGTGGGGATAACCATACTTACCTCAAATGCAACCGCAAGTATTAAATGAGATAATTTAAGTAATTGTTGCACAATGCTAAGCACATGCAGGTGGGTAATAAGTACTTATAAATGAACATCATATGGAATTAGTTTGATAATATATTTTCACTGGTTGTAATCTTGAGACTGTGAAAAAGCAAACTTGCTGTTTAGAAATCTATACTACTACTACATCAACACAAATGAGCATCTGTTTGTGGACCCTCTAATACCTGCATATAATAATGGGATGTTACATACACAGTTGATACAGTGTAGTAATTAAGAGGGTCTCTAAAGCCAACTGCCTAAGTACGAAGCCTGACTTTTCCTCTGACTAGCTCTATGAAACTTTCCCTCAGTTTTATCACCTGCAAAACAGGGATAACAATAGAATTTATGCATAGAATTGGGGCAAGAAAAAGTAAAGGAAATAAGAACCATGACTGGCACACGTAGTAAATAAACATTGTTCAAGTACTGGGAAATTAAGTTGGACTTGGCAAAGCAATGTAAGAGAGAACCTATATTCCAGAATTAATAGTGAAGATTTCAAAGGCTTGAGATTTTTTTGGTTCCCAAACCTCTTTTATGGTCTAATGAAGTAACTGACTCTCCAGCAAAGTACACAAACAATAAATACCTATACAGTTATGCATATGATTATTGGATGCTCAAAGACCCCTGGCCCTCATCCATGGATTAGGCTAAAGTCTCCTGATTGAACTCAACAAAACGGACTATCCAAGGCAGAAAAGAGTAAAATTTAAATAGCTTAGATAATTGACATTCTACTAATATTTCAGAGGGAGCGATAACTGCAGGGTATGCTCTAGAAGGTAAAATTGGAATGAAGCAGAAAAAACAAAACCTCAGTCCAATGAAAAAAAATAGGGTCATGAGTATGTATTAAAAAATCTTTCATTACAAAGACAGTGATTATCTGCCCAAATAAGAATATGCCTACAAATAAGACTTTACAAGAAAATAAATATTTCAATGAGTTGAAAAGAAGCTCTATTATCATTATTATTTTTATTTTTAAGCTGATAGAGAAAAAAAATAACCAAATACTGATTGCAGAAAATTTACTGGTGTCAGTGTTGTGTGACTTGGTGCCAGTTATTCCATTTCTGAGCTGAGCAATTATACACTTTCTAACTGATGCATTATCATAATGGCTCTCGGTGGGCACAACATATGGTGTTACTTTTGTTTCCAACATGATATAAACCAGATTCTTTTTTCTCATTGTATTAAAAATAACACACCATGATTTGCCTCCTTCCTTAGTCAGGTAAGGAGAGGGGAGAACAAAAAACTGGTGTCTCCTTCTGGCTAAATCCCCTTAACCAGAAAAGTTGCATTTTAATTAGCAACTCTCAAAACTAATGCCTGGCTACTACATTTGCAGAAAAACATGCTACTACTGATATAATTTTAGTGTGAGACACTCATTTTAAAAATCCACCTCATTTGTCCTTATTTCTCTTCCTTTTCATCCCCAAATCAAATCTTTTATCTTTATATAATCAGGAACTTCTGCTTATTATAATTAAATGAATATTTACTGAGCTGGGCTAGCTCTGTAACTGATACTTACAAATACAGATAAAAGCCTTCTTCCCTCAAGCAACATGTATTCTAACAGTAAATGCTGTCATTTAATTCTGATTTCAATTTCTCTGTCTTTTCCTAATGAGTTTCATTTGCCTACTCTCCATCGCTTTTCTCTGCCTATTCCAGCATGCACTTTAGTGTGTGTGCGTGTCTGTGTGCACGTGTATCTTCTTTATTGAGTCTTTTACTCCTGTTTATTAAACCTATCTTCAAATCTCCAGAACTTTCTATGGTCTCTGATTCCAAGTCCATCATGTAGTTTTAGCCAAAACATGCTCTTTTTTTAGACACATTCAGAACTAGTAGTTTAGAATATTATAAGGCAGAAATAATAAATGATCATAAAATATTTATTCAGTTCAATTCAAATATCTATTGGGTGTGTTCTAGGTGCCAAAGAGATGAGAAGCAGAATGGCTGCTCTCAAGGAGCTCTCTTTAAACTCCTCGTATGCCTCTGATAAGAAACGTAGCACACTGCTCCGAGTGTTTACATGCCTCAATCCTCCACTACATAGGAGCTGTTCAAAAGCAGAGGAAAAGTAATAGTCATCTGCATCCTACAGAGTCTAGCAGTGACTGACTGTAGAAGCTCAAGAAAAGCTGAATGAACCAAATCTACAAAACAGCTATCCTGTGCAGACAACATGGGCCTGAGAGCACAGGCTGTGTACTGTTTTCAATATGGCTGAACACACATGGTACCTAGGTACACACGGTGCACATGGAACATAGAGCCAACCTACATTTCTGCATAATTCTGGAAACTGACCCCATATTTCATTATCTTATGATTAATAAATTGCAAAAATGAGTGTCCATATGGTACTCAAATAATAGTAATTCAGTCTATTCAGAGAAATAACTTGTTAATTCAGTAATAGGTCAGTGTCTGAGATGGACAGGAAAGAGCCTTAGCTATGTGGCATATTTAAGATGACCCTTTAGAGCAAGATGGTAATCCAGACATACTATTATCTGCCTAGATATTAGCTAGATGAGTGTTCCTGGAAATTTAATTTAGTAACTAGTTCTAGGTTTGTCTGAATCATCTGCAATGAGCACCCAGTTTTCTGCATTGAAGTATAGCTATGGATGACAATGCTGCCTGAAACAAAGCTTTCTTCCCAAACAGGTTTCTGCACTTCTAGGTAATTATGAAGCAAATTCCACCCAGAAAGTGACTGCAAGAGGCTTGATAAGAACAGAACTTAGTGTGAACCATTTTGGTATATGTGTTCCAAGTTTTAGGGCAATATTCAAGTTTAAGGAATGTTTTCATGGGGTAAATATGGAGAAGGGGGTTTCAAGGATTACAGTTTGAGCTGAGAATGCAGTTTAGGGCAGTGGTTTTCTTACAGGGTGAAGGAGGAAGTTACTCAGGCACCTCATATGACCCGGGAAGCATTCTCAAACTTGGTTGCTATCTACAGACTGGTCTGGGCAGACAGGGATTTGAAGTGATATCAGCAAATGAAAAAATGAACAATAAAAATGTAGATCAATCCTATACTTGTTAATTGGATATAAGACAAATCTGATTGCAAATTTCTTGTGATTCGATTTGTTTTTTCTGTTGGAAACTGGCCATGATCTATTTTTCTAAAAGCTGACCCATGTATTTGTATTGACTTTGTTAATGCAACAAAGAAAATATTGCTATTTTTAAAAAAGGAAACTGCAGCCACTTCCATACACTGAGGGGCAGTACAGTTTATCCTGGGGAAATATACTGTGGCTAAGACAGGTTCATAGGTGCACAGATTTACCCAGGTGAGAGAGGTAGATCAAAAGGGAGTTAAACTGCTCCAAGGAACAAATAAGAGGGATGGAAGGGAAAAGTGAGGAGTTGGTATCTTAGGAAAAGTAGTGAGGTAAGAGGATATGGGTGAGGTCTGGGAGAAGTTATGAGTGGGTGCAAGAGAGAAGGGCACCACTGAGCAGGAGAAAACCTAGGAAAAGAGTGGCTGTGGGACTTTGCGCTAAATTCTGTTCCTGCTGTCCTTCTATGCCATCAGTCTTGCCATCTCCCAAAAATCAAAGAATGGTGCTTTCGAGAATGAAGGAAGTAGGGCTCTGTCTATGTTTGGAGCAAAGCAGAACAGGATAAGAAAAGGCAGGTGAAAGACATGCAAGGTTTGGAGATAGGAAATCAAAAATTGAACTGGCAGCAGAAGTTTGGGGCAAACAGTGGTTGGCAACCATCAGGAGCATGTAAGCATGACCCCCAAGATCCTTAGGAGTCATGGGGAAAGGGATGGATGACCCAAGTTACTTGGGATAAGGGATCCCATCATTTTTTTCTGGATTTGTAAGAGTTATAAGTGATCCCCTAAGACTGGGGAATCTGGAGACATTCAGTTTATACTAAACTGATGACAAGACCAACATATTTGACAATTTTATTTACCTTTTCAAGTAGAGTATTTTCTTTACTGTAAAGGAAACTGTATTGAACAAGGTGGCTTATTTTTTATTACATATATTTAATTAATTTCTTTCCTTAATAACTCTTCTGATAGAGGCAATAAAGCTGTAACTTTTAGCCTTAGGAGATAGTTGGAAAGTCCAAAATAAAATGCCTAAATTTATCTTCTTTTGTTAAGTGGTTCTTTAAAAAGAAATGTATGTATGATATTTCTCTTGTAGCTGCACAAATCTCTTCTAAGAAAAGTGCATGTGATAAAGGCGGGGGGTCATTAGAGTCCCTTTAATAATTGGACATCTGTTATTTGTTGCATTCTTACGTGTAGGAACAATGTCTATGAACAATGTTGTCCTCTTTGGGATACCTGTCTCCCATGATGAGTACAGTAATGAGTTTTTTACTGTATACAGAAAAAGTTAGCAAAATATTTCCACCATCAAACTACATTGACTGAATATCTTTTGACTCAAAATACTTTTTAAGAAAAAGCTAATTGATATTTGAGTCTTTACTCCCTTTCTTTGATTTTTCCCTGTGAATGTATATATACATAGTATAATACATAGTACATACATACATAGTACATATGAACCACATATATGCGTAGATGCAATGTAATGTAGGTATGATTATCTAGAAATAGCCCTTGAATAAACTAAGACTCATAGACCAAGTTCACACAGCTAGGAAATGCCTCAGCATTCTTGCTGCATGTATCACCATGTATTTCACTGTGCCTGTTTTGGTTTGAACATTTCTTGATACTAATAAACCATGGATTGTATTAATATAATTCATGAGATAGCCAGCAGAATACTGTATTCATAAGGGTACTTAGTCAGTTCTCAGTTGTTTGCGGACTACTCATGTCAAACTTTAGACTGGCTTTTTCCTCTTGGTAGAAATATATTCATAGAAAACTGCTTTCTGACACTGAAATACTTAACTTCTGAAAATTTTAAGAATAAACCAAATATAAGAAAGAGTGGATCTTCTATTGATATGAAATATATCCTAAAATCAAACATACATGACTTCTGGATAAATTGTTATTTCTATCGGTAACACTTTTTCTTTATTATTGATACAGATTATCAAGAATAGACTGCTCTCATTGGTAACAACTAAGTTTTCTTTTGTATTCCTAAATGTAGTATAATGGCTTTACCCAAGTGTCTTAATTTAGACAGAGGTTAGTAGGAAGCATCCAGTTTACATAAGCCCTTCTAAATGGGAAAACAGAACTCTCCCACATAAATGAGTATTTTTAATTAACCAGAGATAAAAATAGTATATCAAAATGTTCCTTTAGGGAAGAGGTTGTATACAGGAACTCTCATTTGCAAAAACTCCCACATGAGTTCAAACCTAGAATTACAGGCAACAACCCTATTTGCCATCCTTAAAGTCATTTCTCATATTTAAGAATTGATGAATTTTGTGACATATGGTTTTGAGTAAGGGGTCTGGTATACACTTAGGAAGATAGAGACTGTTGTATATCTAGAATCAATCTGCCTAGCACTATGTAGACAATCCACGAAGATTGCTGAATGAAAGAAGTAATGAATTAATGAACTCAACAATGTCAGTGTTTCATTTATTAACATGTTTACTTCTCTATGTGGTACTTATTATATACTGGAAGCAACATGACATGATCAAATGCCCTCTTTGGAAAATAAGACAGAAATACAAAACAAGTGAACAATTTCTGGTAGTTATTTGAGAAAATCTACCATGAACAATATTGATAATGGCTCTAGAAATGCAAATTAATCAAATATGAAGGCATTCCAAATATTTAAACCTTTATTTATATTTAATAAACATCACAGAAGGGGAAGAGACATTCAAGAAGCAAAAAGGAGGTAAACAGAAATATTTGCTGTTTTTGGCCTCATTAAAAAAATTCCTATTAGTGGTATTTGCTCTATGTCATATAAAAAAGAATTTATATATAGACAACAAAGACAAATTTTCCCCAGAGAAAGAAGTAAATAGACATTTAATTCCACTAGACCCCCTAAATTGATAGCTGTTATGAAGGACTTACCTAATACTGTGTTAATTAATTGACTACAATCAGAAGCCAAGTCAAGAATTTCATATTATAGCAGGCTGCCTTCAAACACATATATCCAAGCACATATGCACTATTACTGTTTTAAAATTCAGGGTGAATGTAAATAATTTACCTGACACAAGAATAATGAGCATCTTAGCGTTGGTAGCTAAGAGACTATGGAAGAATTTCAGGGTAGCTGGGATATCTTTTACATAATACAGCATCTATAAATGAAAGAAAAGAGAAATTAGACACTTTTCTATGTCAATGTCTTTGTTACTTGGGCTAGATACTCATCAGAAAGTTTGATTTTCAAGTTGAGAGTTGTACTCAACAAAACACTTTAAGAATTTAAAAATTAAAGATGTTATATGGAGAAAGAAAGTAATAATGTGATAAAATATTTGAGAAAAGGGAAAACTATGGTATTTGCTCAATTACAGCCAAATAGTTTTAAATTTACTCTTTCTGACTTCAATAACAGAGACATTTATAGCTGGAGATACTTAGTCTCCACTCCACATTGGGGCATCAATTCTATGCTTACTCTACATTTTGTGAATTATAGTTCTTCTGGGAGAAGATGGTGCTGGCACCATAAAAACAGACCCCATTTCATGGAACGTTGCTTTAAAATTGAGCCCCTTGTACCAGCTTTACCATATGCTCACAGATGCTTTTTTTAAATCACAGAAAATATGGCAGGCTCTGATGTTGACAGATTCTCTAGGAAAATGGACTGAATAAAGCATGAGATTACATACTTGGTCACAAGGTGCTAGGGGTCAACCCACACCTTTTTAATAACTCTGGACCATCTCTGATGAAGTTCAGGGAGAGGCCTTTCCACTCAACACAGGTAGAGCCTAGAATTATACATTGGCAGTGGAAAATTTTCCCTAATGGCTTGCATCCCTGGAATCTACCCCCACAGATACTTACTTCTTAAATCTCATCTCCATCTCTCTTGGGCAATAATTTAATATTCTATTTAGATGCCCATGATAGAATTTTTTGCATTAAGCAAACACAACTTAAACTACGCCCCTTTCACATGAATGAATGAAATAAAATGGAGCTGCACATGGCCTATGCTGCTTCAGGACCATATTTAGTATCATGTCATTCCATGCTGTTCATGACAGGGATAGGTACCCAGATACATAATCCATAAGATGGCTAACAGTCTATGATGTGACCTGGCTAAAAAAGAGGAGGTGGGCCAGAACAGATGCTCTGAAATTTGATCTAATAGATACTGAGATTCTCTGAAGTTGACTGTGAACATTAAGTTGAAAGAATGTCATGACAGTGTTAAGACTATAAGGAACAATGAAGAGACAAAGATATAACATAGGGAAAATGTATACTAGACAGGGAGGAAGATAGAGGAATAGAATAGTAATGCAGAGGAAGCAGAGTTGCTTTAGAAAGAAGGAAGATGCATGGAAATTTTGAGAGAAATAGGAGAATGATCTCTGAAGCTGCAACATTTTATAACAGGTAAAAAATGGGATCCAGAGTACAAGTGGAGGGACAGGTTTTTGATAAAAGGTGGCTTTTGTAATTAGATGAAAGAAAGAGATGTTGAGTACAGATGCAGCTGTGTTTATAAATTTGGAGGGTGAAAGATGACTTTCCATCTGATGATTTCTCTTTTTGCTCTACAGTATGAAGTGAGGTCATCAGCTGGGAATGAGTGCTGGTGCAGGGGTTACAGGAAATGTAAGGAGAGAGAAGGAGGTATGAAATAGTTAATATGAGGAGGGAGGAAATTAAATCTAATAGAGAAACATTATAGGCTTGATGGACAATTTAAGTACTCTCTTACAGGTAAATGATTTTGTCAGCTAGGAAAGCAGAGGTGTAGGATTGCTTGGACAACTAATGTTGGAGTCATTTCTTCCTTTGATTTCTTGTAAGTTTATTCCTTTGGGATGACTGCACTTGTGGACTGTGGAAAGATGTCTCTTACTGTTAATATTGGTATTTCTAAAATATACACATTTTCTGATAGTAGACAACACCAAGTCTATACACTCATATGCTATCCAGAAATATCAGTGATTCTCATAAATCCGTCCCCATAACATCTAATGGTCACCCCCTTTCCAAGAAACCCTCCAGTGTATTTCTAAGAAATACACTATCAGTGCTGGATCATGGAAATAAATTCCTACTGAATGACTGACTGATGTAAGTAAACTTTATTGACCTAAGAATGATCTAAACTGCCCCTTCTGTCACATGCACACTAGCCAGGTCATCAACAGAAGGGAAAGAAAGGATTCAGAAAAACTCTGGGACATCGGTCCATCCAGACCATTAGAGCTGTGCTAGGATATGTAACACTCTACTGCCCTCAGAACTATCTATGAACTTCCAATCCTACAAAAATTAATTAAGCCAACATTGAAAAAAAAAACAGTAACTGAAGGTGTCTGAGTATAAAAAAATTGGCTTTTTGAATGTTACAGAGAATCTCTCAGTACTATCAACACCTTTATCCTCAATTCAGACAGATAATGTTCACTTGTAAAATCAGAAACCAGATTTCCATTTTTCTTCCTAAAGATAGAATATTAGGCATTCTTCATACATATTTCTGAAAAAAATCTTTCTGAGAATATATAACAATAAATATTTCTTACCTGAATCATATGAATAAAGTCCCACTTCTGCAATTCTTTTTTCTCTATGATTCTATTTTGATATTCAGATGATGTCTCCTTATGCCAAGCAAACTTTATGTTCTCGAGGTTTGATGTCTTGGCTACAAGCTCTAAAATATAGAAAAGAGATGGCACACCATCAATTTTAATTGCAAATGCAGAATCCATTTCCATTTCGAATTTTAATGCAATCAATGTTATATACATAACAGATATAAAGCACATTTTTCTTTTTTATGTAGCTCTGGAAGACCAGAGAGTTCATCCTGATTTTTTTTTAGTATTTTTATTTAGTATTTAGTACTTTCTAGTATTAAATGAAATTAGAGATGAAAGAAAGAGTCAATAAGAAATAATTATGAGAACCCTGATCAGACATTGGTTACATTATCTCAGTATTAATGGGGAATCAACTGATGAATTTTATCAGTGGAAAGCAAATGATATGATTCTGTAACCCAGGAGTCAGCAGACCATGGCCCATGGACCGTATCTGGCTCACCACCTATTTCTAAATAGACTTAAAGCTAAAAACATACTATTTCACTTCATGACTTTATGCCTTTCATATCTCATGCTGTTAGACTTTTAAATGGTTGAAAAAAATCAAAAGAATAACATTTGATGATATGTGAAAATGATATAAAAGTCAAACTTTTGTGTTTATAAAGTTTTATTGGAACATACGAACACTCAGTTTATCAGCATCATCTTTGGCTGCCTTGGTGCTACCATAGGAGAGTTGACTGGTTGTGAGAGAGATTGTGTGGCCTAAAAAATATTTACAGTGTGCGTTTTTTCAGAGAAGTTTGCTGACTCCTGCTATAATCCATTAAACACAAACCCTTTAAGAGCAAGGATTCTGTTTAAATATTTCTGAATGAATTAATGACTCTGTCTCTAAGAATAAACATCAAAAATAATAGTTGATGACCAGGGAATAGAGGAGTCAGTAAAAAAAGAAATCTAATTATTCACTGTTCATATTTCTGAGGCGTTAGTCATGTCTGCCAAGAAAACAAATTAAATATGTTCTTTTCCCAATAAGCTTAACAAAGAACATACCCTAGTAACTATGTTGCTAATGACTGAGGGGACAAATTTGGGATGATAAGCCTTTCAGGATAGGGTTTGACATAGAGCACCATGGGTTACAGTTACCTTTGTACTTGGCAATTTGCTCAGCACTTGGCTCAACAACTTCATTGTTGATATGAATTTCTGGATATTGAATCTGCACTTTGGAAAGAATTTGAAGATCAATTTCACCTAGAAGACAAGCATATGGAATATATAATGTAAGTCCAGAAAGAAATGATTAAGAATAATTTGAGGTAGTATATTATGTCTTACTTGTACTAGGAAAACCCAACATAAAGAATAATGCTCAACTGTTGCCCTGCCACATTGTCTATGATGCAGAACAAGTAGGTTGTAAGTAGGAATAATAATATGACTTGAGGAGGGCTATGATTGTTATTCCTTCCTTCATTCATATAACCCTTATATATTATTACCATATTATGTTAAATCTAAGATGCCATTAATTCTAGGACTCGGTCAACTCTTCTTTTTGTATCACTAGATCAGAAAAAACACTGTCAATTATAATTTTAAGATTCCATCAACTGAAAGAGGTATCCCAAATTCAGAGATGTTAAAATATGAAAAAAAAAAAAAAAAAAAACACCTGAGAATTGATAAACTAGGCTAGGCCAGAAGCATATAAAAATATGTCAGAAGAAAAATATGTTAGGTACAAAAAAAAAAAAAGATAAAAAAGATGTCAGACATTCACTTTCAAATACACCATGGTCTAGTAGAAGACATAGGCATGAAAGGAACCCTGTCGGGTTGGGCCATGGTGGGAAGAGGAAAGGAGACGGTGAGGAAAAGGAAGGAGGAGAGGTCAGAGAAAGGGAAAGCCTTATGGAAGGAGACCGTCCTGAGCTCTGTGTTCCAGGGTAAGTGGAAGATAGCTCAGAGACTTCTGGGAAAATGAGGAATTGCAGGTAGATAGGACAGGTAGATAGAGACATGAAGTCAGGGAACAGAACGGTGTATATGGACTACTGGCACTTCAGAATTTTGGAATATTCAACAAGGTAGGCATCCAAGCAAAAGGTGATTTCAGTGAGGTAAAATGGAAAGGAGGTTATGGTAGAATAGATATGTATTCATTAATTCATGCACCAACAATTAATTGCATACTGTGTGTCCGGCACTTCACCAGGCTCTAGCAAATAAAGTTAGAAAGAGCACAAAGATACCTGCCCTGATGAAAACTTACCATGTAAATGATTGAGTGAGAGAGATGGTGATAAGTTTGATGGACTTGAGTTCCAAACCTGTCTTCTCCACTTACTAGGTGTATATAACTTTCAGCAATTTGCTTTACCTCTCCAAGCTGTATTTTCCTCATCAGAAAAATAGCAATAATGATAGCACATAATTTATTAATTGTGAGGGTTCAGTGAGAAAATGCATACAAAACTCAGTGTAAAATAGACACCCATTAAATAGTAGCTTTTCATTAGTTTTATTGCTTTCATTGAAAATGAAAATATCTCCTCTGTCCCTATTGCTGATGTCTCCAACTTAAGTTCTGCAATTTTATTCTCTAAGGTTATGATGTTGACCTTTACTAAAATAGATCTATGTGCTGGCAAGACTAGCCTATGAAAATGATGTTAGTCTTTAACATTTTGGTATAAATGACATTAACAGAACCTCTACAAGGTTAGATATGGCAGGCAACAAAAGCATAAGTCATAAGACTAGAAGGTCTGGAAGAAAGGAAGTGAGGAAGATAAATCCGGAACAAAAGATGCTAGACTAGGAAAAAGGGCAGTCAAACAGCACCATGAGAGCCCCAAGTACTGGTAATAGGAGCTGGTGGGGATGGGGAGGGGAAGAAGTGGAAAGGAAGCTGAAATGGAGGATAAAGGAGCTTATGTGACAATTTTCTGGCCTCACCAACATGAAACCTTTTATACTTTCTGTAATAACTCTAGCTGCCACTTTTTGGCCACCTACTATTTGTCCAACACTGTGCTCGGCATTTTACTTGGATCATCTCACTTAATCCTGACCACAAAGTTATCACAAACTCCACAATATTATTCCCAACCAGATAAGCTGATTAAAGTAATTTGACACTCAGGAGATATTAATATGCCTAAAGTTTAAGGCACATTTTTCTGACTCTAAAGTGTTTGTTCTTCTAACTACTCATACTAAGAAACAGGAAGATACCAAATACTAAAAGGGCATAAGAAGTTCTTTTTTTCCTTTCTTTGCAGTAATTATTTTTGAATGATAAAAAAAATAATAATTACTAGGGCAAAAGGCTGATAAGAAAAGCTGTGGACTAATGAGAAATAGATTCCAGCTTGCCCCAAAGGGCCAGAGGCCAAAAATTCTATTCTTGCCTCTATCAACCTACATATATACATTTTAAGACAGACAGAGAGAGCACGTGAGCAGGGAGGGGAAGGACAGAAAGAGAGGGAAACAGAGAATCTTAAGCAGGCTCCATGCCCAGCTGAGAACCTGATCCAGTGCTCAAATTCACGACCCTGGGACCATGACCAAGAGTCGAACACTTAAGCAACTGAGCCACCCAGGCACCCCCAACCTAGCCATATATTTTAAACAAAAAAAGTCATCATTTCTGAGGATCCCAAATCCAACACTTTGAAACTCAGAAGGTTGCAGTAATTTTCCCCTTGGGGCTTGATGAGCTCTTCTTCCCCTAAGATGAACCCCAACATTTTGGATCTGCCCAGATGGCAGAATGTATCTAGCACATCCCCAAGGTATATTCCAATATTGTTATTTTCCCAACCAGCAGAATGTTCTACCACAGAGCCAGCCAGTCCCTCTTTTTAGGGCAATGATGGAGGGCACAGTATTAGAATAGCACCTGAGACATGGAAATCATGGGTTTACTAACAACCTCTGGACTGTGAGTCCATGTGTGGACATAAACCCTCTGTACATTCTCTGCTGGATCCCTAGCAGAAAGGAATGAGCAACAGAAGGAGATAATGAAACTATTTCATCAGGAATTAGCACATAAAATCCATTTCTGTCTTCATAAGTTGAGTAACCACACTTCCTGTTTGCCAGGGACAGTTATACTTTTTGCTTGTTGTGCTGGTGTCCCATCTGGTTTTATTCTTGTCCTATTCTTGTCCTTTAATTTTTAACCAAATATCATTATTATTAGAATATTATTTTTGCAAATAGTTTTTTAATAACTATTTTATAAATTGACCAATATAATAAAAACCTGTTCAATAAATAAATATTTTTTTTAAATTATCATAATTTTAATTCTTTACCCAGTCCCTACAACTCTCACTCTTTAAAAAAAAAGATTTATTTATTTTAGGGAGAAAGAGAGTGGGGGCAGGGGCAGAGGTAGAGGGAGAGAGAATCCTCAAGCAGACTCCCCACTAAGTGTGGAGCCTGATGCGGGGCTCAATCCCATGACCCTGAGATCATGACCTGAGCCAAAATCAAGAGTCCAATGTTCAATTCACTGATCCATCCAGGTGCCCCTATGGCTCTCACTCTTAAAAGTATTCTGGGTTTGACAATAAATAATGCCACCATGCTTATGAGACACTTATTCTCATGTGGTATATTTATTATTTATATTTATATATTTATATTATATATATTATTTATAATGGACTATATTATTTCTTATTGTAATAGATTAGACAGATGATAGATAGATGATACATAGATAGATAGATGATAGATAGATAGATGATAGATAATAGATAGATGTAGAGGTCACCCAAAATATAATACATTCCTTGTTCTCATACCCTACATAGTTTGCTTTCTAGTATCCCTCAGAAATAGGAGACATGCATTTAAAAAAATGATTTATGTGAACATCTTCCTCAACAAAAAGAGAATAATAAAGAGGTAGTTCAGATGTTCTATAGTATTATGTCCTATAGTCTAGCCTAAACATCTAGCATTTAGTTATAAATATATTTTTTAGTACATTACCTATACTGTTCACTATTCATCCAGTCTCCCAAGCTTTGCTCCTTCCTTCTTTCTCCCTCTCTAGCCATGTGTAAATTTTCCTGCTAAATGTTTCTTACTTTTTTCCATTCCTATTAGCAATCCTTGCTCAGGCCCAAATTATCTATATCTTGGAATTCTGCAAAAATACCCTAAAACTTCACCCTATCTTTGCTGAACTTTGTCCCACAAAGCCATCACTAAAACAATCATTCAAAACCCTAAGCTAAGCAAGCCCATCGCTTCCCTGCTTAAAACCTTCTGACTAATCAACTAGATAAAGTCCAGGCTCTTAAACTGAGCATAGACCACTCTGCCTGCTTCCTATTCTCATCTCTCACAGCTTCATAGTTTGAAACTTTTGGCTCCAGGAACCTTGAATTTCTTGCATTTTTACCGTTCTTTCTCCACCACTGCCCTCCACATACACCATGTTCTTCTGTGCTTTTTTTGTCTTCTGCCAAGAATTCTCTCCCCTCACTTCCTTACATCATCTAACTCCAACACATCTTGAACTATTCTACATATTACTGATTACCTTGGTAGTCTTTCCCACAGAGCCTGGAAGTAGCATTAAAATCCTTCAGACAGAAACTACCCATCAGTTGACTGGAGTTGGCAACACAGATAAAACCTTGTGTTCCCTAATCTAAATTATTGCTTTACTTCACTTATTTTATTCGCTAGCAAAGACTTGATTCTAATGAGTTTATTAAAAAGTATCAAGGACTCTAAAATGCTAGATTGAACAACTGAGCAGGTTTGATCATCAATCACTGAAAAGCCTGTGAGGGGTTATCTGAACTGTAGTTCCAGGAGCCAGCAATGAGAGATTCAAACAAACAAACAAAAAACAAAAACAAAAAAACAAAAACTAAAAAAAGAAAAAAAAAAGGAAGGAGACCATTTGTTCTTTCTTTCTCAACTGAATCTTCCTTAATAGGAGCCATAACATTATGAATGTGTTCCACTATCAGACATTAAGCACCCTATAAATGCTTTTAGACAGCACACAAGCCAAACTAATGTGCCAAAAGAATGGCAGAAAGTAAACTAGAAATGAATCGATCAAATAATTCAGAAATTCTCAGCAAATTCAGAGGTAAACAAAAGAAATGTGGAAGCCAGCACTTTTATTGTACATTGCAAAGCCTCCTGGGAATCCTAACTTTGAGATCCAAGAAAACAGCATTTAAGGGGAAAAAGGTAATACATGTTTATCTCAAAGTCAGTCTCTTTTTACATACGATCTCTTATTAGGCATTGCTTGATCATAATTCTGACAATTGTAGACTACTTATTTATAACATTCTAAGCCTTCAGCTACATAAATGCCAATAGTTGTTTGGGTTAACTAAAGCCTTACTATGTGTTTCCCCTTAAAGTTTTGGAAAAAAATCTGCAGTTTCCTGTGACAAATGGAAAAATTATAATGATTAAACAACTCTATTTCAATATACTATCCTTCTTTCAGAGTCTGTGCATTTTATGATGATGTAACTGATTTTCCCAGTTGGTTAATATGTGAAATGAGCGAAGTTGAGAAAATTCAAATGTGTCAAAATGTTATAGAGTACTTCGTTTCAATGTACAGTGTTTAGAAAGATATGCACCAGTTTACAATCATTGGTTATCTCAAGTGGTGGAATTATAGGTTATTTTTCATTCCCCCCTCCCACTTTTTTTTTTTTTAACCTTTCATTCCAGAATTGGAAACCTGTACTTCCACTCACCTTCATCCATTTTGCCCATACCCCCAACCCCCTCCCCTTGGGAAACCACCAATTTGTTCTCTGTATATAGGAGTCTGTTTCTGCTTCACTTATTTGTTTTGTTTTTGTTTAGATTCTATTTGTAAGTGAAATCATATGGTATTTGTCTTTCTCTGATTGACTTATTTCACTTGGCATAATCCACGTTGTTGCAAATGTCAATATTCTATTCTTTTTTATTGCTGGGTAATATTCCTGTGTGTGTGTGTGTGTGTGTGTGTGTGTGTGTGTGTTTGTGTGTGCCTCTTCTTTATTCATTCATCAATTGATAGACACAGGTTGCTCCCAAATCTTTGCTACTATAAATAATGCTGCAATGAACACAGGGATACATATAGCTTTTCAAGTTAGTGCTTTTGTTTTCTTTGGGTAAATACCCAGAACTGTAATTACTGGACTATATGGTATTTCTATTTTTAATTTTTTTGAGGAATCTCCATACTGCTTCCCACAGTGGCTGTACCAATTTACATTCCCACCAACAGTGCATGAAGGTTACTTTTTCTCCACATCTTGCCCATTGTTATTTCTTCTTTTTGATACTGGCCATTCTGACAGATGTGAGGTAATATCTCATTGTGGTCTTGATTTTCATTTCCCTGATGATTAGTGATGTTGAGCATCTGTCTATGTGTTTGTTAGCCATCTGTATGTCTTCTTTGTAAATTATCTATTCAGATCCTCTTCCCATTTTTAATTGGATTATTTGGTTTTTCTGGTGTTGAGTTAGGAGTTCTTTATATAGTTTAGATATTGACCACTCATCAGATATAGGATTTGCAAATATCTTGTCCCATTCAGTAGGTTGCCTTTTTGTTTTGTTGATTGTTTCTTTCACTGTGCAAAAGCTTTTTGTTTTGGTGTAGTCACAATAGTTTATTTTTGCTTTTGTTTCCCTTGCCTGAAGAGACGGATCTAGAAAAATGTTTCTAAGACCAGTGTCAAAGAGATTACCGACAGTGTTTTATTCTAGGAGTTTTAGGATTTCAGGTGTCACATTTAGGCCTTTAATCCATTTTGAATTTAATTTTGTGTATGGTGTAATACGATGGGTCATCTTTTGTATGTAGCTATCCAGTTTTCCCAGAATCATTTACTTAAGAGACTGTCTTTTCCCCATTGTATATTCTTGCCTCCTTTCTTGTAGATTAACTGACCATATAAGTGTAGGTTTATTTCTGGGCTCTCTATTCTGTTCCATTGATCTATGTGTCTATTTTTGTGCCAGTACCATACTGCTTAGATCACTGTGCTTTGTAATATAACTCTAGGTCCAGAATTGTGATGCCTCCAGCTTTGCTTTTCTTTTTTAAGTTTGCTTTGGCTATTTGGGATCTTTTGTGGTTCCATCCACATTTTAGAATTGTTTGTTCTAGTTATTTGAAAAATACTGTTGATATTTTGATAGGGATTGCATTTAAATATGTAGATTGTTTTGGGTACTATGGGCATTTTAACAATATTTGTTCTTCTAATCCATGAGCATGGAATGTCATTCTATTTCTTTGTATCATCTTCAATTTTCTTCCATCAGTGTTCTATAGTTTTCAGAGTATAGATCTTTTACCTCTTTGGTTAGGTTTATTCCTAGATATCTTATTATATTTGATGTAATTATAAATGGGATTGTTTTCTTAATTTCTCTTTCTGTTGCTTCATTATTAGTGTATAGAAATGCAACAGATTTTTGTACACTGATTTTGTACCTGCAGCTTTATTGAATTCATTTATCAGGTCTAGTAGTTTTTTGGTGGAGTCTTTAGGGTTTTCTATAGAGAGTATCATGTCATTTACAAATTGTGAAAGTTTTACTTCTTTCTTATTGATTTAGATGCCTTTTATTTCTCTTTGTTGTCTGATTGCTGTGGCTAGGACTTCCAGTACCATGTTAAATAAAAGTGGTGAGAGTGGACATCCTTGTCTTATTCCTGACCTTAGGGGAAAAGCTCTCAGTTTTTCCCCATTGAGGATAATGTTAGCTGTGGGTTTTTCATATATGGCCTTTATTATGTTAAGGTATGTTCCCTTTAAACCTACTTTATGGAGGGTTTTATCATTAATGGATATTATACTTTGTCAAATGCTTTTTCTGTATCTATTGAAATAATCATATGGTTTTTATCTTTTCTCTTATTGATGTGATGTATCACATTGATTGATTTGCAATACCAAACCACCCTTGCTTCCCAGGAATAAATCACACTTGATAGTGGTGAATGATTTTTTTTTAATGTATTGTTGGATTCTGTTTGCTAGTATTTTGTTGAGGATTTTTGCATTTAAGTTCATCAGGGATCTTGGCCTGTAGTTCTCCCTTTTAGTGGTGTCTTTATCTGGTTTTGGTATCAGGGTAATGCTGGCCTCACTGAATGAATTTGGAAGTTTTCCTTCCTTTTCTATTTTTTTAATTGTTTGAGAAGAATAGGTATTAACTCTTCTTTAAATGTTTGGTAGATTCACCCATGAGGCCATCTGGTCCTGGACTTTTGTTTGTTGGCAGTTTTTGATTACTGATTCCATTCTTTTGCTGGTTATTGGTCTGTTCAAATTTTCTATTTCTTCTTTTTTTTTTTTTTTTTTTTTTGGTTTTAGTAGTTTATATGTTTCTAGGAATTTATCCATTTCTTGTAGGTTGTCCAATATGTTGGCATATAGTTTTTGATATTATTCTCTTATCATTGTTTGTATTTCTGGGTGTTGGTTGTTATTTCACCTCTCTCATTTGTGATTTTATTTATTTGAGTCATTTCTCTTTTTTTTCTTCATTAAGTTGGTGAGGAGTTGATCAATTTTATTGAGTTTTTTCAAAGAACCAGCTCCTGGTTTCATTGATCTGTCCTATTGTGTTTTTAGTTTCTCTATCATTTATTTCTGCTCTGTTGTTCCCTTCCTTCTGCTGGTTTTAGGTTTTGTTTGTTGTTCTTTTTCTTGCACCCTTTCATAAGGTTAGGTTGTTTGAAATTTTTCTTTCTTCTTGAGGTCAGCCTGTATTGCCATAAACTTCCCTCTAAGAACTGCTTTTGCTGCATCCTAAAGGTTTTGGACTGTTATGTTTTCATTTTCATTTGTTTCCATGTACTTTTTTTATTTCTTCTTTGATTTCCTGGTTGACCCATTCATTGTTTAGTAGCATGTTATTTAACCTCCATGTATTTGTGGTCTTTCCAAACTTTTTCTTGAGGTTGACTTCTAGTTTCATAGTGTTGTGGTCAGAAAATAAAAATGCGTAGAATGACTTTGATCTTCTTGAATTTTTTGAGGCTTGTTTTGTAGCCTAATATGTGATCTATTCTGGAGAATATTCCATGTGCATTGGAAAGAATGTGTATTCTGCTGTTTTAGGATGGAATGTCCTGAATATATCTGTTAAATCCATCTGTTCCAGTGTGTCATTCAAAACCATTGTTTCCTTGTTGATCTTCTGTTTAGATGATGTTTCCATTGATGTAAGTGGGGTATTAAAGTCCCCTACTATTATTGTATTATTGATTGTTCCTTTGTATTTGTTATTAACTGTTTTATGTATATGGTGCTCCTATATTGGGTGCATAAATATTTACAATTGTTATATCTTTTTGTTGGATTGTCCCCTTTATTATTATATAGTGTCTTTGTCTCTTGTTAGAGTCTTTGTTTCCAAGTCTAATTTGTCTGATATAAGTATTGCTACTCTGGCTTTCTTTTGACATCCATTTGCATGATAAATCCCTCATTTTCAATCTGCAGGTGTCTTTAGGTCTAAAATGAGTCACTTATAGGCAGCATATAGATGTGTCTTATTTTTTTGTCCATTTTGTCACCCTACATCTTTTGATTAGAGCATTTATTCCATTTACATTCAAAATAATTATTGATAGGTATGTATTTATTGTCATTTTACTTGTTTTGTGGTTGTTTCTGAATATTTCCTCTGATCCTTTCTTGTCTTTCTCTCTTTCATGGTGTGCTGATTTTCTTTAGTGATATATTTGGATTTCTTTCTCTTTATTCCTTACATATTTATTAGTGGTTTTTAATATATGGTTACCATTAGGTTTGCATATAACCTCTTCTGCATATAGCAATCTACATTAAGTTGATGGTCATTTAAGTTTGAACCCATTCTTTACCCTTTTACTCCCCATGTTGTAAGTATATGTTGCCATATTTTGCATCCTTTTACTTTGTGAGTTACTTGAAAAATTTTTTACAGAAATATCCATTTTTACTACTTTTGTGTTTTCTACATTTATACTGTCACTTTTGGTCTCCTCTTTCTACTCAAAGTCCCTTTTAATATTTCTTGCAGGCTGGTTTAGTGGTCATGAACTCCTTTAGTTCTTGTCTAGGAAACTCTTTGTTCTTGGTTGATGATTTTCCCATTCAGCACTGTGACTATATCATGCCACTCGCTTCTGGCTTGTTGAGTTTCTATTGAAAAATTTCCTCCTAGCCTTATGGGTTTTCCTTTGCATGTTATTGTCTTCTTTGGTCTTGCTGCTTTTAAATTTTTTCCCTTATCATTATATTTTGCCAATTTAATTACAATATATCTTGGTATGGATCTGCCTTTGTTGATTTTGATGGGATTTCTCTATGCTCTTGGATCTGAATATGTTTCCTTTCCCAAATTAGGGATGTTTTCAGTTATTATTTCTTTGCATAAATTTTCTGCCCCCTTCTCTCCTTCTTCCTGTGTTATTTTCTGTCAAACAAAATATGCTCATCTTGATTTACAAAGTTAAATGAAAACTGAATTCTTAAAATCCCCCTTCTTGCAAATCGCCTTCCTTTGTACCACCCCATTCCTCAAATTAGCCACAACTATAAAATGACTTTTCATGTCTCTTTGGGGCTATGTTGAATCTTTATTTAATTTTATAGTCAGATATTTTTGTGATTGTAATATCTTGATTTCATATGAGCCATATTTTAAATGCATCATCCCTCTAAATATAGGCATGATGCATTTAAAATATGGCTCATATGAAATCAAGATGTGGAACTTATGAAAAGTTCAAAAACAAGGAAAGGGGGATCTCATCTTCTAGAAAACCTTTCTCCACTCCCTGAACTTCAATGATATATCTAATGAGATGTCAGAGGAATGTTGCATTCTTGCTTGAAATCCAAGGTCAGCTGATTAAAAATAGAAAAAAAAATATGAAAAGGAAAACTTAGAGGTTATGGATAGACAAAACTGAGCTCAAATTTAGTATTTGCCAGAATTATCTTATACAAATGTATTAATATCTCTGCCCTTTAAAGTACATATCTGTAAATTAGGGATAATGTGGTCTATGCTATTGTAAAGGTCAGAGGCACTATATGGAGATCTTGTACTTCAGTTCATAATTATATAGTAATTGCTCAATAAATTGAAGCTATTATACATTAACTCAATGAATATTTTTGAGCACCTACTAAATGCCATGTCCTAATCACTGGAGATAAAGCAATGAATAATACAGACAAAAACATTCAACTGTTATGGATGGTGATAAGTCTCATGGAGAAAATCAAGGCAAAAGGATCAAGGGGAAGCCATGGAGGGGAGTTTGTGATTTTCAACTGGATGGTCAAGTAGGCTTCATGTAAAAAGTGACATTTAAGAGAAAGTTTAAGGAGACTGGGAATGAGGGAATGAAGTTTTGCCCTTCTAAATGGACAGCTCCATAATAAAATGATAACTTATAAGAGCACTCATCATGTATTTGTATTATCTGGCTTGTTCTGACTTATCCTCCATCAAATGAAACACAAATCCCAGCTTGAGAACCCTGGGGTTTCTCAAAATGAGAAAATCTGCAGGTCAAGAAAATGGAGGATTAAAGGCTGGAGATATCGCTTGCCATTTGATTTCCTTCTATTCTTGCTTCATTTCTTTTTTTTTTTTTTTTTTTAAAGATTTTTTTTTTTTTTTTTTTAGAGAGAATGAGATAGAGAGAGAGCATGAGAGGGGGGAGGGTCAGAGGGAGAAGCAGACTCCCTGCTGAGCAGGGAGCCTGATGCGGGACTCGATCCTGGCACTCCAGGATCATGACCTGAGCCGAAGGCAGTTGCTTAACCAACTGAGCCACCCAGGCGCCCTTGCTTCATTTCTCATATTGAAATGTATGTGAATTCTTTAGAGTATCAGCAGGAAAAATTTTATTCTATTACATGTTGCATTAAGATTATTATCTTCCTTGTTCTCTCTACTAGAATATCAGGCACACAAAAAAAAAAAAGTTGTAGGGAGAAAAATTACCCAGATAGCTCTGTACTTAGTGATGAAAAATAATTTCAGCTATGGGTTTGCAACCAGAGCAAGAGCAATCTGATGTTGAGCTGCAGTGGGAAAGAGAAGATTCTTGACAAGATTACCTCATCTCTCTCTCTCTCTCTCCCTCCCTCCCTCCCTCCCTCCCTCCCTCCCTCTCTCTCTCCCTCTCCCTCCCCATCTCTCTCTTTCCCTGCATGCCTCAGTATTCAGGCAATTCTGTCAGTATAGAAATATGAGATAGAATATTAAAATAGCTGTAGGGTCTCAAGAAGGGAATTATAAATATAAATTCTGAGTCAAAAGGGCATTGCCATTTGCTTTCATGTGTCTTCTGGCTGTTAGCCCAGGAACAAAACTGCCTAATACTTTGCAACTGCAGGAGGCCTAAGAAGAGCCATGCTACCAAAATGTTGTATGAAGTACAACTTAGAGAAAATGTCCCAAAAGGTGCTGAACACTGAAATGTAGAGATATTTGATAGACAATTCACATAAAAGACTGAATTTTGCCTTAACTTTTAATTTATAAATTTTAAACATATAGATACTTGACTGCTACTTCAACACATACATAGAAAGAAGTAAATTCTATCAATACAATATTGTAATGTTCAAAAGTTATATTGATTTACCCTTAATGAAGTGCTAACTTTCTCTTAACTTTTCTTCCTCATGCCCAAAGACAGAACTTATAAGATGAAACTACTTGAATTGGCTAAGGTAGTCCAAGATAATCATGTAGATGGTGTGATTTCATCAACATTGGCATGCATGCATGCTCTCTCATGCCTCTCTGTCTCTCAAATAACCTTCACAGGCTCTTATATGAGCCTGCAACATTAATAATCATTAAAACACAAATTTCCTTGTTGAGGAAAATTATCAGTCATTTATACCCTTGTATGAATAGAGTCTGAGGACCTGCTATCCTCATGGAATAAAAAGAAAGAAACAATATTTCCAAATGTCTCAAGGAAGAGACAGTGGATAGCCACCATCCTTTTGACCACCATCACCCTCATCATAATGGCTAACATGTACTTGGATCAGGCATGGGAGAATCTGTGTGCTCTGAAAAAAAGCTCTGCTAAGCTATAACACAGATTACGTGGTTCTTAAAATATTTGTACAGGTATAATGCTGTTACCAGAGAGTCAGAAATGGCCAAAGGAGTGTCCCAAAAAACATATATGTGGAAGCAGTGCTATGGGCACCGGCCACATAGCTAAAGTTGCTGTCAGAAGTCAGTGAGTCTACTCTTTACCATCATCTCTCATCAACCATAAGATTATAGTTTTAACTGGGTTTATTCTTCCTGTCCCTGGTTATAAAATAAATACTGTATAAAACTTGAGAAATAGATAAAGATATGAAGTAGAAAATCAAATAAATAGCTCACTACCAGAGAAAACAAAAGTTAACATTTTGGCTTATTTCCTTCTAAGCTCTTCTTTTTTTACTTTCAAACAAATAATTTCCTTTAGTCTACCCAGGAGAGATCATTATGTATATGAATTATTTTGATTTTCTTACTTGAGAGTTAAACCATGAATATATCAAAATGTACTTAAATGTGTTATTTATGGCAGCAACACTATATTCTCTGAAATGGAATAATTGTTTTAATTATAATCTTTGATACTATAATATAAATGTAATATAAATGTATAAATATATATGAATATGTATTTATATGTAAATATAATTTTATATATAGTTAGTTGATATATAGTTATTTTTTTTCTATTATGAAGAACCTGACAACAAACCATGACTTTTTGTGCAAAAATCTTGATTTTTTTCAGATTAGTTCCAAGAATCAGAATTAATGGTTAGAATAAGCCCCTTGGTCTTTGGTTGTTTTAAAAATAAAACAAAACAAAACAAAAGACAAAGCCTAAGGACAAGGGTGCCAGATGCTGAGAAAGGATGCAGGTTAAAGAATTGTAGCACATTCTTAGAGGCCTCCTCGTTGGGCAAGATCAGTCTAATTGCTGGAGCAATTGGAGATGGGAGGCAGGAAGCCAGGGGTACAGGGTGGGAGCAGGCATGTCCAGGAGTCCATGAAGAGGGGCTGAAGCAGCAGCTGGGGCTGTGGTGGAACAGCAGGGGAGTGCCTATGTATTAAGTATGTCAGTATTTTTATGGCCAGCATGAACAGGTCTTTGTGTATTTGATGAATATCAGAACTTTTTCTGATACATTACTTTCAGGAAAATTTCATTTCATTTCATGCCTTTACCTTTTGTACATGAAAGCTTCCATATTACTGTAATCTCATTAGTATTACATATTGGCTTTTTATATCTTCTCAAATTGTTCTCAATGAAAATTTGAACTTTTCTTCCAATAGTTTGCTTATTTTCATATTAAATATAATTATTAGCTAATCAAATATTTTTTCATCACTTCTATCAGTTATTGTTAATGGAGACAAAGCTACAGAAGACCCTGGGCATTGACCCCAATCTGTATAATCCCCAAGCCCCTTTATTAGGTTCACCATCTGCAAAATGAAGATGAGAACAGACCCCCTACACCAGGGTTGCATGAGTGTCTATATTAAATCACAAAGTTTTATTCAGTAGTAAATCTCAAGTGGAAGCCTATTCACTAATTAAGAGATTGTCCCAAACTGTCATAGGAACTGACAAGATACAAATTTTTCCTTCAGCAAAATTGAAGATAACCACATGTTAAGGACTTCCAAGCACATTGTAGATACTCAAAACTGAATAAAAAACTCATATGTTAGCAATAAAAGAATGTGGATCTATCACATTGCTTTTTATCTGTTTTACCTATATCAGACCATTACTGCATTCTTATGAATTCTAAGGCTGCACAACTGAGCTTATTTGCTTTTCTAAGTATATAGTCATTTAATCTGCAAATAATGGTAGTTTTGTCTTCACTCTGCTCATTATCCTGTTTTCCTGTTTCAAACCTTATTGAATTACCCAAAACTATCTTGTTTACTCTAGTTTTAATGACAATGGTTCCAATGTTGTAGCATTATGCTTGCTTCAAATTGGTAATGTATTTGTTGTTAATAATACTTCCATTTCACTTGAAACTTTTAAATACAATACAAAGGGGTAAACTATTTTGTTAAAATTATATGTATTTTTAATAATAGGGTTATGAATGTCTTTAACAAAACTTTTTATCTGAGGCCCCAAACTATGATTACCCAAAGCAGACAGTCCTAAATTCTAAAAACTAGTCAATCAGTAGAGTCCATATCATAGAGTAACTGCTAGCATGCTGCACATGAGTAAAATAGTACTTACTCATTTCAAGTTATAAGCAACTAGAATACAGATTAAAAATTATCTGCATGTCTAGAAGTCCCATTTAAATTCCACTTCCTCAATATAGCCAAACATTGTGTTAGCCATACCAGTCTGGAGAAATGCCTACCTCTTTCTAGAAGGTTACTCATGAAACCCTAGATTTTCTGGACCAAAAGCACCTTTAATGGCCCCAACATCCAAGAAATTGGGGCCTAAGTCCTTTCCACAGCATGGCTGAAAAGTACTTTTCAAGCCTATGCTTACTCCTAGAGTCACAGATAACACCTTATCTCTCAAGATGTGTGCTTTCATTTCTGGACAAGTTTGATCAGTAAATTGTAATACTGACTCAAGAAATCTTTCTCTATTACAACCATTGGTTCTTTAGGGGTAAATATTCTCTAGTTTGATCAACAGGTAATATCTGAAAATGGGAATAAGCATATTCAATTTTTATTTTTTTCTGGGTCCCCCTCCCAAAAAAATCCCCTAATTCTCTGTATTTCCCCAGTCATTCCCAATTTGCTGATATAAACCATTGGCTTACTCTGGACCACTGAAAAACATTAACCTTTGCTTCCTACCACCTCCTGGCTTCTAAAATTGACACACTGGCTCTTTCTGTCACTGCCCTAATTATACTTGCTTCACTTCTATCCAGCTAGCTTAGAAAATAAAACTTCTGTGTCACCTTAACATGTCATTATGAGCAGAGACAGAATTAATAATCTAAAAGATTAGATTTTCAAATAGCTGGTTATTACTAAGTACCTAATATCTCCTTTTCCAAGTCCATAATTAACTTATATTTGTTTCATGCAGTCTGTTGAACTTGACTAAAGTCAAGAGACCTGGCTTTTGTTCTGCCTTGGTGGTTCTCAGGCTTCTTATCTGTAAAATGAGATGGTTTCTAAACGCTTTTCTATTTTTTAATCTCAGTAGGAATGCCGATGTCTATGTGTTGCAGAACAAGAAAACCACCTAATCGCTCTTAACATATGTCAGCAAAATTATTACCAAAAAGATGTCATGAGAGATTCATACTACCTGTATTTCATATGTGAGTTGCTTCAGTTGACTAAATAGCATCTATAGGGGCACCTGGGTGGCTCAGTTGGTTAAGCATCTGACTCTTGATTTTGGCTCAGTTCATGATCTCAGGGTCCTGGGATCGAGCTTTGTGTGGGGCTCTGTGCTTAGCAAGGAGTCTGCTTGAGGATTTTCTCTCTCCCTCTACCCTTCCCCCCACTCTCTCTCTCTCTCTAAAATAAATAAATCTTAAAAAATTTTCAGTAAACATATATACCATTATATATGTTATGGCAATTGAGTCAGTACACAAAAGGTTAATAAAAATAGAAGTAGAAAGCTGGATAAAATGAGATTATTTGAGTTATCGTCTTGTCTAATCCTTATAAAACTCTCTGGCATTTGAACATAAGAACTGAACAGTACAGCAGGTTCCCCTTTAAGCAGAGCCCAGAGCAAGGAGAACACATTGCTCATTACTGCCTTCTGGAATATTTTTCCAGGCATAAATGCATGCAGTGTAAATTACTAGCATTCTCTTTTACCAAAAAGAATATGTTTTTTTTTTCTTTATGTACTATCTAGCATAAAGACGATATTCATTAAGAATCAAATAATAATGAAACCCCATTGGGTGTTTCAAGCATCAGTATTGAGGATGAACCAAAAAGCATATTCTATGACACTTAGAATACAATGCAATTGTTCTCAATATCTAAAAACAACTGCTGAAATGAACATGGTATGAGTACTTCAAGACCTTGAATAAAAGCAATTCCAGTTGCTTTGTGTTTCATTAAAGCACAAACACATGCAATGTACACAACACAACTTTACACTTCCCAATTTGGGCTCTATAAAAGCTACATGATATTTTTCTCTTGATTTCCTCTCCTTAATTTTTGGGTTCACATATTTATTTCATACATTTTCCTAACATTAAACATATTATCTATGGAAAGCAGTGCTATTTATCAATTGTATTTTATTAATGTGGTAGATTAAAGATGACATTAAAAAGTTTGCCATGTGTTTCCTCTCTTTTGAACTGCTCAGAGCCCTAATAATTGCTCAGCTTCTGAACTGAATTTCCAAACATCCTTTTCAAAAACTTTACATTCTCTCTTAAATAGTGGAATCTCTCCAATCACCAACCTCTACAGAAGAGAAGCAGAAGACAGAAAGTGTGTATAGGTAACCCCTTGCTCATGTTTCTGAAAAGAAAATAAAATAGGCTGACAAAGAATATGAGCATTAAGTGATAAAAGCAGCAATTTCATTTAGAGAGGTTTTTAGTTTCTTTGCTTTTATTTGTTTTTTCATTGTAGTGGGGAGAAGTGGTAGCACCAATATGAATGCAGAGAAAATATTTGCACTAAAGATATGCAGAAAATGATCTGCAGGTATCTGGGCAACCAGGAAGAGAACATTTACACAGTGAAACCAGAGAGGTCTGTAAGCTAAGAAGGAAGTAGAACCTTGTAAGATACATTATAGGAGTTGAGCACAAGTATTAGACAGGGCCAATGGCCTTGTTTGCCATGGATTGGAGTTCAGTGACTGACTTGAAAGGATACTGAAGTCACAGGATAATGCAAAACTCTCAGGTATGCTATAGATTGTAGAACATGTGGGGAGACCATTTCTCTAAAAGATAGGAAGTTCCTCATTGTATAGTAATATATTGTTCTTCTGCCCAGTGCTTGCAGTTAGGCAATGACATGTTATCAGATAAGCATGTCCCAGGTGGTATGTGAGCACTTAAACTAACTAAATGCTATAAAGCACTGCTTTTCCATGCCAGAAACATGTAGACCTAGGAATTTTAAATAAATCAATTTTTATTTCATATAGCTTACTTACTTGAGCAGAGAATGCTAAATATCTATAGCTTGAATTTCCCTTGGAGTTCTTCTTGTATTTGTGATCAATTTCTTATGAAGAGTAACCTTAAAGGGCATCCATATTCTCCCCAAGGCAGAGCCTGTTATTAATACAGTGTTAGAGCTCAGTCAGAAAAATTCCAAGTGTTGCTTCCTTTGTTTTGATAAGTTCTCTATATTAGCTCCTATGTGCACCTTTATGTAAGGAATCACTGTGCAGGCCAAATGTTCCTTTCTCTAGATAGCTTATAAGCATCTGGATAAATTTACATTAGAAATTCAATTAACTTTATATTAAAAGGTCAATTAACTTAGCCATGATAGAGATTGTTTTTAATTACTTTCCCTTGCAGGGCTTCTCTTCTTGTCCAAGCACAAGTGACACTATCAAATGATAGTCTCATTACCTGTTGGGTGCCTGAAACTCATATGCAAAACTCACTGGAAAGGACGGTCTTGGTGAAATGAATTTACTTTTATAATCCTCAGGACTTAGAATATCAGTAAGCAATGACAGGGTATTTTTGCTTAAACAATCTCTATAATATTGTTCATGACAGTATCCTTCATTATTTGTCCTTGCTGGTTTCTCTTTTCTTGGTGGAAGATGATAATAAATAAAAATTATTTTAAATAGTTAGCCCTTATTACATCATATCACAGTATATTGTATGAAAAATGAACAAATGATTACATTAAAAACAAGCGATTCTATTCCATTAGAGGGCTCTTAGTTATCTTTGTGTTCACATGGGTCACAATTTAACTCATTCATGTGTCACTAGAGCACTTATACTTGAGATTACCACTTGACACTATATAACAAGTTGTAGTGTAGTGTCTACTTGTTACCAGGAGGTAACCAATACTAAGCCATCACTTAATCAAAAGAAAATAATGAAAGAAAGAAAGGTATAAATATATAAATAATATATATGATTATATTTTACATATTAATATACTAACTCAGATCTCCAGGTGATTAGCAACTTAAAAAGAAAACAAACACTACTCAGAAGTTTGATATAAGGTAAAGTCTGCAGATGAAATTTTTTGTTTTATTTTTGAAGAAGGGACCAGCCTGTACCTTACAGGAGCAGTAACAATATGCTAAGTATGATATAAACATTATCTATATAGTTCTCACTACAACCCTATGAGATATAATTCATTGTTTCCATTTTACTGACGAGCAAACAGAAGCTTATATTCCAGCCAAGGTCACACATTTTCACATTCTAATGGCAGAGTCAGAAACTACACCCGCATCAGTCTCCCTTTTCAGATTTCCCATTTTCTCCTAGGATACAAGAACAACTCTAAGAGTAGTGAGACCATGAAATGCTTATGAAAGTTGATTTGGGAGTGTGTTGGAGGGCAGTTTGGGAACTGAATCAGAGGAAGGGAACAGTTTTGGCCAGTGCAACTCAAAGAGTGGGGCCACAAGAGTATAAATTAACTATGTAATTAAACATATTTTCCGCCATATTTATAGTTTCTCAGTGAAGGGAACTGTGCACTGATTTGCATTCCAGTGGATGCTTCTTATCTCCTCCAACCATTAACAGTTTGCAAACCAGCAAGCAGTCCATGGACCACACTTGGGTGGCACAAGCTTATGAAATTTTCCTTTACTGTGAACATTTAAATGATTTTGGATAAAAGTTATCCTTAAAGTTACTCTATGTGTTTTTCCATTTATAAAAAAGTATTAAAAAGCCACATCAGGGCACCTGGGTGGCTCAGTCAGTTAAGCATCTGCCTTCAGCTCAGGTCATGATTCCAGGGTTCTGGGACTGAGCTCTGAATTGGGCTCCCTGCTCAGTGGGGAGCCTGCTTCTCCCTCTCCAGCTCCCCCTGCTCATGCTTGTGCTCTCTCTCTCTCTCTCACTCTCTCTCCCTGTCAAATAAATAAAATCTTAAAATAAATAAATAAATAAAAAGCCACATCTTATCCATATTTCAGATACTAATGAAGGCTTAAGTCTTAAGTGTTATAAAACTATGGGGGCCCTTAATCTTAGTTGAATTGATACTACTCTTACCAGTTTTAATTAGCCAATCTCTTCCAAGAACAAAGAAAAATAGTTATCTTAAAGAATGAACAATATTGCCATCAAACAGCATGATGTTTGGAGTGAAATACAAATTTTAAAAATGTGTTATTCATACCTGCACCTCCGCCAATGCTTAGAATCTTAATTTCTGATTTTCTATCACCAATCCTGAAAAAAAAAAATTATGTAGTTTAAGAAAAATATGCTATGTGCTTTGTAAAATCTGATTATCGAGTCTAGTTGAAGAGAACAAACTAAAATTATAATGAACAAACACTAGGCCAACATGAAAGGTCACACTCATGTCAGTAGTTACACTGTTGTGTTTAGAAATCTTTAGAGAATAGGTTCCACTCATTAATGATTTTCAACTGGGAGACTTTTAGAAACAGCACTATAAACATTTCAGAGATAGGAAATGCCATTTGTTTATAGATTGTTTGGAGAACAAAAACAGATAAAGTGGGTCTTTGAGTCTAGTGATCTAATAAGCCACCCGTTATAGATGGGAGGAAGGCTAAAGTGATTCACGCTGTATATCTGCCTTCCTTCTTTCTTGCTAACTTCCTTTCAATGAACAAATGTTTATTAAACATTTATTATGTGTCTATATTTAGCATTGGGGATATAAAAATGAATAAAACACTACTCTCAAGTTAAAATGTGAGATAATAAAGCTCAGTATTAAGAGAAGGGAAAGATGGCAGAGTAGGAGGACCCTGAACTCATCTCCTCCCACAGACATACTGAGGCCACAATGACATATAATGCAACTCACCCTGAAAACAACCTGAAGACTAGCAGAACAGATATTCCACACCTAAAGACATAAAGAAGCCATATCGAGAAAAGTAAGAGGGGTAGAGATGTGGTAGAAAGCAAACCCCCAGCATGGCAACTACAGGCTGGAGGGATCTCAAAAGCATGGAGAAACTTCCTAAGGAGTGAGGGGGTGAAGGCCCACCTGAGGCACCCCCTGTTATAGGAACCTGTACCAGGAAGACAAACCTTCATAACATCTGGCTTTGAAAATCAGCAGGAAATAACTCCAGGAGAGCCAGGCTCTAGGAAACAGAGACTGTTCTTAAAAGGCCAGCACACAATATCACTCAATCAGAGACCCAGTACAGAGACAGAAGTTTGAAAAGTACCTGGACATGTAGGGAGGAAATTGATTGACTAATCTTGGGATTTGTGCTGGAGGGGCAGGGATCTATAGAAGCTTTCTCCAGGAATGGAAGTGCTGGCAGGCATCATTTTTCTTGCTCTTTCTCAGTCTGGCAAGCTGGATGCTGGTAGGAGACAATGCTGACACTCTCCATCTACTGCTTGCTCACACAAGGGACACCCCTGGAGCACCTGGTTCTGGCAAATGGGGGCATTGCTCTACTGAGCCCCACAAGATGCCTTCTACATAAGACCACAACTTTCAAGACCATGAGATATAGCTGACCAACTAATGCATAGAAATAAACAGAGAGTCATATAAAATTAGAAGACATGGGAATATGTTCCAAACAAAAGAACAAGACAAAAATCAGAAAAAGAACTAAACAAAACAGATAAGCAAGGTACCTGATGAAGAAATGAGAGTAATGTTTATAAAGATGCTCACCAGATTTGGAAGAAGAGTGGGTGAACTTCATGAGAACTTCGGTGAAGAGACAGTAAATGTAAAAAAGAACCAATTAAAGCTAAAGAATGCAATAACTGAAATGAAAAATATACTAGAGGGAATCAATAGCACATTAGAGGATGCAGAAGAAGAGATCAGCAATCTGGAGGTCAGGATAGTGGAAAGCACCCAAGCTGAACAGCAAAAAGAAAAAAGAATTTTCAAAAAAATGAGGATAGGTTAAGGGACATCTGTACATCAAGTGTACTAACATTTGTATTACAGGGGTGCCAGAAGGAAAAGAAGGGGAAGAAAATTTACTTGAAGAAATAATTGCTGAAAACTTCACCAACCTGTGAGAGGAAGCAGTTCCAGGAGTCACAGAGAGCCCCAAACAAGATGAACCAGAGAAGGTCTACACCAAGATACATAATAATTAAAATGCCAAAAATTAAAGATAAGATGAAAATCTTAAAAGCAGCAAGAGAAAAGAAAGCAGTTACGTACAGGGGAAATCCCATAAGGCTATAACCTGATTTTTCACCAGAAATTTTCCAGGCCAGGGCGCCTGGGTGGCTCAGATGGTTAAGCGTCTGCCTTCGGCTCAGGTCATGATCCCAGGGTCCTGGGATCGAGTCCCGCATCGGGCTCCTTGCTCAGCAGGAAGCCTGCTTCTCCCTCTCCCTCTGCCTCTCCCTCTGCTTGTTCTCTCTCCGTCTCTCTCGCAAATGAATAAATAAAAAAATTAAAAAAAAAAAAAAAAAAGAAATTTTCCAGGCCAGAAGACAGTGGCATGATATATTCAAAGCTGAAAGGAAAAAAAAAAAAGCCTACAACCAAGAGTATTTTACCTGCAAGATAAACATTCAGAATTGGAGAAATAAAGAGTTTCCCAGACAAACAGAAATTAAAGGAGTTCATCACCACTAAACCAGATTCACAAGAAATGTTAAGGGGATTTCTTTATGTGGAAAAGAAAAAGCCATAACTAGAAATAAGAAAATTATGAAAGGAAAAAAAAATTCACTGATAAAAATCAAATAAAGCTAGGATGAAGGATAAAACACAAAAGTAGTGAAATAAATTCTAGCTCCAAAATTAGTTAAGGATTACACAGAATAAAAAGGTGTAAAATATGACATCATATATATAAAACATGGAGGGGGAGTAAAAATGTTTTTATTTTAAAATGTGTTTGAATTTAAGCAACCATAAACTTAATATAGACTGCTATATATATAGGATGTTATATGTGAACCTCATAGTAACCACAAAACAAAAACCTATTAATAGATACACAAAAAATAAAGAGAAAGGAATCCAAGCATTACACTAAAGAAAGTCATCAAATCACATGGCAATAGAGCAAGAGCAAAAGAAAAGAGAGAAGAACTACAAAAACAATTATCAACAATTGTAAATATTCACCCAAAATAGAGGCACCTAAATATATAAAGCAAATATCAGACATAAAGAAGTAACAGTAACACAATAATAGTAGGAGACTTTACATCCCATCTGCATCAACGGATAGATCATCCTGGCAGAAAATTAATAAGCAAACAGTGGCTTTGAATAATACATCAGAACAGATGAACTTAACAGATACGTACAGAACATTCTATTCAAAAACAGCAGAATACACATTTTTTTCAAGTGCATATGGACATTCCCTAAGATAGATCACATGTTAGGCCACAAACTTGTATCAATAAACTTAAGAGAATTGAAATTGTATCAAACATCAGAAAAGATCACAACAATATGAAACTAGAAATCAATTACAAGGTAAAAAAAGGAAACAAATGGAGGCTAAATAGCATGCTACTAAAAAACCAATGGGTCAACTAAAAAATCAAAGAGGAAATTAAAAAAAAAAAAATACCTGGAGACAAATAAAAATGGAAACATAGCAGTGCAAAATGTTTGGGATGCAGCAAATGCATTTCTAAAAGGGAAGTTTATAGTGATACAGGTCTACCTAAGAAACAAGAAAAATATCACATAAACAATCTAATCATACACCTAAAAGACTGGAAAAAGGATAAATGAAGCTCAAAGTTAGTAGGGAGGAAATAATAAAGATCGAAAAGGAAATAAATGAAATAACGACTTAAAAAACAAGAGGAAAGATCAGTGAAACCAAGAGCTGGTTCTTTGAAAAGTTAAACAACTTATAAACCTTTAGCCAGATTTATTAAGAACAGCAGAGAGAGGACTCAAATAAATCAGAAATGAAAGAGAAGTTACAACTGACACCACAGAAATACAAAGGATTATAAGAAACTACTATGAAAAATAATATGCCAATAAATTATACACTGAGAAAAAGAAGAAATGGATAAATTCCTAGAAAAATACAATCTTCTAAGACTGAATCAGGAATAAATAGAAAAATCTGAAGAGGCAGATTACTATTGACAAAATTGAATCAGTAATCAAAAACTTCCAACAAACAAAAGTCCAGGACTAGAGGGATTCACAAGAGAATTCTACCAAACATTTAAAGAATAATTAATACCTATTCTTCCCAAACTATTCCAAAAAATGGAAGAGGAAGTAATGCTTTCAAATTCATTCTGTGGGGCCAGCATTACCCTGATACCAAAATGAGATAAAGATACTAAAAAATTTTTTAAAAATTACAGACCAATATCCAACATAGATGCATAAATTTTCAACAAAATATTAGCAAACCAAATTCAACAACACATTAAAAGGATCATTCACCACAATCAAGTAGGGTTTATACTGGGATACAAGGATGGTTCAATATCTGCTAATCAATCAATGTGATATACCACATTAACAAAATGAAGGACAAAAATCATATGATCATCTCATTAGATGCAAAAAAGCATTTGACAAAATTGAACATCTATTCATGATAAAAGCTCTCAACAGAGTGGGCTTAAAGGGAACATACCTTAACATAACAAAGGCCATATAGGAAAAACCCACAGCTAACATCATATTCTGGTGAAACGCTAAAAGCTTTTCCTCTAAGGTCAGGAAAACTTCATGAGAACTTCAATGGACAGAGTAGTAGAACAAAAACAGATTTAAACAAGTTCTTAAAGAAACTGGAAAGGATAGATTCAAGGACACCTAAGAATGAATTGCCTTCCTTTGTTCTAATTATCTTCCCACTCATAATCATAGTCCTAATACAACCATCCCTATCTATGCTCTTGGTTAATTCTTAAAACTGCTTTATATCTGTAGATAGCATAGTGAAGCTATGGAGCACAACACCAAGGTTGAAGTCCTATCCTACTGGTACATTATCCTTAAGCAAGTTATTTAATTTCTCTGCATCTTTATTACCTATGAAATAGGATAATAATATCACCTACTGTATAGAATTGTAATAATAGTATCTAGTTTAAGGAACAGTTGTGGGGATCAAATGGTTTAATTCATGTAAATCTCTTAGAAATGTGTCTGCACATGACAAGCACTCAACATATATTAGCAATTGTTATTATTCCAGCCACAGCTAAGTGATTTCACTCTTTGAATCTTCACAATTTTTCTATGAATTAGACACTATTATGAACTCACTTCATATATTATCATTAATAATTATTGAAAACTTACTATTTTCTAGTCAAGGATCTAAATGCATAACATATAACAACAACAACAACAAAGTTTATTATTTACAGCAACATACTGGAACTCTCCCCATCCCACACCTCACCTCCAGATGGGGATTGTTTCTCCAAGGAAACAAACCATCTTGGTGAATAAACTTACAATATTGACATCTGAGAATCTCCCAACAAACAACTGAATCCACATCCAATTGCTACAGTGAGCCACCCACTCACACACCCAGTGAACAAACTTCACTTACACACACAAAGAGGATCTGAACACCTTTTTAGTGTCTCACTATTGATTGGATGGACAATCAAATCACATCAGGTAGCTAGGGAGCTCCCCTAACATAAGAGAGACCAAAAGAAACAGAAAAAGAGCACTCAGAAGAAACATGCAGAGAGCAGAGGAAATTTTTATAATAGATAAAAAAGGTATTACATGAACAGGCTATAAAAAAGACCACTTTTGAAAATTAAAAATATAGTAGTAAAAAATTAATAGAAGGGCTGTAAGATAAAATTGTAAAAATTGGATATATAAGAAAATTAGAGAATTAATTCAGGAGGTCTGGTGTTTGATGAATAGAACTTCCAGAAAGAAAATCAGAGAGAAGGGATGATAGAATAATACCAAAATTTCCCTGAAATGAAAGATCTGAATCTTGATTAAAATGGCCCAGGGACTACCCACAAAAATGTGTGAAAAAGGGATGCCTGCGTGGCTCAGTCAGTTAAGCATCTGCCTTCAGCTCGGGTCATGATCCCAGGGTCCTGGGATCATATCCCACCTTGGGCTCCCTGCTCAGTGGGGAGCCTGCTTCTCCCTCTGCCTGCCATTCCCCCTGCTTGTGTTCTCTCTCTCTCTCTGACAAATAAACAAAATGTTAAAAAAAAAAAAAAAGTAAAAAAGTCCCAAACCACAACTCTTCTTAGAATTTCATAATACTATAGAACATCCTTAAAACTTCTAAGTAGGAAAAACAAAAACAAAAAAAGGTCACAAGCCAAACATGAGCAATTTGAAGGACATTGGATTTCTCAATGGAAACTCTAGTTGCTAAAAGACAATGGAAAAGTACCTTTAAATTTCTAATATAATATCATTTCAGGATAGAAATTACTATCTAATAAAGATGACCACAGATTGAAGGCACTTTTAAACATACAAAATCTCAAAAAAGTTTACTTTTCATGCATTCTTTCTTGGGAAGCTCTTAAAGGACAAGAAGGAGAAGAAGAAGAAGAAAAGTCTAAAGAAACCAAGAAAAGAATGACATGAGATCCAGAATCAGGGAATTCAATATTGCAGAGAGGGGAAGAGAATTTCTAGAAGGTGAAATAAATTCTCTTATCAATAAATGTATGGCAGATCACCAGCAAATCACCACAGACTGGAAAAGATGAACAGAGAGCTCCAGAAAAGATGTTCCCATGAGGAAAAATTAACAGATGACTTGATTTGTTGGACTATATTGAGAGAAGATTAATACTTCTGCTTGGGGTCCAAGTAGTGACAGGTATATAGAAAACTAAGAAAAGAAACTAAAATCAAAACAATAGTTAACTCTAGGAAAAACAAAAAGTACCTGAAAGGAAATGTGATTGTAGTATAATGTATCATTCAATTATGTATGATATGTACATAGGCAAATAATATAAACATTCAAATTATTGAACCGAAAATTTTGACATAAATAAACTGACATGATAGGGGAGGAAATGTATATGTTTATTTAGCTATTTTAATACAGTAAAAATAACATGTTATTTAGAATTAGGAAAGAAAATTTCATAAGAAACAACTAAAATACTTCAGAATGTTGAAAGTGGTTCCTTCTGAAGAGTTGGAGGAGTCAGAGATGGGAGTGAGTAGGAATAGGAGCCAGGTTTTTTTTTTTTTTTTTTTTTTTACCACTGCAATGCTAATTTAGTTATGTTTTTGAAAGTTCTTCAGTCTTTCACAAATTCTACATTCAGTATTTCTAAACAGATTGTGTACCCCATGAAGATAGGGGTCATCATCATTCATAATGTTTAATCCATCCCTGGTGCCTCTTCAGACCACTGATGACTGAAGAAAACCAAGGGTCTGGATAAGCTACGACCTGAACACAGACCTTTAGTATTGCAAAAGAATTCAGAAATTAACTCATTTCCTTTAATTTTAGAAATGAGCAAAAAGACCCACAGAAGTAAATTATTAATTCCTAGATAAGAAGTTATCTGTATTTGCTGTATGCTTTGATTTTGGCATCATTGTTCTAATACTTACTAATTATTAATAAATTATATAACACTCTATTTAAAAAAAAATTAAAAACTGAACCATGAGAAATATAAAGGGAAATAGAATTCCATACACATCCAACGATGCCTGCTTTCATCAGGCAGGGGTACTATCCCAGTGAAAGAATTTCAGGCCTACAATAGAGAAATCCAGCAAAAGATAAAATATCAGTTTTCTTTGCTGTTGCAAATTGGATCCACAGTCAGTCATTTCTTCCCAGTTTTCTATCATTATTTCCTGAAGCAGAGTATGTTACAGCAATCCACCCCCAGATAGGTGATTTGATTATCCTTAGCATGTGGAATCTTTTAGTCTCATAATGCTTATCAGCTCTAGCACAAATTGAACACATTAATCACGAAAAAAAGAAGTCTGCAAGAAGGATAGGAACTAGTGAGTTTCACTGATAATGGGAAAATGCCCCCCCCTTTTTTTTAAAGAACCACACTGCTAATATTAAGTTGAAAGGAAAAGACAGTTTTTTGTTTGTTTGTTTGTTTGTTTGTTTTAGAGTGATAACTATAAGAATGGATAAGGAAGTGAATTTAAATGGGTATTAGGAGAACTGAGAAGCACCCACTCCTCAATCCTCAGGGGCAAACAGTATTTGGTAATTATTTATGCTTTATTCTAATGAAAAGAATACTAGACTCTGCATTTGGGACTTTTTTGAAATATAAAATCTGGGGCGCCTGGGTGGCTCAGTTGGTTAAGCGACTGCCTTCGGCTCAGGTCATGATCCTGGAGTCCCGGGGATCGAGTCCCGCATGGGGCTCCCTGCTCAGCAGGGAGTCTGCTCCTCCCTCTCGCGCTCCCCTCTCTTGTGCTCTCTCTCTCTCAAATAAATAAATAAAATCTTAAAAAAAAAAAAAAATGAAATGTAAAATCTGGAGGAGGGCTGAAAAATCTGAGCTCAAAGATTTAGTATCTTTTCCCAAATGAACATGGATGTGTGCCTTCAAATGGTTAACGCTTATCTCTGCGCAGCTGGAAGTACTGCACAAACCGGAGCCTTTGAACGTGGAAAGCGAACATCTAACTAAAGCACCGCAGAAGAAAGGGCGGGAGGGGGGGGGGGGGGGCGGGGGGGGGGGGCCGAGGAGGGCCGGGTGAAAGCTGCTATCAGTAGCTCCTTCTTATCCCCGCGCCCAGCCTGCAGGGCTGGGCTCGACCCAACTATCATTGCACACAAGGAGCCCGAGGCTTGTCTCTTTGACAAAAACGTCCTTTTTTGTTACCTTGCTATTATGCCTGGCAGCTTCTTGTCCATGAATTCCTGCATGCACTGGTGTTCCGTGGAACTGTTGAGAAACCTCCGAAAAGATTCAACGTATCTGTTGTGGTCAGAAAACAAGCTCCTCATGGAAGATGCCATGTTTGGTTTTCTGATGGAAGACAGAGAAGGAAGTTTTAACTTCCCCTCCTTTTCTTCCCCGTTCCTTATTTTTTCTCCTCACAGCCACCAATTTCTACCCTCCCTCCCCAGCAAAAAAAAAAAAAAAAAACTGCTTTGAATTTAACAGGCACGGAAGGCGGCTGTGCAAATCTCATTACGTCAGTCATTTGTACAGGACTTTGCGCTGCTACTTTAACCCCTACATTGTTGTTTTGTAAGAAAGGGAGGTTGTAAAGCAAAGCAATAAATCCACTGCTAAAACTTGTTTTTTTAACGCCTGAAGTTCAGAAAGCCAAAAAACCAGACTGGATTCTAATCATTTCCTGTTTCGCGAGCAGCAACTAGCAGTAAATTTAAATTCCAAGTGGGACCCCGGCCGCTTTAAGGGCCAAAGGCGACAAACACAGGGATAAACACCCACGTAAAAGGCTACAGACCACTTTCAGAAATCTACCCCTGCTGAAATCTTTGACAGAAGACTGTCCTCTGCCTGCCTCCATGCTTTCTACAGGAGAATTTCTTGCCTTGCCCCTTCTCAGTACTTGAACTTTACACTCATTTACTGAATCTCTTCAAACGCTGATTGGTTGTGTTGTGTTATAAAGGAAGTCTCTTTAGCATAAACTATCAGGGAGGAACTATTAACTAGAAGGTCTGAGAAGCCTGCTTGGGGGGCAATGAAGGACATGAGAGAAGACTCTCAGGGCACAAATGCAGGAGAAAGGGTAAAAGCCAGCCGAGTCTGTAGGAATCATTCCCGAAGTGCTTCTGAACATGGAATCTTAGATCCTTAGGGTTGGACGAGCCTCTGGTGGCCCAGTGTTGTCACCAGTAAAAGACCCAAAGTGTTAGAATATCCACATGCTGGACTTTTTACCTGGGAAGTGGTGTTAAAGAAGACCACTCCCAGGGCGCCTGGGTGGCTCCGTCAGTTAAGCGTCTGTCTTTGGCTCAGGTCATGATCTCAGAGTCCTGGGATCTAGTCCCACATTGGGCTCCTTGCTCAGCCAGGGAGTCTGCTTCTCCCACTCCCTTGGCCCCCCTCTCCTCCTCTCTGATTGTGCTCTCTCTCTCACACTCTTCCAAATTAATAAAATCTTTAAAAAAAAAAAAAAAAAAGAAAGAAAGAAAGAAAGAAAGAAAGAAAGAAAACCACTCCTCCAGCATAGGATGTTAATAACAGTATCCGTCTCATGGAAGAGTTATAAGAATTAATGAGTTAGTTCATATACATCTCTTAGAACTGTGTCTGCCTAAGCCATTCAGTTCCAAAACTGTCCTCCAAGCACTCAACGCTCCCAAACACTCTTCTAAGCACTTCATGGTCACACTACCCTTAGAGCTGTGCCTTTACCCTAGGAGAAAATGGGAAATCTGGAAAACCAGATTGCTGTGGGTATAGTGTGAGACTGTGTGACACTGGCTGAAACATAACCTTCTGTTTGCTCATCAATAAAATGGGAACAATGAATTAAATCTCATGGGGTTGTAATGAGAATTCTACAGATAACTTTCATATCCATGCTTACCAGATGCTTACTGCTCCTGTAAGGGGCGGGCTAGTCCCTTCTGTAATAAGAAAACAACAAAAAAAGTTGCCATTTTATTTACAGACACTGAAAATTGAGTTTCATATCATTTTCACATGTCATGAAATATTCTTTGGATTTTCTCCAGTCATTGAAAGATGTAACAGTTATTCTTAGCTCGAGGGCTGCACGGAAACAAGGTGCTGGGCTGGATTTGGCCCACGGGCCCTAACTTAGCTCCTAGGACTACATACATACATACATACATACAGACAGACAGACATATGCTACTTAAGTCCCGTGTCTCTCCAACCAGCCTCATCTTCCTCAAACTGACTCTCACAAGCTTCTGGTTCTTCATTACTATCTCCCACCCTTCCTTTTAAATCTAATCCAAATCATTCATTCATGGATTCATCTACTTTAACAAATATTTAGTAAGGGTATACTGTGTGATACTCGGTCGTGAAGAAACGGCATTGACCTTACCTTCAAAAGTTCCTACTAAAACCTACTGTTAACTAAAATTCACTCTTCACCTGAGACCATCACCTGGCCCCTTGCCAAATCTTCCTCAATAGTCTGCTCTTCATTCATATCTCCTTTGGGATTTCTTCCCCCTTCTCATGGCTTCTATACTACTTGAGATTCTCCTTTTTTTTTCACCTACTGCACTATTTTCATACTGGCCTCCCTGTCTTATTTTTTTTTTTTTTAAGATTTTATTTATTTATTTGACAGAGAGAGACACAGTGAGAGAGGGAACACAAGCAGGGGGAGTGGGAGAGGGAGAAGCAGGCTTCCCGCGGAGCAAGGAGCCCGATGCGGGGCTTGATACCATGACCCCGGGATCATGACCTGAGCCGAAGGCAGACGCTTAACGACTGAGCCACCCAGGCGCCCCTGGCCTCCCTGTCTTAGGAGTCACACTGATCCTAGCCAATTGTATTGCCACTGCCAAACTCAGTTTTCTAAAGCACAGTAATGATAAAGTCACTCTTCTCCCCTCAAATGTGTAGTGTCTCTCCACTGTACCCTAAGTCCGAGGCTCATTCTTTGACTCCCATACCCCAAATCATCCAGACTTGTGTTTCATTTTCCTTTAAGACTTGCTAGTGCATCCCTTCAAACCGTGCTGCTTCTCTGGATATAACCCTGTGCTTTCCTGCCTACAGCTTCTCCATGCAGTAGCCCCTCTGTGAGTAATGCCCTGCTTCTCCTCTTACCCCACCCACCAAAAATGTTCCCACTCCTCACGTACTACCATTTCCATGAAGCCTTCCATATTTCCCTCAAAAAGCTTAGCACTGTGCTCTTAATTTCTGAGCCTCTTACAGCTTTGATGGCATTTGTCCTTGTGTTATGGTTTGTTTATGCACTTGTCTTCTCTCCCCTGCTAGGCCCTATGTGATTGCTAGCTAATAAGGACAGGGACTGAGTCATAACTGCGCACAGTAGGCTCTCAGTTATTTTAAAAGATTAAAATTGCGCTTGATCACTTTCACTATTGATATACTCTCCACCATCAGATATTCTTCCTCCTTTACATGATTGGGCAATTCTAACTGTTAATAAAACTGTAATTCCACTTATTGAGTTCTTATTATGTGCCAGGAATTGTTTGGGTCTTTTTTAACTTAGTGTAGGATTTTTCACTTTGCAGTAGCTCTGTGGGCTTGCCTATGTGACAGAGGAGAGAACTGAGATCCCAAAAGGTTGGGTCCTTTTTTTTTCTTTTTTAAGATTTTATTTATTTATTTGACAGAGAGATAGCACAAGCAGGGGGAGCGGCAGGCAGAGGGAGAGGGAGAAGCAGGCTCCCCGCTGAGCAAAAAGCCCAATGTGGGGCTGGATCCCAGGACCCTGAGCCAAAGGCAGACGATTAACAACTGAGCCACCCAGGCACCCCAAGAGGTTGGGTCCTTTGCTCAAGGATGCCTAGCAAGAAAAGGGCAGGACTGGGAATCTAATTCTAAAATGTCAGATCCCCAAACCAGTGTTCTCACAAACTGCGTTCAGCCCAAATCTGCCTCCTTATAACTTATACATGGTACTCCCATTTCTGGCTGCTTAATCTAAATGGAACAATTCTAATTTCTTCCCCATGTAACACCTATTGAAAAATTTGAGAGCTCCTGGGTGGCTCAGTCAATTAAGCGTCTGCCTTTGACTCAGGTCATGATCTGGGACGGAGCCCCACATTGGGCTTTCTGCTCAGCAGGGAGCCTGCTTCTCCCTCTCCCTCTGCCTCCTGCTCTCCCTGCTTGTGCTCTCTCTCTCTCTGCCAAATAAATAAATAAAATCTTTAAAAATTTAATTAATTAATTAATTTAAAAAAAGAAGAAAAATTTGAAACTGGCTTACGATAGCCCCACTCCCAAAGGTATCTCTTTCATAGTTCCATAATTCTTAGTCTATTTGGACTGCTATCACAGAAATGCACTAAGTAGCTTAAAAAGCAGGCATTTATTTCTCAGAATTCTGCAGGTTGGGAAGTCCAAACTCAAGGTGCTGGCAGATTCAGAATCTGGTGAAGGCCCATTTTCTGGTTCTTAAACAGTCATTTTCTTACTGCCTCTTCACATGGCAGAAAGGACAAGAAAGCTCTCTGGAATCTCTTTTATAAGAGCACTGCTCCTGTTCATGAGGGCGCTGTACTCATGACCTAATCACTCTCCAAAGGCCTCCCACCTCCTAATACCATAACACTGGGGGTTAAGATTTCAGCATATGATTTGGTGAGTATACAAATACTTGGTCCATAACAGTTACTAGTTATACCATTTCCAATATAGCCTTACATAATCCACTATGCTAGTTTCCTCCTTTGGACAGACTAGTTTGTCAGGGTTTCTTTAAAAATTTGGTGTCTGGAAATAAACACAATATCCCAAAAGTTGCCTAGCCAGACAGATTGTTACTGTCCAGGTTAGACTAAATTAATATTTCCCTAGCGTTCTGCCCAACCCAAGTTCTGTCAGATCTTATAGATGCTTTACAAAAAAATGAATTCAATAGATTCCTCTGATAGTCGTAATGCACATTAACATATTAAAGCTTCATGAAACCTTTGTTACAGGCCCTGTTGAAATGCAGATACACCATGTCTATGGCATTTGGGCATTTCTCTGATTAGTCTTTCAGCCCCTCCAAAAAAAGGAAAATCTTGTTGCTTTCAGCATGACTTGCACTTGACTAAATGCTGGTTTCAGCAATCACAACTTCCTTTTAAAATTACAAATAGAATATCTGCTTCATAATCCATAATGAATCTGGAATGTCCCTGGGGATTAAAACATCTAGCAGCCTGGTTGGAATTACTAAATTTTAAGAATCCTCTTTTCCCCTCTTTCTTGAAAATTGGGGCATTAGTCTAGCAATCTATCATTTGCCATGACTTCTCAAAGGTCACTGGCAATAACATCATTATTGCTCTTATAAATTATTTCAATACATTGGGATGTGATTCTTCTGGGCTTTGAAAGATTATCTTAATTAGAATTCTTAGATGTTCTCTTACCTCTTTGGGGCTTCTGTCCTCTTTAACCTACTATATATTACTCTGTTACTGTGTCAAAGTGCCTTTCACGCATTATCTCATAATACTCTTAATCCTCTGGGAATGGAACGATTGATATCATCAAGCAAGACTCAGAACAAATAAGTTGTACAAAATCTATAGTTCATGAGAAAAGAATCTGGATTCAAGTTCATGTTGTTTAACTCCATGGATGATTTTTTTAAAAATTATATCATACTACTTCTTACCACTTTGTACCTTTTCAACTTGCTTATTTTCCATGTTAGAGAACTCTGGAACAAACAAAAAGTAGAGTAATTCTGTATTCATCCTACCACCAATTAATATAGTACTATCCATGCTAGGTCAAAAAGCAAAGGATTTCCCTTGTTTATTCTTTTTTATTTATTTATTTTTTAATTTTTTATTTGAGTTTAGCTGACATGCAATGTTACATTAGTTTTAGGTGTACAACACAGTGATTTGACAAGTTTATATATTATGCTGTGTTCACCACAGAGTGTAGCTGCCATCTGTCCTGGTATATCCCTATTAATGGAGGATAGTCGCAAGAAAGGCAGACAGAGACAAGGGCCCCCCATCCTGAGAGGAAACTACCCTTAAAAGGAAAAAGACCCCATCCTGTTATTCTACATCATCATGGAAGGAGCCCTCCACCCTTTACCACGTGAACAACTACCTGATAGGTAGATGAGTGGTGGGCAAAAACCTGATTGGGTGACAGGTGCAGGGAGGCTTAATCAGATTAAAACAGCCCTCCAACATTCTCATAAAAACCCCTAGACTTGGAAGCCATAATGGCAACCCCCTCAGGCCCCCTCCCTCTTCAGGAGCTTTGTACTATCCCTCAATAAACTTTGCTTTGCTGCCCACCACTCTTCGTCTGGTCTACCTCTTCATTCTTCAAAGCGGCCTGACCAAGAACTGTGGGCACCAAAGGAAAAGAAATCCTGAAACACTATTACAATATCATTGACTATATTACTTATGGTGTGCATTTTATTCCTGTGACTTATTCTTGCCACACCTGGAAGCCTGTATCTCCCTGTCCCCTTCACCCATGTTTTCAACCTCCACGCCCCTCCCTTCTGGCAGCCATCAGTTAGTTCTCTATATTTAAGGTATGATTCTGCTTTTTGTTTATTTCCCTTTATTCTTATTGCTTTGTATGTGCTATACCAAAAAACAAACAAACAAAAGAAGAAGAAACAATAGCAAAATCCTAACAATGTGAAAATATTGGGTTTTGGGAGCAAACGGTCAAGAAAGAATTCCTGAGATATCTTTGGTGCAAAAAGGGTGGTTTTATTAAAGCACAGGGACAGGACCCATGGACAGAAAGAACTGCCCTCAGGTTGTGAGGAGTGGCCCATTATATACTCTTTAGTTGGGAGGGGTTTAGGGATAGCATAGTCTCTAAGGAATTTGCAAGCAAGATTTCTAGGACCTTGAGGGGCTAGCTGTTGTTATGATAAGGTCATTTACTACTGTCTAGTAAAACCTTATAGTCATGAGACCCTTCAGATGTATATTAGTGGGCCATATGCTTGGGGGATGATTGCTAACATGTATCTTGGGGGTGGGGTAGAGATGAAGGAAGTTTCGAAAGGGATTTTTTATAGGGTCCTGGAGGTTGGGCTAACGTCAAGCTGAAGTTGCCTTTTGCATTTAGCAAAGTATTAACATCAAAGTAGCTAAGTTCCTTGAGGAAGATCACTCTGCCTGTCTCAAGAACTTGTCAATGGACTGCAGAGGAAATTTTTTTTTTGCTTTTGCTTTTGTTCTCCACATCATTACCCACTGAACAATTTTGACCCTTAAATCTTTAAGGCTGCTGAGGGTGGAAGGTCTCATCTTCTATAACTTCTTCCTGCTGAACAGGGGCATAGAGATGTCCCTACCTATGAGTCAACATTGATCAGTTGGGGACTTATATGTTTAGGAGTTACAAAAGGCAGAAGCAGCTGAAACCAAGGGAGACTGCATATATAAAATCTCCCTCAGTACAAAGGATCATCTGTTGGCTTGAAGATATGGTAGTAAAAGAGTCTGGGCATCAGGTGGAGAGACACAGGAGAAAACAGCAAAACATGATGAGAATAATAAAAAGAAAAAGAAGCACAAATCAGAGTCCTTTGATAGTTGACAAAAATCCTCTTCCAGTCCAGGAGTTTAACCAATCATTAAAGGAAAGAGAGGGATTATTTAAAGCACCTACCCACCTTTGAATATTCATATAACCCTGGCACGTTTTTGTGGTGATCTGGAGTATATACATAACACTCTGTTTTAATAAAGCATAGGTTCCTCCTTGAGCTGAAGTCAGGGTATCAAGGACCATTTGGTTTTGGGGGGCCACATTTTGAATTTGTGGGTGACTGCATGTCTAGCTTAGTTAAAGGTGGTCACTGTCTGCTTGGCTAAAGCCTCTATTTGCAATTTTATATCATTAGAGGCAGCTCCTGTGACAAATATGGCTAAGGGATAAAACCACCAAGAAGCCCTCTTCATTTGATGTTTAGCCTTAACGATATCCTAATTACAAGGACTCACAGGCAAGTGGGAGAAGACTTGTCTGGGTATATGGGCATCCCCAAGTGTAACATCCAATACAATCATAAGGAAAGTGGGCCATCCATTATTTCCACAAGTCCATAGTTAACCCTATGGACGGGGTACACTCTGGCTTTTAAGGAGTGATTTTGTCATTCCAGCCACACAGAATTGGTCAAGGTGCTAGCTGAGTTATACAATTATTGGGGAATCCATCCCATTTTTCCAGTTGTTCAAATAGTCATATGCCCATGGGACTCTGTTATTATCCCCACAGAATAACAAGCATGAAAATCGTCTCTATATGAGCTATTATGGCAATTTCTCTGAAGTTTACCTCAAGTTGTCTAGCTTAGGTGAACAACAAACACTCAAAGTCAATCAGAACTAGAATCTAACATCCTCAAAGATGCATTACTGAAACATAATTTTTCTCTCCAGAATCACCCTTATTTCCAGGTATAGCCAAATTGAGACTAATTCATTTGTAAAACATGTCCAATTTTTAACAAAGTTGGCCTAATTAGTTACATAAGCTCAGCAAGAATAGTAATTGGCCATATAGATCTTTCAAAATTTGCTTTGCTGGAACTCTTCATAAGGAATCTAAGTTGAACTTTTAGTAGTGTCTCTAGGCCAGAAGCCAAGCTAAATACTTGCCATGAAACATGACTGCAATACCTATAGATTTGGGTGAATTTATCTTCTCAAGGTCCCCAAAGTATCCTGAGGTTCCTGCACCTGCCAGGAAGTGATACTCTTTACTTGTTAGGTAAGGCTGTTGGGAACTCTGTAAGCAAAGTATCAGGCCAACATTTCTAAGGGGCTTTGTGGCTCCATGTTTCATAAAGTCAACCTCAGTTCCTTAAAGTTGTCTGGTCATATCTGAGTCTATGCATATCTCTCTCAAATATGACATTCCAGTCAAAGCCTTGGTAAAATAACCAATGTTTCCAATGGTGTCCTGCTGTAAGGAGAACAGATTCTTATTGAACTTATGCAAACAACTATGATTGCCATGAAAGAAAGAATACTTTCTGAGACTTTTTGAATTTCAGAGGGTTCAGGTAGAGAGAAACATTAAATGCTTCAATTTGTTCAAGGAATATTTTATCACATTTCTGTAAGTCATAGATATCTTAAGAGAAAATTTCCTTAATCTGGAAAAGCAAACATTAGAGAACCAGCAGTGTTTCAAACAAGAGTCACAAAACTATAATCCTCTTCTTCAGCTCATTTAGTCCCATGTTATTAATTCTTATTCAGTTTGAATGTAGCTTTTTAGTTAGTTCTGAAATTCTTACCCATTTCAGTTTTAGGATCTTAAAGATACCAAGTACCTGTATTTGTCCTAAAAGTCCTTTTTATGAATCTCCTTAAAGATGAAATACATTTCGCAAAAGCATCAGAACAGTTATAAATAACAAAAACTCAGAAATGGACACTGTTAATGATCTGATACAGAGTTCATTATGATGTAGCTGACAAGGAAATTCGGTTATTCTGTGACATATAACACTTCAATAACCAGAATATTGACTGATGATCTTATACCAGAAAGTGACTTACCAAATAAACAAGCCTTATTAGTCAGACACTTTGTTTATGATTTAAATCTCAGGGAAGTTTGTTATAACCTTAGAAAGTTTTAAAGCACATGCATAAGTAGGATTACAGATCACTAAAGACCTGATAAAGACAAAACATAGAAACTGGTTTTTCTGGGCAGATAAAGAAAAGAGAAAACTTTGTTTCCATTTTCTTATCAGAAGCAGACCAAATCCAAGAAAACTTTGTCTTTATAACAGAGAGAAAGCAGAATTCCAGTTTTATACCAGTGTATTTTGAAAATCCATTCATTTTAACCTTAGTCCATCCCAGCCACACATAAAATATCTTTCCAAAGATTTCCCTTCACAACCTTCTACAACTTTCCTTTGCATTCAGATTTTGTCCCAAGCCATCTCTCTCCAAACAACCAGTCTCATTTTAGGATAGAATTACTTTTACCTTCAACAAAACTGTATTCCTGTTCCTTACATCTTTCTCATACATCTCCTACTTTCCTACATGCAGAGTTGCTTCCCTTATTTCCATCAGTCTTAACTCTTAGAATCCTTAGTCTCCAGTGAAAACTAAGTGGTAACCAATTGTGTACTATTACACCAGAATTCTTTAGATGGCAAATTTATGAATCAATTAAGCATACAGCATGTTTTCCAACAGGCCCAATTATCCTTAGTTTCTTTGCAATAAGAAGTCAAAAGCACAAACCTTCATTCAATAATCCATGCTTTAGTACTTCATCCTATTTGGAAAAGACCTATGAAGATGTCCAATGAATTCAATCCCAATTTATCATCCAAGAAAAACTTTAAAGCTTCTGGTTACCAAAGACTTTGAAAGCTTCTTAACCATTACTCATGAAAAATTTGAGACAGAGAAAATTAACCATCATTTTAAGTCATCTTTTTGCAAACAAATTGCAACAAAGACAACATGAGGTTATTTGACCTTTAGTACACCTTGGTAGAATAAAAGTTTCATATTTAATGGTGATAACTCCAAAGACATGTCTATGTTAATTAAACCAACAAACTTAAATTAGTTTAAATATTGAATTATGTTTCACCTGGGTCCACTTAAAAGTCAATCAATTTGTTTCCCATTGTTAATTTTTACCTGGGGCACCTTTGGGGAAATCTGAAGTGGGCAGCGTAAGTCCAAGGGGTGCTCTTTGCTCCTTTATAGCAAGGTGAGAAGGAAGAGGTGCCGATGGCGCGAGAGGCACTCAGGCTGGCATAGGAACCAGTTATACAGGTCACACCCAAAGTGGTGCAGAAACAGAAGAGGAAGAAGGCGGAAGAGGTAAAGTGCTGCCAGAAGACAGAAAAACAGGACTCCTTGTTCTAAAGCTGGTTAGCTCACACAGATGAGCGACACCATGCTTTTTTCCAACTAAGTGGAAATATACAGTCTAAGACAGGGAACTTCTCTGAAACAAAAGGAGTTTTGGCAGCTGCTTGGGAATATTCCTTAAAGTCCCCATCCCAAGGGGGACAACCACAGTTGTCTCTGATTATCATAGCCATTAACCCACGAAATGAATGAGGAAGAAACCCCCACATTTATTAGGAGGAGGAACAGTGAAAGACAGTTAGCATCCCCTTCATTAGGGATGGCCTGTTTCCTCCAGCAACATGAGTTCTATCAGGAGGAGGCCTAGTTGGACAATTACCATCCAATATATCAGGAGGGAGTTTACTGGCCTGGTTAGTGACCAAACACATTCCACAAGAGGCCCTGAGGTCTAGGTTCTGACTTAGAGCCATGAAGGCCTAGACCTAGGGTATCTGTGTCCATTTGCCCTATTTCCTACAGAAGAGATCTAACTAATAGATCATACTGAGGCCAAGCAGTGTTACAGAAGCTCAGTCCTTAAATTTTGCAATCTGAATTGTTTCCAGTGGATTAAAAGGCATTCCAAGGGAGAGTCTTTGGGAACTGAAGAAGGCCTTGCCTTGCTGTGCCTTTGCCTTGCCTTGTGGTGCTGTGAAGGCTGTGCTGGGAAGAACCTGCCATTTTTAACCCATGGGAAATATTAGAAAAGTTTTACAAGGGGAAATTGCCCAATTTTGTAATTTAAGTAGTTAGTGGGGGACATTGATGGAAAGTAGTAAAGATAGAAATCCATCATGGTCTAAGTGACATTCTAACACATGTAGTCTTTACAGCCAACTTCCCTAGGAAACAGTTCCCGGTTGGGTTTTTATTCAGCTGGGAATTGGTTTTGGCTGGCTCTGAGTGGAGGTCTTGTGGTCAGAAGCAGCTAGACCAGAGATGTGGAGGGGATCACATTAGACCAATGAGGAGGAACCCATACACAGGAGTCTTAAGCTTGGCAGCTGTCCTGGTGACTTAGGAGGCTGTCCCATGTCCAAGACAGACAACTTTGTATAAGGACATGAATAAAGAGAGGGCATCAAGTTTCTGGGTCTTATTACCATTCCGACCAGGGGATTAACTTCCAGCTAGGAGAGGCAGGCTTTCTCCTCCCTGTAGAGTAGACATGGGCCAGCCGATTGCAGGCTGAGCAATAGACACAAAAGTGTTCCAGTAAGACAGTACTCCTTGAAAAGCCCCTGGAATGAAAGTAAAGGGGGAGGAGAGAAAATATTCACCAAGTTTGCACCGAGACATGGAGTCTAGATGAGAAGACTCAAGCCAGATGTTTTGATGCCAAAATGATGTGAAAATGTTGGGATTTGGGAGCAAAGAGTCAAGAAAGGATTCTTGAGACATTTTTGGTACAAAAGGGTGGTTTTATTAAAGCACAGGGACAGAACCCACTCTGGGGTCATGAGGAGTGGCTGATTATATACTTTCAAGTTGGGAGGGGGTTAGGGATAGCATAGTCTCTAAGGAATTTGCAAGCAAGTCTTCCAGGACCTTGAGGGGGTAGCTGTTGTTAGAATAAGGTCATTTACTGCTGTCTAGTAAAACCTTATAGTCATGAGACCCTTCATATGTATATCAGTGGGCCATATGCTTGGGGGATGATTACAAACATATATCTTGGTGGGGTAGAGATGAAGGAAGTTTCCAAAGAGTTTTTTTTTAACTTGTTTTGTTTTGTTTTGTTAAGTAGCCTCCACATCCAGTGTGGAGCCCGGCCAGGGCTTGAACTCACAGCCCTGAGATCAAGACCTGAGCTGATATCAAGAGTCAAATGCTTAACCAACTGAGCCAGCCAGCCACCCAGGCACCCCTCAAAGGGATTTTTATAGGATCCTGGAGGTTAGGTTTTTTCATTTAGCAAAATATTAACATCAAGCCTGCCAAGCTCCTTGAGGAAGGTCATTCTGCCTTCTCAAGTACTTGCAATGGGCTGCAAAAAGGAAATTTAATTTTTTTTTTCTTTTGCCTTTGTTTTCCACATCACTAAGTACCCATTTTATTGTACATAACATTCTTCAGCTATCTCTATTCACTCTGGTCTGTAGTCTTTTGAACACTGTTCTTATTGGCCTGGCTTCTTATCCTTAGTCTTATGTCCCCTCGCGTAACATGTATATAGATAATAATGGCAATATTGTTAAGTTATCTTAATCAAATATTTAGAAGAGTCCCATTTTATTTTCTCATAACAGACAAGGAGGAGGAAGGTATTTTATACAAACTGATTGGCTCATTTGATGTGCTGGTTTATTTGAAATTTAGCAGGCAGTTTGACCCAACTGTGGTCTTGAAGGGAAGTTTGAAATTATGGTACATAAAAAAATTAGAGCTCAATTAGAGTGGTAATGTCAGGCAAATATGATAGATACTAGAATCTTACTTTTAACAGGACATTTGGCTAAGTTTCTTGTAAGTGTAGAAATAAGCCAAGAAAGGAGACACTTCAGTGCTATACAAGCTTAGCCTCTTAGTAAGTAAATGACATTAGGTAAATGATGTAACATTTACCTAATGTAACATGCTACACCCCCTACCATCCCTACCACATATAAATATGGGGAAAGAAGGTAGACTAGATGATCTTTAAGGTTTCTTGAAGTTCTAATAAGTCTTCATCTTTTAAAAAAGATAAATTACTGGGCGTTTGTGAAACTAAAAATTGATGTATTCATAACTGGCAGAGCCACTGTATTCAAAGACTATCAATAAATCATAAATGATAACCTGAAGATAGTCTCTGCATAAGCAGCCCCTTGGCTGTACATGAAATACTCCTGGCCACATTTTGTCAACGTAAGTTGCTTAAGCTCACACAACTGGTAATAATGCTATATGTCTTGTTTTTAATGGTAGAGTTGTTTCAATTGCACTTTATTAGCACGGAGTTTATAATGATTTTGTTTTGGGACACCTGGGTGGCTCAGTCAGTTAAGCATCTGCCTTCAGCGCAGATCATGATCCCAGGATCCTGGGATTGAGTCCTGCATCGGGATCCTTGCTCAGCGGGGAGCCTGCTTCTGCCTCTGTCTGTGGCAACCCCTGCTTGTGCTCTCTCTCTGATAAAAAAATAAATTAAAATTTATAATAATTTTGTTTTAATTAACTTAGAAAAAAATTAAAGAGGTCCAAAATACCCAGTAAAAGAGGTGACAAACCAAACGAAATAATGCAGACGAAATATTTGGGGACTATTAGTTGAGAGGTAAGAGGAGGGGTGGGTAGACAATGTTAAGAATTGTAGAAGAGCAACCAATGATATTCTAGAGATTACAACTTATAAGAAATGTGTATGGGAAGAATAAGTAATGAGACAGGACAAAGAAGAAATAGAGGGTTCCTATTTGATAATCCAAATATTTAAAAATTCATCTGGAAAGGTCTAGATCTTCTTCCAAAGATAGAAGTTGGTAAATATTTGGAACCTGATATGTTATCAGGAACTGTGCAGTTATGAGAACAAAAACAAACATAAAAGAATACAATTCATCAAACAAGCTTTGCCTGAATCCGTAATACAGATCATCTCAATTACTGTCTCACTGACTCTAAGGGGAGATCTAATGTTGAATGAGGGATCTGTGAAGGTAAAGGATTCATGTAAGGGAATTTTTTTATAAAGGGAGCGGTAATGGTAAGCAGACTACTCCGGCATTTGGTACAGACGCATGTGTTCAAGTGTACGCTGGGTTAGAATATTCTCCCATCTGGGAAGCCTTGCTTGTGCATGATCCAGAGACTAAAAAGATACACATGTCCATGGGTCCTAAATATTACTTTAAAAAAATCAAAGCATAATTTACATATAATAAAGTATACATATCTCAAGTGTATAGCTTGAGGAAGTTTTATATATGTAAACATCCTAGAAGACTAACTCATATCTGCAATCAATAATACCGTCTCCCCAACTCATATAACCATCATTCTGATTTTTATCCCCATGGATTAGTTTCTCCTGTTATTAAACTTCATATATAACGGCTATACAGAATGTATTCTTTTGTGTCTGGATCTTTTCTCTTCATAACATTTTTGAAATTTGCCCATAACTTTTTTGGAGGGAAGGGGCATCAGCAGTTAATTCTTTTTTTATTGCTGGATATTATTACAATGCATAATTTTTTTAAAAAGATCCATTTGTTTATTTTAGAGAGAGAGAGAATGAATGCACGTGCATGTGTGCATGGAATGAGGGGAGAGGCAGAGGGAGAGAATCTCAAGCAGATTCCCCACTGAGCATGGAGCCCCACTTGGGGCTCCATCTCATGACCCACGAGATCATGACATGAACCAAAACCAAGAGTCAGATGCTCAACTGACTGAGCTCCCCAGGTGCCCCTAATGTATAATTGTTTAATTGGTTTTTCTCTTAATGGACATTCGGGCTATTCCTGTTTGGGACTATTTTAACTAAACCTGGTGGAAACACTCTTATACATGTCTTTTGATGCACTCATTTTTGTTACCATGAGTGAAATTATGTCATAGAATAAACAAATATTTAGCTTTAGAAGATATTGCAAAAAAGCTTTGCAAATGTCCATACTCACCAGCACAGTATAAAGATATTAGTTGTTCCACATTCTCACCAATTCTTGGTATTGCCGGTGACTTTTGTTTTATGCCTTCTGGCGGCATATGGCAGTATTTCTTTGTAGTTTTAATTTTCATTTTCCTCTGATTAATGACTTTGAGTGGTTTTTTTCCAAATACTTGGGCCACAGAAAGTGTATAGTTTCTTATGAAAGATTTTATTTATTTGTTAGAGAGAAAGAGAGCACGCGCGTGCACAAGGTGGGGGAGGGGCAGAAGAAGAAGCAGGCTCCATGCTGAGCAAAGAGCCTTATGCAGGGCTCAATCCTCATGACCTGAGCTGAAGGCAGACCCAGGCGTCCGAAAACAAAATCGTTATAAACTCCATGCTAATAAAGGGCAATTGAAACAACTATGCCATTAAAAACAAGACATATAGCATTATTACCAGTTATAGACTGGTAGGTTATTTATGTTCCTTGAGCCTCATTTTTCAATCTGTGAAATAGGAATAATAATATCCCCCTTATAATAGTTTTGTGAGGATTAAATGAAATAAGGTGTATAAAATGTTTAGCACAGTATCTAGTCCATAGTAATGTCTCTGGTGTGAGACAGATTTCTCTAACCTTGAGTCTCTTCATTTATAGGATGAGGACTGTAATGCTCTATTAGCCAGGTTTCAGTCCAAATGGCAGAATCCATATCAGGTAGTTCAGAGGGAATTTTTAATACTGGCAACCAATTGGAAAGGTCTTGGAAGGGCCGAAGGGGCAAAGATGGTGAGGCAACCCATCAGGAAGCTCCCACCACCTATAGGGCTGACAGGATAAAGGGAGGACATGTGTTACCAAAGCTCTGAAGCCTGGCCTACCTAGTAAGAACTAAAACAATAGAGGGGACATAGCTACTCTTAGACATGCTGCCTGAAACCAAAGGAAATAGACAGAAATACCCAGTATCTTCCCTCTTCCTACCCTCTCATCTTTGCCAGTTTCCCCCTTTACTAAAGCTGAGTGAAAACTAGTTGGCAAAAAGCATGAGTGATATAACTTGCAGGATTCAGCCCCCTGTAATACTGAACAGAACAGGAGAAGGACCAGAAATGGATCTGACATCAATGACCAGCACAAGTGCTTACTATCTTAATTTGTTGTGAGAGTTAAATAAAAAAAAGCATAAAGCAAAATACCTAGAACATATTGAATGCTCAATGAATGCCAGGTAATCACAGTAAAATAGTGAAAATAAAGGTACTTTCACTGCATTATGATATTATTATAGCTATTATGATATTATTATATGTTACATATTATATGATATTATAGTTAATATGACAGCTACGGGGTCAAAGGAAGGCTGGCATTCATGAAATCTTAAAGAGCTGTAATGATTGACTATGATCATTAACTCCCACAGTCATTGGAAAGATTGGCTTTGTTTATGAAGAGGGTATTTGCTTGGAAATTATCTCTTGGGAATCCAACAGGGTTCATTAAACTCATGAGGAAACTCATGAGGAAGAACCATCAGGGGGCCCTGGGACTCTCCTCTGAGAGACCTAGCCATGAGCAGGGTCAGGAGGTCCTTCTCTGCTCGGACAGTCAGAGGAAGTTACTAAGTAGTGAGTGGCCCCCTCGTTCTTCTTGCAACTCTACTCACTAGCTCCGTGTGTGACTTGGAGCAAGTACTTAAATCAGTGGTGGGTTCCATTTCTTTAAATGTGAAGAACTAGATCCCATCATCTCACTTCCAGTTCTAAAATTCTAAGACTATTTGAGGAGTTTAAAGCCATTATTTAGAGATGTGGTTAGTATTTCTGGTTGGAAGCAGGATACCACCTCTCAGATTCTGCACTCTGTCTACCTCATTCTCTGACTCTTTGGTACACTTCCTTCCCTAAATTCAAAGCTATTTTCCATTGTTAAGCATACATTGTACCATTATAGTGCACTATTTGGAAAACATAAGGAGATCATACTAATTAGCCATATGATTTCAGGCAGTACAAAATAATTAAGATCTCTTTATCAATATGGCTAACTAAAAACAAAAAGCATGTATATCAATGTTTGTTTTTATTGTTTCCTGTATAGGCCTCTAAGAGTAATTGCAGATACCTATAGGACCTAAAGAACTAGCTCTTTTCCCACAATGTTCTATAATCAGACATTATACATGGGGTGTCAGCCAGTTTAAGTAGCCAGAAGATGGCCTCCCATAAACACAACTGCTGTTACATTTCAGAGTTATCAATTGTGAATGCATTTTGTGCAGTCAAGTGACATTTGCAGCCAATAAACACACGGTTAAAGAAGAAGGCATAAATGCATACAAAGTGCACACGAAACCTCTCTACTTGGCTAGACCAAATAAAAATTTCCATTGGTTCGTTCTAGCAGAAACAAAATGCACATTGGGTCAAGGAAGGTGAAGGTATGTGGAATTAACTTGTTAACTTTTGAAAATTTGCTTTTGGGAATTCTGAATACGCATGTGGGCTCTCTTGCCTCTGGAATGTCATAACACCAGAAAAAAAAAAAAAAAAAAAGAAAAGAAAGCAGAGCAATTTTTGTCTCCCACAAATGCCTGTTCTGTGTTATATAGTCTGCTTTTAGTTTGGATGCCAAAGGAAACTCTGGTTGGAATTTCAAAGTTGGTTAAAACTTCACAGTATTTGGCCTTTCACTACTCAGATACACAGTAAAAAGCTCACCTCTTTTTCCTAATATTGCCGTTAGAATCATTTTTGGAAGGTTCATTTTATCACCTTTTTATCTCCAGTCAGGATAAGAAATGAATGCATATTGGAATTTAATTTTTTTAAGGAATTCATTTTGTTTAATTTGGTTCTAAAATACTAACTGAAATCCACTATTGAGACGAGATAGCTCAAACTCCTTAATAGCCATATCCAGAGAGATTTCCATAGAGAGAGTGGAGGGAGAGGAAGAGGTAGATATTGATGATATTCAAACAAATAATTTTAGAAAACTCATGGAATGAACCAAAATTATGTATAAAAACTCAAATTGGAATTAGAATTCAAAGCAAGTTCTCAGTGAATGCAAGACCCTGCGCACTGCTGCTAGATGGCAGACAGAGGGAAGAATAAATGAGCTCCAGCTTTTGAGAAACTTAATTAAAAGTTATATCAAACCTGGGATTCTCCTGAAAGAATTTGTACTTACTTTAATAAAGGCTGTTTCTCCTTGAGAAGCAATTCTAATTTTATACCAGGGTTGCAGTTCTATGCTGAAAATGGCCTTTCTATGCGATCTTGTTCATTTTTGCAAACACAATATATCCCCACCCCCAGGACCTTCTTCTGGCACGCAAACAGGAGAGCATTTGCCAAAACAATGATACGGATGCTTAGAAAACAATAGCTCTTCTTTGATCTTTATTACTATGAGCTACAACACAACAAAAAGCCAGAGCAAGGGCAATGCAGACACAGGAAGGAAACCACGTTTACCAACTGGTTTGGAAATTTTCATTTCCCATTTTAAAATTCTGGTAGCGACAGAGAACAGGTCAGTGGTTGGCAGGGGTTAAGGGTCAGGGGAGGAGGAGACTCTAAAGGAGCAGTGAGAGGGACTCCTTTTGGACTGATGGACTCTGTTCAGAGTGTGGTGGTGGTGGCGAGTGTCAAAATTCCTAACTGTATAGCAAAAAGAGGGAACTTTACTGTATGTAAATTAAAAAAAGAAACAAGCAAACATTATCAACTTTGACATTTTTAAAAAGTGTGTCGGTTTGATTTTATGTTATATGTGTCCACCAGTACATTTGACATCTAACCTGGTATTTTTCCACCTCCCTAATTACTATTTCAAAGCCCCTTTCCTTCCCACCTCTCCTGAGTTTCTCCTCTTTCCCAGGGTTTGCTTGGAATCCCTGATTGTTCTTCTTTTGCAAAACAAATCAAAACATAAAAACCTTTGAGAACCAAGCCTTGAACAAATGATGATGAAAAGAATTCAGACCTGGGTAAGAGCAATCTGATAGTGGAGAAAATGTGCTGATGGAAAAGAGTCCCAGAAAGTTGCCAGGGGCAGGAGGTCTTGGCAGGTTGGTCTGACAGGGGTGTCTTGAAAAAAAAAAAAAAAAAAGGTGGGGAATAGAGAGGAAGTAAATAGAAGGATGTCATAATCCTACCTTCTATTTATAAAGTGCATCATGGTTTATGATAATCTTAAACTAGTTCCTTTAATATTCCATCACCTTGCTAATGTAGGTAGGGGTCATTGCCCCCATTTTACAGATGAGAAAACTGTGGCCCAGAAGAGTGAATTGCCCATGGTCACAAGCCTAGTACATGAAAAAGCTTGTACTTGAGCTAGGATTCCTTGTTCTAAGCACTGGCATCAGTCTATAACCAACCACATGTAGCCTGTGTGAAATTGCTATGGGTCCAGAGCTCCTGACAGCCGTGTCACACCCAGTGAAATCCTTGAGGTCCTTGAGGTTGGCTGCCCACAGGGCGTGGGTGGGAAGTGAATCAGTGATCTCCACTTCAAGCTTGTCTTTTAGGGATGGCGTTGCAGCTAATTCTGGGTTGATGGGCTCACTCTTACTCTTTCAGTTTGATCTAGAAAAGCCACAGAAGTAGGTAGCTCAGATGGGACAATGTTCTTTAAGCCAAAGACCACCTCCAGAACAGGGAGCATCAAATTGAAAATCTAAACTCAGGAAATAGTGCCCGAGATCTCATCTCCCATGTGCTGAAGGAGAGAAATTTGACCAATTCAAAGATGAACACGTAAGACACATTTTCTTTAATGAGGCAAGAGGCAGATAACTAGAGATTAATATCTATTTATTCTGTGCCTTGTTCCACAAATGGTTTGAGAGCGCTAACTAGGAAAGCATAAATCTAGTCCTATTAAACAGACACAGCTCAAGAACGATGGACCCCAGCACTCCCTGAGAAATTTCCTCAAGAGACTGGTTTTGCCAAATGTTGTATGTTTTGCTTTCCATAGTGGATTCAGTATTTCTCAATATGTTTCAAAGTATAAATAGCAAACCAGTTGAGCAAATGCCCATCTGGTTGTCTGATCTCCTCTTTTTTTTTTTTTTTTTTAAGATTTTATTTATTTATTTGACAGAGACACAGCAAGAGAGGGAACACAAGCAGGGGGAGTGGGAGAGGGAGAAGCAGACTCCCCAGAAGCAGGGAGCCTGATGCAGGGCTCGATCCCAGGACCCTGGGATCATGACCTGAGCCGAAGGCAGACACTTAACAACTGAGCCACCCAGGTGCCCCTGATCTCCTCTTTTAAAGTAGAGAAAAAGAAATTGCCTTTGACTTAAGGAAAGATGGGGAATATTGTTGGTGGCTAGCTTCTAGATCTGATGTAGCCGTACCAACTCATCAAGTGGCACCAGAGTCATTTCATCAGAGGGGTGGTCCTTAACCCCCATAATCTAGTCCCCTTCCTGGCCTCCTCCAGCCTATTATTCTCTGATATAACTTAGATCTTTTCCTTCAATGCATTTGTGAAAAATCTCCCTCATTAGGCTGAAATGCCAAGGGGGCAAGGAAGTGTGTGTTTGAGCCATGATTGGATCCCCAGTGCCTCTCACAGTTCCTGGCACATGATGGAAGTTAAAGTAATAGATGGACTGGACTGCTATGGAATGCCCATAACTATGTTCCAGAAAAGCTATGCTGTCTTCCTTCGTAAGCCAGAGAAACACTTTATTCTCTCTCCCTTTCATTCCTAACTTGGCTCTGTAGGAAAAGTGCATCTCATGTCAGACAATTCTGGATACATGGACAGCCCACCAGGGGTGTAAGTAGCAATAGGAGATTAAAAAACCATCTTTCTGCCTTAAGAACAGGGAAAAGATTTTCTCTTGTGAAGCTGGGACAGGCTGGGAGGCAAAAATTAGGATGATTATTCTCGGGGTTTGCTCCATTTTGGTGTGAGGAACTCAGTTTCCTAAGAAGTAAAATGTGCAAAACGTTGTGGAAAGAGCACTGGGTTTGTAATGAAATCCTTAAAACAGAGCCGGAACTACTTCAGAGACCATCGCAGCCCCTGGTTTTCCACATTCACTGTGTACTAGCATCCCCAGGAGAGACTGATAGAAACGTAGGGATGCCTGGGCCCTACCTCTAGGGATTCAGATCCAATTGGTCTCTGTGGTATTTTGTCCCTTAATTTATCCTCAAAGCTCTCCAGGTGATTCGTCTGGGTGGCTAGGTTTGAGAATGACAAATATGAACCAAAGGTCACTCGTTTCGGCCGCGAGGGAGGTAAACCCAGGCTCTGTGTTCAGGGATGTCCCAGCCCGCGAGTTGCCCCGGGGGCTGCACCTTCCCTCAGGTTCACCAGCTTCGCTCGCAGCTAGAGCAAGGGCGCCAGGGCCTCCATCAGACACACTCCTGGACTTTGAATGGGAACCGGAGACCCCAGGATGCAAGAGTCACAGAGACCTCTTTGCTGACAGCGGCCGTGACAACAAGGATGATTTTTTGGCGCAGCAGCGGAATCAGGTCCACTGCCGAATGGTTCCGTGGCAGCAGTGGCCCCCTCGTCACTTCAATCCCAGAGCATCACCCCCGGCTTGGTTCCGCCGAGCACCTGGGCAAGCAGCACTTCTCCAGGGGCCCCAGGGAGAGAAGCAACGTCCTCAAGAGGATTAAAGTAAAGATAGGTCTTTTTTTTTTTTTTTTTTTTTTTGCCTAGATCAAATAGACCCAGTTTCTGTTGCTTGTCAAGAAAGACCCTGAGTCCTGCAAATGCTTTTTTTTTTTTCTCCCCCCTGACTGTGTTTCTTGGAATCTTCTGGTTCTGCAGGTACTTCAGGAGCTACACAGAGAAAACAGAGTGAGCCAAGCTTGCAGTTTTCTGGGTTCTCTGTCAACCAGAGCAGCTCGATTTAATATTTTCTTATGAAAAAGGGTTTCTGGAAAAAAAAAAAAAGTTTAGAAATTACATTTGGGTGGCAGAGAAGTTCATTCTCCATCACATTCCATTAATTTTTCTGGACTTTCCCTAGATACCAAGACAGAACTATTCTTCCAGGCTTGGGTAGAAGATTCTAGTAGTAAAGTGAGCCAAAGCGACTGCCTGCTTCTTCTCCAATATTACAAGTTTGTTCTGTTCGTATTTGTAACCAGGGGTCTGGAAATCCAGTGTAAGTCATTATTTCTGCCACTTCTTGTCCTTGTCACCATGGGCAAATACGTTATTTCCACTAAAATTGAATTCCTTTTTTTTCTGTAAAATAGAACAACTAATACTTTTCTGTCAACCACATGTGATACCTGTAAGGCTCAAATAATATAATAAATTTAAGTGATATAATAAGTAAAATCATGTTATGCACTTATAAATCTTCCTATGCATGCAAGATGAAATTCTTATTACCATTACTGTCAGCATGAAATCTTAAATCAGTTGGTGAGTTTATTTCCTGGATATGAATGAACTAAACTAGTTTATCTGATGGAATAAAAAGCTACTTCTTGTCACAGGGGGATGTGTAGTCTCCTGCCACAGGTGTGTGGTTAAATTCTGAGGTGATACTGAAATCTTATATAATCTTTATACTTCAGCAGCTTGTAAGCTCTGAAAGACTTGCCTGCTTTGGGTATATTATTTGCAGAGAGATCCGACCATAATAAAAATGGTTGAAGGACAATATCCCTTATATTTTCATTTCTATAAATTTGTATATTTATAATTATATACAAATATCAGTCAAAGAACAAATTTTATTAAGCATCTTTTAAGCAAAATACCATATGATTCCACAGTTATATAAAGGTGAATGGGCATGGATTGTTAGAATTCTGATTATTAGCCTGAAATGCTTAGATTCTGCTCAGTAGCTAAGAAACCATTGGGAGAATTTGAGAGGATTTGTATGATAACAACAGTGTTTTATCAAGAAGTAAAGATTAATTGGATAATAGCAATTAAGGAATTAGAAGGATGAAATATAATTTAAAATTCCTAACTTGGGAAATTGAGAGAATGGCACTGCCCATAGAAAAGAAAGTTCTGCCTGGGTGTTTTAGATGAACCTTTAGAACATGTAAAAGTTCTTCAAATATGGCCTGAATGAAAAGAGGAACAATGAGTACAGAATAGGCTTGACTTGTATCCACTTTTAACAACCACTGCCACCTGGTGGCTTGTGACCCTGTTTCCACTGCAGGGAGAAACCCTGTTGATTCTTGATGTGGCCGCCCAAAGCAGGGCTGAAGCAGAACAGAAAGAACACTGACCTGGTATACTAGAGATCTAAGTTTCTGGAGCACAGGGGTTAAGGGCCATGTAACCTCATGCAATATTGTAACGTGTCTAGGTAAAGATCGTCTAGCTATAAATATCTATACTTTAATGATTTCTTATGAAACTCACAGTCAAAGCTGAAATCCAGCAAGACTTCTGATAGCAGTAGATACGGATTGAAACTGCAGTTCCCATCACATTATGTTTAAATTACTCCTTTCCGTTTCCTTTTGGTTGAGTCAGCCTTGTAGCTCTCCTGAATTACTGAATAATGGAAGACCTAGGAACCACGGTAGTTAAGGAAAGAGGAAGTGATAGGTGGGCAGACAGAGCCACACTGAGAAAGACGATGAAAATGGGTAGCTCAAAATATTTCAAAGAGTAAGTAAACAATTATATTCTGAAGCAACATCATGGTATGGGCGCATATCTGCCGCGGATCTTGATTCTGAGAGCGAGTAAATATTTCTTCTCAGGGCCAACAGTACATCACTCATAACTTCTTTTGCATTTCCCAAGAGCAGCAGACCATTTTAAGATTTCCTGATACCTTTCTTCATGCCTCATGCTACTTGGAAATTCCACCATGCTATCTACATTTCTTTCAGAAACTCCTTGTTCATGCTGGAAAGCCTTCTAAAATTCTCCCCAAGAAAGGCAACATTTCTCTCCTCCATGCCACCACTAATTGCATTCTGTGTTCATCTTACTATGTTCTCACAAACTCCTCGTTATACTCCTATCAAAACAAGGTGTCTCATATTTGTTTAAACGCAAATGATTATCACCATACTTTGGCCTTCTTCAGATCAGACACTTTGTCTTTCAATTCTGTATTCCAGATGTCCTTTTGGTTGACAGCTGCTGCAATACATAATGCTTCTTTCTCACATCCCAGGAGGATAATTCTGGGAGAAACTGAATAAGAGTGTGATGGACCTAGACACCAGGTTCTCTGAGGGTTAGGGAATGAAGACAGAGTTTATATAAACATCTGCATGCTTGTCATACCCATGGATTCTGAGCTTCTATGGAGTATCTTAGGGTCTCACTCAGGGTGCAGAGGTAGAGTTTGCCAACAAGAGAGTTTTATCACAGAGGGTGATCAAAAGTTTGGCTTTTTCATCGAGGCTCCCTTTACTGACAATATGTAGACATAGTTTCTAGGGCTCTTCCATTTCTCTAGAGAGGATTTCACCATTGCCAAGGGGTATAGCTCCTGACTGCTAGGGAGTGTTCTGGAAATAAGGCAAGAGAGGATATCCAGAATATGTAAAAACAGTGGAAGAAGGAAGCAGAAGAAGTAGAACCAGAGAAATGACATCATGAGAAAGATTTGATTGAAGGGGGCCGTGAGTCAAAGAATGTCGGCAGCTTCTAGAAGCTGGAAAAGGCAAGAACATGGATTATATACCTTAGACTCTCCAGGAAGGAAGGCAACCCTGCCAACACTTTGATTTTATCCCAGCGAGATGCATTTTGTATTTCTGGCTTCTGGAACTATAAGATAATGAATCCATGTTGTTTTAAGCCATTAAGTTTGTAGTAATGTGTTACAACAGTAATAGAAAACTACAAAAAGACCACATTAAATTTATTATTATTCTGTTGCTTGGTTGTTTTAGTTTAGGACATTTACTTAGGTCTTGCTGTCCTTGTCCCTAATCCCTGATTCCCAGGAATCTACCCTTTCCACGGGATATGTTCTCTGCTTTGCTAGAACCCCCAGTCACCTCTACTCACCGCATGTGGACCAGTCCTGACTCCTTATTGGCTTTCAGTCCCAGGACTGGCTGTCCTCCTTCACATTCACCCTTAGCCCCTGGAAAAAGGCATTGACAAGGACACCAACCTCTGAAGAATCTTTGACATCATCACATGGACAAAGAAGGTTGCACGCTGTGCCTTCTTTTCCCCCTTTAGTTTTCCAACACACTTACGTGACTGTTTTCAGAACATGGATGAATCATAGTTATCTTGATTAAACTCTCCATGCACAGTTTTTAAACAAAAATGCTTTCAATTACCCAGCCCATCTCTAACTGAATCCTTGATATCAGCCATTCAAACTATCCTGCTGGGGTCCAGTTCTTGCCAATCCACAAATAATTATTAAGTAAGGGCGTTTCTCTTAGAGTTGCAAAGTATGGCTGACTGCTGAAAACAGGGATCCTTAGCCAGAGATCTAAGGGGAAAAGAGTGAGAGAGTCTATAACATAAATAACGACTGAGAGATCCCAAAGAAGCCTGCTGAAGGCAGAGGGCTGTTAGTAATGAGGGAGACACCAGGAGTGACAGGAGAGACCCCACAGAGGCAGGACTCTGCAAGAGAGGTCAAGTTCATTTGAGTTCAGAGTCTAAGTCATATGAGAAAGTGCCTGGCTTCATAACAATTTGCCCCAATTACCCATTTCCCTCTGACCTAAGACTAAAATCTAATTATACTCAGCATGAGAGGAGGCCTGGTGGGAGTTTAATATCCACAACCTCTCTCTGCTCTCTTTACAGAGCACTAAGAGGTGGTCTGTGAATGTAAACAAAACTTGCACCGGGGATTTTGTGTCAGGCTGGCAAAACCTCATTTTAGGAGACAACCAAACTGTCAGGGATAAAGAACAGATTCTCCTGTCTCCTATGATTCTCCAAGGTTGTTTTTATTAAAATGGAAATTTCCAAGGCTTTACACAGGGCTTACATGTCAATGATAAGAGCCGCCTCACCAGCAGCAGCGCTATAATTGTCTTCTCTTGTTCCTGAACTCAGCACTTGGCTGCTCATTAATTGAGGGTGTACCCCAGGAGCATAGCATTTCCAGACTGTGGGCTCCTAAACAATTCCTCAGTAAACACAGGATCACCTGCATTAGCATTGCTGCTTCTTGCTGTTATGGACTTGTAATTATAATTTTATTTGTTTTTTATTTGGCACATCTATATTGAACTTCTAGTGCAATAAGCCACTTTATTAGCTGTTGTGAGGACATGGAGATATGTGGGATGGAGTCAATGCCTCAGTGTACTGAGAGCTGGCAGCTGGGGCGACCCCCAGAGGAAATGTAGAATGTGTGACCACCATCTGGGTGTTAAGAATACAAACCCCCGGGCGCCTGGGTGGCTCAGTTGGTTGAGCAACTGCCTTCGGCTCAGGTCATGATCCTGGAGTCCTGGGATCGAGTCCCACATCGGGCTCCCAGCTCAGCAGGGAGTCTGCTTCTCCCTCTGACCCTCCTCCCTCTCATGCTCTCTGTCTCTCATTATCTCTCTCGCAAATAAATAAAATCTTAAAAAAAAAAAAAAAAAAAAAGAATACAAACCCCCAATTACTTGCCTCTAACCTAAGCCTTCCATTTTTACTATCAACTTTTTTTTTTCCTAAATAATTTCAGATGCAAAATAGCAGATTCAAGAAATGTTTGGGCAATGCAATTAGACTCTATTGGATACTGTGGCTGGTGGTGAACTCTCATAATAACCTCATGAGGAGAAATATGTACGTTCCTGTTATATGTAACCTGCATTTCGCAAGTTTGCATGACACTCACAAGTGAAGTTAAAAAATTGACCATAACCTATGTTTTACTTACTTTTGCCTATACTCACCAATGAAGGACTTCCAGGAACATGTGTATGTCCAGTCAAAGAAACCATCATTCATGCAAAATGGACTCAATGTCCTGGTGGGCCCACACCTTGGCCTCCTCTGCAGTTGGGATCCCTGTTCTGGGAAGATGAGGACATCTGGGCTGTGTATGTCAGGGAGTTACCCAAGGGCACATGCTTGTAAAAGACAGACTCAGGTCACACTTTGCACTTCTGACTCCAAGTGCAGTAGCTTCTGTGTAAGAGTCAATCCGTCTCTTGTCTAAATACAAAAATCATCACATAACCCCCTCATGTGTATTAGTATGTACTTTCACAATTACACAGGCTAGCAGAGAAGGGCAGGGCAGAGGGGATCAGGCCTGAAAGAGGCCTCATGAGACCAAAGGGCGGCAGTCCCTGAGGACTGCAAACACAGGGACTCAGTGTGCAGGCCCAAGGAGGGGGCGGTGCCAAGCTCAGGCCTCACTATTTGTCTGGGATGAGCATAGCTTTGATGATATTATGTACTTAAAATCTAGTGATATCTATCTAGTACATAGGCCACAAACTTCATCACTAAGCAGAAATCCATGTCAGTATTAACCCATCGCCCACTCTATGCCAATCATTTATGCCATTGTTTGGTTAGTTTTATGTATTTCTGCAATCTTCACAACCAGCCCTTAAAGTCATTTGGGACAGAGAATGTCTCTTGCTTCTCATACTCCCTTACTATCTTGCTCATAATGCATGATTAATAGACTTTGCTGTTTGAAATTCCAAAGAGAATGGAAATTCAATAATTATTAACCAAACGGATCCTCCTTGAATAGGGTTAGTGCCTTTCCTTAGGGTGTAAATCCCATATACCTCATTGTAATGAACACATCTGCCGTCATTGATATGGTGACTTCAGACTTCCCTCTCCTTCTTTAAACATCTGTGGCTGCCTTTTATTTTTCCTCTTTTGCAAGATTAAGAAAGTCAAGCCCTCATCTTCTTGGAGAAAGTGGTCATCTACTGCACTGAAATATCTCTTCTTGGAAGGCCATGACCTCAGAAAAGTGAACACTTGACTTTCTCTAAAGTAGTGGCTATTTCATCACCCTTACTTTAGGCAAATATTGAATCACATATTATTCCCGCTTGCTGCCCCAGTCTGTTCGCTCTTAGCTCCTTCCTCATGTCTCATCTTCAAGCGAGAACTTCAGGTTGCAAAAGGATTTCTAAGTGCAGCATCATTTTCACTCTTGACATTTCTGTGAGCTTCAACAAGAAGAATTCTGTTTCTCTGTGCTTACCCACTGAATTAGTGTGGGCAGAAGGGCACATACCATACGCCATCGGCAGGAACTATTTCTTATGATCAGTAATTTTAAAGCAATACACCTCCTTAGGCTCTTAAATATGTCATCCCAGGAGCTGCTGCCCCCTTCCTCCAATCCCCTCCATCATCTGTGTGTCAGACATGCCTTAGGCCTGCTGGGCATCTGCTGTTTACCAGGGAGGCCCTCCCTGCCCCAGTCCCCTGGTGAAATCCTCTGAGGAATGAATTATGGGAAGCACAGCAGCTCACCGGGAATATGAGCCAAAAATGTTTTAGTTCCCAGCTTGGCAAAGATAGGTAGTAAATTAACTAAAGGTTCGCTCACTGTGTGCTCTGTTCATAAGCATAATATTTAAAATGCAAAAATAAATAACTCCTTCTGCCCTCGTGGTTTCTAAAGTGCTCTGGATAGCTCAAACTGGTGATTTTGTACATTTTATTTAACCAAACAAAATTGTTCACAGATAACTGTGCACTGGACATTTTATATCATTCTGGTGATATTTTGATGAATAAGGCATGGACCAGGCAAGGCTATAGACATTTTGGGGGAGACAAACATATAACAGGTCATTAAAGCCGAGTGTGGAGAGAACAATAGTAATACTCTTTACCAGTTGGAGTGGGAAGGAGGGTCACTTCGTGCAGACTAATGGAGTCCGGAAAAAGGGGACCAAGAAATTCTCTGGAAAGAAGAGGCACCTAAATTGAGACTGAATAGTGAGTATCTTTTAAAAAGGGAGGAGATTAGAAAGGAGGTAAAAAAAAAAAAAGAATTCTTAATTCTATTGTCCTCTAGCTTGTGTGTATTATTAGCACAGCCTGGGAAATCTATAACCACTGCTTCTTTAGAATTCATTACACCTGGTGAATTCCTTGGGCCTCTGCCCCCTTATAATTTCTATGCATTTGCTTGATTAAGACTCTGTGATAGACTGGGCAGACATTAATAATCAGCTGAAGGAGCTTAAGTCTTGAAGCAAAGCTGTGAAAATATGCACTTATATAAAAAGTAGTCAAATTGTTACCTTTTCATGTCTTGATCAGTCGAAAGTTGAAAAGCCACGTTGTTGCAGTTGACAAGCTGCATTTACAGTTTGGTTCTTTTCCTAATCACTGAAAACTATCCACAAATAAACAGGAAGGGAGAAGCACACCCTTTGTCTTTTGCATTAGGTATCTGGAATGCAAGTCAATTTGGAGAACTTTCCTAAGAGCAAATGCTGGTCAATACTGGAATTAGTTACTTAGGTTTGTGGGGCAACTACCATAAAGGCTTTTACAAATGTCCTTAATCTAGATAGATTTGGCAAAATACTGCCTAGAGATGGTGGAGTGGGCATATCGAGGCTGGTGTTTGTCTTAAAAAATGTTTGGCATTCACTAATTCAAAGCATAACACTTGAATTATGCACAGAAATGACCATATAGTATAGGGTATTTACCTATTGTGAATACATAGAAGAGTCCAGGCTTTGGTCCAAGTGTTTGTCATCTGTAACAATTATAAGTCTTTGGAGATCCTTTCTTACTTAGGTTCTCTTATGGGTGGACTGATTCCTTGCACCCCCTCCCACCATTCGGACTGAACCATGACCCTGAAGTCTTAAAGGAAGTTAGGAACAAGGAGCAAATGATACAGGACAAGTTCCTTTCAGACAGGAAGGAAAGAAAAAAAAAAGAAAAAGAAGAAGAAGAAGAAGGAAAAAGCTTATTCCTTCTTGCCCTGAGGGATCATAGGGAAAAAAAAACAAAAAAAGATAGCAGTAGAGCAAAAGTGTTCTTATTTCTACTTCTCCACCTAAGAATCATACATCAAATTGCAGAAGTCTTTTAGGAATACAGAAATGAGTGTGAGGCAGCATATAAATATCAAGGGAATAGCTTATTTTCCAGGACAGACTGTGAGGGAGGTTGCAGGCCCCTAAAATGGCTTGTACGTCAGTGGAAGTCAGATCCAACATGGCACTGAAGTTATCCTGCAGGATAGGCTCAGATGCACGAGTCTGAGATATAGGCCTGGCTCCTCTTCGTCTGCGCTTTGTATGACAAGGATCCAGAAGTCTCCGTGCGCACTAGCGGGGGGAGGAGGAAGTGTTGAGAAAGGAGGCGGGCAACTTTTCAAAGGCTTGGGGTCAAAGCAAACAGGAGAAGGTGAGAATGGAATTGGGGAGCACATGTGAATGCCTGGAGCAGTGGACTCCTGTGGTGGGTGTTGATGCTTGATTTCAAAAAGAATAGGGAGAACTAGTCCCAGCTCAGCAATTGCCAATATTGGGGGAGGTAGACCAGTCTGTCCACAGCAAGCCATAGAGAGTGGAGGGGACCCTGCATGATCTGAGTCTTCCCTCCCCTCTACCAAAAGGACAAGCAAAGCCCCTCATATAACTGCTGATTTCCAAGGGAAGAGCAGGGAAAGGGGAGGGAATCTAAAAGTCTGAGCAGCATCTAGAACAGATAGCATTACCTAAATGATTTTCAGTTTCTGGGTCAGATAAAGATCACACGATTGCCTCCACTATCAACTAGAATGTGAACTGAGAAAGAGTAGACCAGCTACAGAATACCAAGAAGCTACATTTCTTCACCTGTGTTTGATGCTGAGTACCTTTTCAACCCCACTGCACATGTGTTTTCTCACTGAATTCCTGGATCATCCCTGTAAGTAGCCATGACTATAGTGCAGATGATAGAACAGACCAGGGAAGATCATGCCACTTCCCCCTGGTTTCACAGCCAGAAGTGCAGGGGGATTAGATTATGGATTGGTCTGAATCCAAAATCTATGGTCTTCTCATGATGACTCATGATTTTCTTTCTTTTTTTTTTTTTCTGAATGTAGAAACATCTGATGCTTTGTACTTGAAGGAAAGTAAATGTAATAAATGGTGGGGATTCCATGTTCCTTTTGTCTTCAGGGGACTCTTATTGGGACCTGTAGGGAGATATAAAGGAAGAAGAGTTGCCTTCTAGTAGGTCTGAAGGTTACTGTAGCACAACCAGGAGATGTGCAGGCAGTGCTCCCACAGATGCGTTAAAGGCTGAGCTGTTTTATTGGAGCTATTTGTTGGAGAAATGAAGAAACCACAAAAATATTGATTACTCAAGAGGTAGCAAGCAGCATGTGGTGTTGGTTTACTAAGAGAACAGAGCTTAGCAATTCAATGAAGTAGACATTTATTGAGCTGCTACTATATGCGTGGCATGAGGTGAGAATAAGAGGATGCATCTACATAACAGGGTACAATTGATTATACTACACACCAGTGCACTGAAACTGGTCCCACCCCCGCCCCCCATTTTCAAAGCAGCTTCTTTCTTGCTCTAATCTTTGTAAAACTAAAGGCAAAATGTGCACCTGTGCAGAGGAGATATGGCAGAGAGCTCTCAGGAAGGACTGAGTCACTTAATAAATTTGTAGCCTCTTTTCACCTTGTCAAGGTCTTGCTCCCTGTACTACAGTATCTGTGGCCTCGATCGCATACTATGTTTCTCTTATTTTCTTTAAGCTCTTACCCAGTTCGGCTTTGTTTGCCAGCTCTTACGCAACCTACACAAGTAGAATTCTCCTTGGACTTTTCTGGCTCAGACATAAATTGAAAAACAGCAGCTTTGGCAATGGCCCATTGGACACATTTCAGTGCATTCATATCTCAATGGACTGAGTCAATGAGGCCAACTTGTTTTTACTGACAACCTAAAGACAAAAGCACTTCAGGGTTATGAAAAAGGCTTACTTTGAAGGTACAGTAAAGAGGAGTGTATTGGAAAAAAAAAAAAGAATGGCAATGGAATTTTACTGTTTTCAAGAAATTTAAAGAAAGAGTAATTTTTAGTCAATTAAACCCAGATTGCTTAACAAAAGAATGGGTCTTCATTTGTACCCTTTAGAGAAGAGTGGAGAAAAAATACTGAGTTTAATTCCACTAGGAGAATTAACTGGAGGAGGGAGGAGTGTGTTCTGAGGAATTTCTCGCCAAGGAATAAATGGCACACCCAGCCCACACTGTCCCTGCACTAGACTAGCCTGCTTTCTTGTCTGGGAGACCAGGATTCTCCCCTCATCAGAGTGGCCCTGGGAGGTGCCCGAGAGAACCCCAGTGGCATGGGGGAGTGGCATGGGGCTTGGTGCTTGGGAGATAAACCTGTCTAAACACATGATTTTGAAGTGTGCTTAAGGTTTACATGGGATTTCTTGGAAAGATAATAGCGAGCGTGAAAGGAAGATAACTGCTTTGCACTGCCTCTTTTTCTAGGGTATTATCCCAGCTCTCTTGCTATCCATTCTTTTTTTTTTTTTTCAAGATTTTATTTATTTGAGAGAGAGCAAGCTAGAGACAAAGAGAGAGAGCGCTAGCAGTGGGGAGGGGCAGAGGGAGAGGGAGAAGCAGACTCCCCATTGAGCAGGGAAGCCCGATGCAGGCTCGATCCCAGGACCCTGGGATCATGACCTGAGCTGAGGGCAGACGCTTAACTGACTGAGCCACCAGGCGCCCCTCTTGCCGTGCATTCTTACCATGACAGAAAACATGAAACACACCCAGGACTTCTCTTTTCTTGTATACACAGAGATACTGTACACAAGTCTGATGACTCTGCATGTACAAGGTGAGGGCTTCAAGACTTCTCAGATTTAAAGTGGTCGAAGCTCTTCACCTTTCACTGCATGGACATTGTCAAATGGACACACATTGGCTCTTCCCTCATTCTCTAGATTTAAAACCTAAGCTGAATGTGGCCTCACACTCCTTCTTCATTTCTTTTTTTCTTCCTCTTCCTTATATAAACACAGTGTCCATAGACTTTTTTTTTTTTTAAGATTTTATTTATTTATTTGACAGAGAGAGAGAGAGTGAGCCCACAAGCAGGAGGAGCGGCAGGCAGAGGGAGAGGGAGAAGCAGGTTCTCCGCTGAGCAGTGGGCCTGACACAGGGCTCCATCCCAGGACCCTGGGATCATGGCCTGAGCCAAAGGCAGATGCTTAACTGACTGAGCCACCCAGGCTCCCCTATCCATACACTTCTTGAGTTACATAGCTCCTCCATAGGTGAAAGCACATGGAGAAATTGTGGGAAGAATTTGAAATTAACATGAGCTAGAGAAGAGTGAAGAAAAGGTACACTTTTTTTTTACCCATATCTGGGAACATCAAGGGCTACAGTACAGATTGGAGAGATATTCATCAAACCCATTTCTTTTACACTGGACAATATTTCTCAATCTCCCTTGCAGTTAGGTGACATATAACTGCATCACCAGTGGGACCTCTACAGAAGTGATGAATGTCCTTGGTCCCTCACCCTCCTGTGCACAATACTCTTTCTCTTCCCTCATTGCTGCTGAATGTTGACACTCAGGGAGACCTGGTAGAAGGGTGGTGAATCTTCTTTCAGCCTAGATGGTGGATCTTCTTTCAGCCTAGGTCTCTGAAAGACTGTGTACACCATTGTTGTGGACCAAATTGTGTCCTTTCCTGAAAATTCATATTTTGACATATTTTGTCCAATGTGACTATATTTGGAAATAGGGCCTTCCAGGAGATAATTAAGATTAAATGGAGTTGATAGGTGTCCTTATAAGAAGAGGAAAGACACCAGAGGCTTGCTTGCTCTGTCTTTGAGCATGCACAGAGAAAAGGCCATGTGAGGATTCAGCAAGAAGTCCACCTTTTACAAAACAAAGAGAGAGGCCACACCAGAAACCAACCTGTGGGCACTTTGATCGTGGACTTCCAGCCTCCAGAACTTCGAGCAAATAAATTTCTGTTGTTTATGCCACCCAATCTGTGATGTTTGTTATGGTAGCCCAAGCTGACAAATACAAACATATATCCCACTCTCATCCCCCTGCTGTGGATTGGTTTTACATAATGAAACCAACGTGTTAAGCCACTGGGATTTCAGGCTTTCTCTCTCAACAACAGCTAGTGTTTACTTTTCTGATGTGAAGACCAAGCAGAGCTGATCAAGTTTCTGATATCCTATTTCTCAAAATGCATAGGCTGGAATTTATGTAAACTTTACCTCAGTGCAAAAAGTTCCTTGGGGTGAGATCCACAGATTACAGAAAAAGAAAGAAAGAAAGAAAAAAAGGAAGGAAGGAAGGAAGGAAGGAAGGAAGGAAGGAAGGAAGGAAGGAAGGAAGGAAGGAAGGAAAGACTAACACCTCTTTGTTTTATTTTGTTTGCAGTGTACAACATGATGGTTTAATATATATGCATTGTGAAGTGATTACCACAATTAACACATCCATCACCTCACATAATTACTATTTTTTTTGGTTGGTGAGAACACTTAAGATCTACTCTCTTAGCAAATTTCACGTATACAACACAATATTATTAACTATAGTCAACATGCTGTACATTAGAACCCCAGAAGCTTTCATTTTATAACTGAAAGTTTGTATCCTTTGGTCAACGTCTCCCCATTTTTCACCCCCTAACCACTACCATTCTACTCTATGGTTCTATGAATTTGACTTTTTTAGATTCCACATATAAGTGAGATCATACAGTATTTGTCTTTACATGTCAGGCTTATTTTACTTAATATAATGTCCTCTAGGTTCATCTAGGTTGTCGTAAATAGCTGGATTTCCTTCTTTCTTAAAGCTGGATAACATTTCATTGTATGTATGTATATGTGTGTATGTGTGTGCACACACATTTTCTTTATCCATTCGGTTCTTAACAGATACTCAGGTTGTTTCTATATCTTGGCTACTGTGAATAATGTTGCAATGGATATATGAGGACAAATGTCTCTTTGAGATACTGATTTTACTTCCTTTGGATATATATCCAGAGGTAGGATTGTTGGATCATATGGTAGTTCTATGTTAATTTTTTTGAGGAACCTCCATCTTGTTTTCCATAATGGCTGTACCAATTTACATTCCCACCAGTAATGTTCAAAGGTTCTCTTTTCTCCACACTTTTGCCAACACTTGTTATCTCTTCTCTTTTGTCATCGTAATAGGTGTGAGATAATATCTCACTGTGGTTTTGACTTTTATTTCTCTGATGATTAGTGATGTTGAGCACTTTTTCTTATACTTGGCTGTTTGTATGCCTTCTTTGGAAAAACAAAATATTAACACTTTATCAAGTATATGGTTTGCATGTATTTTCTGCCATTCCATAAGCTGATTTTTCATTTTGTTGATTATTTTCTTTGCTGCACAGAAGCTTTTTAGGTTAATGTAGTCCACTTATTTATTTTTGCTTTTGTTGCCTGTACTATTGATGTCATATCCAAAAAATCATTGCTAAGACCAATGTCAAGGAGATTTTTCTCTGTTTTATTCTAGGGGTTTTGCAGTTTCAGGTATTGCATTTAATCCATTTTGAGTTAAATTTTTTGTATAGCATAAGGATCCAATTTCATTCTTTTGCATGTAGATATCCAGTTGTCCCAATACCATTTATTGAATATGTTCCTTTCCTCATTGTATATTCTTGATGCCCTTGTCAAATATTAATTGACCATATATATGAAAGTTTATTTCTGGGCTCTCTAGTCGGTTCTATTGGCCTATGTATATATTTTTATGCCAGTTTCATACTGTTTTGACTATTATAGTTTCATAATATAATTTGAAATCAGGAAGTCAAGAGACAAAGAAGATCACTATATAATGATGAAGGGGTCAGTTCATCAAGAGGATATAACAGTAGTAAATATATATGCACCCAACATTGGAGCACCTAAACATATAAAACAAATGCTAGCCGAACAGAAGGGAGACGTAGACAGCAGTACAATAATAGTAAAGGACTTCAATACTACAGTTTCAACAATGGATAGATCATCCAGATGGAAAATCAGTAAGGAAATAGTCTTCTTGAATAACACTATAGACCAAACAGAACTTGCAGACATATACAGAACATTCTATTCAATAGCAGCAGGGTACACCTTCTTCTCAAATCACACAGAACATTTTCCAGCATTAGATCATATGATAGGTCACAAAACAAGTCTTACCTAATTTGAGAATATTGAAATCATATCAAGTGTCTTTTCTAACCATAATGGAATAAAACTAGAAGGAAAACTGGGAAATTCAAAAAGAGGAGGAAATTAAAGAATAGACTCCTTAACAACTGACATAAAGCCTAATGATAACTTTTCTTTGTCTGAGGAGACTTTCAGCACAAGGCTGAATTAGGGATAGATATAAATGAGGAAACAAAAGTTGCAGCTGGGATAGTTATAAAGTTCACACATTTGTAACATTCTTCAGAGATGGTCTGTACAAGTTGGAGCCATCAGCTTAAAATTTATAAATAAAAATCATGTTTTAAATGTAGCCAAAGAGCATTCTAATTAAAATGATATGGTTCACAACCAGTGTTTGGAGGGTAATGGAAGGAGGCTCAGGGGAGAATATATGAATTTGAAAAAATATATATTTGACCACAGAAAAATAAAAGCTCAACCTAATCAGTGTGTAGAAGTATATAGAAAATAAACCATGTTCTTTTTGTTATAGGGGTACAGGTCTGTGATTCATCAGTCTTACACAATTCACAGCACTCACCATAGTACCCTACCCTCCCCAATGTCCATCACCCAGCCACCCCATCCCTCCCATCCCCCTCTACTCCACCAACCCTCAGTTTGTTTCCTGAGATTAAGAGTCTCTTATGGTTTGTCTCCCTCTCTGGTTTCATCTTGTTTCATTTTTCCCTCCCTTCCCCTATGATCCTCTGTCTTGTTTCTCAAATTCCTCATATCAGTGAGATCATATGATACTTGTCTTTCTCTGATTGACTTATTTCATTTAGCATAATACCTCTAGTTTCATCCACATTGTTGCAAATGGCAAGATTTCATTTTTGATGGCTGCATAATATTCCATTGTGTGTGTGTGTGTGTGTGTGTGTGTGTGTGTGTGTGGGTGTGTGTGTGGGTGTGTGTGTGTGTGTGTGTGTATACCACATCTTCTTTATCCATTCATCTGTTGATGGACATCTTGGCTCTTTCCATAGTTTGGCTATTGTGGACATTGCTGCTATAAACATTGAGGTGCACGTGCCCCTTTGGATCACTACATTTGTATCTTGGGGTAAATACCCAGTAGTGCAATTGCTGGGTTATAGGGTAGCTCTATTTTCAACTTTTTGAGGAACCTCCATACTGTTTTCCAGAGTGGCTGCACCAGCTTGCATTTCCACCAACAGTATAAAAGAGTTCCCCTTTCACTGCATCCTGGCCAACATCTGTTGTTTCCTGAGTTAATTTTAGCTGTTCTGACCAGTGTGAGGTGGTATCTCATTGTGGTTTGAATTTGTATTTCCGTGATGCTGAGTGATATTGAGCATTTTTTCATGTGTCTGTTGGCCATTTGTATGTCTTCCTTGTAGAAATATCTGTTCATGTCTTCTGCCCGTTTCTTGACTGGATTTGTTGTTTTTTTGGTTGTTGAGTTTGATAAGTTCTTTATAGATTTTGGATACTACCACTTATCTGATAAGACATTGTAAATATCTTCTCTTATTCTGTAGGTTGCCTTTTAGTTTTGTTGACTGTTCCCTTTGCTATGCAAAAGCTTTTTATCTTGATGAAGTCTAAATAGTTCATTTTTGCCTTTGTTTCTCTTGCATTTGGAGATGTGTCTAGCAAGAAGTTGCCGTGGCTGAGATTAAAGATGTTGCTGCCTGTGTTCTCCTCTAGGATTTTGATAGATTCTTGTCTCACATTTAGGTCTTTCATCCATTTTGAGTCTATTTTTGTGTGTGGTGTAAGGAAGTGGTCCAGTTTCATTCTTCTGCATGTGACTGTCCAATTTTCCCAACACCATTTGTTGAAGAGACTGTCTTTTTTCCATTGGATATTCTTTCTTGCTTTGTTAAAGAGTAGTTGACCAAAGAGTTGAGGGTCCATTTCTGGGTTTTCTATTATGTTCCATTGATCTATGTGTCTGTTTTTGTGCCAATACCAGACTGTCTTGATGATTACAGCTTTGTAATACAGCTTGAAGTTCAGAATTGTGATGCCTCCAACTTTGGTTTTCTTTTTCAACATTACTTTGGCTATTTGGGGTCTTTTCTGGTTCCATACAAATTTTAGGATTGTTTGTTCCAGCTCTGTGAAAAATGTTGATGGTATTTTGATAAGGATTGCTTTGAATGTGTAGTTTCCTTTGGGTAGCATAGACATTTTAACAATATTTATTCTTCCAATCCATGAACATGGAATATTTTTCCATTTCTTTGTGTCTTCCTCAGTTTCATTCATAAGTATTCTATAGTTTTGAGAGTACAGATCTTTTACCTCTTTGGTTAGGTTTATTCACAGATATCTTATTGTTTTTGGTGCAATTGTAAATGGGATTGACTCCTTGATTTCTTCTGCCTCATTGTTAGTGTATAGAAATGCAACAGACTTCTGTTCATTGATTTTGCATCCTACAACTTTGCTAAATTCCTGTATAAATTTAGCAATTTTTTGATGGAGTCCGTTGGCTTTTCTACAGAGTGTCATGTCATCTGTGAAGAGTGAAAGTTTGACTTCTTCTTTGCCAATTTGCATGCTTTTTATTTCTTTTTGTTGTCTGATTGCTGAGGCCAGGACCTCCAGTACTATGTTGAACAACAGTGGTGAGAGTGGACTTCCCTGTAGTGTTCCTGACCTTAGGGGTAAAGCTCTGTTTTTCCACATTGACGATAATATTCACTATGGGTTTTCATATATGGCTTTTATGATATTGAGGTATCTTCCTTCTATACCTATACTGTGGAGGGTTTTTATCAAGGAAGGATGCTGCATTTTGTCAAATGCTTTTTTCTGCATCTATTGAGGGGATCATATGGTTCTTTTCCTTTCTTTTATTAAGGTGGTGTATCACACTGATTGATTTGTGGATGTTGAACCACCCTTGAAGCCCAGGAATAAATCCATGTCATGGTGAATAATCCTTTTAATGTACTGTTGGACCCTATTAGCTAGGATTATAGTGAGAATTTTTGCATCCATGTTCATCAGGGATATTGGTCTGTAATTCTACTTTTTAGTGGGTCCTTGTCTGGTTTTGGGATTAAGGTAATGCTGGCCTCATAAAACAAGTTTGGCTGTTTTCCTTCCCTTTCTATTTTTTGAAACAGTTTAAGAGGAATAGATATTAATTCTTCTTTAAATGTTGGGTAGAATTACACTGGGAGGCCATCCAGCCCTGGACTCTTGTTTGTAGGTCAATTTTTGATTACTGATTCAATTTCTTTGCTGGTTATGGGTCTGTTCAGTTTTGGTAGTTTGTATGTTTCTTTTTTTTTTTTTTTTTAAGGTTTTATTTATTTATTTGACAGAGAGAGACACAGCGATAGAGGGAACACAGCAGGGGGAGTGGGAGAGGGAGAAGCAGGCTCTCCACGGAGCAGGGAGCCCGATGCGGAGCTTGATCCCAGGACCCTGGGATCATGACCTGAGCTGAAGGCAGACGCTTAATGACTGAGCCACCCAGGCACCCCAGTTTGTATGTTTCTAGGAATACGTCCATTTCTTACAGATTGCCTAATTTGTTGACATATATTTTCTCATAATATTCTCTTATAATTATTTGTATTTCTTTGATGTTGGTTGTGATCTCTCCTTTTTCATTCATGATTTTATTTATTTGTGTCCTTTTTCTTTTCTTTTGGGTCTGGATAGGGGTTTATCAATCTTATTAATTCTTTCAAAAAACCAGCTCCTAGTTTCATTGATCTGTTCTACTATTTTTTGGATTTCTGTATCATTGATTTATGCTCTAATCTTTATTATTTCTCTTCTCCTGTTGGATTTAGGCTTTATCTGCTGTCCTTTTTCCAGCTCCTTTAGGTGTAAGGTTAGGTTGTATATTTGAGACTTTTCTTTTTTCTTGAGAAAGGCCTGTATTACTGTATACTTCCCTCTTAGGACCAACTTTGCTGCAACAGTTCTGAACTGTCATGTTTTCATTTTCATTTGCTTCCATGTATTTTTTTTAATTCTTCTTCAATTTCCTGGTTGACCCATTCGTTCTTTAGTAGGATGCTCTTTAACCTCTATGTGTTCCTTCCATCTTTTTTGTTGTGGTTGACTTTAAGTTTTAAAGCATTGTAATCTGAAAATATGCATGGTATAATCTCAGTCTTTTTGTACCTGTTGAGACCTGATTTGTGACCCAATATGTGATCTATTCTGGAGAATGTTCCATGTGCACTCGAGAATAATTTGTATTCTGCTGCTTTAGGATGAAATCCCCTCAATATATCTGGTCCAGTGTGTCGTTCAAAGCCCTTGTTTCCTTGTTGATCTTCTCCTTAGATGATTTGTCCATTGCTGTGAGTGGGGTGTTAAAGTCACCTAGTATTATTGTATTATTTTCAATGAGTTTCTTTAATTTTGTTATTAATTGGTTTATATATTTGCCTGCTCCAAAGTTAGGGGCATAAATGTTTACAACTGTTAGACATTTTTGTTGGATAGACACTTTTGTTGGATAGTATCCTTCTTCATCTCTTACTATAGTCTCTTTGGTCTAAATTCTAATTTGTCTGATATAAGGATTGCTATTCCAGCTTTATTTTGATGTCCATTAGCATGACAAATTGTTTTCCACCCCCTCACTTTCAATCTGGAGGTGTCCTTGAGTTGAAATGAGTCTCTGGTAAACAGCATACCCATGGGTCTTGTGGGGTTTTTTGTTTGTTTTGTTTTTATCCATTCTGATACCTTATGTCTTTTGATTGGAGCATTTAGTCCATTTACATTCAGAGTAATTATTGAAAGATATGAATTTAGTGCCACTGTACTACCTGTAAAATCACTGTTTCTGTAGATTGCTTCTGTTCCTTTCTGGTCTTCACTACTTTTGGGCTCTCTTTTCACTCTAAGGATCCCCTTTAATATTTCTTGCAGGGCTGGTATAGTATTCACAAATTTGTTTAGTTTTTGTTTGTCCTGGAAACTCTTTACTTCTCCTTCTATTCTGAATGACAGCCTTGCTGGAGAAAATATTCTTGGCTACATATTTTTCCCATTTAGCACATTGAATATGTCATGCCAGTCCTTTCTGGCCTGCCAGGTCTCTGTGGACAGGTCTGCTACCAACCTTATGTGTCTACCCTTGTAGGTTAAGGACCTCTTGTCTCAAGCTACTTTTAGGATTTTCTCTTTATCTTTGAAATTTGCAAGCTTCACTATTATATGTTGAGGTGTTGACCTATTTTTATTGATTTTGAGGGGGGTTCTTTGTTCTTCCTGGATTTGAATGCCTGTTTCCTTCCCCAGATTAGGGAAATTCTCAACTATAATTTATTCAAATAAACCTTCTGCTCCTCTCTCCCTCTCTTTATCTTCTGGGACCTCTATCATCCAGATATTATTTTGCTTTATGGAATTGTTGAGTTCTCAAAGTCTCTTTTCGTGATCCAGTAGTTGTCTTTCTCTCTTCTATTCAGCTTCCTTATTTTCCATCATTTTATCTTCTATATCACTGACTCTTCTGCCTCATTTATGATCACTTTTAGAGCCTCTGTTTGGGACTGTGTCTCAGTAATAGCGTTTTTAATTTAGGCCTGACTAGATTTTAGTTCTTATTTCTGCAGTAAGGGATTTCTTATGCTTTTTTGAAGCCCTGCTAGTATTTTTATAACCATTGCTTTAAATTCTAGTTTAGACGTCTTACTTATATCATATTGATTAAGTCCCTGGCAGTGAGTATTACCTACTGCTCTTTCTTTTGGAGTAAATTTCTCCACCTTGGCACTTTGTCCAGAGAAGAATAGAAGAAAGAAAGTGAAAAGACAATACTAACAGCAACAACAGGAAAACACACACATACACAGACACACAAACACACAAACAAAATTAAAAAAAAAAAATCAAACAAGAAACAAAACAGAACAAAGCAAAAAACTAGATCCTAGGTGTGTCTTGGTCTGCTTATTAAAAAAAACTAGATCCCAAAATCAGAAAGAAAGAAAAATATATATACAAAAATAAAATAAAATAAATAAAATGAAAGGAAACCAAAAATAAAATATATATATAACATATATAAATAAAAATTTTAAAAGAATTAAAAAATAATTGAAAAAATAACTCTTCAATGTGCCCTCATAGAAAAACAGTCAGTTGCTCTTGTCTCCCTGGTTTCCCTCAGAACTCTGTGTTCACCCAGCCTGTCACCAAGTGTTTTTATCTCAGGCACACAACTGAGTTTCAAGACTCCAAATTCTATGGACTTCTGCAGCAGACCCACACTGTTCCTCCTGAGGGATGGAGGTGGCGTCTTGCCATGCTTCTGCCTTTTGCTGGGTCCCTACCAGGGAGCAGTTGCATGATCATACAGTGGTTCACAGTTTATGGCAACACAGAGCAGAAAGCCAGCACCTGGACTCACTGTTTTCAGCCGGCTCCCCTGCTCTGATGTCTGGGAACTCTGCCACACTCAGGCACCCCCCCATTTTTCTTGTGACCTCAGGGATCCTGAGACCACACTGTCCCACCTAGGATTCCACCCCGCTTCACCACCTCAGCGTCTTTAAGCCAGGGACATCCCCCACTGTAGTAGACTTCTTTTTTTTTTTTAACATTTTTTATTTAAATTCAATTAATTAACATATAATGTATTATTGGTTTCAGAGGTACAGGCCTATGATTTATCAGTCTTATATAATATCCAGTGCTCATTACATCATGTGCTCTCCTTAATGCCCATCACCCAGTTACTCTATCCCTTCACCGCCCCCTCTAGCAACCCCTGTAGCAGACTTCTAAAAGTTCCAATTTTGCACTCTGCTGCTTATAGTACTTTGCAGTAGCCTCCTTAAGCCAGCTCCCTCCCCTCCGCCATATCCTCCAGTATATCGCCCTAGATTCAAGTTTCTGCACCTCTCACCTTCCAAAAAGTTGTCGTTTTTCTATTTGTAGAGTTGTAGCATTTCTTTTCTCAGATCGCCACTTGATTCCACAGGTGTTCAGAATGATTTGATATCTAGCTGAATTTCAGGGACCAGATGAACTTAGGGTCCCCTACTCTTCCACCACCTTAACTCCTCTCCCCAATGTTATGTGTATTTTATCACAGTTTTAAAAATTAGTAAAAGAAAATGGTGGGCAAAAATGTATTACTAATCATGGCTTCCCACTATCAGATTTTGGGGTTTTGTTGTAGAATTTTAGATTATTTGCTTAGTCATATTTTATTGCAGTATGGGTTTGTTTTCCTACTGAAAAATGACTAAAATGAGGGAGCTTGGAAGCACAAGTCACTTACAGGGGTTGCACTAAGAAGGTATGCCCATAAGTCTTTGACTTTGAGAAGAGTTCTAAAAGCTATGCCACTTTTCTTCCTTTCCACTCCATCCCATCTCCCAGGGCCAACCTGCTTCTCAAACGTGAGAGCAGAAATGTAGGGAAATTACTTCCTATTATCCTGCTAGACCATGTAAATGAGTTGAAAGAATTATTAAATTTTAGTCAGCCAGTATACTTGTCTGAGCTTGCCTTATAAACCACTGTTTACTCTCACAGTGCCTGGCAAAAAATAAGCATGCAGTAATTGTATTGTTTTGTTTTCAATAGACACATGGTGTTTGCCCTTCCTGAACTCAAGAAGGGGAGTAACCAAACAAACAGGTTTAAATATGTTTTTAAGGAAACAGTATGGTACATGGTCCTGTGACTAGACAGTACTGGTTTCAGTTCCTGATTCTGCCATTTGCTATCTGTGTGACCCTAAGCAATTCACTTAACTTCCTTGATCTTCATTTTCCTCCAGTGTAAATTATTACATTAATAATAAACAGTGTCTGTAAAATGAAGTTTAAGAGCCTGCATACCTTCTAGTAATGATCTAAGTATTTGTCCCAGGACCTCAATTAATGTAGCTGATAGTTTTTAATCCCTGGATGATAGCAAGAAGCAATTGTAGGAGCAATTCTAGAGACAGAAATTCTTGAAAATACCTCTCTGGAAAGGTAGATTCAAAACTGGTCTCCCAAAGGGAAGCTGCAGAATGTTTCTCCCTCAGCCTATAGTTTGATAGAATGATGAGGTATCAAGATGAAATCCTATAAAACTGAGAGCTGTTAAGACATGTCATTATTTTATTGAGGACCTAAAGGAAGTGATTAATCATATATTTTTAGAAATTGCTTCAATATAGTTTTTATTATTAAATAAACATTTATATAATTTCTATAAAATCTGCATATAAAAGAGGCCAGGAGTCACCCATCGTCTATAGCTATGGTAGTTTTTAGAGGAATCTTTTAAAATAAGAAGCCCTGACTCGACTACCATAAGTACAGTTGGAATGTGGTATTTGCTTTTGTTGGGACTGCTGATTTCCCACTTGTTGAGTTTATAATCAATATGGTGTTAATATGAACAGTTTGCCAAGTATAAAACCCCTGCATTCATTTCCTCAGGGCACTGTAACAAAGTACTGCAGACTTTAGGTGGCATAAAACAGTAGAATTTTCATCTCTCACAGTTGTGGTGAGAAGTCCAAAGTCAGAAAAACAGAAAGGAGCCAGAAGGGCCACCCTCCATTGGGAGGCTGTAGGGGAGAATCCTCTCTTGCCTTTTCTAGTTTCTGATGGTTCCTTGGGTTTCTTGGCTTATGGCAGCATAACTCCAATCTCTGCTTCTGTTTGCACATGGCCTTCTTTCCTGTGTCTCTGTGCCCTTCTCTCTTCTTAGAAGGGCATCAGTCATTGGATTTAGGGCCCACTCTAAATCCAGGATGATTTTACCTCAAGATTCTCTTTTATATCCTAATTATATATATAAAGACTCTATTTTCAAATAAGGTCACATTTTGATGTTCAGGGTGCACATGAATTTTTTTTTGGGGGGGATACAAGTCAACCCACTACACCTCCTTCCCTTTGAACTAATTTCTATTTGATCAATGATGCTTAAGGTCTATTTAAGGACAACAGCATCTACTGCTAATTGCTAAGTTTCTTATTAGAAAAGGAAATATAGCCACCAGGAGCCAACAAAAAGCATGGACCAGTAGAAATCCTATCTCATTCCCCATGTTAGAGAAAAAAAGATCGAGACATGAAGACGCAAAATATGCTTTGTGGGTCTATGTCTCCCTGTAGCTTCTATATTTTTCAATTTTTTACTTTGAGCTTTTTCCATATCTTTGTTTTTACTTTTAGTGCAAGTTAATGGATTTTTTTTTTTTTTTTGCCTTTACCTTACCATTATTATTATTTTTGCATCCATTGGTTTGTGTGTGTTTGTGTGTAAGTTTTTTTTCTTAGGGAGAAAAAATACCAAAATTTAAAAATTAGGTCAACAGAACTGACTTTATTAAATACCTACTATTTGTCCAGGCACAGAGTTAACAAACAAGAATGATGAGTAAAGGCTGTTTCTGCTCTTAAGGTATTCATAGGCTACAAAGGAGCTTACAACCTTGCAGCAAAACAAATAAACACAAACCATGGGGATGTTTCACTCTACACAGCTCTTCTATCTTCACCAATTGTGAAGGATCTGGGGTAATTGGAATTTTGTAGAAGAAGATGTAAAGAGGTCATTGCTCTGCACCTGTGTGTCACCATGTCTGCCCAGAACCACAGGAAATAAGGGTTCCCTCTCAGAGCAGACTCTGAACACAAAGAGTCTTTGTCTATCCTTCTCTGCTCTAAACTTTCCTCAAAATAAATTTCACCATTTGTGAATCTGCTTTTGGAGACAAGTCTCCCCCGTATGGGGCCATGTCAATGTGTAAGAAACAAGATTTTAATAATTGTGGATGTATTCTTTCATTTTTGTTACCTTATCATTAAATAAAGCTGTGTGTGTGTGTCTTCCTTGGCCTTCAAAGTCAGTGCTTTGTCCACATGCAAATGCCTCATTGTGTTGGATTCTTTCTACAAACCACAATGCTCATTTCTCTTGAATATTGGACCTTCTGTGATTCTCCAACATAAAAGGACACTGCAGAACAGAGCTTTCTCTCTCAGCAGGACTTGGCTGGTCTAATTTTCCTTCTTGCTTTGCTGAATTGGATTCCAGTGTGTCAAATCTCAGATGCATCATAGGATTTGTCTTTCCTGCCTGTGCCTTTAATTGTACTTTAGTCCAGCTATTATTTTCCATTTAATTTCTTAGGCTTCTTAGTTTCATAATGTATTTTTGGACATCATTTGGGTAAGGAGATATAATGGAAATGAAGTGAAAAGGAAATGAACTTTATCACTCTGGGTCAGGTCTTGTTTGTTTACTATTACACATTTGTTTTTGTGTCTTTCAAACACTATATTTTTATACCCATGAGCCCTGAACAATAAGTTGTTAAGTACTTACATTGATGAATTTTACCTTCATGAATCTGGTGCTAAAGCAAGTTCTATGGTAAAGAATTAACAGTAATTAGGCCACTTAAAAAATCTGTTTACAATTATAGCTAAGAACCACTGAGGGTGTTTCTCATAAATCCTGCCGTTGCTGACCTTCTTAGAGGATTAAAGTTTATTCAAGTTTCCATTAGACCACAATTTTCCCCCCATTTTCCTCCACACGAACTACATATTTCCAAAAAAATAAGACCAAGAATTTACTCTCTCATGCATTAATGCTATTCATTCTAAGAATGGTACAAAGACACAGATGAAGATTACAATGGCAAAACTTACTCTTTGGGTGGACTCATGAAGGGCCCATTTCCTCACAGACTATGAGAAATTGAATATGTGCATTATCAACAAACAACAAACAAACGAACTGGATTCATCCACCAACGTGAGTGTTGGATGGGGTTGAATTCTCTGTTTTATTCCCCTTTGCTCTTTAATGTAGGAGTCATTTTGACTGTAGGAGCCAAAAGCTCTGTCTCCTGATCCACCATATTTGGTAGAGTATAGTCATCAGACAAGGCCATTGACAATGGACTATGTCCTCTAGTGTTTACGTATCTGTCAGAAGGAGAGAAATTATCACTTCGGAATCCAGACTTTGAAGGCAAATAAACCAGAGCCTTAAATTAAATCCCAGTCTTTCATAATATATGATTTTCAGGAAGCTTCTGAAAATGCTAGAGCTTTGGCTTGGTAAACTATAAAGTAGGAATAATCATTTCACCAGCAAGTACAAAGTCCTGCTGGGGACAGTTGGCATGCTAAAAAGAGTAACATTAAAAATCAACAGTAAGAAAATAAACAGCCTGATTAAAAAATAGGCTTAACTGATACTTTGCCAGAGAAGATATAGAGATAGTAAATAAGTATATGAAAAGATGTTCTACATCATATGTCATCAGGGAAATTCAAATTAAAACGAGATACCACTACATACCTATTAGAATGTCCAAAACCTGGAACACTAACAATGCCAAATGCTGGTGAGGATGTGGAGCAAAGAAACTCATTCATTTCTAGTGGAAATGCAAAATGGTACAGCCACTTTGGAAGACAATTTGGCAGTTGCTTACAAAACTAAACATCTTACCATATAATCCAGCAACCACATTCCCTGGGATTTACCAAAAAAAAGTTGAAAATGCATGTCTACCCCAAAACCTGCACATGGGGGTGTGCCTGGGTGGGTCAGTTGGTTAAGTGTCTGCCTTTGGCTCAGGTCATGATTTTGGGGTCCTGGGATTGAGCCCAACATCAGGCTCCCTGCTCAGTAGGGAACATGCTTCTCCCTCTGTGTGTGTGTGTGCACGCTCTCTCTCTTTCTCAAATAAATAAATAAAGTCTTTACCAAAAAAACCCCTGCACGTGGATATTTATAGCAGCTTATTCATAATTGCTAAAACTTGGAAGTGACTAAGATGTCCTTCGGTAGGTGGATGGATAAACTGTGGTACAGACAATGGAATATTATTCAGTGTTAAAAAGAAATGAGCTCTCAAGCTGTGAAAAGACATGGAGGAACCTTGAATGCATGTTACTAAGTTAAAAAGGCCAGTGTGAATTGACTACATATTGTATACCTCCAGCTATATGACATTCTGGTAAAGGCTACACTGTGAAGACAGTAAAAAAAATCAGCAGTTGCCAGGGTGAAGGATGAATAGGCCAGGCACATAGGATTTTAGGGCAGTGAAAAAACTGTATAATACCATAATGATGGATATATGTCATTATATAATTGTCCAAAACCATAGCATATATAACACCAAGAATGAACCCTAATAAACTGTAGATTTGGGGTAATAATGCTGTGCCGGTATAGGGTCATTATTATAACCAATGTACAAATCTGGAGGGGATGTTGATAATGAGGGAGGCTATGCATGTGTGGGGGCAGGGGGTGTATGAGATATCTATGTACCATCTTTATTCTGTTATAGATCTAAACCCACTCTAAAAAAATAAAGCTTTTTTTTTTTTTATTTTTTTAAGAGCAATTGAAGAGAGTTTAAAGAGTTCATTTAGGGTGTAGACAGAGTTAAAAGAACCCACCAGGAGTAGTGAGGCCCCCAGGGACTAGCAGTGGTAAAAGCTATTATTCCTCAGGCCTGTGAAGGCATGGGAGGTAGCAGCTCTTACTAGAACATTGGGGAACTTATAAATAGGAGATACTGCCCAGTAAAGAGCCATTAGTGAGGGATGCTTCCACTGCCAAATAACTGCATGGTGGAGGTAGCATATATATGCCTCTAAGGCTCTTTCTTTCTGCCTTCTGATCAATCACCTGGCAGTGTGCTCCATTGGCTGCATTCAACAAAAAGTCAGAAGACAAAAAAGGACAGGGAATAGAGGTCAAAGAAGTCATGTTCCTGGACACAAACTCTGTCCAGAAAATGATGATGAGAAGAAAAAAAAAATGATGAAGAGTGGGTGTGGAGGTGCAAATGGAGAATTTTCAGTATCTCCCGATATTAGAACCTTGTTGTTTGTTCAGTATCCCTTCTTTTGAGTAAGCACTACTCTGCACTCAGTAAACTGATGGGCTCACTCTGATATGGCTGGAATAATAACACTCTACCTCACATGACCAGGACTAATCAAGAGAATTTCATTCTCCTTAGAACTCTAGTAAATCAATCAGACTAAACCTTGGGATTTAATAGAGTTTCTGGAAAAGAAAGTCTCTTTTTCATTTGGATTATAAACCTCAAGGATATAGATTTATGCCAACCAATAATCATCTTTCTGGCTATATGGTTTAATTGTATTATATTATTATATTAGATTACATTACATTATATTATAGTTATATAATATGTAATACATATTGGCCTGACAATGAAAACAATGCAGAGAGAACACAGAAGAGTCTGAAAATGGAGAGAAAGAAATAGATCCATGATGACTTTGTTTGAAGCTCTGGTTCTAATTGTATTTGAAGATAGTTTCATTTTTTAACATTCCAGTTATATACATCTTTAATTTCCTGTGTTGGAAGTGTTGAAAAGGCAAGCAAGGAGGTATGAAGCCTCCACAGGTTGGCATTAGCAGGAAGTCTCTAACCTGCCCAAATTGGGGCTTAGGAAGGCTTTGGCACTACCAGATTTCCAGCAGGACCTGGAACCATGAAGAAGGAGCTGCCCAGAAAATGCTAAGTCTGCCAGATTGGAACCAGGCAGAGACAGCACTATAAGAGCTAAAAAAACAAATAAATAAATTAAAAAAAAGAGTTGAAGCCAGAAAGTAAATGTGACTATGATGGAGCTACTGCCTCTGCACAGACTGAGGAGAAATATCCTGACTTCTCCTTTCCTTCCATCCTTTGATTTCAGTGCCCCTCTTGCCCCCATTAGTTGAACCTACCTGGTAGCCATTTGGTAAAGGGAGCCTGAGGAATTTGGTTTGCCAAGGTAAGACTGCAATTCACAGCAGAGCAGGAGGGGGACAGGGATAGCTTTGAGAGCAAACAAAACAAATGACCAACACAAGCCGTTAGGGCATATCAGCTTTCTTTTCCTCTTTCCTATCAAAATGCCTTACAAACTTTGGTAAAGGATGCACAACTTGATTTTGTTCTCAAAGTCCAGAGAATGGCAATCAAGTTATTTTCTGCTTAGGGACTTCAGTGAGTTACTATTAAGACAAGGCTACTTAATTTGATATTTAAGTTCATTGAAAATATGGCCATAAATTATGGGCAGGAAATAACATGACAGAGTGTAAATTATAATGTAAATTATATTCCAGTAATGTAAATTATAATCCAGTCACATTAGATGACTTGTTCTTCTTCATTACTGTGTATTTTCCTGTCCTTGCTAATGATACCCCTCTGCCAGCCTTACCATCCTCTTCCCCATCTCTCTTTATTGAAATCTTACCTTCACATCACAAATGAAGTGCTGTTCCTTTAAGAAACTCACACAGGTTTGCCCAAACTTCATTTTATATTTTCCTTCTTAAACCTTTATATCACTCTCATGGCTTTTAATAAATTGAATCTTGTATTTTAGATACTGAAACTTCCATCTTATCCTTTGATAATAGACTGGGGTTCTCCAGGGCAAAGAGTATATTCTACAACTTTGTATCCTTCATGGAAAGTTTGAATGATCCCTTGTCCATACTAGTTTCTTCATAAAAGTATGTTGTAATAGATGGATATCCGGAACAGTAACAGAAACCTAGATTCCAATATTTTCTAGACCACATTAGGGTGACTTGCAGAATCTCACTGCTCAGTTTTCTCATCTGCACAGTGAGAACAACTTACATTAATTTGGAGGTGCCTCTTGGCCATTTCTTCAGTCCCTAATTTCAATTGGAAAGTAGAGGATTAAATTTGTAAGTGGAAATTTTATAACTCTGTTCATAATTTCTACTTTGGGACAGCTAACATTCCATGATCTCATTCTTGCGGATTATTTCTCAAGAGTTTCTGTGGGGCTAAAATTTATCCACACCTTAGACAGAAATGGAAATGTCCCATGATCCTCACTCTACTTTCACTTTTCTTATGACTTTACCCTGGTGATTGCCCATTTTGCACCCAATAAAATACTTTATTGTATAAACACTTTGTGAGATAAAGGAATAAAAGATAACAAAATACTACATTCTATAAAGGGATACTTCTAATGTATCCACAAAGAATCAAGTTCATAAATGCTGGTATGTCAATTATGATGGTAAAATATGTGTCTATATAATACATGTGATGTGGATGCCATTGGAATGGCTTTGGCATATTTATTAAAATTTATTTTTCTGAAAATAGATAAAAAATAAAATGTCTGCTGTAAGCAGTCACATGAAAGTGGATAAATACAAAAGCAAGCATAAGAGTATTCAGCAGAGAATTTTGAGCCTGAACAATCAAGTTTCAGGCAAATCTTATGTGGTTCATAATTTTAGCCCTTTATTATGCAAAGCTGCCAATTCAATTTTACAATGCAAAGAAATGTTTGGCATGATTATCAAGTTATATTTACTGTTCTGTGGATCTACTAAAAGATGCAGTATCTTGAAAGAGCCTGTTCAAATTACCTCTGAACATACTTTTAGATCTTCAACGGTAAGCAAAAGTTGACAGAGTAAAATGTATTATTCTTAACCAGCATCAGCATGTGAGACTTTAGAAAAACTGGTAGAGCAAATGATGATTCAGTTGCAGAACCAGACAAATGATTTCCAAATCAACAAATTCAGAGAAAAAGTTGCTGATCCTAGTTGAATTGCCACATGTTGCCATTTCCTTTGACATGTGTCTTGGTAGAAAAATCTCTTCTAGAAGTTTTCTCACCCATCAGAATAAAGAGGTTGTTATTTCGAATCCCTGTCTGCTGAAAAATCAGGAACTCAGAGGACCCATTGCTAAATGCAAAGATGAGGGGTTTGGGTGCAAGTCTGAGAAACTGGAAGAGTCCTAAATTCTGGACCTTTGTTCCCCTTGCAGCTTCTCCCTCCCTCTGCAGCTTCTCCCTTTACGGCTTCTCCCTCTCCCTTTTCCTTCAAAGGGTTGTCTGTATTTACTGAACGCTATACCTTTCTCCATCTCTCTGCTCAATGTACTCTGTTTAAGCTTTTGTTCCTGTCTCTCCACCAAAACTGTTTTTTGTCAACATCAATGACTTCCATGCAGTGGATGCCAATGTTACAGTCTCAATCCTAATCTAACTTAATACAGCAGCATGAAACATAACTGATTACTCCCTGCCCCTTGAAGCATTTTCTCTTGTCTTCCAGGACTCCACAATCCTAGTTTTCCTTCTCTCCCTGGATCCTCTTTTTCAAGGTCCTTTGCTAGTTTCTCTTCTTCATTCTGACAAAAAAGCATTTCCTGGCTTTGTCCTTGAACATCTATCTATCTATCTATCTATCTATCATCTATCTATTTATCTATCCTCACTGCCATCATGAATGATCTAGTCTTGTCACCACCCTCTAATGTATAACTTTACTCTAGACTTCTTCCCAGAAATACAGAATTAGTGATGCTGCTGACCACTTGTTTTCTCCTCTTGGATGTTCGATAGCTTTCTCAAACTTAACGTGTTTAGAACCAGACTTTAGATATTCACCCCACCCTCACCAAACCTGCTTTTGCACAGCCTACCCCCACTCAGTTTATCCTAGTCAGTACTGGGACCAGGGTGAAGCAAATCAGTTGCTTAGGCACAAAATTTAAGACAGAGAGAGTATCATGCAAGTGCCAACCCTGCTTTTGCATGACCCTGAGTATGAGTGCCTCCTTAAATTTGGTGCCCTCAGCCCTTCATTCACCTCATCCTAATCCTATCCTGCTTCTACTTGCTCAACCTAAAAACCTCAGTATCATCCTCTATGCCTCTGTTTCTCTTACTTCTATGCCCAAATCTACGAGGAAATCCTGTTGGCTTTACCTTTAGAAAGAGACTGATGTCCTGAGGCTGCTCTTCAGTGGAAAGCCTCTAGGAAGAGGCAGCAATGGTCTCCTAGGACAAATTTTAGATAACTCACAGCTTCCAGAAGGTAAAACTGGCCCTGAGGGTTGCTATGGACTTGGACCTTGGCGGTCATGGGATTGGAGTCCTAGGTTTCCTTCTTGAAACCCTTGCTGCCCTGGGGCCTTCAGGGACCTAGAAGGCTATAGATTTGCAGTTTGCACAGGTTCAGGTACCTCTCCTTTATGGTCTTGTGCAGTCCCTGTCCTGCACAGCCTGCTGGTTCCACCACACCTGGCCAGCCCTCAAGGTCAAGTAGGGGGAGGGAAAGGCATCCACAAGTATTGGAGTTTGCATGATAGGTAGTGTGAGCCACACTTCTTACAGAGAAGTCTGGGTTGAGGGGACTTTAGCACCTAGGCAGCCCAGGTGTTTCTCATCCCAGGTTCTCTGCTGACCCATTAGATTTTTTTAATTTTTTATTTAAATTCATTTTATTTAACATATACTATATTATTAGTTTCAGAGATAAAATTTAGGGATTCATCAGTCGCATATAACACCCAGTGCTCATTACATTAATTACCCTCCTTAATGCCCATCACCAAATTACCCCATTCCCCACCTACCACCCCTCCAGCAACCCTCAGTTTGTTTCCTATAGTTAAGAGTTTCTTATGGTTTGCCTCCCTCTCTGTTTTTGTCTTTTTTTTTTTTTTTCCTCAGTAGAATTTTTGTAATCCCTGGAAATCATCCTTCCACTGAGAAGTGTGTTTGGGACCTCAGACCTAATTCTGCTATTCTGAGCTTTCCCTGATGCCCAACACATCCCAGCCCATCCTTTCCCTGCCCCTTCATCTGGACCTACAAGCACTCTCCCAAGCACTCTCCCCAAACACCAGAGGTGCACCCTGAAAACTCCAACTGTGCCATTTTCTTGTCTGGGAAACCCCACACTCCACCCATCCAGACAAGGCCCTGATGGAGGTCTGTAGGCATGCCCCCCAAAGAAATATGTATGGCACACTTCCTTCCAGGCATTTGTAAAATCTGATTCTCCTTTCCTTTGAAATTAGGCATGACTATGTGACTAATTCTAGACCATGTATTATGCTGGATATATGTGTGCCATTGCTGGCCAGCACATTTAATTGTCATTTAAGGTGTTCTAGAAATGTCTTCCCCTACCGCCACAATTGGAGATGCTCCAGATGGTAGAACTTCCATCAGGCTCACCCCTGGAATAAGGATAATATAGAACAAAGCCCTCAAGAAATGCAATGGTCATGTAGTATGATCTAGAAATAAATCTTGGTGCTTTAAACCTAAGATTTCAGTATTTGTACCATAGCATAGCATGACCTATCCAGATTAATATAACCAGGTTACTTCTAACTTGAAGACAAGATGGTTAAATAACAAATTTTATAAAATAGAATAAATAATGAAAATAATATCTAAGCTTCCTGTGAAATATCCACAAGTTGAGAAACATGTTTTCAATTACTTTAATTACTTACAATGTGCACACACATATACTACTGATATGCCTTAGAGGCTTCATTTCAGACAGCAAATAGTCTGGTGGCTTTGATTAGATAACTCTAATAATGTTTATAGTTACACATCTACCCAGTATGAGCCTTATCATGCTTGTTCCAGCATGATCAGTACCTATCTATTGGCCGTGAATTGACCTTTGAGGATTAAGGCAGAGTGAAGAGTAGTGTTTATAAAATGGGGCATCAAGGTATTTGGTCCAATTATTGAAGAAATAGTTACAAATGTCGAAAATAATGCAGTACTTTTATTTCATATATTTAAATATTATGTTTCTTCTAAAAAGAGGAAATAAAAATTCTGAGATTATTTTCCCAAAGGAAGGAAACTAACAGAAGCTAAATGCTTTGTTCCAGGGGTTATTTTTTTTCCCTCTCTGCTAGCAGTGACATAGGCAGATACAGGTAAAGACCACTATATTATAACTCGATTGCCACCATCTCTGTTAAGCAGGTTAGAGAATGATGGCAGAAATGACATCACTTGCCCTCTGTGCTGTGGCCTGTGTTTGATGTAGTCAGAGCCCAGGGCCCATCTGTCCATGTGCCCAAATTACGCTCTCCCACACTCCAAAGGAATGACTTTCCAGACATGTCACAAGTACCAACTCCTCTGTAGAGCCGTCCTGATTCCTCCTCGGAAAATTAGTTGCTCAGTTTTCTTTATCATGCTAATTATATTGGATACATAATTATGGTACTCATCAGGCTGGTTAATTCTTTGTTTACATGTCTGTCTCCCTGACTCAACTGTGGGCTTTTCAAGGGCAGGTGCTCCTTCTTAGTCATCTGTATCTTCTTTAAGACCTGTACTTGCCATTTTGTTGGTGCATATTGATAATGTGGGAAAGAGCTGGGAGTTGAATTTGAGTAGGAAATAGAAATGAATAAAGGGAAAATAGACAATAGCATGATAAAGAAAACTGAGCACATGTGTACCTTTTGTCACAAAGCTCCACGGATTGGCACAAGCTTCAGCACCAGGATAACAGGAAGACAACCAAGAGAGGGTATCTCTGGCACATTTCTCATACCTAACAATGCAGCCATATAGCCAACTAATTCCAGGATATTCTCTTTCTTCCCAGCTGCCCTAATTCCACATGTGAGACCATTTATTGACTGTAATGTCACTTCATAGAGTCCTAAAAGCTAAGGATAAATTACTCTTATAGTTATATGGAACAGTTCAGTTTGATAGGTTATTCTAGTTTTATATATAAGGAAACTCAGCTAACTTACACTATTTGACAAGTTGATTTGAAATATTTTATCAAATGATAAGTGAGACTGCTTTAAGGTGGACCAGAGGAAGTCTATAGGCTCCCAGAGGGTCTTAAGCTTTAGTATGGACAGCCAGTACCTCTATGTTGTACTTGTCTGGTCAATCACTCCAGTCTCAACATATATATATATATATTGCATAAGTGACAAAACAAAATATGCTACATTTTATGTTTAATTTAAAGAATTAAAACTTTCAGTTTAAAATGGAACTATTAAGGGAAAAAGTTGAAGTTTTATGAGTTATTAAATTGAAGATTCAAAAATGTACCTAAACTTTGGAGTAGTGATTATGATTTTAATGTTCATGTTCTTGGATCCAACAATACCATTTCCAAAAATTTATCCTACAGAAACACTAAAACATGCACATGAAGTTATGGGTAAAAAATGTGTGGCAAAATTATTTGTAGTCATGCAAAATTCAAAATAATGCAGATAGTTTATTTTTATTTATTTTTATTTATTTATTTGACAGAGACACAGCAAGAGAGGGAACACAAGCAGGGGGAGTGAGAGAGGGAGAAGCAGGCTCCCAGCCAAGCAGGGAGCCCAATGCAGGGCTCGATCCCAGGACCCTGGGATCATAACCTGAGCCGAAGGCAGACGCTTAACGACTGAGCCACCCAGGCGCCCCAATACAGATAGTTGTAATAGAAGATTAAGTAAAATTAATGAATAGTATATAGTAGGTTAAAAAAAGGGTTATTTTGAATAACAAAAAACAAAAACAAAAAGATTCTAAGATATATATTCAGTGAAAAAAGGAGTTTCAGAACCACATGTATACTATCATTCCACTTTTGCAAAATAAACAAACAACAAATAAAAACAAAAGCTATATTCATATGTATATGCACACACACACATACACACACACATACCAGGACATTTTTGTGCATTACATCTGAACTGTCAGCATGATACAGGAGTGTCTAGAGGAAATCAGGATCTATAGCCACTTTACTTTAAGGGATTTTATATTCTGGATTATATATTTTTTTGTAAGTTTGTTTTAATAGGAATAGCGAGCATGCACTATTTTACTAATAAAATTAAATTTTCCATACTTGAAGTATCTATGAGAAGAATATTGAGTTAATCTTAAATCTGGATCTCAAGCCTGGTACCTCCAATTCTCTTAGAACTACCGCCCTTTGTTCCAACACTTTTAGGCTGATCTGTTTTCTTCAGAACATGCCCCACAGTATTTTAAATTCTTGTATCACCACAATACTCTTTTCTCCTATTCTCTTATTGCCAGAACATACTATTGATCATTCCTGAAAATCAGACCATTGCAGAGCCCCCAGTCTTGTCAATTTTATCTTTCATCATCCAAGTATCCATAGCAGTAATTTATGGTATTACATAGTATTTCTTTTTGTCCTTTGGCTTTTTCCAAAGATAAATTTCAGTATCTATTTAAATTAATGAGTGGTGACCACTACCTTTTGCTGGTTCATGTTGCTAAAGAGGCCAAAGCATGGGTCCTTGCTGAATTCCCACATCAGCTTGCTTGATAGTTGTATTTTTGGTGTAAGTTGCAAGCCACATTCACATGACAGTCTTGCAGATGGTACTATTGGTCACATGAAGACTGGACAAGAAACTGCAGTGATGAGATCAATACAAATTTACTCCTCTAGAAAAACACAACAATTCAAGGCATATGCATTATTAATGCTGCATCAGAAGTATTATCTTCATATTCAAAGACTAATATATAATTATAAAGGACAGAAATGTAAAGAACATGGTCTGATGATGGAACTGGTTCATGTTTATTATTAGAAATCCTATTTGAAATCCAGAGAAGAACAACTGAGTGGATAAAAACATGTCAGACAGTAGGTGACAAAGAATATGAGAAAATTAAAACTTTTTTCCCCACTAAATTTAACGATGTTTTACACCAAATTCCTTACTTGACTGAGTAATCTGGCTCTACAAGGATGAGAACTTGGGGAGATATTCTTTTTGTCACTGCTTCCACCTGTGATGCAGTTAGTCTGGGATTTGCATGCTCTACTGGTCAGCATGACTCCAGGAAGACTTAACAGAACAGAGGCATACATTCTCTCCTTCAACAAATATCCACTGAACATGAAATCAAACTTTTCCTGGTACTAGAGCTATATTTCAGAATAAGTCAAATGCTGTGAAATTAGTGTTTGGGCTTACAAAGTAAAAGTTTTCATATGTAAAAAATTGCCAACATGGGGGGACCTGGGTGGCTCAGTTAAGTGTCCAACTCTTGATTTTGGCTCAGGTCATGATCTCAGGGTCCTGGGATGGAGCCCCACATTCAGCGCCACACTCAGCATGGAGTCTGCTTGAGATTCTCTCCCTCTGCCCCTGCCCCACTCTCTCTCTCTCAAAAAATTGCCACCACGATGACCAAACATATAAGACAATGTTATTACGAATCTTTTCTTTTTTTAAAAGATTTTATTTATTTATTTGACAGAGTGAGAAAGCACAAGCAGGGGGAGCAGCAGAGGGAGAGGGAGAAGCAGGTCCCCGCAGAGCAGGAAGCCTGACTTAGGGCTTGATCCCAGGACCCTGGGATCATGACCCAAGACAAAGTAAGACGCTTAGCTGAGTGAGCCACCTGGGTACCCTGTTATTGTGAAATTTGACCCAAAATCATTGGTTTCTTAAGCTGGAATATGTTGTCCTATGCCTTGTGCTATGCCTCAGTTGTAACATGTTTAAAGCTAATGGACAGGAGGATGGTAGAGTAGGAAGCATCTCCCTAGACACCACCTCCACCATCTGTCACCTCGAAACAATTGTACTGGCAGAATCTGATGTAACTATTTTGGAACTCTGGAGTCTATTGAAGGCTTAAATCTCCAGGGAAATGTTCGGATGGTAAGTAGCTGTTGATTATCAATTTTAGCTCTTTGCACAGTAGCACCTACCTGTTCTCACCCACAGCCATGTGGTAAGCAGCAGGGCACAGTGTTCTTGGAACAGTTTGTACACAGCTGGTGGGATCCAGAGTAGAAAAAAAGGACCCTGTCCTCCAACTATTGGGAATCTGTGCTCTGGTCACTAATTGCTGGTTCAGATCACAGAAGTATAGGTAAAGAAGTAGGCACCCTGTGCTCAACATCACTCAGAATTAGGGAAATACAAATCAAAACCTCAATGAGATACCACCCCACACCAGTCAGAATGGCTAAAAATAACAAGTCAGGAAATGACAGAGGTTAGCGAGGATGCAGAGAAAGGGGACCCTTGTACACTGTTGATGGGAATGCAAGCTGGTGCAGCCACTCTGGAAAACAGTATGGAGGTTCCTCAAAAAGTTGAAAATAGAGCTACCCTATGACCCAGCAATTGCACTACTGGGTATTTACCCCAAAGATACAAATGTAGTGATCTGAAGAGACACATGCACCCCAATGTTTATAGCAGCAATGTTCACAATAGCCAAACTATGGAAAGAGCCAAGATGTCCATCAACAGATGAATGGATAAAGAAGATGTGGTATATATATACATACACACACACACACACACTGGAATATTATGCAGCCATCAAAAAATGAAATCTTGCCATTTGCAACAGTGTGGATGGAACTAGAGGGTATTATGCTGAGTGAAATAAGTCAATCAGAGAAAGACAAGTATCATATGATCTCACTGATATGAGGAATTTGAGAAACAAGACAGAGGATCATAGGGGAAGGGAGGGAAAAATGAAACAAGACGAAACCAGAGAGGGAGACAAACCATAAGAGACTCTTAATCTCAGGAAACAAACTGAGGGTTGGTGGAGTGGAGGGGGGTGGGAGGGATGGGGTGGCTGGGTGATGGACATTGGAGAGGGTAGGTACTATGGTGAATGCTGTGAATTGTGTAAGACGGATGAATCACAGAGCTGTACCCCTGAAACAAATAATACATTATATGTTAATAAAAAATTTTTTTAATAAATTAAAAAAAATAGAAGTAGGCACCCACTGTTTTTTAAGGTACCTCATTGTTGTAAGCCCCTCTGTCTCCTGCAGAAGTGACTTTCAGGACATTTAAAAGGCCAATGCTCTCTCCCCCTTCATTTTTCTTTTAATTTTCCCCTTTTGGGAGCCAGACATTAAAAACTAGGATATTCAAAAGCAATTTCATATACTCAGATCAGAAAATGACCACACATGTCCAGGGAAAGGCTCAGGAATGACCTTAAATTTATACCTCAGGTTGATCCTCAGTACAGAGAAAGCCTACATTAATCAGAAAAACAAAAACAATAACAATAACAAAACCCAGCAAATTCTGGAGGGGAGTACCCTATGTTCAGGGTTACCACATTATTAGATTCAAAAAACCAGCTTTCAACAACAACAACAACAATCACAAATCACAAGGCATACAAAGAAACAGGAAAATATGACCCATTCAATGGAAAAAATAGAAACTATCCCTAAAAAAGACCTCATGGAAGATATACTAGGCAAAGACTTTTAAAAAAGAACTAAAGGAAGATGTGGAGAAAGTTAAAAAAATGATGCATAAACAAAATGGAAATATCAATAAAGAGAAAATCTAAAAGAAAACTAAAAGAATTCTAGAACTGAAAAATACAATAACTGAAATAAAAAATTTACTACATGGACTCAAGGGCATATGTGAGCAGGCAGAAGAAAGAATCAGTGAACTTGAAGACGGGACAATAGAAATTATTGAGTCTGAGGAACAGAGAAGAAAGATTGAAGTGAACAGGGCCTAAGGGACTGTGAGACACCATCAAACAGAACAACATATGCATTGTGGGAATTCCAGAAGAGAAGAAAGAGAGAAAGGGGCAGGGAGAATATTTGAAGAAGTAATGGCTAAAACTTCCCAAATGTGATAAAAGTATGAACATAAACACCCAAGAAGCTCAACAAACTCCAAGTTATATGAACTCAAAGAGATGCATACAGAAACACATTATAATCAAACTTTTGAAAGACTAAGAGTAAATCTTAAAAGAAGGAAGAAAGAAACAAATCATCACATACAAGGAATCCTCAATAAGATTATCAGCAGATTTCTCGTTAGAACCTTTGGAGGCCAGAAGTCAGTGGGCCAATATAGTCAAAGTGCTAAGAGAAATAAAAAAGCTATCAACCAAGAATCCTATAACCAGTGAAACTCTCCTTCAAAAGTGAGGGAGAAATTAAAACACCCTAGATACAAAGGTTGAGGGGGTTCATTACCATTAGACCTGCCTTGCAAAAAGTTCTCAAGACCATCCTGCAGGGTAAAACTAAAGGACACTTGACAGGAACTCAAAGCCATATGGAGAAATAGGTCCCAACAAAGGTAAATACATGGGCAATTATAAAAATCAGTGTTATTGTAACATTAGTTTAAAACTGGAGTTTTTGTTTTCTGCATGATTTAAGAGACTAATACATTAAAAAAAAAGTTATTAGTCTAAAAGCTAGTATTACTATAACTTTGGTTTGTAACTCCAATTTCATTTTCCATGTAATTTAAGAGATATATGCAGTTAAAAGAATTATTAGTTTATGTTTTGTGGATACACAACATACAAAGATGTAATTTTGGGGACATCAACAATAAAAAAGAGTAGGAACAGAGCTGTAAAGGAACAGAGTTTTTATATGTTATTGAAATTAACCTGGTATAAATCCAAATTATAGTGTTATAATTTTAAGACTTTGGATGTAATCCCCACAAAGAATTAAAGGAAGTAACCACAAAGCAAATAGCTATAGAAGATACACAAAAAGAAATGAGAAAGGAACTGAAACATTTCACTATAAAAAATCAACTAAATATGAAAGAAACAGTAATGTAGGAAATGAGAGACAAAAAAAGCTATTAGACATATAGAAAACAAATAGAAAAATGACAGAATTAAATCCCTTCTTATCAGTAATTACTTTAAACGCAAGTAGATTAAGCTCTTCAACCAAAAGACAAAAATTGACAGATGGCTTAAAAACACATAGTCCACTCATATATGAGATCTAAAAAAAATAAACAAAAAGTAGAACTGGAACTATAAATACACAGAACAAACTGATGGTTGCCAGAGGAGAGGGGAGTAGGAGGTTGGGCAAAATGGGTAGAGGGAAAGGGAGATACAGGCCTCCAGTAATGGAATGAGTGAGTCATGGGAATTGAAGGCAGAGCATAAGGAATACAGTCAATGTAATAGCGATGTAATGGGACAGATGGTAGCTGTACTTGTGGTGAGCATAGCATGATGTATAAACTTCTCAAATCTCTAAATTGTATACCTGAAACTAATGTAACATTGTGTTTCAACTGTACTTAAATTAAAAACAAACAAACAGGGATGCCTGGGTGGGCTCAGTCAGTTAAAAATTTGCCTTTGGCTCGGGTCATGATCCTAGGGTCCTGGGATCCAGTCCCAACTCAGGCTTCTTGCTCAGCAGGGAGCTTGCTTCTCCCTTTGCCTGCCACTCCCCCTGCTTGTGCTCTCAATCTCTCTCTCTCTCTGACAAATAAATAAATAAAATCTTAAAACAAAACAAAACAAACAGGGGCACCTGGGTGGCTCAGTTGGTTAAGCTTCTGACTCTTGGTTTCATCTCAGGTCATGATCTCATGAGATCAAGCCCTGTGTAGAGCCCCACTTCATGCTCGGCACTTAGCAGGGAGTCTGCTTGAGAATTCTCTCCCTCTGCCTCCCCCCCACACACACTCTCTTTCTCTCAATATAAATAAATAAATATTAAAAAGCAAACAAACAAACACAAAGTCCGACTGTATGCTGTATATGAAAGACTCACTTGAGACCCAACGACACACATCGATTGAAAGTAAAAGGATGGAAAAGATATTTCATGAAAATAACAAAAAGAGGAGAGATAGCTATCCTAATATTAAACAAAATAGACCTTAAATGAAAAAAGATTACAAGGGACAAAGAAGCACATTATATATTAATAAAAGGGCCAATACAGCAAGAAGATATAACAATTATAAGCATTTACATACTAATGAAAGACCAACAAAATATATGAAGCAAAAATTAGAAAAACAGAAGTAAGAAATAGATGGTTCTACAATAAAACCCCACTCACGACAATGGATAGAACAACCAGACAAAAGATAAGTATGGATAGAGAGGACTTTAAACAACATGGTAGATCAACTAGATCTAACAGACATGTACAGGATACTCTAACTAACAACAACAGCATACACATTCCTCTTAAGTGCACTGGGATAGACTATATGTTAGGTCACAAGTTAAGTCTCGTTAGACTTCAAAAGATTGATATCATAAAGGATATCTTCTTTGACCACAACATAATGAAGTTAGAAATAAATAACAGAAGAAAAACTGGAATTTTCACCAAGTAGTAGAAATTAAACAATATACCTTTAAACAACCAGTGAATCAAAGAAGAAATCACAAAGAAAATCAGAAAATAGTTACACACAAATGAAAATGAAAATACCACATACCAAAACTTACACGTAGCACCCAAAGTGGAGCTAAGGGGAAAATATATAGCTATAAATCCTTACATTAAAAAACAAAAACAGGGGTGCCTGGGTGGCTCAGTCATTAAGCATCTGCCTTCGGCTCAGGTCATGATCCCGGGGTCCTGGGATCGAGCCCTGCATTGGACTCCCTGCTCGGCGGGAAACCTGCTTCTCCCTCTCTTGCTTGCCCTGCTTGTGTTCCCTCTCTCACTGCGTCTCTCTCTGTCAAATAAATAAAATCTTAAAAAAAAAAAACAAAAAACAAGGTCTCAAATACACAACCTAACTTTAGAACTTAATGAACTAGAAAAAGAACAAACTAAACCCAAAGTTAACAGAAAGAAGGAAATAATGAAGATTAGATCAGAGATAAATGAAATAGAGAAAAGAAAAACAGAAGAGAAAATGAATGAAACCAAAAGTTGATTCTTCAAAGAGATCAGCAAAATTGACAAACTTTTAACTAGATGGACTAAGAAAAAAAAAAGAGAAGATTGAAATTACTAAAATCAAAAATGAAAGTGGGGACATTATTACTGATTCTATAGAAATAAAAAAGGATTATAAGAGAGTACTGTGAATGATTGTGCACCAACAAATTGGATAACCTAGATGAAATATGTAAATTACTATAAATATAACACCTACCAAGACAAGCTCATGAATAAGTAGAAAATCTTAATAGTTTATAAATAGTAAGGAGATTGCATCAAGAATGAATCAGTAATTAAAAACCTCCCAACAAAGAAAAGCCCTGTTCCCACTGGCTTTCCTGGTGAATTTTACCAAACAGTTAAAGAACTAATACCAAACCTTCTCAAACTTTTCCAAAAAAAAAAAAAAAAAGGAAGAGGAGGAAACACATCCTAACTCATTCTAGGAGGCCAGTATTACCCTGATACCAAAGCCAGATGAAGACACTACAAGAAAGGAAAACTACAGACCAGTATCTTTTATGAACATTTATGCAAAAATTCTCAGTGAAATACTAGCAAACCCAATTCAGCAGCATATTAAAATGATTATACAAATGGAATTATTCCTGAATGCAAGGATGGTTCAACATATGAACATCAATGTAATATATCACATTAACAGAATGAAGGACAAAAACCACATGATCATCTCATTTGATGCAGAAAAAGCCTTTGACAAAATTCAACATCCTTTCAGGATAAAAACACTGAAAAAAATACTAGCAGTGTGAGGAAACTACCTCAATATAATAAAAGCTTGAAAAATGCACAGTGAACAAAATGCACAGTGAACAAAAACTCAATGATGAAAAACTGAAAAGGTCTTCTTTCTCTAAGGTCAGGAACTAGGCAAGTATGCCTGCTTTCACTCACCACTTTTTTTTTTTTTTAAGAGAGCACATGCACGAGTTGGGGGTGAGGGGCACAGAGGGAAAGGAAGAGAGAGAATCTTAAGCAGGCTCCATGCCCAGTGTGGAGCCCAACATGGGGCTTGATCTCACAACCCTGAGACCATGACCTGAGCTGAAAGCAAGGGTCAGACACTTAACCAAGACACCCAGGAGCCCCTGCTTTTACCACTTCTATTTGACATAGTAATCAAAGTTCAAGCTAGAGCAATTAGGAAAGCAAAGGAAATAAAAGGTTTCCAAATTGGAAAGGAAGAAGTAAAATTATCTCTGTTCACAGGTGATATGATCTTATATGGAAAAAACCCTAAAAATGTCACAAAAATTGTTAGAATAAATAAATTTGGTAAAATTGCAGGATACATCCAATGCACAAAAATCAGTTGTATTTTTGTATACTAACAATGAAAAATCTGAAAATGAAATTACAAATACAATTTCAATAACAATAGCATCAAAAATAATAAAATACCTAGGAATTAACCAAGAAGGTGAAAGACTTGGACAATTAAAACCACAAAACATTGTTAAATGAAATTAAAGAAGACACAAATATTGAAGTGTAATTAATATGTAGTGTTTATATTAATTTCAGATATACAATATAATGATTCAACAACTCTATACATTACTCAGTGCTTATCACAATAGGTGTACTCTTAATCCCCTATATCTATTTTACCACAAAGAAACATAAATAAATGGAAACACATCCCAAGTTCATGGATTGGCAGACTTTATACTGTTAAAATGTCAATACTAGGCAAAGCAATCTAGAGGTTCAATGCAAACCTTATCAAATTCCTAATGACATTTTTTTTGCAGGAATAGAAAAACCTGTTCTAAAATTCATGTGGAATGTTATTGTACCTCCAAAAGCCAAAACAATTTGCAAAAGAATAAAACTGGAAGACTCACACTTCCTGATTTCAAAACTTACTTTCAAAGCTGCAGTATTCAAAACAGTGGGATACATGCGCAAAGACAGGCATATAGACCAATAGAAGAGAATAGAGAGCCCAGAAATAAATCCTTACATATAAAAGGACAGTCTTTTTAACAAATGGTGCTGGGAAAAATGGATATCTGCATGCAAAAGAATGAAGTTGGATCCTTATCTAACACCATATATAAAATTTAAGTTAAAATGAATCAAATATCTAAATGTAAGACCTGCAACCATAAAACTTTTAGAAGAAAAAAAAAATTACAAAAGATTTACATTGGATTTGGCAATGACTCCTTGGATATGAACCAAAGGCGCAGGTAACAAAAGAAAATAATAGACAAATTGGACTTCATGAAAAATTTAAAATCGTGTACATCAAAATACACTATTAATGGAGAACAAAGGAAACCTACAGAATGGGAGGAGATATTTGCAAATTATGTATCTCATAAGAGATTGGTATTCATAATATGTAGAGAACTCTTAAAACTCAACAACAATAAAACAAACAACCTGATTCAAAAATGGGCATAGTATTTGTTTTTTTTTGTTTTGTTTTGTTTTTTTTTAAAGATTTTATTTATTTATTTGACAGAGAGAGACACAGCGAGAGAGGGGAACACAAGCAGGGGGAGTGGGAGAGGGAGAAGCAGGTTTCCCGCCGAGCAGGGAGCCCGATGCGGGGCTCGATCCCAGGGCTCTGGGATCACGACCTGAGCTGAAGGCAGACGCTTAACGACTGAGCCACCCAGGCGCCCCTGGGCATAGTATTTGAACAGACATTTCTCTAAAGAAAATAAACAAATGACCAATAAGCACATGAAAAGAAGCTCAGCATCCCCAATCATTAAGGTAAGCAAATCAAAACTACAATGAGATACCACCTCACCAATCAGGATGGCTACTGTCAAAAAAAACAGACAAGAAGCACTGCTAGGATGTGGAGAAACTGGAACCCTTGTATACTATTGGTGGAAATGTAAAATAGCACAGCCACTATGGAAAACTGCACGGCAGTTCCTCAAATAATTAAAAATAGAATTACCATATGATCTTGTAATTCCACTTCTGGGTATATACACAGAAGTGAAAGCAGGTGTCAAGGAGATATTTGTATATCCACGTTCACAGCAACATTATTCACAATAGCTAATACATGGAAGCCTCTGTGAATACTGATGGATAAATGGATAAACAAAATATGGTATATACCTACAAAGGAATATTAATCATCCTTAAAATGGAACTAAATTCTTCAATATGTTATGCCATAGATGGGCCTTAAGAACATTAAGTGAAATAAACCAATCACAAAAAGATATATACTATATGATTCCACTTAGAGCAGTCAAAGTCATGGAGACAAAAGGTGGAATGGTAGTTGCCAGGACCTGGGGCTTAGGAGCATGGGGAGTTATTGTTTAATGGCTATAGAGTTTCCAGTTTTACAAGCTGAAAATTTTATGGAGATGGATGGTGGTGATGGTTGCACAACATATGAATGTGTTTAATGCCACTGAACTGTGTATTTAAAAATGGGTAATAGATTTTATATGTATTTTACCACAAAGAACTGAAAAAAAAAGTGATAATGGACACCACTTTTTATGTTTCAAAGAAGACAAATAGAGGATTATAATGACATGTGCTTCTAGCATCTTCAGGTATTCAAATAAGTAAATATTTCATATGTATCTGTTTGCCCCATTATTTTTGAAACATATTTATTATTTTCATTATGATGAAAATGTATCCAAAATGCTTTAATAATTTATTCTTTGATCAGAGAAATTTAGATATAATAAATGTGAGTTAATCTCTTTATGACTAAAGATCATCACTGGAAATCATTCACTTTGGGGCTACGTTTTTAAAATGTAATGCTGGGGCGCCTGGGTGGCTCAGGCAGTTAAGCATCTGACTCTTGATTTTGGCTCAGGTCATGATCTCCAGGTCCTGGGATGGAGCCCTGCACCAGGCTCTGCACTCAGCAAGGTGTCTGCTGGAGACTCTCTCTCTCTCTCTCTCTCTCTCTCCTCTCTTCCTCTGCCCTGCCACCCCCCACTTTCTCTCTCTCTCTCTCTCAAATAAATAAATCTTTAAAAAATAAAAATAAAATAAATAAAATGTAATGCTTCTTAGGTTTTGAGGTATAGTGCCTGCCCCCGAACTAAATGACCCCAAACTGCTTTATAGTTGTTGATTTGACTACCAATATTTTCTCCTTCTTCACTTCCATTTGGTATTTCAGTATATAAAATTCTGTTTTTGTTTCCAACTGAATTAGAATCCAAAGTTACCGAGATAAGTAACCATCAAACTAAAAAGTAAATGCAATGATATGTTTTTGCCAGAGGGTAGGTGGATAAATGTACTGTATGTATAGCAATAGTTCTCAATTGCGAGTATACCTCGTAATCATATAGAGGGCTTTTGAAAATAGAGATTTTCTGATTCAGTAGGTCCAGGGTGGGACCTGAGACTTTGCATTTCTAACAATTTCCCAGCTCACACTGCTGCTCTGGGAACCACACACGGAGAACTGCTACACAGCAAAGTGAGATGGGGATGGTTTGAAATATCAGTAAGACTACTGAAAGATTTAGGAAATATTGGAAATATCTGGAAGTCTACAAGTAAGAAAAGGAGAATGTTACTTTTCACATATCAGACATTACAACTATGGAGCTTGTAACACAAGGACTGAGAGCTGCTGAAAAAAAAAAAAAAATCCAGGAATTCAGATAATATGGTGGATTACAGTTACATGTCAGTTCACTAAGAAATTTTAGGAAGATATATTAAATGCTTCCTTTGTTATAAACTGATACCACATCAGACAGCCTTGATCTCCAAAAAAACATCTCATGTTGCCTCTATAATAAGCTATCCTGGATGGACCATTGGTTTGACCCCGTGTGGCATGCCTAATGTCTCTATATTCTAATCCATTGGTTGCCACTAAAGTGCTTTGCCAACAGATTTTGTTCTCAGATAGGGCACAGCACTGAAAAGAAAATCACTTTGCAAATCCAGTGATTTCATGGGCCACTAGGCTCTCTGCATTCTCTATTACCCAGTTTATCTTTTGTTCATTTAATGCATCACAAACAACATTGAATTAGTTTGTTGGACAATTAGGTAAGATATTAAACTAAAGATGTACATATAAATATGTCAAGTAATTATTTTAAGAATACATCTGTAAGGAGTAGCTGGAGAAGGCACTTTGTAAAGGTTTTTTTCTCTCTGCTTTGTCTAATAGTTCAACAATCCCAACTTTTATAAATAATATACCTTTTTCTAAAATGTACACAGCAAAAAAAAAATTTCTATAATGAATGTTTAAAAAATCATTTCCAAGGAAATTAGTTCTTATAAACATCCTGGAATATGTCAGTTAATTAAATTGTTGTTTGTTAGAATGAACATCCCAAATCAAACCCACTATTGCAAATGTTAGCCCAGGCGTGGTTTCCAGTCTCTGAAAGTCTCTACCTTCCTGAACTGTGGCCGCCTAAAGCCCTCCCACAATTTCACCACTGTCTTGACTCTCAGCACTAATCCTGAATTGTTGCTGGGGAGTTTTACATGGCTGCATGTCTAGAAACTGTGGTTGATTCTGTTTATTTTGCCTTTGCTCTGATGTCATACCTTAGTTCTGGTAAATGGATTTGAGTCTGTTCTGAAGTCTTTTTTTTTTTTTAGATAGAGAGAGTGAGCGCATGAGCCAGGGTGGAGGGTGGGGGTGCAGGGGCAGAGGCAGAGGGAAAGGGAGAATCTTAAGCAGGCTCCATGCCCAGCCAGGAGGTGACGCTGGGCTCCATCTCACAACCCTGAGATCGTGACGTGAGCCGAAATCAAGAGTTGGCTTAACTGACTTAGCCACCCAGGTGCCCCTGTTCTGAATTCCTATTTGCCTTATTTGCCCGTTTGATGACCAAGCTTCAGCATGATCCCTGTTTCTGAGGTTCTCTTTCGTTATCTGCTATTGCCCTTCTCATAAAGGGATATCCCAGTCCTGGATCCTGGCCCATTAGCTTGGACCCTCCTTTATAATGACAGATACCTCTTGTTTCAATTTGCTATCCTTCCTATAAGAATGAATTGTCTCGTATTCCATCCAACAGTTTGGAAAGGCCAACATTTCATTTTAACGCTTTGCTGATATCTACTTATCTGGAGTAGAGCCTGCTATCACTCTGTTGTACTGGACTTGCTGCTTTGGTTTTTATTCACATTTGTGATGGGATCCATTCACCCAGATCCTATTCAGTGATTGAGTCCTTTACCAAATTCCAGCCCTTTCTCACCCAAGCCATATGGCAATAAGTAACGGGACTTACCTGGTTTGTTCATTTTGAAAACACTGAATGCTTATTGGATGCCTGGAACTATATTGGCCATTGGGGAGATGAGCATAAACAAGGCACATTTTCTCTTTTGAAAAAACTCATTCTGGATGACAGAGAAGACAAGCAAACAACTGAATTACAATTCCTTAACAGTAAGTTCTTAAGAACCTTTCTCTCCGAGATATAGTACCTTAGGTCAGACAATTGTCCTTCCATAAACATCTCTTCTACTAATGCTTGCTCAAAACCTAACGTGTGCCACCCAGAGGTCCCTGATGAGGATTGTGAGTCAGACCCAGATATTCGCTCTGGCCCGGGGTGTCTAGAACTTTTACCTCCCGGATACTAATGATGTGTGTCTTCTGGCCCTAAGAAGTCAATAGGAGCCTTTATAATAGATAGCCTCTGAACCTAGCTCCAGCTCCCTCATCCCCAGGCAATCTACCATGATTGAACCATGATGACTATAGTATAGGGGTTGTAAGTTCCACCAGTTCATTGTCCAGACCTTTGAATCAAGTGTCAGCCTGTTCCATTTCATCTTCCCAGATTAACTAGAGCTGGATATCCTGAAGGGATGAAAGCTTTATGAGTCAGTTGCAGTGCTTGTTGGAACAGGTAGAAGGAGACCCTGGTGATAAACCTACTATAACTTTCAAAAGTCAGCATTATCCCCTAAGTGACAGAGTTGCCTTGAGTTTGTGTTTCTGGGGGAAATGACCACTAAGGTGCCCCTACTGCCTCCTAAACTATTGAAGAGACAGCTGAGCCGTCCCTGGAACTCCATGAATGACTAGCAACTGCCCAAGAACTGCTAAAACGTTCTTTACTCTGAGTTGTGGAGGCTGCCCATGGCCTTTGGCTGGTGGAATGATATCTGGACCTGATATGGACATAACAGGGATTCCTTGGGACATCCTAGGGAAATGTGAGATTGCCCTGGTACCTCTAGCCTTAACTCTAGGACTAATAGACATTTTGCCAAGCCCTCTTGCTTCTCTCCACCAATTCTAAACCAGCCCTAGCCCACTGGAGGATAATTCTGAAACAAGCCTGGAAATAACTTCCCTATTCATCAATGTTCCTGAAATTTCATGAGGATTCTGAAGAGAAGAGGCAGATGTTTGGCCTAGAGAAGGTAGAAAAAAGCAAGGTAAGAAGAAGGCTCAGACGCAGTGTTGTCAGCACGGGGGACTGCAGGGACCTGAAGCAACTAGGACTAGAGCACCAGCTCCGGCACAAGTGATGATTCGCGGTGTTAATTTCCGTCATGCTTTTGAGAGGGAGATACAGAATCAGTCACTTACCCACTTTTAATGTCAGTGCACTCATTTATAAAACATACACATTCCTCCTCACAACGTTCTTCACATATTCTAATAAGAAAAAGCATGTAGGGGCACCTGGGTGGCTCAATCTTTGAGCATCTGCCTTCGGCTCAGGTCATGATCCCAGGGTCCTCCGATCGAGCCCCGCATCGGGCTCCCCGCTCCGCGGGAAGCCTGCTTCTCCCTCTCCCACTTCCCCTGCTTGTGTTTCCTCTCTCGTTGTCTCTCTCTGTCAAATAAATAAATAAAATCTTTTAAAAAAAAAAAAAGAGAGAAGAAAAAGCATGTTAAAGTGATAAAACTATTTTAAGAAGCTATGTAAATATACCATTAAGGTAGATTATAGATTATAGTTCTATCATTTATTGCCTTCTCATTTGTTTATTTGCTGAGAAGCTTTTATGAGCTTCCAGTTAATTATTTTTTCCCCGCTCATTTATCAGCAGGTATCTTATTGTCTTATTTCAGTTTTAAAATATCATTTCAGGGGCGCCTGGGTGGCTCAGTCTGTTAAGCATCTGCCTTCGGCTCAGGTCATGATCCCGGAGTCCCAGGATCAAGCCCCACATTAGGCTCCCCGCTTGGCAAGGAGTCTGTTTCTTCCTCTGCCTCTCACCCCGCTCGTGCTCTCTCTCCCTCAAGTAAATAAAGAAAAATTAAAAAATAAATAAATGAAATATTATTTCAAAGCTAATAAGATATTTCGAAAATCTCGCCGCGCCCTCTATTTGCTCATAATATTTTGTCTAGAAAATTTGTTCTTAAAAAAATAAACTATTTATAAAATTGTGATATGATCAAGGCCAACTGTAAACAAATGTGTACAGGCCAACAGAACAAGTATGCCCTGCTAGATGGATGACTTTCCCAGTGTGCCATAATAGTTTCTTAAAGCTGTTATGAATTATTCGATAAACCCATATTTAGAGACTTTTAGAACCGCAGATTATTGGCCTGAGAAGCCATTTTGTCTCCAAAGGAACATTTGCAGGCTGTCATGCAAATCTGCATTTGAGCTACTTTCACATTATGATCTTAGTGAATTCTTGACCAGATGGACTTGAACAGCTGCTACCCACGCCCAGTAAGTCCCTTTGCTTGAGAAGACAAAATAGCTCATTTGTTTGCAATTCCTTCCTGGAAGTACACAAGGGCAATTTTCTACATAGTGAATTACTTCTATCAGAGCAACATTTTCCCTGAAAGACCATAGCTCATTATGCTATTTAGAAACAAACAAAAAGAAATATGCACAAACATTTTTTTTTTTTTTCCGGGAGTCTTATAATTTGTGCCCAGAAGGGACAAGTCTCTTTTCAGATTAAGTTTTAAAAAATGTTCCTTGGTTGCCATTATGTTCAAGCTGACATGGAAGGTTATAACTGAGAGAACCCCCTCTGAAATAATAATGCCTTACATTTGTATTGCACTTTATACTCTTCAAAGTGCTTTCAGACACATTATCTCATTTGAGCCTCAAAACTACTCAGGGAGGCAGGGAAAGTGGGTGTTTTTATTCACTAGTTTATAGATAGAGAAATCAGTTCACTTCACAAATATTATCTGAGTATCTGCTAACTCCATCCTATTATATTCAGTATTACAGAGGATAAAATAACATGTATTCCTAAAAGAGTAATCTATTTTGCAGATAAGACATAAAAACACAAAGCTAAATAATACAAAAATGTACAATATGTTTCAAAGGGTGACAAAAGGCAATGTATATGGTTAAAATATTAGAGGCACCCACGATGAGCAAACTGTTCTGGAGGATTCAGGAGGCTTTTTAAAGCAGGTACCACCTAGAATATATATGCTTGGAAAGAGGCTTAGAATTTGTGGAATCCATGAGAATGTCTGCTCTTTGGCATCACAGTCAGATACCCCTATAACCTTAGAATGTACAAGATTTTGGCATTCATCTAGTTTACCCTGATACTCAATGCCAGAACTATTTCTATGGCACCCCGGGCAAAAATGTTGGAACAGCTATAGTTTTTAGAAAATTCTAACTTGTATGAAGTCACAGTGCCGATGTCTACAATTCTGTGCCCTGCCGACTAAAGCAACCTTGCCAATCTATTTTTCCTTCCTATGGAAAGCCTTTAATTACATCTGTAGACAGTTATTATATCTGCCTTTAGGTTTTTTCTTCTTTCCATTAGATCTTTGAAACTCTCTAAGTATTTACAGTCAGTATTATACTGCTGGACCCCTGTCTTATTTGTCCAAATTATCTGTAACTTTGCCATTCACAACTGATACACTATTGTAGGGGTGCAGATTTATATGGGACTCTTATTTCCTGGGCTCTAAACACTATCTAAACACTGTAGTCATGCTTTCAGTGGACTTCCAGCATGTAAGTCAATACTGCTAGTTATAAAGATTTCTCACATGTAATAATAACTATAATGTAAAAGCTGCTTAATTAAAATGCCCAAAATGAGTTAGGAATGCTTTCCTGAAGAACAAAGGCCACTTTCATTGCCTGGCTTTTTTTCCCCTTTTTAAATTTTTCTTCTTTTTCTTAAGTCATTCATGATATATGCATTTCCACCCAAAAGAAACTTTCTTAAGGAATTAATACCAAATTCCAATATAACAATTGTCCGTGGTATTTTGTTTCTCATTTTAATTAACTGGGAAAATAGGAACTAATAGCTCATGTAAATTAACAGGCCAATACTGACCTCTGGTGTGTAAGGAAGAAATTGCTTAGTGGGTGAACTAGTGGACGCTTGGGAAAAGTTTTATGTTTAATGTAAGAACATCTTTGTCCAAGCAAAGAAGTTTCCTGAGTTATAATTACAAATGTGAAAATTGGGGAATGTCAAACTAAGTGAATGGAGAGAATTTCTCTGTTAGTCCCTTGTGGTAGGAAGTGAAAAGGAAAAGAGAGAACTGCTGAGTACAACGGCCCCCCATTACAACATGTTTTTGCCGTATTTGGTCTGCGTTTAAGCAACTCTAACCGTAGTGAGTGGTGAAATGATCTACACTCCCTCACTTGACCCCATACAAACTGGATTTTTTTAAAGGCCTATTGTGAATTTGTCTGAGTTTTCTCCTTAAATGGTATGTGTATTCCTTGCCTGCCATGCCCCCAAATGCCTCTTCACTTACTTCAGACACAGGTCTCAAAGTCATCTTTTTCTATTCTTATTTGCTCTTGTTCATTCTCCTGGAATTTTCCAAAGCTGTGCCATATGCCTGAGATACACTTGCTTTACAATTTAAAAATTTAACATTTGTTAGAGTGGTTGTTCTTTCAGATGCTCCATTCTCTTCTCTGTTTTCAGTATGTGCCCTTCCTCTCACTTCATGCTAAAGCCAAATTCTCTATCAACCTCTCCCTCCTAGGTCCTCTTTGGGTGGAGCCACTAGGGAAGTGCACAGCCAAGGGCTACAGGCTGAGGCAATCACCCGCAGATAGAGGGGTCAGCTGTGCAGATTCAGCAACTCACGCTGGCCTACCCTCTGCTGTAGCAGGGCCCATTGAAACTCACCTATTGGGAAAAGTATCACTAGGCCCTTAACCAATGGACCCAGATTCCAATTTATTCCTGATCCTTACCATTGACTTGATATGGGACCTTCTGCCGTTCAGTTCAATTCCTAGACAGCGGACTTCTATAACCTAATCCACAAAAGGGGATGATTAGACCAGATGATCGCTACCATCCCTTGTGATGGTCTAATTCTACAATTCTATCAACCTGGACTCAGGAAACCAACTTGCAACCCAGGGCTCTTACTGCCTAGGGCTCCTTCACCTCCTCTCTCCCCCCATCCTCCTAGTTTGTTTAGGTGTTTCTACTGTGTGCTTCCTATGTTTATTAAACCATTGTACTGATTACACTGTACGTATCTATTTGTCTGTCTTTTTTCCTTCATTGGCCTACCCTATGGCAGGCTATTAGGAACTACTGAGTGAATGAAAAAAGCAAAATATCTTACTTCATCCTGCAAACTGTATCTGCCATGTATTCCTTAGAAGCTCCTGGGCCCTAGAAGCTTTGGAGTCAGCATCAACCTCTTGTCCTGGTTCTACAAACTAGATAACATGCAAGAATGTTGCCTCGCAAAAACTCTCAAAGGAGATGAATAGCTATAGTTCATACTGCAAGAAATTGGAGGATGCCAGATTGTTAGTAGGAGCTGAATCACTCTGCATATGAGTGAGAAGTTTTACTTCCCACGGTCAGGCAGACTAGGAAGAAGTGGCAAAAAGAGAGTGGGGTAGAAGGGTAAAGTGGAGCTAGTGAAATGGTTTGAAGTTGAAGATGATGCTGGGTGAAGGCCCAGTGAATGTGTCCAGTTCTTGGGGTGGCCATAGGAAATTTTTAAAACTCAGAATTAAATCGATTTGACTAAATTTGCTTGCTTACTCAACCCCCAATTTACAATCTTCAGTAAACTCTATTGTGTTCACAAATGACTTGCATGAGCAGTTTATTTGTGGCAAGCAATGGAGAAGTGAGTAGTACATTTGGGTCTGCAGTTCTCCACCTTCAGGCACTTTAGAATCACTTGGGGAGCTTTTAAATACTGGATGCTAACATCATAGTCTGGAAGGGTTACAACAGCATCTCTGGGGGTGAGGCCCAGGGATCATTGTTCCTTAACAGATGCCCAGATGAATCTGATGTGCAGCTGCGGTAGTGAACCACTGGCCGAGGGGTGTGGGGGAGAGTTGGCGAGCAGCAGAGCAGAGGCAGCTCTGGAGTGAGTTGTTAAGCCACAGTAGATTACAGGGGCAATCATCAATACGAACTCATCCAAGAAACTACTCAGCAGCCACGCATGCTTTGTTTTTTAATCAACTCTATTTCTCATTGTTGGCGGTAACTATTTTAATTTTATAAACCTCTACTTTCCTCAAACCGTCGCTCCTCCTAATTCTATAGGTACTCCCAACAAATGACCTACTTTCTACTTTTCAAAGATAATTGGTGCCCAAAGTGAAAAATTCCTTAATTCTCTGCCACCAGATCTATAAATCCGTTTTCTTCTGCATTCTTTTTTTACTGGTGCCTGTTCACCAATATTTAAGCATCCAAGAGCATCCCCTCTTTTTAAGGCAAAGATTCAGAAACACAGATTTTTGTGCGTGTGTGTGTGTGTGCATGTGGTTGGGGGAAATAAAACAATCCTGCCAACAAAAAACCCCTCTGAACAAATATAGAAAAGAGAACACAGTCTATTTCTAAGTAAGAATTAATAGATTTATATGTATGTAAGATATCAAAAAATGTGACAAAAAGCCTGGACAGATGTTCACATAATTTCTTTAGCAAGGCAGATACAAGAATAACTTCTCTTATCTCCTCAAGAGACAAAGAGCCACACCTGATGATAGTCTCCTTGTGAAAGTCTACTAAGTTAATTTTAGAGATATGTGTTTACAGTTCCAAATATCAGAAGGTCCCCAACTTTGCACTGTAAAAGCAAAAGTTCAGATCTCTTTTTGGGCCTATTAGGATTTCAAGGAGACACTCTAAGGAAGGGAGTGTGGGGAGATTGCCAATTCCTTCCTCAAAGAAAGTTTCATCATTTTATCCTTAGAGTATGTGTTGCTTAGTGTATACATATATATTCCTTAGCTTTGTTCAGTAAGAGGGCCTACAGCAATGATACTCTATTAGAACACCTAGCACCTAGATCTTGGCATCTAAACACTATTTTTCAATAAAAGGAGCCAATACTCATTGAAAAAAATGGTTAATTCCTGGACCAGGGTAGGAAAAACACAAGATAAGCTTGGAACATCTTATGGTCCCTGAAAATAAGGAAATGGTTAAAAAAAAAGTAGAAAATATAATAAATGATGGGTGCTTGTTGAAAGAACATAGCAGTCATTCTGAAGGGGATCCTAATGGCCAAAATTCAAACATTTTGAGCAATAAAATAAAGACTTATTGGATTTTGTTCCATAGAATAGAATAAATATCCATAAGTCTATATCCATTTAAATAATTGAATGAATAAATAAATAAATAAATAAATAGGGAAGGAGAAGATAGCACTTGCTTAAGAAAAATTCCAAATAAATGTAGACAGAAAGAAGGAGATGGATAATCACCATTGGGTAATCGCCACAATAATAGTCATTAGTGATCAGATCCACTAATGGATGCTCAAATTAATGGCAAAAGTTTGGGGTAAAAGATGTTGCATTGTCTCAAATTATCTCCCCTGAGATATTTATTAGCTACAATGGTAAAGATAGTGCCTTTATGGTAGAGAAATCCAGCAGACACAACCTTAGCCCAGTGATCAAGGTAAACACCATCAGTAACAAAACATACTGTCACTATCATATAATCCCTGTTACATTGTACTGAGAAAGGAGCATCACTTCTGGTTTTTCCTGCTGAAAATGCATATCCTCAATCCAGTCAGGAGAAAACATGAAACAAACCCAAATGAGGGACATTCCACAAAACAACCAATCAGTACTCTTCAAAGATGGCAAGGTCCTAAAAAACAAAAACTAAGGAACTGTCATAGTTTGGAGGAGACTGAGGAGTCATGACAACTAAATACAGGGTGGGATCCCACAGAATCCTGAAACAGAAAAAGGCTGTTAGTGGAAAAACAGCTGAAATTTGAATGAGGCCTGTAGGTTGGTTAATATTATTGTACCAATGACAATGTTAGTTTCCTAGCTTTGATGATTGTATCATGGTTATGTAAGAAAACATTCAGGAAAGTTCTGTCTGGTGTATATGGAAACTCTCTGGGGTATTCAGATGTAGGGAGGGGATCGGAGCCACAGTAAAGTGAGAAGGGTGACCACACACAGGGATAGCTAAGTGTGAATGTGAGGGTCTTGAATAGGGTCTGAGGATTTGATCCTAGCAACATATGTAAGACAGTATAACCAATGCTGCTGGTTTGTTGTGGATATGTAGGAGAAATCTTTTTTTTGTAAGATGTATATCCCAAATTATTGGAGCTATTGGGCTGCTGGTCTTACTCTTAAGTGATTCAAAAAAAATTATTTTGTCCTATACTTGCAACTTGTGTCTAAGTCTGAAGTTATGTCAAAATTTGAAAAAAAAAACAAAACATTTTTTTTTAGAAAAGCTACAACTGGATAATGAAAACAAAAAGACTATACCAGTAACGAAAAAAAAATGTAAAGAAATTGGATCATTAACACACTGCTGGTAAGAGTGTGAATTAGTACAATCATTTGGAAACCTTAGCTGTATCTTCCAAAACTCCACATGTGTGTACCTTATGAACTAGCAAATTCAGTCCTAAATATATACATAGAGCTAGATCTATATTGCAAAGTTTCCCAAAGTTTGGATATTTGAAAGGAACATCATTCCACAGAGCATACTCCTTTAAGGTGTTCACTTAAATGCAAAGAATATGGTGCAGCAAATCAGAGATGGTGCAGGCAAGCACTGAGGCTCTGAAAGACATCCCACAGGCAGGCCCCCAGGTCTCTTCTTATTCACACACACACAGACTGTACTATGTCTTCAGCTTGAACTACCAAGATCTATGACAGGAATCTTGCTTTCAGGAGAGCTCATAGGAAAAACCCTTAGTGAGACTTTATACCCCCTTGGCCATGTAATTAAGCCATGTTGTCAAGCAAGTTAGGCTACTTGCAAACCTTCAGTAAAACCAAAACAAAAACAAAACAAAAACTTGACCTTGAAGGTCACCAAGAGTTGTTTCTTGGCTTTAAGTTCTACATTATAAATCTCATTGCTGTTATCTTGGCCAAGAGCCAAAAATCTAGATATCCAGGTTTTCCCAGAGATACAGAGAGCTTGTCCTGTCCATCTGTAAATCCATACATTCTTGCTTAAAAAAAGGGACAAGAATATTTAAAACATCATATTCATAAAACATCAATATTCATAATAACCAAACCCTAAAACCAACCCACATGTCCATCAGGAGGAGAAAAAATAAATTGTCATCTATTTGCATATGGAATACTATAGAATAATAAATAAATATGCATTACTTCTATGTGGAACAGCATAGGTGAATATCACAAATAATGTCCTAAGTGAAGATATCTGACAGAGGTGCTGGGTAAGTGTTATTTACTAACTTGGTAGATAGTTAAATGGCTGTATTCACTTTGTAAAAATTCATCACACTAAAAATTTGTCCTTATATGTACATATGTGGTATTTCAAAGTAATTTAAGGGGCACCTGGGTGGCTCAGTTGGTTGAGCATCTAACTTGTGATTTCAGCTCAGGTCATGATCTCAGGGTTGTGGGATCTAGCCCCACATCAGGCTCCACACTCAGCAGGGAGTCTGCTTAGGATTCTCTCTGTCCCTCTCCCTGTGTCTTCCCCCCTACTCTCTTTCTCTCTCAAATAAATAAATACATCTTTAAAAAAAAGTAATTTAAAATAAATGTTTCACATACATGTCCACACATGCATACTCAAAAGCTGTACCTGCTTTTAGAGTTCTACAAAAAAAAAAAAAAAAAAAATCATTTAACTTAGCACCTTGTGAGTAGTGGCTTCACAGGATGTAATTCATTAGTCCACCTTTTAAAGTTTTCTTCTATTATTTCTTTGAGTGTTTCTTTATTTTCATTTCCTCTGTTCTATTCCTTCATGAATCATGCAGGTGCATATTACGATTTGTGGATTTAATTCCCATGTCATTTAGCTTTTTTTTCACATTTTTCATCTTTCTATATATTTTAAAATTAATTTTGTGGTAATAACTCACTGAGATTGATGTTTTAGATTCCTAATTCAGTACAAAGGCATTGTTATAATCATGCATAGAATACTAGGCAGGTATTTTTTTTTTAATGACAGTTATCGGTCCTCTGGTACAGAGACACTATGGTGTATAGGAATGTCATTTTTCCTTTTTAAATGAAAAATAATACAATTTACATAGTATGAAGCTTTAATTTAAAAAGAGCTCTGTGTATATATGGTCTGTGTTTCTTGGTATATTGCTAGAAACATGCTGTATTAATTAGGTGCATGTGGTTGCAAGTAACAGAAGAGTCACTAATAGTGGCTTAAGCAATATAGTAACTCAGTTTTTCTTTATAACAAGACCTCTGGAAATGACAGCTATGAGATTTTCTGTGGCGGTTCAACAATGTCATAAGCATCCAGCTTTTCTCTAACTTTCTGCTCTGCTACCCTTAGCATGTTTCATTTTCATCTGGTGTAATTCTTTTTTTTTTTTTTTTTTAAGATTTTATTTATTTATTTGAGAGAGAGAGAAACAGCATGAGAGGAGAGAGGGTCAGAGGGAGAAGAAGGCTTCCCGCTGAGCCGGGAGCCCGATGTGGGACTCGATCCCCAGGACTCCGGGATCATGACCTGAGCCGAAGGCAGTCGCTTAACCAACTGAGCCACCCAGGCGCCCCTGGTGTAATTCTTCACGGTTAAAAGTTCAGTACCACAACTCCAATAATTATGTCTTTAAACAATAAAGCCAACGAAATTTTAAAAGTGCATTTACTTTTTGCCTTCTCTCTTTTTCATCAGAGGTCAAAATCCTACTCATAAGCTCCCTCCCATAATATACTTTTCTAATACATCGGATTAGATGTATTAGAATTCTATAAGAGGTTGAAATGTTCATCCCTAAACCAATCACAAGAAAAGAAGAATTAAGTCAACATTTGTATTAATTAGCTTTTGCTACAAAAGTGCAGCTGAAGAAACACACTAACATGTCAACAAACATATGTTTATTGTTTCTGGCTCATGAGTTTGTGGATCAGTTGCAGCATTTCTACATTAGACCATGAGGGAGGTTCGGGTATGCTCCATGAGTCCTTCATTCCTAGAAAGCTGAAGGACAGTGACTAGCTGGGGCACACGATTTTCACAATTCAGGGCAGTAATGCAAGAGGAGAAGCAGAAACACATGATGCCTTCACCAAAATACTAGCCAATAGGATCCAACAGTACATTAAAAGTATTATTCACCATGACCAAGTGGGATTTATTCCTGGCCTGCAAGGTTGGTTCAACATCCGCAAATCAATCAATGTTATACAATACATTAATAAGAGAAAGAACAAGAACCATATGATCCTCTCAATAGATGCAGAAAAAGCATTTGACAAATTATAGTATCCTTTCTTAAGACTCTTCACAGTGTAGGGATAGAGGGTACATACCTCAATATCATAAAAGCCATCTATGAAAAACCCACAGTGAATATCATACTCAATGGGGAAAAACTGATAGCTTTTCCCCTAAGGTCAGGAATACAGCAGGGATGTCCAATATACCACTGCTATTTAACATAGTACTAGAAGTTCTAGCCTCAGCAATCAGACAACAAAAAGAAAGAAAAGGCATCCAAATTGGCAAAGAAGAAGTGAAACTCTCACTTTTTGCAGATGATATGATACTTTATGTGGAAAACCCAAAAGACTCCACCCCAAAACTTCTAGAAGTCATACAGGAATTCAGTAAAGTGGCAGGATATAAAAATCGATGCACAGAAATCAGTTGTATTTCTATACACCAACAACAAGACAGAAGAAAGAGAAATTAAGGAGTTGATCCCATTTACAATTGCACCCAAAACCGTAAGATACCTAGGAATAAATTTAACCAAAGAGGCAAAGAATCTGTACTCAGAAAACTATAGAATACTCAGGAAACAAATTGAGGAAGACACAAAGAAATGGAAAAACGATCCATGCTCATGGATTGGAAGAACAAATATTGTGAAAATGTCTATGCTACCTAGAGCAATCTACACATTTAACGCAATCCTTATCAAAATACCATCAACTTTTTTTCAAAGAAATGGAACAAATAATCCTAAAGTTTGTATGGAACCAGAAAAGACCCCAAATAGCCAGAGGAATGTTGAAAAAGAAAAGCAAAGCTGGTGGCATCACAATTCCGGACTTCAAGCTCTATTACAAGGCTGTAATCATCAAGATAGTATGGTACTGGCACAAAAACAGACACATAGATCAGTGGAATGGAATAGAGAGCCCAGAAATGGACCATCGACTTTATGGTCAACTAATCTTTGACAAAGCAGGAAACAATGACCAATGGAAAAAAGACAGTCTCTTCAACAAATGTGTTGGGAAAATTGGACAGCCACATGCAGAAGAATGAAACTGGACCATTTCCTTACACCCCACACAAAAACAGACTCAAAATGGTTGAAAGACCTAAATGTGAGACAGGAGTCCATCAAAATCCTAAAGGAGAACACAGGCAGCAACCTCTTCGACCTCAGCCACAGCAACTTCTTCCTAAGAAACATCGCCAAAGGCAAGGGAAGCAAGGGCAAAAATGAACTCTTGGGACTTCATCAAAATAAAAAGCTTTTGCACAGCAAAAGAAACAGTCAACAAAACCAAAAGACAACTGACAGAATGGGAGAAGATATTTGCAAATGACATATCAGGTAAAGGGCTAGTATCCAAAATCTATAAAGAACTTATCAAACTCAACACCCAAAGAACAAATGATCCAATCAAGAAATGGGCAGAAGACATGAACAGACATTTTTCCAAAGAAGACATCCAAATGGCCAACAGACACATGAAAAAGTGTTCAACATCCCTTGGCATCAGGGAAATCCAAATCAAAACCTCAATGAGATACCACCTCACACCAGTCAGAATGGCTAAAATTAACAAGTCAGGAAATGACAGATGTTGGCGGGGATGTGGAGAAAGGGGGAACCCTCCTACACTGTTGGTGGGAATGCAAGCTGGTGCAGCCACTCTGGAAAACAGTATGGAGGTTCCTCAAAAAGTTGAAAATAGAGCTACCCTACAACCCAGCAATTGCACTACTAGGTATTAACCCCAAAGATACAGATGTAGCGATCTGAAAGGGCATGTGCACCCCAATGTTTATAGCAGCAATGTCCACAATAGCCAAACTATGGAAAGAGCCTAGATGTCCATCCACAGATGAATGGATAAAGAAGATGTGGTATGTATGCATGTGCGTGTGTGTGTGTGTGTACACACACACACACTGGAATATTATGCAGCCATCAAAAAATGAAATCTTGCCATTTGCAACGACATGGATAGAACTAGAGGGTATTATGTTAAGCAAAATAAGTCAATCAGAGAAAGACAAGTATCATATGATCTCACTGATATGAAGAATTTGAGAAACAAGACAGAGGTTCATAGGGGAAGGGAGGGAAAAATGAAACAAGATGAAACCAGAGAGGGAGACAAACCATAAAAAACTCTTAATCTCAGGAAACAAACTGAGGGTTGGTGGAGTGGAGGGGGGTGGGAGGGATTGGGTGGCTGGGTGATGGACATTGGGGAGGGTATGTACTAGGGTGAGCGCTGTGAATTGTGTAAGACTGATGAATCACAGAGCAGTACCCCTGAAACAAATAATACATTATATGTAAATAAAAAAAGAAGAAATCTGAATTTAAGAAAAAGGAAAAAAAAAAAGAAACACATGATGCTTCCTAGTAGTTTTTCTTAAAATAGGCACTCTCTCACTTCCACCCATGTTCCCCTGGTAAAGCCATCATATAGCCAAGCTAAAGTCAATGCGGCAGAGAAGTACTCTTTTCCCTTATTGAAGCATGGCAAGGGTAGGGAGGGAACAGAGAATTATGAACAAATAAAACAACTTACCGCAACGTTCATGGCTTAGACGAACCATAGCCCAACCCCTCGGACTGGAAGAGGAATCCACATTCTGTGAACTTGTTGCAACATGCATAAAATATGATTATTATAAATTAAGGATATAAGGATTTATGTCTAGTAAGAAACAGCAACATTATCTGACATAGTTCACATCAACATCATAATGAGTATGCCTGGGCTAGAGAAGAGAGAGTGGGATAGGCAGAGCCCACTGTGAGGCAAGAACAAAACAGTTCCATGTTGACTTTTCACTATTTAAACAAATTAACTAGAAGCCTCTTCTAATTGGAAAAAAAAAAAAACAACACCCTGGAAAAACAACTCAAATATTGATGAAAATAGCGCTGGTTTACTTATTTATTGACTAAGCATTTTAATTCAATAATTTGGAAAGAGACTCACTGCTTTCCAGAAACCATTCTGCCTTTCTTGAAAAAGGCTGAAATTCATGTATATAGGATATTAACTTCACAATGTATCCAAGAACTCTCTGACACCTTGGGTGAAGAATTCCCTACTGTCTTACCTGCGGGGCCACACAGTATTTATACAGTTTTCACTCTGGCCCGTCCACCAGCACAGATTGTTCACTTCTGTTACTGTCATGGCAAGTGATGCAAGGAGAGAAACATTGCTGATCTGTGAAATTGGACAATACATTAAATCTGTCTTGGTATTTAAGCCACAGTAAGCACCATGTTTAATTGGGTTTATGAAATGACATCTTGTTCAGGGCAAGGATCAGGATGGAAGAAAAACTATAATGGATGATAAATTAAATGCCCAAGTTAAAGCTAAACTGTTAGATGCCCGAGTCAGTAATTTCATAACTGTGACTCCCAAATGAATAACTTGACCTTTGTGTGACATTATATGTCATTAATTTTAAAGGCCTAATCTGACTTCCAATTATACACCCCCCCCAAAAAAACATAACAGGGAACTTTTTCTCTCTCTGCATTTCCTGACATTATTTAGATGGCCTCAAATCTAAAATCATGGGAAATGCAAGAGTTTGCCCAATTGTTAATATCTGAATCTTAGGATTTATCAACTGTGGCATATCTAAAGATACAAATCCCACCTTTTCTAGTTTTCTGGAATGTCTAGATGTAGAAATAAAGACCTCATTGCATGTGGAAGTGTCCTACCAGGCACAATTTTCATAAAGGGAATTTAAATAGCTGTTTTAATTTGTACACCAGACCGTGTACGCCTGGAATCTAAGACTAATGAACCACTTTCTCAGAGAATTGCCTCTTCTAAATAAACAAGGCTTTTGCACTGACCCAAGAATCTGAGTTGCAGCCGAAAGACTAATTATACGAATATTATAACGGGCACATCCACAACAAAAGAATATTCTCTCCATCTTCAAAGTTAGATGAGTATTCAAATGAAATCCAATTTATTCATCTGGATTGTCTTTAATGTTTTTCTTTGCACCTCTACAGGGACTGAAAAAATTTTGCCTTTTAAAAAGTTTGAAAATCCATCATTTTTACTTTTTTTCAATATATATAAAACCTCCCCTACAAATGAATTCAAACTGAATTCTTCCCTTGGTAATTTTATTTGAAAGGAAATTAGAACAAATCATTAAGAGCAGGATGATTTCAATTAAGACATAATTAATTAAATGTGCAAATGTAGAATACTTTTGGATATGCAATTAGATGATTGATTACACCAGAAATCTAATTTCACACTTAAAATGCCAACCACACCCCTGTTTTGCACTACAAGCGACCACAAGTCTAGACCTTACCTCTGGAGGAAGTGACCTCAGTGGAATAATGTTTTTGTAGTGATTCTATCATCATCTGATAGTGTCTTCAGATAATAGAGGCAACATGCATGAAGGAGCTTCCTTCTTGCCTTTCTTCTTATTTTTCAACCAGAATTTTGTTCGATTTTAGGTAAGTAATGTGAATCATGGCAAATTGTGAAAGGCCTCTTTTATCTCTTTATAATTAGTAACTCTTTCCTATTCAGTTACCCTCTTAAAGAAAGTTGATAATCAAAATGTTAAACATGTGTAAAAAAGTACTGAACTTCGAATAATTTAGAAATAATTTAGTATTGCATTTTTTTAAAAGATTTATTTATTTGAGAGAGAGAGAGTGTGTGAGTGCACCCATGGGGGCAGGATGGGGAAAGGCAGAGGGATAGGGAGAATCTCAAGCAGACTCCCGGCTGAGCACAAAGCCCCATGCCAGCCTAAGTCCCAGGACTGGAGATCATGACCTGAACCAAAACCAAGAGTCAGCCGCTCAACAGACTGAGCCACTCAGGCACCCCCATTTAGTATTACATTTTAAGTTGTCTTTAACTTTTAGATGCAAATGTCTGAAATCTATACTTTGCTGTTGGTGATTATGGGTTAGGAATGTCTTCAAACTAACCAAGGCAATGAATTTTATTACCCATAGGAGTGGAAGGGGTGATTTAGCAAGGTTTGCAACTGATACGTATCAATGTTGCTTTAAAAATTGAGGAGATTCCCATCACATACTAAAAACAATTTGCATTTCCAGAAATTCTCTTGTGTTATATCTATATATATTGATCAGTAATGTATATCATCTTTCAGCCCATACTTCCATATCATTTCCTGGGATGCTGGGTCTGCAAATCTGCAAGTTGCTTTTTCTAAGGCAGCACACATTTCCCCAGAGCATCATGGGAAGGTCTCTTAGATCAAAGATACATCCCTAACCTGAAATGCAGTCATTAGCATTGGGTTAGTACATTCTCAAGCCCCATGAGTTTGATGTTTTCAGGTAACTTTTGAAAATGCAAAAGTCCATCAAAAAGAATAGTAGTTACCTTTTGGGTCACTGAAGCTTTATTATTAGGAGCTGTGTCAGTTTTCTTCAGTAACGGTGGGTACTTTGTCATAAAGGCAGAGTAGGAGTCCTAAGTAGATAGGAAAAGAAAAACAGATGTAAAAAAGAGAGAGAGATGGCATCAGAGCTTATTGATCATGTAATTGCGACTTCTTTTGATCCTAGAACTATTGAGGGATGACTCAGTTTCCCTTTTTTGTGCAGTTCTTTGATCCACTTGTGGTCTGACCTCTGGGAGCTGACTGTAGGAAAAGGAACATTGAGAAATAGGCAGAGGGGCGCCTGGGTGGCTCAGACGTTAAGCGCCTGCCTTCAGCTCAGGTCATGGTCCCAGGGTCCTGGGATCGAGCCCCGCATCGGGCTCCCTGCTCAGCGGGAAGCCTGCTTCTCCCTCTCCCACTCCCCCTGCTTGTGTTCCTGCTCTTCCTGTCTCTCACTCTGTCAAATAAATAAAATCTTAAAAAAAAAAAAAAAAATAGGCAGACAACTCATTGTTAAGAATCTTTAATTAGGAAATCCAAAACAGTGTTTTTCAGTCTTAGCTACTCATTGGAATCACCTGGGAAATTTAAGAACTACCGATACATGGGTCCCACGCCCAGAGATTTAAAAATAAATTCCCCCAGATAATTCGAACATCCTTGACAAGGTGGAGAGTCATTGGTCCAAAGAGCTAACCAAATAAAGATTTACCATGTGCTCAAAGGACTTATGATTTAGGAAGGCCTAGCACAAAGAAAAAAATAGGAAGTTCAGTGCTCTCTTTGTCAATCAGCATCCAATTCCAAGTCCATGCTTGTTCTTAACTTCCAGCTCCTGTCTTGGCCGGAAGCAACTGGTGCCTTCTGCTGCTGCAGGGAGCTATCGGTTAAAGGACTGTTGCACTGGACATCTAAAAACTATGGTGGTTCTAGAAAATGTGAGATATCAGAAAGCCCCATGTTTAGTGAAGATGTGCAAATAGAAACCAGTTTTGCTAGAGAACTCTGAGTGACTCCAGATTCCCTAGAAATCGTGCCGCTTTGCAGCGCTGGCTGGCTTTCTGTGAAGACATCAGCTCTGAAATATGAATAAAGGACAGAAAGTTAAAGAAGATTTTTCTCAGGACCTGTGTGTAACCGTGCAGAAGACAACCAGGACAGTCAGAGAGGTATGTGGAATCACACAGCCAGGATGAGACAAGGTAAGAAAACAAACATAAGATAAACAGGTATGTTCTATTTCTTTTTGAAGACTCAGCTCCCTCTACGGGCCTAAAATTCCTACTTCATCCTTTGTATCTTTTTCCTATTTTCTGCTTAGAATTGCTGGGTTCCCTTAATTTTAATTACAGCTTGAAAGGAAAGGAACAGAGGCAAACTAAAAGGCAGTTAATATTGAGACGCTAGTCTGGGGCAGTTTGCCTGCTAAATGGTTGTCAGATTTGAGTTTGACAAATCTCAGAAACACCTGGAGGACCTGATGAAACAGGCTTCTGGGCCCCACTCCCACAGTTCCTGATTCAGCAGGTCTGAACTGCGGCTCGAGAATGTATATTTCTATGAAATTCCCAGGTGATGCTCCTAGTGCTATCTGGAGACCACACTATAAGAAATACTGTTTCTAGGGATGAAAAAAAATGGCTTATCAGCAATCTGTCCTTGATTCAAGATTCATAAAGAGATGTATTAGGGGTGTATTTTGTCACATGTTTGATGAAATAAGAATACTGGCAAGTCACGTATTTTTAAAGTAAAATATAGTGCAAACACTCCAGAAGTTCTGAGACGATAGCTAATGAAACAGCAGTGAGGCAGAAGAGGTCAGAGATGACAAAGAAAATACAAGACCACAGCCTACAGAGGTGAGGGTGGCTGGCGGAGCTGACTTTATTAGGAAGCACACACGGGTGAGGAAAGAAATCCCCTGAATATTTGGGCCTAAAAGGCAAAGTTCAGGGTCTTAAATGCTAGAAAGTGGAGGGCCATGGTGCTTATGCTAATTAAGCACTGAAAACTCACATTTCTCCTAGGACTGAGGATTAGTGCATGAGCTCTGGAAAGTATCCCCCCTTGTTTACTGGTCATGAACAATTTCAATTAGGTTCAGAAAGCGTCCCTTTTGTCGGGGGCGGGGAGGGGAGGAGGGGAGGAGGGGGAGGGTGTCATTCCCAGTCCCTAGAGGTTAATCAGCTTCAGCTGGTTAGGACCCAGTGTAATGAAACACATTTAATTTTGCCATCTCTTTTTTTTTTTTTTTTTTTTAAAGATTTTATTTATTTATTTGACAGAGAGAGAGATAGCGAGAGCAGGAACACAAGCAGGGGGAGTGGGAGAGGGAGAAGCAGGCTTCCCGCCGAGCAGGGAGCCCGATGTGGGACTCGATCCCAGGACCCTGGGATCATGACCTGAGCCGAAGGCAGACGCTTAACGACTGAGCCACCCAGGCGCCCGCTAATTTTGCCATCTCTTAAGCAAGTGCTGTTACAAGTGAAAATTTTTCTTTTTTTATAGAAAATAATCCTTAGAGAGGGCATCCAGAGTCAGGTCTCAAAAGCAATACTGGACAGGGTTGACAAAGGGTTGAGGAGGGTCCTTAGGCCAGGGGTATTTGCGACATAAATAATATCCTGAAGTTGGAGATAGCAAGACCTTGGACCACGGTTGGGCAGACTGGCTTGGCTTCAGTGAATGGACCATATGGGTCTAAAAGAAGAAATAAAGATATTTATGCATCTGTGCAGCATTTAAAAGGTGTGACTGTGAGATAGCAAATATAATCCCCCCAAATGACAGCTGTATCCCTAGTGAGTGCTGACATTTAATGTAGTTACCCAGAAACAGTAAATATTTAGAATTATGTTCAAACAAATTCGAGACCTCTAAGAAACTGTTACATATGTATGTGGGAGTTTACACACAGTATTATTCAGGGAGATTGCCCATCTATATTCTATATAACTACATATATTCTTTCCAACTTTATTCTATATGACTACTCAGCTTTTACTCTGTATGATTTTGGCTATTTTCAGATTGCGCTTCTAGTTTCAAAAACTCATTGAAGAGATTCAAAGAATCTTTGACACTAAGGAAAATTCTGAGAAAAGCGCAACACACCTAGTAACAGCAATGGCAATGTCATGGAATGCTTTAGAGAGGTAGCGCTTATTTGAGTATATAAGTTCTGGTGTGTTTAATAATTAAAATGTCTTAATAAAGTAATTCTGAGCCTCTGCATTTACACCATTGTAAAATGTTTATAGGTGTTTAGGTATGAGAAGAAATTCTAGTCAAAGCCTACCTGGGTACGCAGTATGGATGCACTGTGTAATCAAGGTCAGCATAATTTCACACAGGCTGTTCTGCTGGGTTAGCCAATATGCCTGAAGTCAATTTACCATAGAGATTTTCTAATTTAGCAGAATTAATTTTTAGACCAATTAAATGCTTAAGATACCAAATACTTTCAACTGAAAAGACAAAGAGAATGGGGCACCTGGGTGGCTCAGTCAGTTAAGCATTAACTCATGATTTGGGCTCAGGTCATGATCTCAGGGTCATGGGATGGAGTCCTGCTTTGGGCTCTGCGCTCAGTGGGGAGTCTGCTTGAGGATTCTCTTGCCCCCTCTCCCTCTGCCCCTCCCCCATTCACGCTCCCTCTCTCTCTCTCAAATGAATAAATAAATATTTTTTTAAAAAAGAAAAGTCAAAGAGAAAATCTATTTCTACAAATAAGAAAAATGAAAGGCAAAGTAACCACTTTTTTCTTCTGGTCCTCATGAAGCTAGACTTTTTTTTTTTTTTTTTTAATTTATTTGACATAGAGAGAGGGAACACAAGCAGGGGGAGTAGGAGAGGGAGAAGCAGGCTTCCAGCTGAGCAGGGAGCCCGATGAGGGGCTCGATCCCAGGACGCTGGGATCATGACCTGAGCTGAAGACAGATGCTTAACCATCTGAGCCACCCAGGCGCCCCTGAAGCTAGACTTTTGTGATGGATTCTAGACTCAAAGTGGTCTCCATGCCCTGATGCTTCAGGTGGCCGTGAGGATACCATGAACAATGATGCATGAAAGGTGCTGCACATGAATGAGTAGTCCAGGTTCCATTTCCCTTCCTCTGTATTCCCAAAGCCTCCAGAGGAAGGGCAGATGGGAATGGTAAGAATTTCTAAGCAACTGAATGGAACAGGATGCTGTTAGAGGTAGTTTTGTGGGCCTGAGAAGAATAAAGGAGAAGGGGAAGAATTTGCAATGATTGCCAGAGGAAAATAGAGAAAGGAAGCTATAGAGCAATCCTGGTTAAGAAGGTCCCACCCATCCCTATTTTTAACATGAAGTCTCCTTAAGAGTCTACATATGTATGTGTGTATGTATAAATGTATTAATTATTTTACTGTACATTTAAAATGATAAAAAATTTCGAGTTGGCTAGTAAATATTAAAAGATGGAGGTCCACTTTTACTTTCTTCTAGATGTACATCCAGTGGTATCAGTACTCTTTATTAAATAATCCATCATTTTCTCATGCAACTGAATTGTCTGTGGCTTCTCATACATATTAGATGCCATTTCTGAATTCTCTATTCTGATCTATTTGTCCTATTTTATATAATGATGAGTTAATTAGTCATAATATTTTCTAAAAACTGGTAAATCATTATAGTCTTTTTCTCGGCTGTTCTTTGGTAATGGTAATCATCTTTAATACAAACTTTAAAGTCAGTTTTTCCAATTAAAAAGAGTTGTTGAGTTGCTGATTGAAATTCCCTTAAATTTACATATTAATTCAAGAGAATGAACAATGCCATGAAATTAAGCTTTCTCACCAAAGGTTGTGGTTCCTTTCAGATTTTGTTTTATACCTTTTAATACAATTTTATAATTTTCTTCATATATACTAGTGACTCTTGAACTCAATACTGCCATTGGAATTACTTAAAAGCTTTAAAAGATGCTGATGCTTGGGCTTCACATCTAGAAATTCTGATTTGTTTTGTCTGAGGACATCAGGATATTTTAAAGTTCCTCAGGATAATTTTAATGTAAATCCAAGGTTGAAAACCATAAATATAGATCCCGTGTCATTCATGTTAAATTTATTTAGTATTTTATAGTTTTCTTGGAGCCTTTTCCAATAATATATCTTTATTCACCTTTGGAATCTCTTCTATTGGGTTTGGTCCATCCAAGTTTCCTGCTACTTAATTTGGCAATGAGTACATTGTTAGCAATTCATTCATTTATTCTAGGTTTTCAAATATATTTCTATAGAGTTCCATATTCTCTTTCCATTATTGTTTTTTGGTGTTGCACTTGACTCTCGTTATGTACATTTTAGGTTTTCTTCTTTTTCTCTGGCAATTTTATTTTACCGGGTGTGTATTATGACTGTTCTGGCTGGCCTTCCTCTCTCTTCCTGCTGGCTCTACTTTTCTTTGACATTTCACTGAGACCCATTTCTGATTATTGGAAAAATGCAGATGACACAAAAAAGGGACTTTGTTCCTGTAGGCTTGCTCTGTCAGGCCCCTATCAATGCACCTGGAGGAAGCCTCTTTGTACTCCAAATATTCTATTTACTGTAAATGCACAAAATCCACCACTTACCTATTTGTCTTCTTCACTTTTGGGGGATCAGGAAATCCAGCACCTTGTAGGACCCATGTTGCCATTTTCCAGATATGTATTTAGATCTTTGAAAACCAGGCTCTTCCCTAGATAGGTTACTTTTCCATCAGTGCTTATCCCTAGGCTCTGACACTGTTCTCTTGTCCTTTGATCCCTTGCCTACCCATGAGGGAGAAATCCCCACATTGGTGGTCTTTGTTGAAGCCTGAACAGAGGCTCAGTTGAGCCTGATCCTCTCCTACTGGAGTGAAGAGAAAGCTAGTTATATTTGATGCCACATCTCTGCAAAAGTAGGGTAAGAGATCACTTAGATCATACTCCAAGCATTTCACTGAGTCTTTCAATCTTTCAACTTGTCTATCTTTGGTAAACATTCAACTTCATCTTCCCTTGTACTATCCTGTCCAAACTCATATTGTGAAGATATTATTCCCCAATTTATAGTTATCTCTGGTTGGCTTCTCACACTTATTTGGCGAGTGTTGTGTAAGGAGAGGAAGGTAAAAAATTCAGGCATGCAAAAAAGTACATATTAGGAAAAATAGCACTTAATAGGCATGGAATGGATACATCTAAAATCTTTTGTATATTAACCATAAGTGCACTGCATAAAATTTTATTCTTTAACAAGTTCCTTTCAGAGGTGATGACAAACCAATGCCCTATGTCAGAAAGAGTGTTTTAAAGTAGTTCTAAATCGGGGCACCTGGGTGGCTCAGTCAGTTAAGCGTCTACCTTCAGCTCAGGTCATGATCCCAGGGTCCTGGGATCGAGCCCCGCATCAGGCTCCCTGCTCAGTGGGAAGCCTGCTTCACCCTCTCCCACTCCCCCTGCTTGTATCCCCTCTCTCACTGTCTCTTTCGCTGTCAAATAAATAAATAAAATCTTAAAAAAAAAAAATAAAGTAGTTCTAAATATCAAAGGGACATCATTAAGTTAACTAGGGAGCCTCATATAAATATCCATTGTATTGCATTGAACTTATTTTGGTAGGGTATGATCTATAGTAGATGGTGAAACAGTCAGATGTAAATTATATTTTCTGTGGTTGAATGAATTTCTGATCTGGTATTGGATTTCTTGATGGAACTTCAACATCCCAGGTCAGCTACCAACAAAAACCAAGATAAAAAATGGAGGCAGAGGGTGGAAGCATATTACTACTTTTCTTCTCCTAATATTTCTGCTTTAGCTTATAGACAAGTAAATTTTTGCTTCTCTTCTAGTTCAGGGAGTATAAAGAGAATTATTCTAGTCTCATTTTATCCCTACACTGAATATTCAACTATTTTTTGAGGCTTGTGTTTGCATGCCTGAAAAACATTGGATCACATTATCAGTGGAAAAGGTAACTATCCCCTCCCCCCTTAAGGAAGAAAATAGGCTTCTCCCAGGTTTTTAAGTCTGTTTCCTTTCCCTATACTCTGTCAGAACAGACATGCACTTACACTCCTGACCCCAAACTGCAAGCTATTGTGAGGGAAACTCCAACATTCTGCAACTTTTCTGCTTGAGTTTTGATGATAAGTCGTATCAGCTCTGCCTCCCGTGATCACCTGTCTTCATCCTTACATCCCATTTTGACCTCAGATTCCAGAAGTGTTTTAATTAAGTCGTAACAGAGAATTCCTATAGGAATTTTTAGACTCTGTCAATGCATTTAATACTCCAAATCATCATGTGGGGACTCAGCTTTTTTCCTACATGTTGGAATGTAATGAAAGGATAGGTAACGCACTGCCATGCCTGCTCTCAACAATTTGTAGAATTATCTCCATTGTTAGGCTGGCAGATAACTAACTTTTTAAAAAAAAAACATTTTCCCAATAAAATTGACATTGATTATTGCCTTTACATATAGATAAGATTAGACTTCATGCACTAACCTCAGTGCTAACTACACATTTTGCTCAATTTCTAATATTTTACAGTTTCTCTGTGATGTCATCTATAAAAGATTTGAATTTTTTAAAGACTGAACTGTTTTGGATTTCAAATCAAAACTAGTTTGTGAAATGATTAAAAGCAAATTGATTTCATGAAAGCTTCTAACATGATTAAATTAAACATGCATTGCTATTAGTAATGGAATCTTCTGCTAGATCTGAGAGATATAAAGTCACATAACCCAGATCTACAGTTTAATGAGGATTTTGGCATGTATAGTTGTCTAAATCAGTTTGAACTGCTAGAACAAGATACCATAGACTGGGTGGCTGAAGAAATGGAAATTTACTTCTCACAATTCTGGAGGCTGGCAAGTCCAAGATCAGAATGCCAGCAGATTCAGTGTTGGGTGAGAGCCCACTTATTGGTTCGTTGATGGCCGATCTTCTCATATCCTCATAGGGTGGAGAGAGAGATCATCTCTTTTGTGAGTCTTCTTATAAGAGCACTAATCCCATTCATGAGGGCTCCACCATCATGACCTAATCACTTCCCAGAGGCCTCACCTCCTAATATCATCACACTGGGGATGAGGCTCAATATATGAATTTTAGAGGAGACACAAACATTCAGTTCACAGAATCAGTGAGCGCTATTTATGCTCCAGCAGACATCCTGAATCCCTTTGGCTCTTTCTGTAAACCCTTTGCCCACTGCCTTTGTGCTGCTTCTAAAGGCCTGGACCTAAGACTCTTGGAGCGCCTGGGTAGCTCAGTCGGTTAAGCGTCTGCCTTTGGCTCAGGTCATGATCCCGGGGTCCTGGGATCAAGCCCCACATCGGGCTCCCTGCCCTGCGGGGGAGTCTGCTTCTCCCTCTCCCTCTGCTGGCAGCTGCCCCTGCTTGTGTGCGCCTTCTCTCTCTCTGTCAAATAAATAAATAAAATCTTTTTAAAAAAATTTAAAAATTAAAAAAAATAAAGGCCTGCACCTAAAACTCTTTTTGGAAACCTCTGCAGCAGGGGTTGCTAGGGAAGTTAGGACCCTTCCAACAGCAATTCGTGAATGACCACATTCAGGTTTAAGAGTCTGGCAAGTCCATCCCCTTAGCCTCCCGTTGGACGAGCCTAAAGCTGGACTTTTTCGAAACCACAACCTTACTTGTCTCCCTACCTCTCTTACTTCTTCCCCATTTATCTCTGACCTCACTTTCTTAATAAATTACTTCCAGCGAAATCCTCATCCCAAGGTGTTCTTGAGGAGAACCAGCCCTAAGACAACTTACAAAGAAAGAGCTTTACAGTCAAATAAGAGGATAACTTTTGTAACCAGGATATGAGCAGAGCCCTTCGTAGTACAGACTGTGAAGCACAGATTTCATCTTCAACCAACCAGAGCCCAATAATCTTTAGGGATCCCTCAGGAGTCTGTGGGGAAGGTAGGAGGGGGAAATGACAGGCATGGGGCTGAGCACATAAATCCGTGCGAGCAAATTTATGACAGTGATCCCATTTCTACTCACAGGTCACTGAGGTCCAAGGAAATGAGGGCTGCACATTGAGTAGGTAACAAGAGACCAGCCCAATAGGTGAAGGAAGTTGGCAGCCTGTTTTATATCTAAATTTGGAATGCAACCCCAGAAATCTGTTAGATATGTAAATTTGGAATGCAATACCAGAAAATATCTCCTTTACAGGTTTTCCACAGAACCTGAAAAATAATTATGGGCATTTGTTGAATTTAAGGTACAGTTTTGTCTGGGAGAACTGAGGTAATATAGCATGGATAGATAGATCGATAGATTGATAGATAGATTGATCAATTGATCTGGAGAGGCCCAGAGATGACCAAAGACTTCTGGAACCTGGGAAAAATTAATTAAAATGTGACAACTGATTACTGGGAAGGAAAGAAATGGAGACAAATTTGTTTTTAATTTGCTGTAATTTTCCTTATTTTCCACAATAACGTGTATTAATTCTGTTGTCAGAAAAGGTAAATTAAATTTTGATTACTTCATAACTTTATGCTTATAAGAAATTTAAAAATAAAATTAAACTTTATTAGGGAATTGTTGGTAATTATGAACATTCATACAAGGGAACAGTGTATAATCATTAAAAACATTATAAAATATTTTGAAGGACAGTGAAAAATATAATGGAGTAATATTAAATAACAAAGACAGGATTTAAAATTTTATATACTATACGATACCTTTATGTTAAAATGTGTAGACTATATACTAAAAGGAACACTATATTATGGATTTATTTTCACTAGATAATGAGGTTATGGATTTTTTTTATTATTTACAATTTACAAATATTCTATACTGAATTTTTAGGATCAGACAAAAGTAAACTTAGGAAATTTAGCTGTGTGTACTTAGATACTCAGAGATCTGAAATGGTAACATCTGAGGCAGTACTTCTTAACAGGCCTAGGAATAATTAGTTCTAGCTGAAACATTTGAACTAATTTATGCTTTTAAATAGCTCACATTTTTCTCTGCTACACTTCTCCCATTTTTCTCTAAGCATCTATCTTCCTTTGAATGCCTGCCGCTTCTTTGTCTGGGGAGAGCTTAAATATATTTCCGGCACTTTCCTTCACATTCACATGAAAAATACACATCTGCTTGTGTGTGTGTGTGTGCGTGTGTGTGCGTGTGTGTGTTTTCTTTTTTCTCATATCTCCCTGAGAGTGTGCTAGCATTTTTCTGATGATTTATGGAAAAGTAAATATAGTTTCCCAGTGCTTTTCACCCCATGTAAATTTCTAATGATCCCCAATGTGAGGGTGTGTATGACAATGATGCCTTGGTAAAAAGCCAGCTACTCTTTTCATTTGAGCAATAGTTTGTTATTATTCAACTCACTAAGTGAGCTTGTTTGTTTCAACAGCTGTTGACTTTGTCTCCCTCTCAATGGATAAAAAGAAAAAGAAAAAAAAAAAAAAGGAAAAGCTTCCCTCCATATTCCTTGCCTGGCTACCCTTCAGCAGGGCTCTTTACTAGGTGGTAGATTTCTTATCCTTGATTAGAATCAGGGACCTTCGGAGCTAGAAAGAATCTAATAGATTATAATTGTCAAGCATCCTCTCCGTGAAGTAGTTTTACATTGCATACATTATGGTAAGTGTCATTAACCACTCTTTGTCAGATAAGAAAATTGAGGCTCAAATCCATTATGTAGCTTGCCCGTGGTCACAAACCTTGTGGAGTGAGAATTTGAATTACCACCTTCTTCCTCTCGCAGATGGAACTGTAAGGTCTAATAAACTTATTTGTCTTAGGGTCTAATGAGGGGTATAAGCCATAAAATAAATCTCTTGTTAGGCTTCTGTGCATTTGTACCCTCAGTTATAATCTGCAAGCAAGGATGCTTTTGCCCTCCAGCAAGAAGAGGTGGGCCCTTCTGCAGCCCAGAGGATTCAAGGGTTCAAGTCTCTGTGGCTCAAGGTCCTGGGGTTCAAGTCTCTCAAGCGTATCTATTCTCATGTTTTGATGCCAAGTCTTCAAGTCCCTGTCCTTTCTTATAAGACCCTGAATATTGCCTGGGAGACTTGCTGAAATTGCAAGCTGGCTTTTCTTTACGTCTTTGACTATTACAGTGGGTCCTGGGCCTGATCTTCAGCATGGTCCATCTCTGGTTGTAGGAGGTCTGTTTAAAATATGTAAAGGGTGTTTTCTGACTTTCTACCATGCCTGAAATTGACCAGCTTGAGCCTGGCATCTTCACTTCCACAGGCTTTGTAAGGACCTTTCACTTGTATCTCTCAAAAGCCAAGGTCAATTGCACAATCTAGTATACCCCCTTCTGCCAGTATCTCATCTGTATTCATTTCTTAGGACTGCCATTATAAAGCACCACAAACTGGATGCCTTAGAATACCAGAAATTTATTGTCTCACAGTCTGGAGGCTAAAAGTCCAAAATCAAATGGTCAATAGGGCTGTTTCTGCAGGCTATGAGAGAGAATCTGTTCCATGTTTCTCTTGGAGCTTCTGATAGCTTCAGTTCTTCCTTGACTTGTAAACAGCGTTCTTGCTGTGCCTTCACATCATCTTTCCTCTGGATGTGTCTGTCTCTAGGTCTAAATTTCCCCTTTTTATGAGGACACCAGTTATATTGGATTAGGGCCCGCCCTAATGACATCATCATAGCTTGATCTTCATAAAGATTCTATTTCCAAATAAGGTCACAGTCACCAGTACTGGGGTCAGGACTTCAACATCAATTTGGGGGTCACGATTCAACCTGTAACATCATTCTAATTCATCAAAGAGGAAAGCTGAGCACTCCCAGTCATGTCAGGGGCTCTCAAGCCTCCACATATTACCTGTATAGGATCTTTAATGCTATTTGGCTGGCGATCCAACTCTAGCTCACCATCCACAGAGTCTGGCTTCAAAAACCACCACTGCACTCTTGGTACCAAATATCTTATGTAAACTTTCTAGAAGCAGACCCTGAGTTTCATGAGTAAGGGGCTCATTAAGGGTCAGGAGAAGCATGTGAAAGAGAAGGGAATGCAGAAGAGAGATAGGCATAACTTTAGACAACTTCTCAGCATTTGCCTGATCTCTTGGGAAGCTCTAAGCCATAAATTATGTCAGAATCCACCCCACTTTGGAGCAAGGGGGCCAGGCTTTCAGACTCTTGAAATAGTCAGTCATTGGTTCCAAGCTGCTCTGGACAGACCTAAGCTACTGAGTCCTGTCTGACTGTCTGTGTGGGGTTGAGCTGATTCACGGCCAGCCCTCTGGAGAAGGCCACAGGCACAAGACATTTGGAACAAAGCACAGAAACTAAAGGATGTGTGCATGCAGCTGGTAAAGTGGATTGGAGGGGCTGGGGGAGAGCACGGATGCGGGGTGTTCCACCACGGAACACAACTCTTCCCTCTTGCGTATGAAACTTCCTGGGGCTTCAACACCTGAATGTTTCAGATAAAACAGGGTTACTTTGGAACCCTGGGGGTTCCAGGAGGATCAGGAATACCTCATGATGGAACTCAGCACGTCCTGGGAGGAGCGCCTTACGGTGTGTGAGGGAGGTGCTTGGCGGAGGTCATTCTCAGATCAAGGGCAACAATGGCAGCTCAGCTGTGGTTTGGGAACTGGAAAGAACCAGCCTTCCCGAGTTAGCACAACAGAGTAGCAACAGTGGGTCCTGCCTGAGACCCTACTTGTGAGACGTGCCCCCCCCCCCCCAAACTTCCAAAGACAATGCAAGAGAAGCTGAGGTGGCGATGCACCCAGGGCTTCCCTGTAACGGGTCCGTCGGTACAGCCAGGGGAATTCACGCTTACTGTTTTAACATCTCACACATTTTAATGCTGGACAGGTATGGCCATGCTTTGTCAAGGACAAAATTTAATATTTTTCCCCCACAATGGTACAGAAAATTCACGCGGCTCATTATAAAGATTTAGTGGAGGGAAGGTAATTTGAAGAAATAGAGTAAGTTGAAAGTAATAATGAAAAGAAATCAGAATTGGGCAGAAAGAAGTAGGAATTGACTTGGAGGCAGGTAGATTACAAACCAGGGATTTATGTGGAAAAACATTACACAAACTCTCTCTTTGAAGTGGTGAGCGTGCAGGACGGGCAAAAACAACTGTTTGAATGCTCTATGCTAAAGATTTAGGTATTCTCTTGAGAGGGAGGTCTGGGGAATGTAGATTAAATATATTTGAGGAAACCGAGGTTCTGAGGGGTTAAATGATTTTTCTCAAAATTACACAGCTGAGGACTTTGCAGCTTAAAACAAGGAAAAAAACACTAAAAGAACTATAACTGAGAAATAGGTCTTTTTGCTAACAGAATATTCTCTGGCAAATCCTAGACTTGGGTTTATATAAGCATAGCCCCAAACTGTGCTCAACATCTACCTCACGCCTACTTTCCCATTCTTACCAGTAGACCCCCTAAATTACCTTAATATAAGATATCTCTGATATAGCTAGCCAACATCAGCACTTATTAAGTTGCTTAGGCAAACTCGCATCTGGGCAAATGTCTCTCCCATACTTGACCCTTTAGTGGCCGTGTACTTGGAGCTCTTTTTGCAGCACTGCGGTCCCTTGGATCATGTTAGGAGAGCCGCGACCCCTGAAGTGAAGCTTTCCCGGAGAGGCATTCAGGTGTGGGGCAGCAAGCATCTGCTCGCGTTCAGGATTGCTCCAAGCCGCTTACATAATAAAGCTTGTAACTTCTTTTTGGACACGTGGTTTAAGATCCCGAGTTAAGTCTAATGCGTTTTAAGTGTAATGCTGAAACCACAGAAAGCAGAGCAAGTTAGGCCAGGATGTGCTTCACCTTTCCAAGTCCCTTTAAAACGTGCCGCTTTTGAGTTTTTGTCTCACCGGGTGCGGGCGCCCTCTGGTGGCCGAAGATCCCACAGGTTCAAGTAGCAGCTGGATCGCAATGAAGGTCGCGGGCCAGATGGTGCTCCAGGCTCTGTGGAAACTGCTCATCAGCCCAACCAAAGTCCTAATGCTTTCCCTATCTCTTCACACTCCCACTGCCACAGCAGCTAGCCTTACATTTCAAAGTAAGCAAGATTGTGCTTTTTATACAATTATTTCTATTCTGAGGATAGATTTCATTCTATTTTGACAAAGCCCTATTGGAAAAAGACTTAGGAATGTTTGCTTTGGAATGTTTCCTGTCATACATACGACTTCCAAAGTTCACTTGTGCCTTCCTGAGACCATGGCCCTCACTTCATGACAAGGAGGACTGGAAGCTCATATTCTGTGAGAATCAAGCTTATTTTACCTTTTAGTGTGAGCTCTTCGTTCTCAGATTGGATCCCTGTGTTTTGAAGGATCAGCATTGATCAAATCATACCCACTTCTGCAAGTTTTACTTGTTGTTTCTAAACAAGAGAGGTTATTTTTTTTTAAGATTTTATTTATTTATTTATTTGAGAGAGAGAGACAGAGATAGCAAGAGAGAGCACGAGTGGGGAGGAGAGGGAGAAGCAGGCTCCCTGCTGAGCAAGGAGCCCCATTCGAGACTTGATCCCAGGACCCTGAGATCATGACCGAGGCGGAAGGCAGCAGCTTAACTGACTGAGCCACCCAGGTGCTCCGAGAGGTTATTTTATAACTCGTTTAAGTTCATATTTCAAATACTGGAATATAGAGAAGATTAAACCACCACAATCCCACCACCCACCAGCACTATTATAATTTTAAAATATTTCATTTTCTTCCTCTTCTATGCAAATTTACACTATATATATGTAAATGTAAAAATATGTTTTAGCCTCATTTTTTTCATGTCTCTTAAAAGTTATGATTATATTAAATCATAATATATATCATGTTATATATTGTTTTATTATTCATAGCTTTTTTGGTAATGTTGGTAATGTTGATCAATTATGACCTTGAGTGAATTATATTCGGAGAATATGCTAGAGCTATTCAAAGCTTAATAATAAAAGTTCTGGACTAAAGTGCATCAGGGGTGAGCCTACATTCAAAATATGGGAAACATCCAAAATATGTATGTATATATATATATATATATTATTCTACCTTTCTCCTGGAAGCAATGAGGTTATTAAAATGTAACTTGTATTCCTAAGTTTACCGTAATTTGTGTGTCCCTTTCACCAAGGATAAACTATAATGAGAAGAAGAGAATTCTATAAGATCGGAGGCTGAGTTGGTTTGCAGAGAATATTCTTACAGACTAGCACCAACTCTGCCTCTTATTGTCCCTAATGAGTTATCCAAGAATGTAGAGTTTGTGCTGCCTCTAGTTATTCAGGTCATTCTCCTGCTAAGACATGTTTGCCCAATAAACTTTATATACACAGACCCCCTGGAGAATATCTACCTGTCTTTAGTCACATTTCATTATGGTTTTGCTTTCAGTTAGCCAATCATATTTATAATTCTTACTATGGGTATTAAGGTATATTTTGGCCCGCAAGGTGGCCCCCAACAGTTTGGGAACCACAGGACATTCATAGTCTCTGAAATTGCTCCATGGCCTGCAGGTAATATCTTCCCCAGGGTGGGCTGGTCTCACGGAAGCCCCTCAGAGAACAAGGCAGGATGTTTTGTATCTCTTCTCTCCTTAAATCGGAGAAGGTGAAGTTATACACCCATCCTCCCAGGAGAGCACCTAAGTGTTAGGGAATGCTGAGTTCGACCACAAAGAAAGAGAGATCTTGAATGAAATGGGCTGGGACTTCCAATCAGAAGCTGAAATTCTAGGCATTTCCCCATTACCTGACACTTTTACTGCCCACAGATATGGGGAGCATGGACTTGAGAATTGGGAAGCATGGGGAGCCCCTGCTCAGACTTCCTGCTTCCAGAGAAGGGGCTGCCTGCCATTTTCCCCCAGCCCTGCCCTCTGGCCCTCTCCAGGAGGTAAAATCTTGAACTCACCTCTACTGGGGAAGGGCAGAAGTGAGGAAAACCTGGGGAGATGATGGTGACCTATTGCTTCTCATATTCCATCCTAATTTACATTAGCACTCGGCTTCACATCACTGTCTTTAGATAGATAATTTTTAAGTAGAAAAGAAAAACTCCCCCTCTTTTCAGTTTTGTGCCTGAAGTTACTATAGACAATTTGGTTGTTATTTGTCGATCACATTAGGATTCTTTTAAAATATATTCACCTGTTGTCATGTATCTGGCAGGCATACACTAACGTATTTTGTTGTAAAATATACTTATAGGTATTTAATGCCAGACATAATGATCGCATTTCCTTTCCACTTCAGTCCACAGCATGGGACCTCTTCTGAAAGTGCATTTACAAAAGTAATTATGTCCAGTATGGCCCAAAGCTTTAGCTTCCTTTCTTCTCATTCCTGGAAATTATTATATTTTTTCCTCCCTCCAGAATTTTATAAGTACTGTGGGGGGCAAAGGAAAACTAAATAATGCTACATTTGCCAAGTGCAAATATTTCAAAACTTTGCAGGTAAAGTTGCCACAAAAACATTCTTTTTTTTCAAAATGGTTCTTACCATTGCTTTAATGAAAGAATTAGCTTAAGACTTGCTGTCTGATATGAAATTATGCTCTTCTCACAACACCTTTCTCTCTGTGATTAAAATTTATAATCTTTGTGTCCTCATTTAGCTTTATTACCTACTGTCTATAAGATATATTTAAGCTGATGTGAATTTTCTTTCCCTACCTCATTTCCCTCTTAAGATCCTTAAACTGTTTTCATTTACTGAAACAAGCTTAAAAGTCTAACACACGAAGGGAAATTAAGGAACTGTAACAGAGTCATCATCGGATTGCAACCAAACATTCATTTACTGAGTGCTTCCTAAGTACTAAGCATTGTGCTAAGTGCTTTACATCCATTCCTTCATTTCTCATAACACTCTCTGAGCTAGGAATGATGAGATGCTCATTTTGCTGGAGGGGAAACCGACCTGGCCGAGGTTGTACACTTTCCTAACTTCACTGGCCTGGATATAGTGACCTATTAGAATGCAGTTCTGTCTGATTTCACGTCCTGAGAGCTTAATCGTTAGGTGCTACTGTCTCATGGGTTCCGTGGCAAAGAGAAAGACGACCCACTTGGACTCAGCCACGCCTTCTCCTTGGTACCGAATGACTGCCTGGACTCCTGTTTGTCTTCCAGATAAATCTTCATGTATCCTGAGCCACTCTCAATACTGAGTGACTGAATACTGAGAGCTCTCCAAGTCTACCTTCTCTCTAGATTATTTAATCCAATGTCATAGCTTTAAATATTACCCCAGTGCTCATTATTTCCAAATTAACACCTCCAGCTGTGACTGATCCTAAAACTTCAGACTCACATCTCTCACTGCTGAACTAGCCCCTCCGCCGGGATGTCTGACAGACATCTGGAATTTATGTCCAAACAGAAGACTTGATTGCTCCCTGTCCCAAATCGGATGCTTCCCTTCACTTCCAATCTTAATAGAAATATCATCTCTGATCACCCAGTTGCTCAGTCTCCAAATTCAGGAAGCAGCCTGGATTCCCTATTTCTCACACACCCCACATCCAGTCCTTAGGCCAAGTCTGTCAGCTTCACCCTCACAATCTGTCCTAAAGCCAGTTTGTGTCTCTTCCGTAGCTACCACGCCACACTCCGCATCCATGATCTCTCTCCTAAAGCACCTCAAGACCTTCCCGCTGGTCTCCCTACTTCCATTATTGTTTCTTTACCACCCCAATTCCAGCCTGTTTTCCAAACAGGAGCCACACAGAGCTTTTCACAAACATTTATCAATTACATCATTTTCTGCTTGAGTTTTTGCAATGGCTTTTCCTCATATGCAGAACAAATCCAGGGTCGTCACTCCTGTCTACTAGTTCTGGGGACATCGGGTCCTGCTTGTCTTTCGGATTCACCCCCTACCACTTTTCCTTCACTCACTTGATCACTTTTGCGCTAGTTTTCTTGCTATTTATTGATCTCTCCTAGCTCTTGCTGTCTTAGGGCCTCCAGTTGGCTCTTCCCTCTTCCCCCAGATGCCGGAGTGGGTGTCTTGCCATTTCTTCCCTTTCTGAGCCATCTCTCTAACTCAGATACTCCCTGCCACACACTCGCTGTGTCCCTCTGTCCTCAGCAGGCCTTATTCCCTCCTAGCCCCAACACAACCTAACTCCATACCGTAGGTTGCCTTCTGAACCTGGTTACTCTCTATTTTCCTCACTGAAATGGAAACTCTATTCTATTCCACTGGGGTTGAGATTTTACCTGTTTGCTCACCCTCGTATCCCAAATGTTTTAAAGTGTGCTTGGCACCCAGTACATTTTCAAAATAAATATTAAATAAAAAACTGCTTATATTTATTTTTCTAAAATAAGTTTTTATAGATACTGTCTGTATTGTGAGATTATGATGAGCACAATAGGTTTTTCTCTAAGATTTTCAGAATTTCTTAGAAATACAGAGTAGGCCTTCTATTAGAAAGTAATAGAGATGTATGATAAGAGAGCATGGAACGCTGGAGCTGACCATGGCCTTATTTATTTATTTTTTTAATAAACAACAGACATTTACTCCTCACAGTTCTGGAGGCTGCAAGTCTGAGATGTGAATACCTGCATGGATGGGTGAGGGCTCTCTCCTGAGTTGCAGACTTCTTGCCGTGTCCTCCTCCCACGGTGAAATGGACAAGTGAGCTCTCTGGAGTCTCCTCTCTCTCTCTCTCTCTCTGTTTTTCTTTTTCTTTCTTTCTTTCTTTTTTAATTGAAGTGTAGTTGACACACAGTGATACATTGTTTTCAGGTGTACAACATAGTGATTCAATAACTCTCTACCTTATGTTGTGCTGATCACAAGTGTAGCTCCCATCTGTCACCATACAGCATTATTACGGTACCATTGACTATATTATTTATGTTGTACCCTTCATCCCAGTGACTTACTGATTCCATAACTGGATGCCTGTACCTCTCACTCCCCTATTTTCCCCATCCCTATCCCTCCATGCCCTCTGGCAGCCATCAGTTTATTCTCTGTATTTATGGGTCTGTTTTTGCTTTTGTTTGCTTGTCTTTTTGTTATTTAGATTTCACATATAAGTGAAATCAGATGGTATTTGTCTTTCCCTGTCTCACTTATTTCACTTAGCATCATACCCTATACATGTCATGAATGGCAAGATCTCATTCTATTTTTATGGCTAAGTAATTTTCTATTGTATACATATACCATATCTTCTTTATCCATTCATCTATCAGTGGATACTTAGGTTGCTTCCATATCTTGGATATTGTAAATAATGCTGCAATAAACATAGGGGTGCATGTCTCTTTTAGAATTAGTGTTTTTGTTTTCTTTGGATAAATACCCAATAGTGGAATTACAGGAGCATATAGTATTTCTATTTTAAAATTTTTGAAGAAACTCCATACTGTTTTCCACAGAGGCTGCACCAATTTGCATTCCCACCAACAGTGCATGAGGGTTCCCTTTTTCTCCACTTTCATACCAACAGTTATTATTTCATGTCTTTGAGATATCTGCCATTCTGACAGGTGTGAGGTGAAATATCTCATTGTAGTTTTGATTTGCATTTCCCTGATGATGAGTGATGTTGAGCATCTTTTCATGTGTCTGTTGGCCATCTGTATGTCTTCTTTGGAAAAATGTCTGTTCAAGTCCTCTTTCCATTTTTAATTGATTATTTATGGGGTTTTTTTTGTTTTGGTGTTGAGGTGAATGAGTTCTTTATATATTTTGGATATTAACCCCTTATCAGATAACATAGTTTGCAAATATCTTCTCTCATTCACTAGATTTCTCTCCTGTTTTGTTGATGGTTTCCTTCCCTGTGCAAAACCTTTTTATTTTTTAGTGCCAATAGTTTGTTTTTGCTTTTTTTCCCCTTGCCTGAGGAAACATATTTAGAAAAATTTTGCTAAGGTTGATGTCAAAGAGATTACTACCTATGTTTTTTTTAAGAAGTTTTAGGATTTCAAGTCACATTTAGTTAGATCTTTAATCCACTTTGAGTTTCTTCTTGTGTATGGTATAAGAAAGTGGTCCAGTTTCATTCTTTCTCATATGGATGTCCAGTTTTCCCAGCACCATTTATTGAACAGTTTATCTTTTTCCCATTTTATGTTTTTGCCTCTTTTGTTGTAGATTAATTGACCATATAAGTGTGGGCTTATTTCTGGGCTCTCTATTCTGTTCTCTTGATTTATGTGTCTGTTTTCATGCCAGTACCATACTGTTTTGATTACTACAGCTTTGTAGTGTATCTTGAAGGCTGTAATTGTGACGCCTCCAGCTTTGTTCTTCTTTTTCAAGATTGCTTTGGCTCTTTGGGGTCTTTTGTGGTTCCATACAAATTTTAGGATTATTTGTTTTAGTTTTGTGAAAAATACTACTGGAATTTTGATAGGGATTGCATTAAACCCAGATTGCTCTGGGCAGTATGGACATTTTAACAATATTACTTCTTTCAATCCATGAGCATGGGATATCTTTCTATTTGCGTTATTTTCAATTTCTTCTATCAACATTTTATAGTTCTCAGAGTATAGGTCTTTCACTTCCTTAGTTACATATATTCCTTGGTATTTTATTCTTTTTGGTGCACTTATATATGGAATTGTTTTCTTAATTTCTCTTTCTGCTACTTCATTATTAATGTTTAGAAATGTAACAGATTTCTGTATATTAATTTTGTATCCTGCAACTTTACAGAATTCATTTATTACTTCTAATTGTGTTTTGGTTGATGTTATTTGTCGTTTCTTCCTTACCAGTTTGGATGCCTTTTAAAACTGACCTTTAATCTTTGACACTTTAATTATTATGTGGCATGATGTGGACTTCCTTGGGTTCATCTTGTTTAGAACTTTCTGTGATTCCTGAACCTGGATGACTGTTTCCTTTCCCAGGTTAAGGAGGCTTTCAGCTATTATTTTACTTGATGGTGTCCAAAAGATCTCTCTCTCTCTCTTTTTTTTTTAAGATTTTATTTTCTCTCTCTCTTTTTTTAAGATTTTATTTTTAAGTAATCTGTATACCCAACATGGGGCTCGAGCTCACAACCCCAGATCAAGAGTTGCATGCTCTACTGACTGAGCCAGCACTCCTGTCCAAGAGATCTCTTAACCTATCATTTTTTAAAATTATTTTTCCTTTTTCCTGTTCAGCTTGAATGCATTTCATTACCCTGTCTTCCAGATCACTGATCTGTTCTTTTGCGTCCTGAAATCTATTGTTAATTGCCTCTAGTGTATTTTTCATTTGAATTATTGTATCTTCAACTCTGGTTATTTTTTATATTTTCTCTCTTTTTGAAGTTCTTGCTAAGTTCCTCCATGCTTCTCTCCGGTCCAGCAAGCATTTTAATGACCATTACTTTGAACTGTTTATCAGGTAGATTGGTTATCTCCATTTAATTTAATTTTTTTTTCTGAGGTTTTGTCCAGATCTCCAGTATGTTTGGAGCATATTCCTCTGTCTCTTCATTTTGTACAACTGTTTATTTCTATAAATTAGACAGAACAGGGGTGCTTGGGTGGCATAATCGGTTATGCGACCAACTCTTGGTTCCTGCTTGGGTAATGATCTCGGGGTCATGGGATGGAGACCCACATCAGACTCCGTGCTCAGCAGAGTCTGCTTGGGATTCTCTCCCTCTCCCTCCCCTCGGCTCCTCCCCCTGCTTGTGCACTCGCACTCTCTCTCAAATAAAATCTTTAAAAAATATATAAATAAATAAATTAGGCAGAACAGGTACTTCTCCTAAACTGAAGAAATGGTCTTGTGTTGGGTGTCCCCTGTGTTGACTGTGTCTGCCTGGTGATTTTGGCTGGTTTATTGGAACTGTGGCTGGCACGGGCTGGTGGTCCTGGGGCACTGTGTGCTGGGGTTACCCTGATGGGATGACTAGAGCTGAAGTGAGCACTGGCCGGTGTAGTCTGAGCTCTCTGCATGGAGGGTGCCCTGGGAAGACAGCTGAAGCTGAAGTAAGTACAAGCTGGGAGTCCGAGGGAGCTCCACATGGAAGGCACCCTGACAAGACAGCTGAAACTGAAGTAGGTGCAGGTTGTGGTGTCCTGGGATGCTCAGTGCAGGCAACCTGGCAGGGTGGTTGGAATTGAAGCCGGCATGGCTTGGGCGGGGGGATGGGGGGTCCTGGGACACTCCCCTAGGGGCACCCTGTGGGTTACCTGGAGCCAGAGCTGCATTCAGGCTGGGATGTCCTGGGGTGCTTCACACAGGAGGTGCCCCATCAGGAGCCAGAGCCAAGGTGGGCATGTGCCAGGGGGTCCCAGGCACTCCACACAGGGGCCACCCTGGTAGGGCAGCTGGAGCCAAAGTGGTGTGGGCTTGAAATGTTGCAGTGCTTTTCACCTGTGTCACCTTGGTGAGCTGGCTGGAACTGTAGGAAGCTCTGATCAGTGTGTCCCAGTGTGTGCCACCAAGCTTGGTGGGACAGCTTGGGCTGGTGTGAGCCAGGGGCTCGGGGCTCACTGAGGGGATAAGCTGGCTAGGGCACCCAGACCCTACTCCTGTCGGCACTATGAAGGTGTAGGGGGAATATAACTATGGCATTTGGCAGCCCCCTCTGGCCTGGAGAGAGTTCTAGTAGCTCCCCCACATTTGGCAGGGTTCTAGGGCTAGTTCCTTTATATTCTAGTTGCTCTTTTAAACCATGGCTTTTTTTTCCCATGCCCCAAGGCGGATGAATCTGCTCTGAGTCCCTCAGTACTAACCCTCCCAACTGCAGTTCTCAGCATTAGGAATGGGAGTTTCTTCTGCCTTTCTTGCCTTTCTTCATGTGGCTTCTCTATCTTTTGTTATGCAGAAGCTGTTCAGTCAGCCCTCAATTCTTCTTCAAGATGAATTGCTCTATAAATAGGTATAGACTTAGTGCATCTGTGGAGGAGGTGAGTTCAGGATCTTCCTATGTTGCCATCTTGACCTGGAAGCTCTTAGTCTTCATTTTGAGTAACAGTGAAATGGTTCTGTAATGGAGACTTCTCTACCCTTTGTTAAGTTCTACTGATTACATTTCCTATATTTTTCTCTCATATCCCTTATATCTTATTTCATAAAATAAATTTCTTTTACAGTTTAGTTGTTTGTTGAGGCTTATTTATACCTCAAGGCTTATTTATACCTCATAAGTACTCAGAGTTGTAATATTTTCTTCCTTCTCTTCAAATATATAGCTAATTATATGCAATTTTCCTGTGAGATTTGTGATATTATTACAATTTTGTTATTGAATGAGCTGGACTTGATGGGGTACAAGTAAAAAGTAGTACTTATTTTATTCACTAACTTTCAAATTTGTTTTATCTTTTTTCCACACCTGTATGTTAAAGAGATTCCAGAATTTTTCTGGTCTTCTTAAGACATCAAATGTCTCATTTTCATTAATTAAAAGTCTTATCTAAAGCTATTTAAATATTTACTTGAAAATACCAAGGTTCTAAAATAACCAAAATATTTTTGAAGTACAAAATTTGAGGATTTGCATTATCAATATCAAACTTTACCATAAAGCTAAAATAAGTCAGACAATATGGCATTAGACAAGGATGGACATATAAAACAATGAAACAGAATAGTCCGGAAACAGACCTGATTTTTGACAAAGGTGCTACTACGACTCAATGTGGTAGAATGATCTTTTCAATAAAAGGTGCTGGATCAATTCAATATCTACAAGGGGGAAATTTATTTGGATGCCTCTTCATATACTACACAAAGATTAATTTGCTCTGGATCTAACACCTCAGTGAGAAATATAAAATAATATAGCCTCTGGAAGAAAATATAGATTAGTTTTGTGACCTTGGGATAGACAAAGACTTTCTAACCAGTACACAAAATGACTAATCATAATTGTTAAAAAAGAATTCTCTAAAATTAAGAATTTCTGTTCATCAAAAGACCACTAAGAGAATGAAAAGCCAACCCATACACTGGGGAAAATATTATGATTTTATATCTATATATCCGACTAAGGATTTATATCCTCAGTATATAAAGAACTATAAATAAATACAAAAGACAAATGGCAATAAAAATGGTCAAAATGGCCAAAGGATTAGCAGAGACTATACACAAGTGCGTGCAGACACACATTTACAAAGCAATGATCATTATGCATAAAAAAGTGTTCAACATCATCACTTATTGGGGAAATGCAATATGTTCCCACTACAAAATAGCTCAAATTTAAAAGACTATCAAATATAAAAATTTTAAAGTGAAGAAGTAGAGCAACTGGAATTCTCCAAGTCTGCTAATTTCAGTGTAAATTTTCACATCACTTAGGGGAATTATTTGACAGCATCTGCTAATGTTAAATGTGGTCTTCCATGACTCAGCAGCTCTCCTGGGCAGGCAGCTGAGAGAAACATTTGTACAAACATGTTCATAGCAGTTTTATTCATTACAACAATAAAGAAGTACCACTGATACATACAACATCCTGGATGACACTCACAGACATATTATCTAGGGAAAGAAGGCTGGATACAAAAGATTGGATACTCTGATTCCATTTGTGTAAAGTCAAGAGGAGTTAGCCATCTAAAAGTGAAAGAGATCAGTTTAATGGCTATTTACTCAGCAGATCAGAGTGGTGGTTATGCACATGTAGAGATATATAAAAGTCATCTAGCTGTACACTTAGCATTGTTCACTTCATGTGAATAATTTCTTCACAGGAAGAAGAAAAGCCAGTCTGGACTAATGTAAAACTACATACTCCCTGTTTCACCTGGGGCTCGACTATGGAGGGATGGAGGTGGCTCTTACCCTTTCCTTGTCTCTGTGTTTTCCCCTCCCACCCACTCACTAGTAGCACTCTGAGTCAGGCACTGGAGAGAAGGAGGATTTGCAGAGAAGGCCAAGTCTCTCTGGCCTGGCACTTGTGTGACAGGTGTCCAGATTCTGCCCCTTTAATCTCTGGGATAGGTAGAGGATGAAAAAAAACCAGTTTCCTCTATCCGCCTAAATTCAGAGGATAGGGCCCTGCCCTTAAACTGGCAAAAGACAGATTAACTGGAGAAAAGGAAACCGTTTTTTCACACAGCACCAATACACCCAGGAGAAACTCAGTGATAAGTAAACCAAGGGATGGTTAGAATTTGGGATTTATATACTTAACTTAGTAGATGATGGGAAAACAAATATGATAGTGTTTGTCTATACAGGTAGGTCTAAGTGGTCTTTCCATTTCCTCAGGGCCATAAAACTCCTCTGGAGAAGGGATTTGAAGTAGGTTTGATCCATGTACTCCCCCTCTAGAGGTAGATATGGCCTGAAGAGGAATTTATGGTGGCCTTATTTCCCAGAAATTGCTGCTTTTAGTCAGGTAATGGATTTTTCAAAGAAACCTTTTATTATTATTTTTTTTGCATCTGTTGAATCTTAAATGTCTTCAGGTTAAAATAATCATTATTCCAAAATGGCATATTTTAGGGAGGCATAGTCTGATCCCCTTCAGGTGTTACTGCCTGTTCTTTGCCGGTATCCTAATCTCGCCGGCACCCACCCCTGCACCGGTCGCTTGCAGGAGCAGTGCGCCCCCTGGTGGACGGCCAGAGTCACTTCACGCCATCAGGTCCCTCCTTTGGCGCTGGGGTCTTTTCAGATGACTGAGTTCTGCTCTCTCTCACAATCTCTTTTCCCACCCGAAAATCCCACTCCCTTTGTCTTTCTAAACTCTAGAATTGCAGACTGCTCCTATTATGTTGTTCTGTCTTTGCTCTGCAAGCCAAACCACTTCAGCCAGCTTCTCACAGAGATGGTTTGTTGGCAAGAATCGCTGGAGTCGCTATCCCATCAGACTCCAGGTGTCTTGTCAAGCTTTTCAAGCTGGTCTTTGAGTGCTGCTTTCACTTGTCTTGAGGTGGTGGGGGGTAGGGTTCGGGGAAAGGGGAGGAACACACTTTTCTAACAATTCTCTTCAAGGAAAACCTCGCCAATCTCCTCTCCCCAATCTCTGGCCGCCTCTTTACAAATAATCTTATTTGGAGGTGCGTAATGGGCTACTGATTGCAGAGCCAGCTTGGGGACCACCTATCAGGACAACCTGTTATTTAGATTTTCCTGTTCACCTGTCACCCATTGTCCTTCCTATTGAACCTCAGGAGAGTATGAGACCGTTAGAAAAAAATGCACTTAATATCATGTTTTAAATATATGTCTTAATTTACTTATTTGTAAGCATAACTACTTCCCTCCCCCACATTATCTATGCATTGGGAACAGAGATTGGAATGTATTTCTTTGCATCCGAAGTACCTAGTTCAAGTCTGTTGTGCCTGATACCCAACCAAGTTTGCTGGGAAAAAATGGGTGAGAGTTATATTTGTTGAGGAACAAATAGATTTATTGTAATTTTAACATTTACAAGCCTCATAGATTTATTATAATTTAAACATTAAATGTGGATCACATACTGGTTTTTCAAGATTGTACTCAGAAGATACATGTTAATTTTCCTCCCATTTCATTGACCAAGGCAAATCACAAGGTGAAGACAGATGGCAAGGAAATGGAGAAGTCTCATCATCTCCTAGAAAAGGGCAATGAATATTTGTGAACAGTACTTCAAGCTACCTTACAGTTGTATTTCACAAATCAGAAGTAACCACTATTCATACTTATTCTATTTGCCACCAGTGCTTTTTCTTCTGTTTGTAAAATGATGATTGTATACAATATTTGTGAATTGCCATATTCCAGTCACTGTTCTAAACACTTAAATATATAAATTAATTGAAACTCACAACAAGCCTATGAAGTTAGTGCTAATATCATCAGCATTTTAAAATGAGGAAATAGAAGTTCAGAGCAGTTAGTTAACTTGTCCAAAATCACACAGCTAGAGGCAGAGGGATTCAAGCTCAGCAAGTCTGGTTGCAAAGACTAAAACCTTAGTCATATCTATTTGTCTATCCATCCATCTGAAACATACTCTATAATTACTATACATAATTCTATATAGTATATATCTGAATGAACATATAGATATGACTACATGTGATGTATTCCCTTTTTAATTTAAAATACTATAAAAGGTTGCAAAACCTTTTTTAGATTTTATCTGGACCCCGCTTTGTCTGTCTGAGTATTATGAACTCGGTTCATGTACTTCTAATATTATTCTGCACCTTTTCATAGTAAAAGTATCCATTAAAAATGTAATATTGTTTTGTGATTTATATTTTAAATGACAATATAAATGACAAATGACATACATAAATAACAATATTTTTGTTACTTGCCTCTTTTTATTAGTATTTTGTATATGTATATAAATATAAATTATAAATATAAATATAAATGATAAATATATATACATTTATATATGTATTTTGGTGGGCAGCAAAGCAAGGTTTATTGAGCGATAACAAAGTGATAGTACAAAGCTCCCAAGGAGGGAGGGGACCCCAGAAGGTTACCACTGGAGTTTCTAAGTCTAGGGGTTTTTATGGGCTTGTTAGCAGGCTGCTTTAATCTGATTAACCCTCCCTGTGCCTGTCTTCCAATCACGTTATAGTCCCCTATCTATCACATGGGAAAGGATGGAGGCTCCTTCCAGGGTGGTATAAAATCCTTTAAGGGTGATTTCGTCTTATGGCGGGGGGGCCCCTTGTCCCTGCCTGCCGGCCTTCCAGCTATCCTTTGTCATTCCCCCTCTCTGAAGAGTTAACCCTAACTGCTGTTAGGGAAGAAAGAGGACAACTGATTGTAGCTACTTCCTGCTGGTCAGGGGCATTGGATGGAGCGGCAGTCAGGGTTCCTCTCGCCCTGATCTATCAAGGGGTCCCCTGTAGAGGTCTGGTTTGACCTCCATGAGAGACTCCATCTGAATCACCATTTGGAGTTTGATGACCTTTATTCTGGAAGATATAAATCGGGTTACAGTATTAGGAGGCAAGGCCCAAAGCACAATGCAGACCAAGTATAACCAGGGGTCCAGCAAAGAGATAGAAGATGTTTTAGTGAACTCCCCACATACTGTGAGGAGAGGACCGGTGAAAGGAATGCAATAAGGATTATGATTTTGATGGGATATAGGGAAAGTAACATTTAAGAAGACTTATCTGTGTCTTGTTGCTTCAAGACTAGTTTGAGGTCCTCCCTGGGTTCACAGAGGGATTTTGGTTTCTTGTTTTTAGGCACCATTGGGGACAAGGGTTTGACTCTCAATGGTGGATCCAGGCACTTTGACTGCTGTTGGAGTGGCTAAAATCACTGTATGCGGGCCTTCCCAGACCAGCTCTACAGGCAGTTAGTTCCCCCGGGTGAAATGGGACAGGCTGTTTATTCTGGGGCTAGGAGTTGGGAAGCTCCTTACAAGAGGAATGAAATGATTTATCAAATCAAATTCTTCCTTGTCTATCAGCAGGTCATTTACAAAGAGTCTCCCATATAAGATCTCGAAGGGGCTCAACGCCTTTTTCTTGGGGGTGTTCCTAATTTGGAGTAAGGCAATAGGGAGTAGGGACACCCAATTTTGACTTGCTTCTTGGGCTACTTCACTTTTCCAAAGATTGAGGTCTTCAGACACAGTGTAAGTGATAGTGCCCAAAACCTTGGATACTCTGTTATCACTCTGAAGGGACTGGGAAAGTCCAAACTGAGGGATTTATTAGTGTCTTTATCACTTTTGAGGTTTTTTTTGGTTCTATAGGGGAAGGCCTCAACCCTGTGCATGAATGTATCTCCCCAAACCAGGAGAGACCTGTACCATGCATTTTAGGCATGTGTGAAGTCTTCTCCAGGCTAACTTTCTACTCACTGTATGCCTCTGGGTTTTTGCGGATGGGAGAACGGGTTATTCTTCTGGCAAACATCACACGTTCTTCCTGTCCCAGAGTTAGTTTCATAGCTTAAGGGAGTCAAGAGGGCGGCCAGTGCCCTAAGACATGCTGGCCAGCCACAGCCACTGGATCCAGCTCTTTGCTTAAATATCCCACCAGCTGTTGAGCTGCTCCCCAGGCCTGGATTAGCAGACCCAAGGACATTCCCTTTCTTTCTGTCACATACAAGTTGTTAGCCCTCATGGTAGGAAGACTTTAAGCTGAGGCTCTGAGCAAGGCCCTCTTGAGATTTTTAAAAGCTTTTTCTGAGTCTGGATCCCATATTAATAGATGGGTACCAGCCGTCTGGGTGTCCTTGATCAAACGATAGAGGGCGCATGCTATTTCTCCATATCCTGGTATCCACGAGCGACAGTGTCCTGTTATGCCCAAAAAACCTTTCCAACAAAAGAAAGTTGTGGGATCCGTAAGGTGTATGGGAACGGGCACTGCTATAAAGGCCAACCCATTCCAGCCTGAGTTGTCCAGACCTGGGGATTAATATCAGCCTCTATCAAGGGGAGGCAATTGCTAGTCTGCCCAGGGGCTATCAGTACGAGAGTAAGTATTTCTGCCTAAGAGAGGTATGGGGCTCTCAGGCATTACGAAAGAGTGAGAGAAGATTAGATCTCCCCAAGTACATCCCAGAAGGTGAGCAAAAATTTGGCCATGGGTCACCCAGGGGCGCCCTTAATGACAGCGCTGCGGCGGGACGGCTGGGCCAGGGCGGAGAGTAGGACAGAAAGGGTGGCTCCAGCATCAGGAAGGAAATTGACTGGTTTTCCTTCTATTTCCAAAATCAGCTGAGGCTCCGGGTTCCCTATGGTGAACTGTTTTGGAGAAGCCACCACGTAGAACCCCAGCCCCCATCAGTCCCGATCAGGGCACTGGCCACCTGAGCCCTTGCAGATTGAGGTCCCCAAGGGCATTCAGATTTCCAGTGACCCCCTCCACAAGTGGGACAAGGGTTACAGGGCCTTGGTTTTTGCCACTGGAAGCATTCTCACTTCCGGTGTCCTGGGTGGTCAGAGAGATGGCATTTGGTGCCAGAGCCTCGGAAGGCTGAGCTGGCAACGGCGTGCAAGGCCATAACCAAAGCCTCAGCCTTCCTCTTTAGCTTCTAGTCCTCACTCTCCTCTTGATCCCAATTGTAAAAGACCCGCTGGCAGCTTTCTTAACAATTACCCATGAAAACTTTGAGATAGACAAGATTAACTGCCATTTTAATGCAAGCTTATTTGACCTTCAGCAAACCTAGACAAAATCATTCCTGGCTCTAAACCTCGTCAGCTCTGACAGATGAACAGACGCCATGTTTTTTCCACCAAAGTGGAAATATGCGGTCCATGTCAGGCCAGAGGAGACAGGGAATTTCCCCCAAACAAAGGGGAAGTTTCGGCAGATGCTTGGGAATATCCCTAAAAGTCTCCATCCCAAGGTAGACCAACCACAGTTGGTTCCAATTATAGCCATAAACCCTTTAAATGAATGAGGGAGAAGCCCTCATACTGCTCATTCTCTCTATGATGAAGGCTTAGAAGTGACGGCAATACCAGTTTCCAAGGGGATTGTTAGGGTCCCAATTGGGGTCTTGAGAGGATCCCAGTTGGGGTCTTGAGGAGGTACAGCCTGGGCTCCAGTTAGAAACTGAAGCCACCCATGGGCTCATCTGTCCCTTGATCCCCGTATCTTTTAGCAGTGGCCAGAATCCCATGTTTTACTGCTTCAGAGAGGGTTTAATTTAACAAGAGCATTACATCCAAGTTTGGAAAACTTTGAGGCCCCCTTCATCTCAGGTCTTATAGCAGCACCTCCTCTTGGTCCCCCTTCCAGCACTACCTGTTCTTGCAGAGGGTAAAGCCCTCAAGCACAGGTAGAGGTTCCAGAATAGGGCAGGACAGGTATGGGGACCTGATCTTACCCTAGGAAGGATGGAACCAGGGGTGGAGATTCCCCTGCAGACTCCACTTGCCTATCAACTTTTGATGTGGATGTGGTGTTCCTTTGCTGTCTCCCGCACTGCGGGGGCGGGGAGGGGGGGGCAGGAGGGAAGAGAGCAGTCAGGAGACTAGGATCAATCCTACATTGCTGAGATCAGAACAAAAGAAAATGAGTCGCCTTTTCCCAGCTAAAACCAGGAAGGCAAAGTCCATCAGGTGGCCATGTCTCATCCTTCAACTTGTATTGTGGCCATGACCCAGAACAAAAGAAAATGAGTTGCCTTAGTTCAGTTAAAACCAGGAAGGCATCAGAGTAAATGATATTGAGTGATTTATAGGTCTGATACTCTTCCTATAGCCTATAATGCCAGGAAGGGACTCTAAAGGAGTAAGGGTCTTGGTCAGGGAATTACCTATCTACAAGAAGAGAGGAAAAGGAGTCTCCCACCTCAGTTCCTCCTCATCTTTTCCTGATGTGTGGCCCTAGCTACTCACGCAACTGACAGCCAGAGCCCCTGTCTTCTCTTTGAGGTGCTGGGAGTAGTCACACTTACCCAGGCCCGTCCCTACCTCTGGAGAGCAACCCTGGTTTCCCCCACCCTTAAGACTCCCTTAGAAGTCAATGGATATACTAGATGTTTTTTAGTAGAGTTGTTCTGTCTGGCATAGCCACCTAATCATCTTTTAGTAGAATTGTTCTGTCTGGTGTAGCCACACGGAGGGACAAGATGGGGCACCCAGGGTGAGGAAATCCACCCCTCCCTGGGAGGTCCCTTAGATCTTAGTTCTTTTGCCCTGCTTGGCCATTCCTTCACATAGGTGGTGTAGCCAGTTCAAGTGTCCTAGTAATGCCCAGGATAGGAGGAGTCAGAAACAGGAGACTGTTCCTCGCAGTAACAGGGAACTGTGAGTGAGATCCCATGAAGGCCACCTGAACCACTCGCAAGAGAATGTCTGGGGGACTGTCTGGGGCTTTCTCACTCATTCTCCTACAGGAAGAATTGGCTGAGAAAAGAGTAGTGGAGGGGTTTCTCTCTGGATGCCCGGATAGGCAAGTAAGGAACCAGGTCCCTCCAAGAGCCTTTGGGTGCCCCAAGGGTAGCCTTGGTCAGGCCCTTCAATTGCTGCTCAGTTTTCCCTAGGTCCCTCACATCCGGTGATCTGGCCCAAAAGGAGTTTTGAGTCCTTACCAAGCCGACATTCCCAACTTCTGCTGGGGGATCAGTCAGAAAGGAGCCCAGGGAGCCTGTCACATGAGACTTGAGAATGAGAGCTGTACTAATTGCTCTTACATGGCTGATGTGCACCCATTGTTTCAACAAACAAAATGGGGAGAGAGAGAGAGAGAGAGACTTGCTGCCCACTACTCACAGTTAGTTGTCCTTAACAATGGTGGAGATCCAGGACGGGCGCCCATAAATGTTACAGGATTTTATTTCTCTGTTGGTGCCCATGGTTCTTGGTCGCACCACTGTGAAGAATGAAGTAGACCAGACAGAATGGTAGGCAGCTAAGCAGGGTTTGTTGAGTGATAGCAGTGATAGTACAAAGCTCCTGAGGAGGGGGGAGACCTGAGAGCGTTGTCACCCTTAACACTATATTTTTAAACTATATCCTTGTTGACACGTACAGACCTAGTTCATTCCTTTTAAGTTCAGTTGACTCATTATTTTCTAGTCACACTTCATTGTTATCAGGTGGTATACTTGTTTTCTCAAGGGTCAGGTGTGTTTTGTCTTGTTTTGCTTCAAGTTTTTTTTTTTTTTTCTCTAAAAAAATTAGTGAGTTTCAACAAATAGAAAAATGAATTCTGTGGCTTCCTTCAGTTTTGTCAATGATGGGGTCAGGAGGAGAAAGAATCATGTCAGTTTACAAAGTCCGCTGTGTTGTTATTCACTCTAACCCTGAGAAAAAAGATCAAAAGCTCCACATATAACCACAAGTCCAGCAATTTGGAAGAAACGCCCTATTGTGATGTCCAAGTATGTCCCACACATAACATCACAACAGCTAACACCTGTGTATTCATAGGTCAACAGATTTATCTTCTGGATAATCTGTCTGATACAAATGCCTGCTACTGTTAGGCAAAAATTTCTAGGGTTGTTGAGAAGTACAAAGCTTTTTTCCAACAAAAGTTTAAGCTTAAAATAGTTATTGATCCTTGATACAAAATATTCCTGTTAGAAAATATATGATCAAATGAAATTTCAAAGGCACAGGCAAAAATATGACCTTATAAGTCATATAATAAAGTTGGGCAGACTATAAATATTTTAAAGCATATAAAGTATATATATATTTTAAAGTATATATAAAAGTATATCTTTTATTTATTTATTTTTTTTAAGTATGTCTTTTAAAATCAAAGATAATTTTTTTTCTTCTTTGGACTAAAAACATTTGGTTGCTTGGAACATGTTTGTATTAGATACCTTTACCTTTCCTATTTTATGACCTGATTTTAATTTTCTTAAGTTTGGCACACACATTGAACAACGTATTTTACAGTGAAATCAAAACCTGACAGATTTATTTTCCAGTTTCCAACGGTGTTGAGAGAAGACTGTCTATGATTGGATAGGTGTATAGAATGATGTGATGCACTCGTAGAGGTAGAGAAGTCATTATTAATTTTTTCCCAATATTTATTAATGGAACAATCAGCTTAACACAAACTTACACATTCTTTGGAAATACTGATTTTTTCAGCTTACAATGTTGGTGAAAGGACTTTTCTTGATAAGAAGAGAAGGTGTGCTATGGACTCTGAAAAACAATCTGAGGGTTCTAGAGGGGAGAAGGGTAGGGGAGATGGGTTAGCCTGGTGATGGATATTAAAGAGGGCACGTTCTGCATGGAGCACTGGGTGTTATACGCACACAATGAATCATGGAACACTGCATCAAAAACTAATGATGTAACGTATGGTGATTAACATAACATAATAAAAAAAAAGAAGAAGAAGAAAAGGTGTGGAAGGAAATTTCACTTGCAGTCATTTCCACCTCCTCAAGACACTTTTATATGTGAACAAAGAAGGAAGTTCAGGGATTATATATACACACAGCCTGATTGGAGGTACTTCTTTTGTAAATGATCATAAACTTACCTTTCAAGTGGTTAACTGAGAAAAGCATTTTAGTTATGAACAAGTTTTTAGCAAGTTATAAACATCAAATCTAAGACCTCATCAAAGATATTACTCTTTCTTCTTGTAATTTCTTTTCTCAGAGAAATAAGAGCAGGTGTATGAAAGCCTCTTTTTTCCCCGCAATATGCATAATATTCACTGGATTGGATTATACATTCTTCATTATTTTAAGAAAATATTCTGTTTATTAAAAGGTTTATTTTTATTTTATTTATTTATTATTAAAAATATTTATTTTATTTTATTTTATTTCATATAGAATGGATTTAAATTTAATCACCTCACTTTTGTTTGGCCTCAATCCATACAGTCATTTTTTTTATTTGAAATACTGATAAGATGAAAAATATGATGACATAATATTGAATTATACTTACATTTCTAGACTTGATCCTATTTTATATTCCTTTTGGCATCATACTCGATTTAATTTGTTATGTACAATTTTTGTGTTTTATTTTTAATACAAAATAGTGTTTTATTTTTAATTCTGTTTTATTAATCTGAGCTTACCAAGAAGAATTTTTAAGGTACGCCTGGGTGGCTCAGTTGTTAATGGTCTGCCTTCGGCTCAGGTCATGATCCCCGTGTCCTGGGATCGAGCCCCGCATCGGGCTCCCTGCTTCACGGGAAGCCTGCTTCTCCCTCTCCCACTCCTCCTTCTCTCGCTTTGTCTCTCTCTGTCAAATAAATAAATAAAATCTTTTTTTTAAAACAAAAAGAAGAATTTTTAAGCTTTAAATTTTTTTTTTTTTTTTATATAGCTTGGAAGAGTTCCAATAGCCGAAGATTTGTCCTTTAATGTTTAAATCCCTTATTGGTAAGGCATTCTGAGTCTTATGTATCTCAGGGAAAAAGTTTTAAGTTTTTGTTTAAATAATAGAGACATTTAAAGTTATAAAATATGATTCTCAGTTTAGTTTGGCTATTCACAAGTTTTAACAAGAATAATTTTGTTACCATTTTCATGTTTATGGTTATGACACAGTTTCTATCAGATTATTCTTGGTCTTCTATTCAAACACTTGAGTCTCAGAAAAAAAGAGAATGAAAACATTTAGATTATAGTGTAATGATGCCAGATAAGATGTCCATTTCTGTGTGTGTGTGATTAGTAAAGCCCAAGACTTGGTTGGAGGAAGCATTGTGACATCATAGTAAAGTTGTCCTATCCATGTTGATCGTTACAAACCAAATTAGCTGGAATACTGCTTTTCTTCTATAAGACCAACTACATATACACACCCCCATACACACACACAGTCCTGCATCCCACTATGAGGGCAAGCTGGGAGTGAGTATGTTTTCTGACATTCTGTGTACAGCACTGGAATGCTATTCTCAGAAGAACTAGAGAGATTAATGCTTGCTGATCATCTACTGCCTTTGCCCAGCACCCAACTTCTGAACTTGGAGGCATGAGGTTCTGCTGGTTATCTGTTGGACTTTGACCTTACCCATGATGTCTTGACTGTTGCTCAGCCCTCCCTCATTCTGGTCTCACCTGTACTATATCTTTCAAAGATTCTACAAAATTTCTGGTATGTGGCTGGCACTTGTCCTCTATTTCCAATGTGGTATAAATATTTCCCTATGGATGGAAAGAATTGGAAAGGTGGTAGGGAAAGTAGTCAAATGAGCAAGGCCAGTTTCCCCTGTTATACCGAAATATGTCATTTAGTTAATTCAGGCTGTTTAATTAACCATATTAACCTTTTAGTAAATTGCTATGTAATAGTTAAAGGTGTATTGGGTTGAGACTAAAGACAAATAGACCTGTTAAAAACCTACTACATGAACTTACCCCAGCCACTTAATCGATCACAGCTTCAGGTTTGTTACCTGAAATATGAGATAAAAAGGGTTTTGATCTCTAAAGTTCCTCTCACCTATCTTACTTAATGACTGTGGGTTTTTTTTTTTTTAATGACTGTAGTTTTTAATACTGCATTTAACTGAAGCATTTCATGAGGACTACATTTCATTGCAGTATGACTATTATGAGTTAACCCTGACATGTATGTAAAAGTCTAATCCTAAATAAGAATGAGTGTCATTCCCTCTGAATTTTGAGCAGACTGCAGTCATACCAAACAACCTCTGTGCACCCACTTTATGGATCCATCACGTGGTAATTATTCACTTATGTTACTTGACACTGTAGATATTTTAAGGGCCATTTCTCCTGGCGGTTCTTGATGAAAAATGCTATGCTCCATTACTTAGCATTTAGAACTAATGACTGCTTCTCTCAGCTTGTTGTCAGCCAGCTCCCTCTTTTATCTCCAGAACACTTATGATGGCAAAGGGCATCTTTTGAAATATTTTAAAGTCAAGAGAATTCATGTTCATGAAGTCCCCAGTCCCTGTCAATTCCTCAACAAAATATTTAGTCATGTGACAGCATGCCCATCTGGAAGCTCCAATTCACTAAATAACAAACAAGACTACTGCTTATAAAAAAGAGGTAGTACTTACGCTTTCCTAACAATCTAGTTTATTTCTTTGCTTCATGCCATGATAAGTCATGCAAAATTGTCAGATGTAGAAAATGCTCTTGGGATTGGTATATACAATGACAAAATCAATTATACTAACTAAACTGACCAGCTAATTTTTCAAATATCTTAATTATCTAATATCCAAAGAGGTTTTTTTTTTTTCTAATTGTGGTTTGAAATACATTGACTCTTGGAAAGGATCATAGATGTTACCTTGTACCCCATCCCAACCAGCTCAGTGAGTCCTTCTAATATAGCCAAGGCAGGTGGCCATCAGCCTTTGTTAAGCATGTCTCATTGTAAAGAAATCTCTATTACCAATATAGATATTTCTCTTTTTGAACATGTTTTTAAAAAGTTAAGTTTACTAATTTCCTCTTGGTTCTACCAACTGGTCTCATTTTTCACTTACACCCTCACCCCCAACCTTATCCTCCACCTCTATATCTACATTGAGAAAGGAAAGTTTTTCCTCTTTCACTCACAGGTGTAGTCATCTGACAAGTCAATTATTGGATATATAATGTGTGTATATATTTAATAACTACTATATGTTAGGCATCATACCAGATACTAGAGTAAAATAGTGATTATGGTAAAAATTGTAGCAGCCCTCGGAGAATTTACTGGCTAGGAGTAACGTGGACTAAAATGAACTGTTCATTTCAATATATGGTCAGTGTTTCCGATCTTTGAATACAAGTTTTGGGAAATACCTTTGCATAGAATAACCTTATATGCATTCAATCCTCCCACCCCACAAATAAATAGTTTTGATGATATATTACATTTTTACAGTACTTAAAATATAATATTGCATTGTATCTGTGTAGCACTTAAAGGAACAATAATGACAAACCCTGTTCATCATAATTGAGAGTGACACTTCAATAGTACTTTAATTTGTATTTTTACCTTGGTTCATTTTTAAGGAAAAGAAACTGATTCATCCACTCAAAGTCATAGAATTGGTGAGTGGAAGACCTAGAACCAATACTCAGTTCTCTAACTCAGGCCTCTGCTGAATATTAGCCATTGGGAAAGAATCTTCGCATTTGCATGAGGAAGAGGTACCCTCTGCTTTTGAATCAATCTTATCAAGTGATACTAAGTAGCACAAATGGCAAGCAGCTCCAACAGCAGAACAGACATGTAGAAAGGACTTCTTGTATATGCATATTTAAAATAGGAATCTTTATAACAAAAATGATTTTAATTGATGCTCAAATAATAGTGATATGGTTATTAGAAACATGCATCACAATTTTAGAGGCGAATAATTTGATATATGTTTAAAGAAACAATGACATTTCATTAGATAGCTCCGGAAATAAATATTGAGGATATATACATTTACTATTCTAGTAGACTTCAGACTTCACCCAGTCAGATAAGCCTACTGCAAGTAAATTGCTTAAAGGTAGCTATTAAGTAAGTACCAAAAAACATCACAGAACATTTGGACTTCATAACTCTCAGAAAGTTATCTTGACTCATTTTGAGTGAGTGGTATCTGGTATGTATAGATTGTCCTGAAATGTTAATCAATGACAGAAGAGGCAGGGGTTAAGTCACTTAGTCCTAGGTTATTCTTCTGTATAGAACTCTTTCATTCAATTTTTCTGTTAAAGATTTATTTATTTATTTGAGAGAGAGAGACAGAGAGAGAGAGAGAGGAGGGACAGAGGGAGAGAATCTCCAAGCAGACTCCCTGCTGAGCATGGAGCCAGTCCTTGCAGGGCTGGATCCCAGGACCCTGAGATCATGACCTGAGCCAAAACCAAGAGTCCAACACTCACCCGATTGAGCCACCCAGGCAGTCTGAATTTTTGCTGTTAATGAACACATGTGACCAAGAAAATTTTTAAAAAACACAGCTATATAGCTATATAGACTTTTCTCCTACCATGGAAACTTGCTTAGAACCTCAGAAATAAAGGCATTTAAGTTTCTCTGTCTTAGAAAGCCTGAAAAATAACAAAGAGAATTTAGATTTAATTGAGAAATCTTAATCGTCACCATTTCTAGTTAACTTCAATTTCACACAATTTGTAAAACACGCATCCTCTCTCCCTCTCTCTCTCTCTCTCTCTCTCACACACACACACACACACTTTAAATGACTTTCTAATTCCAAAAGTGAGAAAGAAAGTCCAGAACTCCCTTAATATTTTCACGGATGCATCGATTTTTTAAAGTTTCTGTTTGCAAGTACATTTCAATTTAGAAGTGACTGTAAAATAGTCATAAAAAAACAAGTACACTATTTACCCTCAAAGCCTTATTTCAAATATGTTCCACAATAGATAATAGTATGACACTCAAGGCAAGCCAATTTTAGAAAACTTAAGAGAAGCAATATCACTTGTTGGATAAAACAAATAATTGGAAGTTATAGAAAACAATAGATACATAATTCATTCACTTCATATAATTCAACAAAGAATATTTTAAATCCAAGTTCTGTCCTCGTAAGTCAAGCAAATGCATTTGATTCCCTTTACTCACCATTTACATAATTCTGACTCTAAAACTGAGGGTAGAAGGAAGATGGAGACAGGTAAGGTTGGAGAAGGGAGTTTTTCAGAACTTGCATAAATAAATATGTAATAAGATATGTAGTAACGTGTGGTATAATTTTCTCACTTCATACAGTGTATAGACATGTTATACTCCCTTGCATATTGTAAATGTTTTTTTCCCATTCCCCAACCCTGCTCCCTTTTGGAAATCACCAGTTTGTTCTTTGTTTTTATGAGTATATTTCTGTTTTTAGTTTGTTTGTTCATTTATTTTATTTTTTTAAATTCCACATAAAAGTTAAATCATCTGGTATTTGTCTTTCTCTGTCTGACTTATTGCACTTAGAATAATACCCACTAGGTGCATTGATGATGTTACAAATGGCAAGATCTCATTCCTTTTTATGGCTCAATAATATTACATTGTGTATATATACATATATATGTATAAAATTTAATTTAATATATATACACATACCACTTCTTTTTTTAAGTTTTTAATTTTAATTCCAGTTATAGTTAACACACAGCATTATATTAGTTTCAGGTGTATAATATGGTGATTCAACAATTCTATACATTACTCAGGGCACATGATGATAAGTGTGCTCTTTAATCCCCATCACCTATTTCACCCATCCCCCCACTCACCTCCACTCTGGTAACCATCAGTGTGTTCTGTATACTGAAGAATCTGTTTCTTGGTTTGTCTCTCTCTCTTCTTTCCTTTGCTTGTTTTGTTTCTTAACTTCCAATTAGGAGAGAAATCATATGGTATTTGTTTTTCTCTGAGTTATTTCGCTTAGCATTATACCCTCTAAATCCATCCATGTTGTTGCAAATGGCAAAATCACATTCTTTTTTATGGCTGAATAATAGTCCAGTGTGTGTGTGTGTGTGTGTGTGTGTGTGTGTGTGTGTATCACATCTTCTTATCCATTCATCTACCAATGGACATTTGGGCTATTTCCATAATTTGTCTATTGTAAATAATGTTGAAATAAACATAGGGGTGCACATATCCCTCTGAATTGACGTTTTTCTATTTTTGGGGTACATACCCAATAGTGCAATTACTAGATCCTAAGGTAGTTCTATTTTTAACTTTTTAAGGAGCCTCCATACTCTTTTCCACAGTAGCTGCCCCAGTTTGCATTCCCACCAACAGTACATGGGGTTCCTTTTTCTCCACTTCCTCACCAATACTTGTTGCTTCTTGTGTTTTGATTTTAGCAATTTCTGACAGGTTGGAGGTGATATCTCATTGTAGTTTTGATTTGCATTTCCCTGATGATGAGTGATGTTGGGCATCTTTTCAGGTGTCTGCTGGCCATCTGTATGTCTTCTTTGGAGAATGTCTGTTCATGTCTTCTACCCATTTTTTTAACTGGATTATTTGGTTTTTGGATGTTGAGTTGTATAAGTTTTTTATATATTTTGGATACTAATCCTTTACTGGATATGTCACTTGGAAATATCTTCTCCCATTCTGTAGGCTCCCTTTTGGTTTTGTTAATTGTTTCATTCACTGTGCAGAAGCTTTTTATTTTGATATAGTGCCAATAGTTTGTTTTTGCTTTTATTTTCCTCGCCTCAGGTGACATATCTTGAAAAATGTTGCTATGGCCAATGTCACAGAAATTACTGCCTGTGTTCTTTTCTAGGATTTTTGTGGTTTCAGGTCTGACATTTAGGTTCTTAATCCATTTTGAATTTATTTTTATGCATGATGTAAGAATGTGATGCAGTTTCATTCTTTTGCATGTTGCTGTCCAGTTTTGTTTCCAACACCATTTGTTGAAGAGACTGTCTTTTTTCTATTGGATATTCTTTCCTGCTTTGTTGAATATTCATTGACCATACAATTGTGGCTTCATTTCTGGGCTTTCTATTCTGTTTCTTTGCTCTATGTGTCTATTTTTGTGCCAGTACCATACCATTTTGATTACCACAGCTTTGTAATATAACTTGAAGCCTAGAATTGTGATACCTTCAGTTTTGTTTTTCTTTTTTAGGATTGCTTTGGCTATTTGGGGTCTTTTGCAGTTCCATACACATTTTAGGATTGTTTGTTCTAGTTCTGTGAGAAATGCTGGTGGTATTTTGATAGGGATTGCACTAAATCTGAAGATTGTTTTGGGTAGTATAGACATTTTAACAATATTTGTTTTTCCAATCCATGAGCATGAAATGTCTTTCCATTTTATTGTGTCATCTTTAGTTTCTTTCATTAATGTTTTACAGTTTTCAGAGTACAGGTCTTTCACCTCTTTGGTTAACTTTATTCCTAGGTATTTATTATTTTTGGTGCAATAGTATATGGGATTGTTTTCTTAATCTCTCTTTCTGCTACTTCATTATTAGTATATAGAAATGTAATAGATTTCTGTACATTGATTTATATCCTGCAAACTTACTGAATTCATTTATCAGTTCTAGTAGTTTTTTGGTGGAGTCTTTAGGGATTTCTATATATAGTATCATGTCATCTGCAAAGAGTGAAAGTATTACTTCTTCCTTGCCAATTTGGATGTCTTTTATTTCTTTTTGTTGTCTGATTGCTGTAGCAATGTTGAATAAAAGTTTTGAGAATGGGCATCCTTTACTTGTTCTTGACCTTAGGGAAAAGCTCTCACTTTTTCCCCATTGAGTATGATGTTTGCTGTGGGTTTTTCATATACAGCTTTTATTATGTTGAGATATGTTTCCTCTAAACCCACTTTGTTGAAAGTTTTTATCGTGAATGGATATTGTACTTTGTCAAATGCTTTTTCTGCATCTATTGAAATTATCATATGGTTTTTATCCTTTCTCTTATTGATGTGATGCCTCATGATGATTGATTTGTGAATATTAAATCCTACTTGCATCCCGGGAATAAATCCCACTTGATCATGGTGAATGATTTTTTTAATGTTTTGTTGGATTCAGTTTGCTAGTATTTTGTTTTATTAGGGTAATGCTAGCCTCATAGAATGAACTTGGAATTTTTCCTTCCTCTTCTTTTTTTTTTGAATAGTTTGAGTAGAATAGGTATTAACTCTTCTTTAAACATTTGAATTCGTATTTGAATTCATCTACGAAGCCGTCTGGTCCTGGACTTTTGTTTGTTGGGAATTTTTTGATTACCACTTCTTCTTTACTCATTTATCAATTGATGGACACTCGGGTTACTTCCATATCTTGACTATTGTAAATAATGTCACAATGAACATAGAAGTACATATATTTTTTTCAAATTTGTGTTTTTGTTTTCTTTGGGTAAGTACCCAGTAGTGGAACTACTGGATTGTATGGTATTTCTATTTTTAATTTTTTCAAAAACCTCCGCACTTTTTTCCACAGTGGTTGTACCAATTTACATGCCCACCAACAGTGCACGAAGATTTCCTCTTCTCCACATCCTTGCCAAGACATTGCTTGTCTTTTTGAAACTATCATTCTGACTGGTATGGGGTGGTATCTCATTGTGGTTTTGACTTGCACTTCCCTGATGATTAGTGATGTTGAATACCTTTTCATGTTTCTGTTAGATATCTGTATATCTTCATTGAAAAAATAATGTCTATTCAGGTTCTCTGCCTATTTTTAATTGGATTATTTGGTTTTATTTGGTGTTGGGTTATATGAGTTCTTTATATATTTTGCATATTAACTGCTTATCAGATACACCATTTACAAATATCTTCTTTCATTCACTAAGTTATTGTCTTGTTTTGTTCATGGTTACCTTCACTGTGCCAAAACATTTTATTTTGGTTTAGTTCTAATAGTTTATTTTTGCCTTTGTTTGCCTTGCCTGAAGAGCCATATCCTTAAAAATGTTGCTAAGGCCAATGTCTAAGAGATTACTGCCTGTGTTTTGTTTTAGGAGTTCTTTGGTTTCAGGTCTCACACGTAAGTCTTTAATCCATTTTGGTGTGTGTGTGTGTGTGTGTGTGTGTGTGTGTGTGTGTGTGTGTTATAAGAAAGTGGTCCAGTTTCATTCTTTTGCTTGTAGATGTCCTATTTTCCCAGCACCATTTATTGAAGAGATATCTTTTCCCCATTGTATATTCTTTGTAGTACATTAATTGGCCATTAAGTGTGGGTTTATTTCTGGGATCTCTATCCTGTTTTGTTGATCTATTTTTCTATTTTTGTGTCAGACCATGATGTTTTTTTCTTTTACTTTTTCAAATTTTTATTTAAATCCTAGTTAGTTAACATATAGTGTAATATTGGTTTCTGGAGTAGAATCACTTACATATAACACCCATTGCTCAACACAAGTGCCTTCCTTAATACCCATCATCCATGTAGCCCATCCCCTGCCCTGTTTTGATTACTATAGCTTTGTAGTATATCTTAAAATCTGGGATTGTGATACCTCCATCTTTGTTCTTCTTTCTCAAAATTGTTTTGGCTCTTTGGGGCCTTTGTGGTTCCATAGAAATTTTGAAATTATTTTCTATGAAAAATACTTTTGGTCTTTTGATAGAGATTGAATTGAATCTATATAGATTGCTTTGGGTATTACAGACAATTTAACAATATTACTTCTTCCAGTCCATGAGCATGATACATCTTTCCATTTGTTTTTGTCATCTTCAATTTCTTCCATCAATTTCTTATAGTTTTCATAGTATGGGTCTTTTATCTCCTTGGTTAAATATATTCCTAGGTATTTTATTCTTTTTGATGCAATTTTAAATTGGCTTGTTTTCTTAGTTTCTCTTTCTGCTAGTTTTTTACTAGTGCATAGAAATGCAACAGATTTTTGTATATTAATTTTGTATTTTGCTGCTTTACTGAATTCATTTATTATTTCTAATACTTCTTTGGTGGAGTTTTTAGGGTTTTCTATATATAGTATCATGTCATCAGCAAATACTTACCAATTTGGATGCCTTTTATTTCTTTCTTGTCTCATTGCTACAGCTGGGAATTCCAGTAACATGTTGAATAAAAATAGTGAGTGTAGACATCTTTGTTTTGTTCCTGATTTTAGAGCAGGAGATTTCAGATTTTTACCATTGAGTATTATGTTATCTATGGGTTTTTCATATATGACCTTTATTATGTTTAGGTATGTTCCCTCTAAACCCACTTTATTGAGAGTTTTTATCATGATTGGATGTGGAATATTTTTAAATGCTTTTTTGCCTCTATTGAGATGATCATATAGTTTTTGTTCTTCATTTTGTCAGGGTAATGTATCACATGGATTGATTTGTGTATATCGAACCATACTTGCATCCCTGGAATAAACCCCACTTGATTTGGGTGAATGATTCTTTTAATGTATTTTTGAATACTGTTTGCTAATATTCTGTTGAGGATTTTTCCATCTATGTTCATCAGAGATACTGGCCCGTAGTTTTATTTTTCTGTAGTGTCTTTGTCTGGTATTGATATCAGGATATACTGGCCTTGTAAAATGAATTTGGAAGCATTCCTTCGTCTTCTATTTTTGGAATAGTTTGAGAAGAATAGGGAATTTATATGTTTGGTAAAATTCACCTGTGAACCCATTTGTTCCTGGACTTTTGTTTGTTGAGAGCTTTTAAATTGCCAATTCAATTTCGTCACTAGTAATCAGTCTGTTTAGATTTTTTTTAACTTTTTTCTAATTCAGTGTTGGAAATTATGTTTCTAGGAATTTATCTATTTTTTTGTTAGTTGTCCAATTTGTTGGCATATAGTTTTGTATGGTAGACTCTTATAATCCTTTATATTTCTGTTGTGCCCATTGCTACCTCTTCTTTTTCATTTCTAATTTTATTTATTTGGGTCCTCTTTTTTTTTCTTGATGAGTCTGGCTAAAGGTTTTCAATTTTGTTTATCTTTAAAAAAAAAACAGCTCTTGATTATATTGATCTTTTCTACTTTTTTTATTTATTAGCTTCTATTTCTTTTATTTCTGCTTTGATCTTTATTACTTCCTTCCCTCTCTTAACTTTTTCCTTTTTTTCTATTTTTTTCTAGTTCCTTTAGGTGTAAGGTTAGATTGTTTATTTGAAATTTTATTTGTTTCGGGAGGTAGGCCTATATCACTATAAACTTTTCTCCTGGAACTGCTTTTTTTGTGTCTCAAAGATATTAGAATATTGTGTTTTCATTTTCACTTGTCTCCATGAATATTTTTATTTCTTCTTTTTTTAAAAAAAATATTTATTTGAGAGAGAGACAAAGAGCATGAGCACATGTGGAGGGGAAGGACAGAGGGAGAGGGAGAAGCAGGCTCCCTGCTCAGTGGCAGGGAGCCCCATTTGGGGCTCGATCCCAGGGTCTTGGGATCATGACGCTTTACTGACTGAGCCACCCAGGCGCCCTTTATTTTCTCTTTTATTTCTTTGTTGATCCACTACGTTTAGTGGTATGTTGTTTAGTCTCCATATGTTTGTGGGTTTTTTCTTGTGATTGATTTCTAGTTTCGTATCATTTTGGTCAGAAAGATGCTTGACATGATTCCAATCTTCTTAAATTTATTGAGTTTGTATTTTGGCCTAACACATGATCTATCCTAGAGAATGTTCCATGTATATTTGAAAAGAATGTATATTCTGGTGCTTTGGGGTGGAATGTTCTGCCTATATCTGTTAAGTCTATCTGCTCCAATGTGTTGTTTAAGACCACTGTTTCCTTATTGATTTTCTGTCTGGCTGATCTACCCATTGATATAGGTGGAGTATAAAAGTTCCCTACTATTACTGTATTACTGTCGAGTTCTTCTGTTATGTCTGTTAATATTTGCTTTATGTATTTAGGTACTCCTATGTTGGGTGTATAGATATTTATAATTGCCATCCAGTTGTTGGGTTGATATCTTTATCATTATGCAATATTTTCTTTGTCTCTTGTCTTTGTTTTAAAGTCTGTTTTGTTTGCTATAAGTGTTGCTACCCCAACCTTCTTTTTGTTTCCATTTGCATAGAATATCTTTTTCTATCCCTTCTCTGTCAGTCTGTATATGTCTTTTGGTCTGAAGTGAGTCTCTTGTAGGCAGCATATACATTCTTTTTTTTTTTTTAACCCATTCAGTCACTGTATGTGTTTTGATTGCAACATTTAGACCATTTACATTTAAAGTGATTATTGATAGTTGTGCACTTTTTTTCATTTTTTTCATTGTTTTCTCATTGTTCTTAAAGAAGTTCTTCTCTTTCCATTATTCTTTGGCTCTCTGCCCTTGTAATTGATGTCTGTCTTTAGTGTTATGCTTGGATTTCTTTCTCCTTATTTTTTGTGTATCTAGGATAGATTTTTGGTTTGTGGTTACTACAGGTCTTATATATAACATCCTCAGTATATAGCAACCTATATTAATGTGATAGTTGCTTAAATGCCTTTTTAATTTTACCAAAAGAATAATCTTTTTCTTCTCAATAAGTGCCAGCAAATACTCCATATGTGGTTATACTTTTTTTCTGGAGCACTACCTACTAAATAACTTTGCACAATTGAATGATGATTGACACATCTGTAGACAGCAAAACAACAAGATCCATATAGAAATGGCTTTCTTAATCCATCATGACATTTATTTGATGTCACTGAACATTAGTCAAGATCATATTTAAAACCTAGAGCCCTGTGTGGCTGATCACATATTTCTATTGTCAAGTTTCTTCTGGTTCTTAATATCAGAATATAATTATATGTTTTCCGAGTTTGTACTTAACTTCTTTCTTCCTTTGTGATGTTGAAGTTGTCTCTGAAATGAGGGTATTATCTAATTAAAGAATATTTTTAAATTAAAAGGGTAATGAAAGTGACATGTTTATCATTTGTGAGGTACCATGAGTTCAAGAACCATGGAAAACATGTCAGTCTTAGGGCCAGAAATACCTTTTTTTTAACATGATGGTAGGCATGAGAGCATAACACTGAAGATGCACGGGCTTAGTGTTTCTGTCTGTAAAAGTTAGATAAGCTTTTAGTCACAAGTAAATGAAAACTTGAATTATAGGAGTCCTAATGAATATGGGTGTATTTTTCTCAAAGAATAAAAAAAGAGTCTGAGTAAAGCAGCTTCTGCTACTGGTTTAACAGCTTGATAACAGTGATGTTGTCTCAGATTCCTTGGTCTTTCTTCATCCTTGACACCCTGTGGTCCAGAATATCTACCTAAGTCCAGGTATCTTATCTGTATTCAAAGACAAAACAAATAGGAAGGAGACTGAGCCATAGAGTATAGTATTTCAAGAAATCAAAAGTATTTCCATCTAAACTGCCAGTGTCATGCAGCTATTCTGGCTCCAAGGAATCATGTCAAAAGGAGCATTTAGATTTTCCAGCCTCTAAATGTAGAAGTGAGCAAAAAAGGGATGGGGTTTGAGTAAGCACTGGGTTAAAAACTCACAGTGCCTGCTGTAACTATTGATTTTCAAACGTTTTTGATCAAAAAGCTACACAGAAGCTACTTGCTAAAAGACTCTACTATATATATAGACTGTCAATTCAGAGAAGTAATGCTTGAATTAACAATACTGAACAGGAGAATAAATTAATTGGTTATACTTCTAACATGTACTGTCTGAATTTATGTCATGTAGATACTTCATTATATGTATTAATATCTAATATTATTTTAAGTTATATACATGTATATTTAATTTTTCCCCTTCAGGTCTTTAATCAAATGTCATCTTCTCAGTGAGTGGCCTTCTTCTATGGCCTTCTGTCTAAAAGTATAATACCCTTCTATCAAAAAATATAATCATTTCTCTCTATTGCTTTAATTTTTTTTTCCATAGCACTTATCACTATGTTTTTTATATATATTTACCCTATTTAGGTCTCCCACAATAGAAAATAAGTTTGATAAAGGCAGACCTTCTGTCTATCTTGCTCCATGTCTGTCTCCTATACTCCTGGTACAGTACCTGTTGCATGGTAAGTACTCATAAATGCATGCTATAGAAACCAGTAAATGAATGTCACCACTGAGTTCGGAGAACTTCCTCATTAACTTGATTTATGTAAGCAAGGACTTTGATTCTACTTAGATTGTTGAAGAGTAAATGGAGTTATTTGTTTATTGTCATTTTAGCATAACAATGAGCAGACTAAACTCATTTCATATCTCCTTGTATATGAGACACTATTGATTGACCATCTTGAAGGCAGGTAGATTTGCTTTTCCTATTGAGGGTACTGAAAGTTTCTGCTGGACTCTTCATAGTTACAAAATGACAACTTCTTTTCTGCTCAGTGACGCTAGCCAATCTGGACAGGGAAAAAGATAATTTGAACAAAGCTATATAGACCAATATGCTGAGAAAGATGAACAATGCACAACTCATCAGAAATGTGGGATATAGTATAGAGAAAAATCTAAAATTCTCCTTCATGATTTAGCTTCATTTTAAAGCAGTTCATCCTAGTACATAACAGTAGATTTAATGTGCATGCATTTAACTTTTCAAAGCCCTTGCAAACTGTTATCTCATCTTATTTTTGTAACTTGTATAACTAAGTTCTTACAGGTTTTCTTCTGTCATACCACTAACTCCAGACCTGACTCCCATAAAGTTTCTAATGCATTGAAGATATAGATTATGTCTTCATTTATGTGCCCTTTAGTTAAAATATATTTTTAACTTCTTTATTTAAATTCAATTTAGTTAACATACACTGTATTATTAGTTACCAGGGTAGAATTTAGTGATTCATCAATTGCATATAACACCCAGTGTTCATTACATCAAGTGCCCTCCTTAATGCCCATCACCCAATTACCCCTTCCCCCCACCCACCTCCCCTCCAGCAACCCTCAGTTTGTTTCCTAGAGTTCAATGTCTCTTATGGTTTGCCTTCCTCCCTGTTTTCACTTTATTTTATCTTTCCTTCACTTTCCCTATGTTCATCTGTTTTATTTCCTAAATTCCACATATGAGTGAAATCATACAGTATTTGTCTTTTTCTGACTGACTTATTTTGCTTGGCATAATACCCTCTAGTTCCATCCACATAATTGCAAATGGCAAGATTTCATTCTTTTTGATGGCTGAGTAATATTAGTTTTATGTAATATATATTATATATAATTTTTATAATTACATGTAGTTTATATTAAATGTGTATATAAATATACATATATAACACAAATATATATACATATATACACATATACACAAATATATATATATATATATATATATATACATTTATAAACTATTTCAGTGGTAATTGTTAATTTATTGCTTCTTGGACTAGGGATTGGTAAATCAGTTCTTTCTGTATAGTTCCAGAGACAAAAAGAAACCTACTTTTTTATTTCATTCTGTTATGTTCAAATTTGACATTGACAACCAAACAAATCTATTCAACTAAAAATTATTGATACAAAGATTATGAAAGCTATGACTTATTCTAGTTTGTCAATCACAAGATCTAACTGAAAATCTAAAAGGTCTTAGCATAATATTAGATAATTGGAATTTTTTTTGATATTACATATTTTACATGACTTCAAGAAATATATAGTTACTGACCACTTATAACTTGACCAATGGACTACCCCCTAAAAGTCAGAGGCCTATCTACCAATACAGAAATTTATGCTTATTGTATAGAAATGCTTCCATTTTTTGGGGTTGATATTGCTTCATAGTGCTAAAATGCAACTCATTCTGCTAATATACCTAGTGTTAACTTTTTTGCCTGGTGGATTTTACAAAAATCATGACTTAAATTATTGCCACAAAGAAAGAAATGCAAGTACTTTATTTTTTTTTTTTTAATTCTAATTTGAGTATAGTTGACACACAACATTGAATTAGGTCAGGCATACAACATTCAATTCAACTTCTCTATTTGTTAATGCTGTGCTCACTATAAGTGTAGCTACCATCTGTCACCATATAACACGATTGCAACATTATTGACTGTGTTCCCTATACTATGCCTTTTATTCCTGTGATTTATTCCTTCCATAACTAGAAGCCTGTATCTCTCACTCCCCTTCACCCACTTTGCCCATTTCCCCATCTCTTCCCCTCTGGCAACCATCAGTTTGTTCACTATGTTTGTAAGTCTGATTCTGCTTTTTGTTTGTGTGTTTATTCATTTTTTTTTTTTAAAAATTCCACATATGAGTGAAATTATGTGGAATGCTAAGTGAAATAAGTCAGATTGAGAAAAAATGCAAGTACTTTAACATACATTCCTCCAACCCAAATTTTATCATTTAAATTCCATGAAGCATTTTCAACAGCCTACCAGTCATCTTAAATACTAACTGCTTATTGCTGTTAGCTTTTTGGGAAGAAATCCAGTGGGGCATTGCTGAATTTTTTTCTGAGGCATGTCATTGAAAAGACTTTGAAGATATGTCCAAACAAGATACTACAAGGGCAACTCTTCCTTGTTTTCAAAATTTATTTCAGTGAGCACAGACTTCTCCCTGGGTCAGATGACTGATTAGAGTTTTTTTCCACTCTGGCTTATGTACCTGGCAGACTGCCACCAACATCCTCTTAAACACATATTGGAAAGTTCTAAAAGAGATGGTCCTGTCTTTGAGTCCTAGTTTTCAGGTTGGTAACTAGATGCTTGACTCCACAAGCTTTCACCAACATGGTCTGCTCATTCCTGCTGTACAAAGGGTGTTGAATTCTCTCACTGAAGACATTAGACCTAGCTGTATGGTGACATACAGCAATGAATGATGCTAAAGAAATTGTAACTTTTCATTGTGAGTCCTGTGTGTTCTGTTTAGTATATTAAGGGATCCTAATACAGAGTATTGGGTGGTCAGACCAACCAGTGTCCAAGCTGACATAAATTGCCAGATATTTCACAGCTTCGTACTTGTAGTTGACCTATTTTCAAAGTTGTTTTACTCAGGACTACTGTAAATGACATACAAAGAGAAAGAAATGTCTTTATAGTGAAGTTCTAGTTCAGCCAGTTAGACTAACCCCAGCCCCAAAGACAAGAGATCCCTTTGGAGACAGGTCACCTAAGAAGAAGTAGGAAACAACCCAAGGGGAGAAGCTCAACCTGGGTGATAAACCCTTCCAGTAGATGTGACACAGGGCTACACATCCACATGCATATCATGGCATATAAGAAAATGTATGCTTCTGAAAAAAAAAGAAAATGTGTGCTTCTGTAATGCATGGATTTGCATAAATCTATTAGTAAAAGAAATAGAAATATCAAAACATAAAAACTTAATTAATTATGTATATTTGGAATATATAGACATATGCACCAGATCTTACCATTGAATAACTATACAGAAAGATACAAAGAACTTCTTATAATTTGCATATCAACTTTACTTTCGGGAAACAACTCATTTACTCTGAGCTATATACAATAAAACCTAGATGTCAAAGAGGGTAAAGACCAGGGCTAATACTTCCATAGTTACGTAAAGTCTCTAAGTCACAAGTCTTTAGCCTATTTGCTCTGATCATTATCTTACTAGAGATGGACTGACCTTTAATATCATGGTTTCAATTTCACTAGAGTTCTTATAAATATTATACGTAATTTGTTAAACATGTTTATTTTCATGTAAATATTTAGCAGTCTATGTACAGTATATTCAATATTTTGTATAATGTACTTACCAAAAATTTATCTCATTACCTGTATAAAAGGCTAAGTTATAGAACATTTCCCATTTTTCCCACCTCCCACTTCCCACCTCTGACAGCCACAAATTTGTTCTCTGTATCTGTGAGTTCAGTTTTTTTTAATATCTTATAAGTTTTAATAATGATTTTGATAGAAAAAATTGACTCTCCATCCCCAGGTTCTTGAATTTTCTATTTAACATCTGTCTCATTAGCAACAGCTGTTATCACATAGTGATGTCCTATTGACTCTGGCAGACCTTTCATACTTTTCTTGCTCTTAGGTGGCCACAAATGTGTAGACTGACAACTGATAATGGACAGAGTAAGATGGAGTAAGAATTGTTAAGAGTTATTTAAAATGGAGCTGGGAGGACATTGAGGAAATGAGGCTTATACATGTCTCCTATTTCAAATTCTCAGAATTGTTGTTGAACACAGCTAAAAGCCAAGGCCTCTGCTGCTGCATGTTAAAAAGCTCTAACCTCGGGCGCCTGGGTGGCTCAGTTGGTTAAGCGACTGCCTTCGGCTCAGGTCATGATCCTGGAGTCCCTGGATCGAGTCCTGCATCGGGCTCCCTGCTCGGCAGGGAGTCTGCTTTGCCCTCTGACCCTATCCCCTCTCATGTGCTCTCTCTCATTCTCTCTCTCTCAAATAAATAAATAAATAAATCTTTAAAAAAAAAAAAAAAAGCTCTAACCTCCTTTGTCTCTTGAGCGTGTTTTCAATTTTGGTCAACTCTGTGTCTCCTGGATTGCAATCCTTCAGATCCCAAGTAAATGCACATATTTTTATTTTGCAGCACTCAGTTTTATCTTTCATTGATCAACACAACCTCACTGAATAAATATTTGAAGAATGATTTTTTTAATAAAACTAAAGAGGATGTATTATCTAGATACAGGTTCCCCAAACATTAATTTAGTATTTTGCTTCAACATGACTCGCTTTGCCACTGACTGAGCAACTGTTCTCATACATCCAAATTTCTCTAACCACAAAATATAGACACCAAAAAGTAATTGTTGAGACCCCTGAATGGAAAATCCTGTGGAGGGACTAGAATACACATTTATCATATATATATATATATTTCAGATGAGTCCAATTTGAGAGTTAACTGCAATGTCACAAAAGCAGTTTTTTCCTAATGGATAATGCTCATGAAACATTACTTTTCTCACATCCTGTAGCCAAGTCATTGGATATAATCACGATACTGTTCCTGCAAAGAAGTGAGATTGGTATTTTAGCCCTTCTTATTTTCTTCCCTGGAAGGAACTGTAAAAGAATGGGTATATAACAATTTACTTTCTGTTGTTTGGGATATTAAGAAGTATCAGTTGGTACCCTTTTCATATATAGTTATGTGTATATACTGACGTTAAAAAATTAATTCACCAAAGGAAGATTTTTTTTTTAAAGATTTTATTTACTTATTTGAGAGAGATAATGAGATAGAGAGAGAGAGCATGAGAAGGGGGAGGGTCAGAGGGAGAAGCTGAGCAGGGAGTCCGATGCAGGACTTGATCCCGGGACTCCAGGATCATGACCTGAGCCGAAGGCAGTGGCTTAACCAACTGAGCCACCCAGGCGCCCCAAGGGAAGATTTTTAAGAAAAAAAATCAACAAGTCATATGTTACTACTTAGTGCAGATTTGCAAGAGACATGGAAAATTTGGAAAACTTGGCTTAAAGACAATGAAGCCATAGTTTCTTAGACCCATATCCTTCACATGAGAAGAAAAAAGGTTATAATAGATATCAGGTCTCATTCGAGTTTGTTCTGAGGGTACTAAAAACAATGCTGAAATTGGCAGATCTTGATTCATTTGTATGCTACCATTGAAGATATTGTTGAGAAAAAAATGAAAGCAGAAAATAAACATATCGTTATGAGAGCACACTTAGAATCTTTGATTAGCTTTGTAAAAACTTCCTTTCATTGATTACAACTATGGTAACTTGAACTTTGAAAAATTACTCGATTCTGAAAGAGAGATTTATCTTCTGAGACAATGTTGGTTAATGTTATTGTGAAAAACAACCAATCAGCTTCATGTAGACAACACTTGAAGACAACAGTTGTGTTAGCAATTGTCAAACATTAAGGCTTAAAATATTCTGCTTGAAATATTGAAGTAACAGTATGTAAGAGACAGTTATTCTCAGGATCTACGCAAAGCTAATATAATTAAAAATAAATACCTCACCAAAGTTAATCTGGGCATGGTTTCAAAGAATGAGTCATGTGCAATTAGTAAATAAACAAGAGGACTAGATATTATTTAGGCAAAAATACAAACTTCAATTCAGATAGTAGTTAGTAAAGTGCCTTTAAAAATAAATGTACAAAACAAGTAAATATGTTTATTTTCAAAATATAGAAAAAATTCAAGTTACTTAGTTCCACTACATGAAAAGAACTATTATTTATTATTTGGTGTAGATCCTTTTCAGGCATTTTTTTCTATGGAGGGAAAAGAGGTAAAAACTGGCAAGTGAGAAGCTTGCAGGTGCAGGATTTGAGAGAACGAGAGGAGAGAAAACTAGTTGTAATGTTGTAAATGATGAATTTGATAACTCTTGATTTTACAAATGTTTTAATTAACCTGACTCAAAGATATATATTTTTTAATGCAACTCCATTCAGAATTTGAACGTCATGAAACCTCTGGATTTATTTGGGTTATGGTAATGTTTTAATCAATTTTATTTTCTAACAATGGTTTTGAAAGTATTTGTGTCAATAATTAGATTTCCATAATGTCCAATAGATGAATTTTTTAAATGTGACATATTTTATTAACTAAGCCCATTTACAAAAAAAATTATATATGTGGCTTTCTTCTTTTTTTTTTATTTTTAATTTTTTTTATTGTTATGTTAATCCCCATACATTACATCATTAGTTTTAGATATAGTGTTCCATGATTCATTGTTTGTGCATAACACCCAGTGCTCCATGCAGAACGTGCCCTCCTCAATACCCATCACCAGGCTAACCCATCCTCCCAACCCCCTCCCCTCTAGAACCCTCAGTTTGTTTTTCAGAGTCCATTGTCTCTAATGGTTCTTCTCCCCCTCCGATTTCCCCCCCTTCATTCTTCCCCTCCTGCTACATTCTTCTTCTTCTTTTTTTCTTTCTTAACATATATTGCATTATTTGTTTCAGAGGTACAGATCTGAGATTCAACAGTCTTGCACAATTCTATGTGGCTTTCTTCTTTACTCTATCATATAAAGTACTACAACTAGTAATAGGTAAATATCAATACATACTTCTTTTAGAATTAGTGTCTAATAGAGGAAAAATATGGGTTAAGGATAGTAGACTAATACCACCCATCCATCACTTCTCTCTCCTAAGCACCCATTAAAAGGATTGTAGATAAATGGTTAAAAGAATAAGTCCTAACAGTGAGAGTAAAAGAAAGAGAATCATTGGTGAACATATAGTTTCAATAAATTCTGGGATATGGATAGCATAGCAATGGCTAATAAAAAAAGAGAACAAGTAGGAGCCAAGAATAAGATGTAGTGGAGGAAGAAGCAAATCTGATGTCAGAGATACTTGGTTTGCTGTTAGCATATTAGAGATCCATGAGAAAGGGAGGGCAAAGCAGGAAATTAGTTAAAAGTATCCATGGTGTAAACATCCCAGTTTTTTCTCCATATCACCCTCCCATACATTTATAATGTAGAGACTACTCCCGAGTAAAATCTGCAGGACTTTTTCCTGAAAAAATAAAATTAACTATTTGGGAATTATGGTAATTAGGACTGGTTTTGGCACTCTCCTCTTTCTGGTATGTGCATGACACACAGGTTTGTCAGATTCCCATCCTCCTATCTTAAAGGGAAGGCTGCATTTTATACATGTAAAGCCTTTCTGGTCTTTCTGTGGTACATGAGAGAAACTGAAAGTCACAGACACAAAAGAAGAGGAAAGCACTGCAACTTCCTGGGGAAATCAACCCCAAAACAAGGATTACTCTCTATATACACTTGACTAAAATCTTGAAAAAATAAGATAAGACACACTTTTAAGTTCAAAATGCATTACTAACATCCCCTCTCCATCTCTTTCATAAGTGTAGACAGTCAATAAAACAAAAAATCAATCCCTGACTCATAGTGTTTGACAATTTCTGTGGTATATATGCTCTTGCTATTGAAGATTTTAAACTATCACTGTGATATTTTTTAACACAAAGTTGGGAAATACATCATTAGATAGTATTCAAAATACAGAAATAATACATGTAAATAACCTCAATGGCATCAATAATGGTAAAATGTACTAAAATACTTCAGTGATGAGTTTTTAAGATATTTCACTTAAGTTTATCTAATTTAATGTTTAATAATGATCATGTTTAACAACCAGCTCACAGAAGTTTGAATTAACAATTGGATTTATGAACAATTACAAACCAGCTCCCACACGTAGCACTGTACCTTAAAAACTTTACCCCTGCTGGTAACTCTTCCAGGATTGTTTTTTCCCCAGCACTTTCAATATATTGTTCAACTTCCATTTCTTAATAAGATCTACTCTGATTACTGTAATATTTAATAGTGCAATCTGACAACCCCCTTGAATACTCTGTTCTACTTACTCTACTCCACTTATTCTTTCTATGTAATTTCTCACCTCGAATATATCATTTATTTATTGGTTTTATTTATACCCCATCTAAAGTTGAAGCTCAATGGGGGCAGGAATCTTTGTTCATTTTTTTCAGTATTTTAGCCAATAATCTTAAACAGAGATTCCACTTAGAGTTTCAACTTATGTTACTTCTTCAGTGAATGCTTAAAAATCCCAAACACTCCTACAGGCCACTTAAATCATACTTCCTGTCAGTCCTTGAGTCTGCTTGTCAATGTGCCTTGTCTGTTCTGTCAAAACAAATGGTTGAAAAGGTTTAAAACTCAATCAAATTATTTTTATGAACTTATATTGAGAATAAAATGTAGAGTATTCGACTACATTGAACTGAATCTTCCTGGGGAGATTGTATGTCAAACAGCCCTGGTCACGTCAACACAATCTGTGCTTTCATAGATTGCAGTTAAAATGAATACAATCATAATGTGTAATTGTAATCAGATTTATCATCCAAACACAAGACAATTGATAATTCTTATATGTACAGAATTATCCTTTTTTTTAAGATTTATCTATTTGAGAGAGAGAGACAGAGATAGCAAGAGAGAGCATGAGTGGAGAGGAGAGGGAGAAGCAGACTCCCACCAAGCAGGGAGCCCACAGGAAATGATCCCAGAACCCTGAGATTATGACCCGAGCCAAAGGCAGACATTTAACCACTGAGCCACCCAGCTGTCCCCAAAATTATTCTTATCAAAGTTCCTAATTGCTTGACTAGATGTGGTCAGAGCCAACGAATGTGCATTCATAACTCAACCAGGTTGGTTCTGTATTAAAATTTGGAGCTAATATATTCTTTGCAAAAACATTATAGTGTGGGTTGTGGGGGTGTGTGAATCCTATCACCTATTCATTAAGAATGTTTTTTTAATCCATAAATGTTAATCATTACCCATTTACCATAGAGTTTAATGAGCTTTTGTTAGGAAGAATCACTTAATTGGTTTAAAAACAACCTTAAATATCTTTAGGGGACTGAAAGTCAACATGGTCAGATAATTAAGCTTACCATTTACTTGAGCAGTATACACTATACATTGATAATTTGTTTATTTTAATTGAGAAGTTTATTTTTTCTTTTAAAAATGTACAATTCAATAATTTTTAGTGTATTCACAAGATTGTACAACTAACATCACTATGGAATTCCAGACTATTTTCATTAACACCAAAACAAACCCTGTACCCAATAGTAGCCACTCCTTATTCCTCCCCTCTTCTAGTCCCTGGCAAGCACTAATGTACTTCCTGTCACTATTGATTGGCCTATTTCGGACATGTCATGTGAATTGAATCATACAATATATGGCATTTTATGTCTGGCTTGTTTTTGTTGTTTTTTTTTAAAAGATTTTATTTAGGGCTTGTTTAATTTAGCAGAATGTCTTCAAGGTTCATCCACATTGCAGCATGTATCGTTACTTCATTTCCCTCCTACCCCCCTTTTAGAAAGCTTTATAGAGATACAGTTTACATACCAGACATTCACAAATTTAAAGTGTAAAAGTCAATGGCTCTTAGAATATATACACAGTTGAATATCATCACCAAAATCAATTTTAGAACATTTCCAATGTTCCAAAAAGAAGCTCTACTCCCCTTAACCATAACTCCACAATCTCCCAGTCACCCCCAACCAGTCCTAAACAACTACTAATATAATTTTTGTCTCTATAGATTTGCTTATTCTGGACTTTTCAGAAAAAGGGGTCATATAATATGTGGTCCTTTGTTACTAGCTTTTTTTTAACATAATGTTTTCAAGGTTCATCTATTTTATAGTAGCTTTCAATGATTCATTCCTTTTTATTGCCAAATAATATTTCATTGCCTAGATACACTGTATTCTGTTAATTATTTTATCAGTTGACGGACATTAGTTGTTTCCACTTTTTGGCTGTTATGAATAATGCTGCTGTGAACATTTATATACAAGTAAGTTTGTATGTAAACATGTATTCATTACCCTTGGGTATATATTTAGTAATGGAGATGCTGGGTGGTATAGCGACTCTATGTTTAACCATTTAATGAACTGACAAAACTTTCCCAAGTGTCTGTGCCATGAGCAATGAATAAATGTCCCAAAGTTTCCACATACTTTTCAACACTTGTTATTGTATGTCTTTTTGGTTTTAGTTAACTTAGTGGGTATGAATTGGTATCTCATTGTAGTTTTAATTTACATATCTATAATAATGAGTTACATATTTTTATATGATTATGGTCATTCATATATCTTATTTGATGAAATATCTATCTAAATCCTTTAGTCTTTTAAAAATTGGGTTATATATCGCTTTATTGTTAAGTTATAGGTGTTCTTTATGTATTCTGATGCAAGACTTACCAGATATATGATTTTAAAATATGTTGTTTCATTGGTGGGTTGTCTTTTCACTTTCTTGATAGTGTCCTTTTTTTTTTTTAAGATTTTTTTTATTTATTTGTCAGAGAGGCGGGGGGAGCACAAGCAGGGGGAGTGGAAGGCAGAGGGAGAAGCAGACTCCCCACTGAGCAAGGAACCTGATGTGGGGCTCGATCCAAGGATGCTGGGATCATGACCTGAGCCAAAGGCAGATCCTTAACCAACTGAGCCACCCAGGTGTCCCCTGATAATGTCCTTTGAAGCACAAAAAGTCTCTTCTTAGAGGAAAATGTTTCAGCTGTTCACAATTGAGTTTGTTAGCTGTGGCTTTGTCCTATATGGCCTTTATTAGGTTGAGGTATGTCCCTTCTGAACCCAATTTGTTCAGTGTTTATCAAGAGTGGATGTTATTTTGTTGAATGCCTTTCTGCACCTATTGAGATGATCATATTGTTTTTTCCTTCATTTTGTTAATATGGTATATTACATTGATTAATTTGCAGATGTTGAACCATCCTTGCATTCCTGAAATAAATCTCACTTGTTGATGGTAAATGATCCTTTTATTGTATTGTTGGATTTGGTTTGCTAATATTTTGTTGAGGATTTTTGTGCCTATGTTTATTGGATATTGGTCCATAATTTTCTTTCTTGTAGTGTCTGGTTTGGATATCAGGGTAATGCTGTCCTCATAGAATAAATTTGGAAGCGTTCCTCCTCTTCTATTTTTTGGAATAGTTTGAGAATAATAAGTATTAAATCTTTTTTGAATGTTTGATAGTGTCCACCTGCAAAGCCATCTGGTCCTGGGCTTCCGTTGGGTGTTTTTCGATTGTGATTCAATTCATTACTTGTAATCGGTCTGTTCAGATTCTCCATTTCTTCATGATTCAGTGTTGGAAGATTGTGTTGTTGGTTATGAATTCCCCCCTTTCCATTTCTTCTTTTATTTTTTTTTCTTCTTTTTTTCTTAATGAGTCTGGACAAAGGTTTATTGATTTTATTTATCTTTTCAAAGAACTAGCTGTTGGTTTCATTGATCTAATTGTTTTTGTTTTGTCTCTATTTCATTTATTTCTACACTGATCTTTATTATTTCCTTCCTTCTATTAACTTTGGGCTTGATTGCTCTACTTTTTCTAGCTCCTTTAGGTGTCAGTTTAGATTGTTTGAGATTTTTCTTGTTTCTTGAGATAGGTCTGAATTGCTGTAAACTTCCCTTTTAAAACTGCTTTTGCTGTGTCCCAAAGATTTTGAACCACGGTGTTTCCATTTTCATTTGTCTCCAGGTATTTTTTATTTCCTCTTTGATTTCTTTGTTGACTCGTTGGTTGTTTAGTAGCTAATTGTTTAGGCTCTATGTGTTTGTGTTTTTTCCAGGTTATTTTCTTGTGATTGATCTCTAGTTTCATACTGTTGTGGTTGGAAAAGATGCTTGATACGATTTCAATTTTCTTAAATTTATTAAGATTTGTTTTGTGGCCTAACATGTGATGTACCCTGAAGAATGTTCCATGTGCCCCTGAAAAGAATGTGTATTTTACTGTTTTGGGATAGAATGCTCTGTAAATATCTGTTAATTTCAACTGGTATAATGTGTCATTTAAGGCTGATGCTTCCTTATTGATTTTTGGTCTGAATGATCTATCCACTGATGTAAAGGAGATGTTAAAGTCCCCTAGTATTACTGTGTTACTGTCAATTTTCTTTTTATATCTGTTAATATTTGCTTTATATATTTAGGTGATCCTTTGCTGGGTGAATAGATATCACAATTGTTATATCCTCTTATTGAATTGATCTCTTTATCATTATGTAATGCTTTTCTTTGTCTCTTGTTACAACCTTTGTTTTAAAGTCTACCATGTCTGATATGAGTATTGATACTCCAGTTTTTGGGGGTTTCCATTTGCATGGAATATAATTGTTCATCACTTCACTTTCATTCTGTATGTGTCTTCACATCTGAAGTGAGTCTCTTGTAGGCAGTATATAGATGGGTCTTCTCTTTTTATCCATTTAGCCACTGTATGTGTTTTGATTAGAGAATTCAGTCCATTCACATTTAAAATAATTATTGGTAGATATATGGTTATTAGCATTTTGTTTATAGTTTTTGGCTGTTTTTGTAGTTCTTTTCTGTTCCTTTCTTTTTCTCTTTTTCTTTTTCTTTGTGGTTTGATGACTTTCTTTAATGGTAGCTTGTTATTCTTTCTCATTATCTTCTGTATATTTACCATAGGTTTTTGCTTTGTGGTTACAATAAGGCTTACATATGACAACTTATAACAGTCTATTTTAAGTTGGTAAGAACTTAAATTTTTTACCCCATTCTAAAGTTCAACATTTTTACTCTTTCCTCCCCAACTTTGTGTTTTCGATGTCATATGTCACGTTTGATATATTTTAATCATGTGTATGCTTTAACTAATTCTTGTAATCATATTTTTACTACTTTTGTCTTTTAACTTCCATATTGGCTTTATAAGTGATTAACTTACTATCTTTACTATATGTTTACCTTTCCAATAATATTCTTTTCTTTGTATTCTTGTTACTAATTAGTGCCCTTTTTCTTCTCAGTTTAGAGAAGTCCCTTTAACATTTCTCGTAATGCTGGTTTAGTAGTGATGAATTCCTTTAGGTTTTGCTTGTGTGGAAAACTCTTTGTCTTTCCTTTAGTCTGAATGATAAGTTTGTCAGGTAAAGTATTCTTGGTTGAAAGTTTGTTTTTCTTTCAGCAGTTTAAATATATCATGCCACTACTTTCTGGCTTGCAAAGTTTCTGCTGAAAAATCTGCTAGTAGTCTTATGGGGTTCCCTTGTACATGACAAGCTGTTTTTCTCTTGCTCCTTTAAAATTTTCTCCTTGTCTTTAACTTTTGATATTTTACTTATAATATGTCTTGATGTGGGTCTCTTTGAGTTCATCTTATTTGGAACTCTGGACACTTCCTGGATCTGAACATGTTTCCTTCTCCAGGTTAGGGAAGTTTATAGCCATTATTTCTTCAAATAATATTTCTGCCCCTTCCTCTCTCTTTTCCTTCTGGAGCCTTATAATGTGAACGTTAAACCATTTGATGCTGTCCCTTAAGCTATCTTCACTTTTTTCATTTTTTTTTTTTCCTGCTCTGGTGTGTTTCACTGATTTGTCTTTGAGTTGACTGATTCTTTCTTCTGCTTTCTCTAGTCTGCTATTGAACCTCTCTAGTGTATTTCTTAGTTCTTTTATGTATTCTTCAGCTATGTGACTTCTATTTGGTACTTTCTTGTATTTTCCAACTTTTTGTTGACGTTCTCACTGAGGTCATCCATTTTTCTCTCCAATTTGGTAAGCATCTTTATGACCATTACTGTGAACTCTTTATCAGGTAAATTACTTATCTCCATTTCATTAAAGTTCTTTTGGGGTTTTGTTTGTTTGTTTGTTTTTGGTTTTGTTTCTGGAGTTTGCTTTATGTCTAAGAACATTACATTTCCAATGTATTCTTCCATGATTACCCACCTTTGAGTCTTAGATCTAAAATTAAATATTCAGTTCTTTCCACCAATGACTTTGCCAGTTTCCTCAATCATCTCTTAGAGGGAAACTGTTATTTACTAGTAACTTCTGCAAAAATAATGCCTGAAAAAATATTCATAGAGGGGCGCCTGGGTGGCTCAGTTGGTTAAGCAACTGCCTTCGGCTCAGGTCATGATCCTGGAGTCCCGGGATCGAGTCCCGCATCGGGCTCACTGCTCGGCAGGGAGTCTGCTTCTCCCTCTGATCCTCCTCCCTCTCATGCTCTCTGTCTCTCATTCTCTCTCTCTCTCAAATAAATAAATAAAATCTTAAAAAAAAAAATCATTAAAAAAAAATATTCATAGATTCCTAAGGGTTTATAACTGTTCTTTTTATTCTCATAGCCTGATATTGTAAGGAAAACCGAATTGAATATAAAATAATTAGATAATTTTTATTGAGTTTCTTGAAAATATTTCCCTTTTGTATTGCTTTCCATATTTTTTTGGAGTCTAATTTCAACCTAATTTTCTTTCATTTGTAAGTGATTTGATTTTTTTGCCTGAAGTTCCGAGGAGTATTTATTCATTTTAAAGTCCAATAATTGAATTAAGAAACATCTAGGAGTTAAAAATTCAGGGTTTTTAAGGAAACTTTTCTTGAATTACAGTTTTAAATATTGGTTCAGTTTCTATTTTTTCTTTTTCATAGATTCCAATTTTATATATATGTTAAACCTGCTTTGCCTCTCTATCACTTTCACTGGAATTTTCAAATTTTTTATGTATTTTGAGTTGGTTTTTTTTTTTTGGTCTTTTTATTTCCATTATTTATACTCCTATTGAATTTTCAGTTGTACCTATTTTCCCTTGAGCATCTTGTAACTTTTCCTTTTCTTCTGGGATGAGCTTGTTCATTTATCTATATGTCTATTTTTGGAGTCAGCCCTTATTTCACATATCTGCTGGCTCTGAGTTTTCAAGTTTATGATTTACAGCACTTATACTTCTTCTTTTCATTGTTCAAAACAGTCATACTTCAGGGCCCTCTCTTGAGCTGCTTCTTACCTTCCTTTCATCATTTAATCAAAAGACACTCCTCTGGATTGTCTCCTCTGGTCCCTCATATATTCTAATCCTTTTTTCTTTTCTTTTCACTCTGGTAGTCAGTGCTCTGATATGCCAGATTTCAGATCTATTCATCATGTTTATCCACTCACTGGGTTTCTTTTCTTATGAGGGTCAACCATAATTGGTGTCATTTATGTTCTCCTATGAGAATCCCATGCATTTCCTGTCTTCTGTGCTATCCACACCTGACTTGCCACAAATGCAAGGACTCCATATCCAACTCTAATGGTCTCGCTTATTTATTGGCCCACTAGGATATAACTGGAAGTTCTGGTATTTTCTGACTTTTACCTCTCCCTGGGTGTGCAGTCTGGGATATTTTATTTTCATAGTTAGTCTGTATGAGATTTTTAATGATATGTGTAAAATTGAAATTAGGGGGCCATCATTTTTTCAAAATCCTTCATGAGGAGTTTCTAAATTAATATATTTATTTTGGTTCTTTTATGATAATTATAGTAAATTCTGAATTGGTGATTAAATTAATGAGTTAATAGAATAGTAATAATAGTAATAAGAAGAAAATATATAGAGCTTATTTTTTAATTTTCCACAGTTGTTTAAGAATTTTTTTTAATTGTTAAATAGATATTTAACAAGGCTCAAACTTGTTATTATGACTTGATAAAACTTCACATAGAGTCAGTAGAATTGTTGATATGCTCTTTGATCTAATTTCATGTAGTCCATTAGGTTGTGTTAACTAGCACATTGCAGCTTGTCAGAGTAAATAAAAAGAGAAGGAAAAGTAAGCCATGCTAGTCCAGGGGAAATGTTCACTTTATAATAATTTTTTTGATAATCAAGTTGTCATTTCATTTCCAGTGTTCAACCTACTTGGTTGAATAATTTATCATGTTTTTGACCCTTCTCAATCTATCCCTCAATACCATTTTATAAGATGTTCACATCTAGAAATATTGGCTAATGCATCTTTAGTTATTACTCCAAGGTTATCATGGTATTTAGATGGTCAAGATTTAATTCAATGTACTGCCCTTTCAACAAAAATTAAATATCCCAGATTTAACAAATATTAGTAAAGAGTGAGTGTCATCAATGAAAACATCTTGTCATTTTCTTTGGAGGTTGGTACTTTTAACAAAAGTGATCAGCTCATTTCCCTTTGTCATTACCTGTGCGTGTGCTACTAATTTTAAATGTTTGGTCTGAAAGAAGATAGTAACCTGAAACTTTGAGGCATATAATACAAATGAAAGGCAAAGATATTTAAAATCTACATTCAGATTTGCTCTAAAATCTATGCAAAGTATTATATGTCAGCCATATCTCAGTTCAGTGAGGCATAATTAGTTTGCATCTACTGACATGGTTTGGATATAAAGATAATTATATTTGGATTCTCTTTCAAAAGCTAAGAAGAATTGAAGGAATCCAGTAAGAATATCTTCACTTATTACTGTTAATATTTAAAGGTAAAAATAATTTGGATATACAAAAAATTACAAGGAGAAAATATGCTCAACTGAAATCTGTTTCTGAGAAAACTAATGACGATTGACCAAGGTGGTATTTTCTTTATCCCTGGTTAGGGATGACATGATTAGAAAAGTTGTTTTTCTAACTCTGAGCTTCCTCTCTCTTTTTCCTATTTAATTCAATGGTTTTAACCAGACGACTGCATTATCATCACCTGTGAAGATTTTTAAAAATATATATGGAAAGTTGTAAGAACCTTTTGGAGAGCAATCTGTCACTATCAAAATATACATTATGCATGTCTGGAGCCCAGCATTTCTATTTCTACAAATTTGTGTGATAGGTATATATGTAGGTGTATATTTGCAGGTTTGTAGAAAAATATTTAGAAACTAAAAAATAAATATCAATAAGAGATTGGTTAAATGCATAATGGTATAAATAGATAGAGAAATACTATGCAGCTTTTAGAAATGATGAGAAGACCAACAAAAATATGTTTTCAATTTATGTGATAAAACAAGTTGCAAATCAATATATATGGGTATAATGCCATTTATGTAAATATATATGTGTGTGTTAATATATTCATATCATATATGCATATATAGAGACACACATGTAAATATAATAAAAATATACAGTATACACACAAAACAGTAGCAGAATGGGAAGATGAATTCAGGAGATTTATTTTATATCTTGTGTGTAAATGCATTTTTTAAAATTGAAGAACATATATTTCTTCTCTAATATTGGTAGTAATATTTAATACAAGTACTTGAGTTCAACACCCAGAGATTCTATTCTGGCTCAAAAACTTAAGGTATGGCTCAAACACTTTTACAATTCTAGAATCTCCACAGCTAGGTTTTTATGCACACCACCCTGATTTTCCTGATTTTCCTATTTTTTGATAGGAACCACTCCAGCACTGCGAAGCCAAATGTTGATCAAAAACAGACATAATATGCACATATGAAGCTCAGAGTCTAGGGGAATATATTATCCAGTTTATGCTGCAGTAACAAATCAACCCCGAAATACTCAGGATTTACCATAACAAGGAATTATAACGATCAGTAGGACAGCTCTGGGACCCAGGTTGAAGGAGCAACAACTCTCTGGGGTCTACTCTTCTCATGACAGATGCCAGAAGTATAAGTTAAAACAGGCAGAAATAGGCAAGAGCATTTGAAGCATCTGCTCTTTTTCACTCAGAATAAACCAAAGTTTTTGCTTTGGCTAACAAGACTACATGATTTGTTCATCAGATGCATTATTATCTAGCTCCCCCTTCCTCCCTCTGTGGTAGTTAGTCTGGTCTTTGGCTATTCTTTAGACACCGCAGATGTGCTCATATTGTTGCACATCTGAAGCTGCTGTTTCTTCTACTTGAGGCAATTACTCATTATTTGCAAAGGAAATTCAAGTTGAGGGAAGAATTTTTGAATCTCTGTAATTCAATATTAATTTTTACCTGTTTATTTAAAGTCATAGAGAATGATTTGGGGCTTTACAATAGAAAGGCTGGGTTTTGGATTAATCAATAGAATGAATTCTTTTCAAAATTTCATTTACTCAAATCCAAAAGAAATTACATTCACATAGTATGTTCCTGACTGGTATTTAGGATTCCTGAAGAGTGGCTCTTGGCTTTATTGTACAGGCATTATTTCAATTTCAAATCTAGTAATGTCTTGCTACCCAAAAAAAAAAAACAACAAAACCTTGCAAAGTATAACTATGGCTTACATATTATCTTCCTTATCACAGGGAATAATGGGACAGCTGAAAATTGTTTCAGCCTCATGACAAAGATGGGAGAATCTCTTTATGGTTTCTGATTATACTCTCTGGAACAGACATGTGAATTCTCCCTGAAATATTCTAGTTTTTGCAGAGCCTTTCCTTGAATCTTATAAATACATTTCCAGGATGGTTGAAGAGTTAAGTGCACCTCGTTTTGCATTTTGTTTCCTGTGATATTTACATGACAATGGTGAAGTAAGACACAACCAGAATAACAGTGATGTCCCAAATACCAGTTCATTTTAAAAGCACAAGTACCTTATAATTAAAGGAGGTAGGAGCCTTGGTTGTCAATCATCCCCCCTCAACCCTTGTTCATCCCGGTCCTGTATCACTTGCCCTTTGATTACCGTCAAAAGAGAGCATTGGCCAAAGGTCAGAGGGCAGGAGGAGAAAACATTCTGTAATCCTCAGGTTGCCTCTTGCGGTTGGGCAGTGGCTGTGTGTCCCCATCTGCAGCAGGTCCTGTTGGGTGGCCCCTCTTTTCCAGCTGCAGCCCTTATAGGTTCTGGCTACTGCTTCGCCCTTCCCTTCAGGCCCTGAGGGGGTAATGGCTTTATACTCTTGTACTCCTTTGCTTCATTCACCTTTTCTTGTTGGTTCCCTTAACTCAGCCTCCAGCTTTCCACGTAGTCTCTTCATTAAACTCTTTCAGTAGTGATCCTGCTCACTGTGCCATTTGTTTCCTGTCCAGGACCATGACTCATATAGTCATCTGTCATGCTCTGTGTCCTACAAAGGTTTTCAAATAAAAGTGGCAAAGATGAGAATAAGTTAGACTTTTCCAACTGGCAAGTCTAATCATAAAAACAAATCATAAAAACAGGATTTAATTGGGGCACCTGGGTGGCTCAGTAGGTTAAGCATCTGACTCTTGATTCGGCTCAGGTCATGATCGCAGGGGCGTGAGATCAAGCCCCACACTGGCCTCAGCAAAGGGCATGGAGTCTGCTTAATATTCTCTCTCTCCCTCTCCCCCTCCCTGCTCACACGCGCTCTCTCTTTCTTTCTCTAAAAAAAAAAAGTTTAAAAAATGGGATTCAACTAATCTATTCTCTTTCTAGTAGACTCGCCCCGAGTGTTCCTCTGACAACTGGGCTGACCTTAGTCTTGCTAATCCTTTTCCTCAGTCTAGTTCCCCCCACCCTTCGACTCTCTATACCTCTTGGAACCTGATGTCGACTGAGGGAAAACATGTGGCTTACCTGCTCGCTTGGATGTTTTTAGCATGTTGGGATAATCTATTTACTTTTTTAAAAAATCCTTTTCTCAGGCAAAGGATTTTTCCTATGGTTATTTAAAAACATCAGTCTTCCTTTTTAATGACATAGGTAATACATGAATATATTATTTCATAATAATATGAAAATATTATTTCAAATAATATGAAGCATACAGAGTAGAATGTAAAAAGCCCTCTTTGTTACCTCCCAGTCTTTGGTCCCCAGAAATAACTGCTCTTTGAGAATCAGCTAAGCCTCCTTTCAGTCTTGGTCTAATTTTTGTTTTTAACATCAATAGAATCATATTGTATGTATAATTATGTGTCACGTATGTTATATATATCTTATATTTGTATGTTACATAAAGACATGTCTCTATATGTCTATTGCTCTATGTCATATACATATTATCATATAAAAGGAATATCTCTATCTCATCTGTTTGTCTAGTCTAACTATAGATGCCTTGAGTCACTTTCCAAGTTTGTACATATTATCATTTGTAAGTGCTACACAATATTTCACAGAATTAATTTATTTTCTCATGGTTGCAAACAATGCAGTAATAAACAACTTTCTCATATATGTTTAATTGTACTCTTACTTTGCAATAGATCTCTGAAAATAGATGGCTGAATCAAAAAATATGTTCTTTAAAATTTTTGATAGATACTGTCAAATTGCCATACCCAGTAGTAGTCACTCCCCATTCCCCCTTGGCCCTAGACAACCACTAATCTCCTTTCTGTCTTTGTATATTTGCTTATTCTGGACATTTCATATGAATGGAATCATACACATTATCAACATCATAATGTTTTCAAGGTTCATCCTGTTTTAGCATGTGTTAGTACTGCATCACTTTTTATTGCCAAATAATATTCCATTGTATGAATATACCACACATTTATTTATTCATCAGTTGTTGGAAACTTGTGTAGTTTCTACCTTTTGACTATTATAAATACCACTATGACCATCATGTGTGAGTTTTTGAGTAGACATATGATTACACTTTTCTTGGGTATATAGGAGTAGACTTGCTGGGTCATATGGTAACTATAATGTTTAACATTTTGAGAAACTTTGCCACAAATATTCAACAATAAATTTGGTTCTAATTGTGTTAGTAACATTTGCTATAGCATCACTGAGTCTATAAGGTAGGTAAAGTTTTATAAAGATCATCAATATTTTATCTGTAAAATTAATCAAGAGATTATAGTTGTGTTAAAAATGTAGATTTGCTATTCCAAAAATATTCATAGAAGCCATAAAGAAAAAACTGGAAAAAATGTAGTCTTTGTTTTGAACCAATTTAGATGATGGTACAGGTTGAATGATTATTAGAAATGTTTAGAGGTTGAATTCCAAAGATTTCTAGATCTTAGAAATCATCGTTTATTTTACACTTGAGGAAATAAAATTATTATTGTCCAAATATGATAAACTTGGGAATAAAATTTGGGTCTCAGTTATGGAAATCTCATTTTCTATTGTGAGAACCATATGATTTTTTGTTGTGTATTTGTTTTTACTTGTTTGGGGATTGTCTGCTCAAAATTAATATCCACTTTCTTATGGAAAAGAGATGGTTTGGGGGTACACAAAGATTTTCCAATAAAACCTGGCCTGTTTGGTGTCAAATAAAATAGTATGTACACATGATGGGCAATCTTTTGATGATGATAAAATGATACATAATGATCTTTGATTTTTATGTGGAAATTTTAGTTTATATTTATCTAAAAAGAGTCTCTTCAATATAATAGAGTTTCTGTATGCTAATCACTATGATAAATGGTGATTTTAAATCTTTATTTTTTAATAAGTTATGCCACAGGTATTTTGTGTTTATGTTTGAGGTAGAAGCCATATATTGAGTGGTGATTGACTTGTTTAAAGTCAGGTGGTAAGCAGCTGTAATTTGAATCCCCGTCTCCAAATTCCATACCTAGATTTTTATATCACTGCTACAAAGACTTGAAGATAGAGAGGGAATTCACTTCCTAGATTAATTGCCCAAAACAAGTGACTGTCAGTAAACTGTGAGTGCTTCATGAGAATATTATTTAAACCTTATTGTACCTCTACAGATTGGCTAGGAAGAACTGTGGTTCTTCATCCTGTCAGATGTGGTGCTTCTAAAAGAGCCCTGCTAGGATCATAGAATACATTCTAGGGCTTCTCAAGGGGTTGGTAGGACTGAATTCCCTGTAATGGCAGCCTTATTTGAAGGGTTGTGAACACTCTTAGATATGTAATTTGGGATAAAGAAAAATGCTTTAAGTCAAAACTATGTCCTCTGTTGGGTCACAGTTATAGTTGTTCAATAATATTTTCTAAAACGGTTCTGACAATTAATATTGTAATTTTCATATCAAAAGTCCTCAGGCCACCAGCATTCATCCAGATATTTTTATTTTCTTTTTTTAAATTTTAATTCCAGTATAATTAACACAGAGTTCTAGTTTCAGGTGTGCAAGACAGTGATTCAACAATTTGAAATATTTTTCTTTTTAATAAACACTATCAACAGAAGACATTAGAAGTGATGACTTGTAAGGTCTATAATGTAGGTTTTAGAAATTCAATATCTTCTGGGCTCTCTGAGGATAGTAAAAGTGTTAATTTTTTTAAATTTTTATTTTGTGTCCTATTCTTTGAAATAACTACTTTCTCTAGTCATCTGTCTGCCCTTTCATCCTTCCTTCATTTTTTGTTTACTTTTGCTTTTGTATCATATTGTCAACTTTTCTTGCATGACTATAGATTCCTGGTTTTCTGTTCATATTTAAGTACAAGGCAGTTGAAGAGTTGATGGGGGTTTCGGTTTACATGAATGGGGATTGTTAATTGGCAGGAATACCTAAGGGAGAAGTAGATAAACTATTTCATTGGTAGGGGAAATTTTAAATGATTGAAGCTGGATTTATTTGAGATAGAGCACCAATGCCCACAGTCATTGAGCTACTTTACCAAATGGTATGTTTAGTTATTACTGTGTATTCTTATCTTAGAAAGAAGGGAAGATAAGCTCTATGGTCAAGCCACTATCTAGCAACACCTTATTTAACACCTATTTACATTATTTTGGGAACTGCTGGGTTCAAAGGATGCAATCATAAAACTTGAACTTTGCTCCAAAATGAACCTATACTGTTTTATTGTTGTTAAAGCAAAACTTATTTAATTACTGGGAACCAGCATGCTCTCTCATTTTTACTATTTCTATTAGTGGTCCTACTGCTCTCCTTGTATCCCATAGTCAAACACTTGAAGTTGTCCTGACATCTTCATCTCTCTTCTGGAATTCAGTTTAGTAATTTATCTTATATCTGTTCCTCATTTCCATTTCCCCTGGAACCAACCTTTGCTTTGATTCTTTTAATAAATAAATATTTGTCAAGAATGAGTCCACACTTGAGGAAGATAGTGTGTATCATCGAGAGCCAGGTAGAACCAAGTTTAAATCCTTTCTGTGTCACTTATTATCTGCGTGAAATAAGGTACTTATCCTTTCTAAACTGCTATCCTCTTCTATAAAGTTGAGATAACCATAATTCCTATCATATAGGGTTTTTTGGGAGGTTAAATAATGTAAAGCACTTCAACCAGTGCCGGACACATGGTAAGTACTAAAAATGTTATGTATGGCTATTTTTTTATTTTACATGTCAATTTTTAAATATTACGTTTAATACAGCATTCTTAATACATAAAATAAGAGCTATAGTTATTTCTTTCAAATATTTCTCTTTTGTATGGCAAATCACTTCTAAATTCTCAATGACAAATCAATGGCTTCCAGCATTTTTAACCACTTACAATCCACATCCCACTTACAACCTAAAAATCACAGATTTCTATAGTGCCTTTTTGCATGTCAGTCTCATACTCAGAAATCTTGATTTTTCTTCCAGTTCCCTGGATAATAAAACCAAGATGTCTTAGTTGATACTGAAGATGCTTTCCTATCTGGTCTCTACCTACTTTTTATTCTTCATTGATGCCCTGTTATTTCTGCATATGAATGAACTGTTCATTCCAGCAAAATTTATCTGCTTATTGTCTGTAAGTATACTACTATATATTCCTGTCCTTGTCCTTTTTTCTGATGAAATGGTCTAAATTATTCCTTGAATTCTCAATTCCAGTTTCAATTCCTACCTGAAGTCTGAAATTCTATGGTTTTTAGTTTCTGCATCATTTTTTTCCCACATTTATAGCATGCCCATGTAGTACTCTTATTAATCTTTTATACAAATATGACAAATCTCTAAACTTAAAGTCAGGTACCAGGTGTAGTCCAACATTATCAATAAGTAGAGGGTAAATAAGGAGAGGCTAACGATTTGTGATAAGATGTTTAAAAAGTACACCCTAGTGATGCAGCCAATCCAACTGACAAAATCTAGAATGAAGAATAACCCACAATGCAGAAACAGTGTTATGAATACAGATATTCATGATGAGTGTGTTTATAATTGCAAAAATTTCAAAATAACCTTAATGTCTAACTATAATGAGTTCCTTAAGAAATCATAGTTCATTCATTTTGGTGAATAAATATATATTGTTAAAAATTAGATTGTAATCTGTCTGAAAAACAGAGAGAAATGCCTCTCCTCATATTCCTCACCATTTATAAAACACTTACTCCATGTCAGAGTTAAGAGGTTACACACATCCATTATATTCTTCTCTCTGTATCACCTGGTGAGGTTGGTATTCCTACTGTTTTGCTATTACTATTTACAACACTGTAGCCTCTACATTTGCAAACACTCTGAGAAAACTTGCTGACAATGTAGATAATAATCACAGGGCCAGTCTACCAAGTAAAATACAGAAAAGTAGATCTTTTTCCCTTTTGATCTTTTTTGAGGGGACTTGTCTTCATAGGTTTGGGCTGTTATAGTCACAGATAGGAGTAAGGTTGAGTTCCTATGTTATTACCAAGATAGGTGACCTGGTGTCATTATCTTGTTATGGGTTCTAGCTTTCCCTAAGGGTAGTCACCTATTAGCAGAACAAGTGATGTTTGTAATGTTTAAAAACTAATACAGCATGGACACTGGCCAATCAGAATAGTGCCACAGCCGTTAAGAATGGATACCTGTGTAAGTAAGTAATGGGGCCATACCTGTGCAGTGGGTGAATACCCACCCTGGCGACTGGGAACTAGAAAGTTACTTGGGCTATCCTGTGTCCTTTAAGTCACACTTCACCAGTAAGCCCAGAACTATTAGACTCTTAGGAATCAACTTGTGTTTCCACGAATGGCTGAGCAAAGTGTTAATGAGACACTCCTTTAATACATTGAAAGCAGTTTCCTCATAAAATCCCAGTAACCAAGGTAAGTAGGGTTTCCAACAAATTATACTGGGAAATCTGTACAGAGTTCTTAATGAAGTGGCAAAGATAATTACAGACCTCTAATTAACTACTTAATTGCTATGAATTAGTAAATCTCCCAGCTTGGATGGCTTTTACTCAGTTTTGTGGTTGAAAAAATACATTCTCTTCAACTTTCTTCTTGTTCTTTCAGTGTAATTAACCATTTCCTTGTACCACTGACCTTTTCTAAGAGACATTTAATTACTGCTAATCCTTAGCTCTTGTTTTTAATCATCCAAAAAAAAATTAATGGCTTTAGCAGTAGTAAGCACCTTAGCTTAGAACCGGGTCTATGTAAATTATAGAACACTGAGTCATAGGGCCTTGAAATTAATGTAGCCTCTTTCTTAAATAAATGAGAAACCGTTCCAAACATCTTTTACTGAAGAAGGAAAGCACTAGCTAATATTTTATGATACATTCTGGTCCTTGTTATGTGTTATGCATTTCTCCTCATCATCACCTTCTCATTATAAAAGAGAGAAGTGCATCATACTGGGACAATTGAGTTTCACATTTAATCCAGGACAACAAGTGTGAAAACATTAAGAATCTACTTCAAAACAATCTTTTTTACTTACTAGACTCATTCACAGAAGCTTGACACAAAGAGTCATTGATCCCTTTCTGTTGATTGTAGGAATTAAAAAAAAATGACAGAAGAGAAATGAAATTTTCATCCAACTTGTTGATAGAGGAAACTAAGAAATTTTCTCATAACTAATATATGACATATAATATGAGTTATCACACAGTTGTCTTCCTTAATCTTATGGGTGAAATAAAATATTCCACTGATTCCCACTTCCTCCCACTGGTTACTTTTAACAATTATTGCACCCACTTGCCCATCTCCTCTTTTATTATTATTTTTTTAAATTTAATTTTATTATGTTATGTTAGTCACCATAAAATACATCATTAGTTTTTGATGTAGTGATCCACGATTAATTGTTTTCATATAACACCCAGTGCTCCATGCAGTACGTGCCCTCCTTAATACCCATCACCAGGCTAACTCATCCCCCCAGCCCCCTCCCCTCTAAAACCCTCAGTTTGTTTCTCAGAGTCCATAGTCTCTCATGGTTCATCTCTCCCTCTGATTCCCCCCCCTTCATTTTTCCCTTCCTTCTCCTAATGTCCTCCATGCTATTCCTTATATTCCACAAATAAGTGAAACCATATGATAATTGACTTTCTCTGCTTGACTTATTTCACTTAGCATAATCTCCTCCAGTCCCATCCATGTTGATGGAAAAGTTGGGTGTTCATCCTTTCTGATGGCTGAGTAATATTCCATTGTATATATGGACCACATCTTCTTTATCCATTCGTCTGTTGAAGGGCATCTCGGCTCTTTCCACAGTTTGGCTATTGCGGACATTGCTGCTATGAACATTAGGGTGCATATGGCCCTTCTTTTCACTACATCTGTGTCTTTGGGGTAAATACCCAGGACTGCAATTGCTGGGTCATAGGGTAGCTCTATTTTTAAATTTTTGAGGAACCTCCACACTGTTTTCCAAAGTGGCTGTACCAACTTGCATTCCCACCAACAGTGTAAGAGGGTTCCCCTTTCTCCGCAACCTCTCCAACATTTGTTGTTTCTTTCCCTGTCCATTTTTGCCATTCTAACTGGTGTAAGGTGGTATCTTAAAGTGGTTTTGATTTGAATTTCCCTGATGGCTAATGATGATGAACATTTTTTCATGTGTCTATTAGCCATTTGTATGTCTTCTTCAGAGAAGTGTCTGTTCATGTCTTCTGCCCATTTTTTTACTTCATTATTTGGTTTTTGGGTGTTGAGTTTGAGAAGTTCTTTATAGATCATGGATACAAACCCTGTATCTGTAGTGTCATTTGCAAATATCTTCTCCCATTCTGTGGGTTGTCTCTTTGTTTTGTTGACTGTTCCCTTTGCTGTGCAGAAGCTTTTTATCTTGATGAACTCCCGAAAGTTCATTTTTGCTTCTGTTTCACTAGCCTTTGGAGATGTATCTTGAAAGAAATTGCTGTGGCTGATGTCGAAGAGGTTACTGCCTATGTTCTCCTCTAGGATTTTGATGGATTCCTGTCTCACATTGAGGTCTTTCATCCATTTTGAGTTTATCTTTGTGTAGGGTGTTAGAGAATGGTCGAGTTTCATTCTTCTGCATGTGGCTGTCCAATTTTTCCAGCACCATTTATTGAAGAGACTGTCTTTTTTCCATTGCATATTTTTTCCTGCTTTGTCGAAGATTATTTGACCATAGAGTTCAGGGTCCGTATCTGGGTTCTCTCTTCTGTTCCATTGGTCTATATGTCTGTTTTTGTGCCAGTACCATGATGTCTTGGTGATCACTGCTTTGTAATATAGTTTGAAATCTGGCAATGCGATGCCCCTAGCTTTGTTTTTCTTTTTCAACATTTCCTTGGTGATTCAGGATCTTTTCTGATTCTGTACAAATTTTAGGATTGTTTGTTCCAGCACTTTGAAAAATGTCATTGGAATTTTGATCGGAATGGCACTGAAGGTATAGATTGCTCTAGGTAGCATAGACATTTTAACAATGTTTATTCTTCCAATCCATGAGCATGGAATGTTTTTCCATCATTTTGTGTCTTCTTCAATTTCTTTCATGAGTGTTCTGTAGTTCCTAGAGTATAGATCCTTTACCTCTTTGGATAGGTTTATTCCGCGGTATCTTACAGTTTTTGCTGCTATTATAAATGGAATCATTTCTCTAATTTCTTTTTCTATAGTTGCATTGTTAGTGTATAGGAAAGCAACTGATTTCTGTGCATTGATTTTGTATCCTGCCACATTACTGAATTGCTGTATGAGTTCTAGTAATTTGGGGGTGGAGTCTTTTGGGTTTTCCATATAAAGTATCATGTCATCTGCGAAATGAGAGAATTTGACTTCTTCTTTGCCAATTTGAATACGTTTATTTCTTTTTGTTGTCTGATTGCTGTTGCTAGGACTTCTAGTACTATGTTGAACAATAGTGGCGAGAGTGGGCATCCTTGACGTGTTCCTGATCTTAAGGGAAAGGCTCTCAGCTTTTCCCCATTGAGGATGATATTCGCTGTGGGTTTTTCATAGATAGATTTTATGAACTTGAGGAATGTTTCCTCTATCCCTATACTCTGAAGAGTTTTAATCAAGAACGATGCTGTATTTTGTCACATGCTTTTTCTGCATCAATTGTGAGGACCATATGGTTCTTCTCTCTCCTCTTATTAATATATTTTATCACATTGATTGATTTGCAAATGTTGAACCACCCTTGCAACCCAGGAATAAATCCCACTTGGCCAAGGAAAAGGTGGATGATCCTTTTAATGTATTGTTGGATCCTATTAGCTAGGATTTTGTTGAGGATTTTGGAATGCATATTCATCAGGGATATTGGTCTGAAATTTTCCTTTTTGATGGGGTCTTTGTCTGGTTTGGGGATTAAGGTAATGCTGGCCTCATAGAATGAGTCTGGAAGCTTTCCTTCTGTATCTATTTTTTGAAACAGCTTCAGGAGAATATGTATTATTTCTTCTTTGAATGTTTGGTAGAATTCCCCAGGGAATCCATCAGGTCCTGGACTCTTGTTTTTTGGGAGGTTTTTGATCACTGCTTCAATCTCGTTACTGGTTATTGGCCTATTCAGGTTGTCAATTTCTTCCTGTTTCAGTCTTGGCAGCTTATAGGTTTCCAGGAAGGCATCCATTTCATCCAGGTTACTCAGCTTATTGGCATATAGTTGTTGATAATAATTTCTAATAGTTGTTTCTATCTCCTTGGTGTTAGTCATGATCTCTCCCCTTTCATTCATAATTTTATGAATTTGGGTCCTTTCTCTTTTCTTTTGGATAAGTCTGGCCAGTGGTTTATCGATCTTATTAATTCTTTCAAAGAACCAACTTCTAGTTTTGTTGATCTGATCTACCGTGTTTCTGGTTTCTAATTCATTGATCTCTGCTCTAATCTTAATTATTTCTCTTCTAATGCATGGCTTAAGCATCATTTGTTGCTTTTTCTCTAGTTCTTTAAGGTGTAGAGTTAGCTGGTGAATTCGGGATTTTTCTATTTTTTTGAGTGAGGCTTAGATGGCTATGTATTTCCCCCTTAGAACCCCCTTTGCAGTATCCCATAGGTTTTGGACCAATGTGTTTTCGTTCTCATTGGTTTCCATGAATTGTTTAAGTTCTTCTTTGATTTCCTGGTTGACCCAAACATTCTTGAGCAGAGTGGTCTTTTGCTTCCAAGTTTTTGAATTTCTTCCAAATTTTTTCTTGTGATTGAGTTCCAGTTTTAAAGCATTATGCTCTGAGAATATGCAGGGAATAATCTCAGTCTTTTGATATCGGTTGAGACCTGATTTGTGACCGAGTATGTGGTCTATTCTGGAGAAAGTTCCATGTGCACTCAAGAAGAATGAGTATTCTGTTGTTTTTGGGTGGAATGTTCTGTATATATCTATGAGGTCCATCTGGTCCAATGTATCATTCAAAGCTCTTGTTTCTTTGTTGATTTTCTGCTTAGATGATCTGTCCATTGCTGAGAGTGGAGTATTGAGGTCTCCTACAATTAATGTATTATTATCAATATGACTCTTTATTTTGGTTAACAGTTGGCTTATGTAGATGGCTGTTCCCATGTTGGGGGTGTAGATATTTACAATTGTTAGATCTTCTTGTTGGATAGACCCTTTAAGAATGATATAGTGTCCTTCTGTGTCTCTAATTACAGACTTTAGTTTAAACTCTAATTTGTCTGATATAAGAATTGCTACCCCAGCTTTCTTTTGAGGTCCACTGGCATGGAAGATGGATCTCCATCCCTTCACTTTCAGTCTGGATGTATATTTAGGTTCAAAATGAGTCTCTTGTAGACAACATATGGATGGGTCCTGTCTTTTTATCCAATCTGCTACCCTGTGCCATTTTATGGGAGCATTTAGGCCGTTCACGTTGAGAGTGAATATTGAAAGATATGAATTAATTGTCATCATGTTGCCTGTGAAGACCTTGTTTTTTTTTTTTTTTAAAGTTTTGTTTTTTATTTTTTTTGTTATGTTAATCACCATACATTAAATCATTCATTTTAGATGTAGTGTTCCATGATTCATTGTTTGTGCATAACACCCAGTGCTCCATACAGAACGTGCCCTCTTTAATACCCATCACCAGGCTAACCCATCCTCCCACCCCCCTCCCCTCTAGAACCCTCAGTTTGTTTTTCAGAGTCCATCATCTCTCATGGTTCGTCTCCCCCTCCGATTCCCCCCCCTTCATTCTCCCCCTCCTGCTATCTTCTTTTTTTTTTTTCTTAGCATATATTGCATTATTTCTATATCACTCTTGAGGTCTTTCTCCTTTTATAGAGCCCTCCCTTAATATTTCTTGCAGGGCCGGCTTAGTGGTCACATGTTCTTTCAGTTTCTGCCGGTCGTGGAAGCTCTGCATCTCTCCATCCATTCTAAATGACAGCCTTGCCGGATAAAGTATTCTTGGCTGCATGTTCTTCTCGTTTAGTACCCTGAATATGTCTTGCCAGGCCTTTCTGGCTTGCCAGGTCATTGGATAGATCTGATGTTATTCTTATGTTTCTCACTCTGTACGTAAGGAAGCTCTTCGCCTAACTGCCCCTAAGATGGTTTCCTTGGTTCTAAGACTTGCGGATTTTAGTATTACATGCTGAGGTGTTGACCTGTTTTCTTTGATCTCGGGAGGGCTCCCTCTGCTTCTAAGACATGAAAGTTTGTTTCATTCCCCAAATTAGAAAAGTTCTCAGCTACGATTTGCTCAAATACATCTTCTAGTCCTCTCTCTCTCTCTCTCCACTCCCCCCCCCCCAGGGATTCCAATAATTCTGACATTGGAACGTTTTATGATGTCACTTATTTCTCTGATTTTATTTTCATGGATTCTGAGTTGTTTTTCCCTGGCCTCCTCTTTTCCCTTTTTGTCTGTTATTTGGTCTTCTAGATCACTAATTCATTCTTCTGCCTCACTTACCCTAGCTGTTAGATTATCTAGATTAGATTGGATCTCATTGGTAGCATTTTTAAGTTCTGCCAATTCAGCTTTCACTTCTGCCCTTAGAGACTCTATGTTGCCATTAATTGATTTCTCCATTCTAGCTATTGTCTTCACAATTGCTAGCCTGAATTCCATCTCCGACATCTTGGTTATATCTGAATCCATTTGTAAATCTGTGGCATAAATCATGATCTCTGAGTCTTTCCTATTTAGGGGGTTCCTTCTCCTAGTCATTCTGTTGAGGGGTGGTTGAGGGAATGTATAGACTCCAAATTACTGACCACAACCCAATCAAGATGCACCTGTTTTCTAGGGACCTTAGGGTTGCTGGCCTCTTGTTCTCCCAGCCTGTCTTCTGGGGGAGGGGCCTGCCACACTATTACTCAGGCAACCCTGTTTGGGCAGAGTTGCCCTGCCCCCCTGTGGCGGGAGATGGGCTCAGTGGGAACCGGTTTTGGGGGGCTTTTGTTCTCTGGTGGCTTTCCCTGGCGGCTTTCCGCATCTCTTCTGCGAGTCAGAGCAGAAGAGACCGTTTCCAACCCTCTGCCTCAGAGCAGAGAGATCGCAGTCTGTTCTTCAGTGAGCTCTCCAGGCCACACTATCTCCATTTCTGTCCAAGGGTGCTGCTATAAACTGCAGCATCCTGGGTCGTGCGCCCCTTAGCAGTGTTCCCAGTCCTGCCTCCAGGTCGGGGTACATATCTGCCCTTTATGCTTCTAAAACCGCCAGCCGCCCCCAGTTCACACATGCAGCCCCGCCGCTCCGGGTTTCCGTCCGGGGGACTGCCCTAAAGTCTTTTCCCTGCCACTACCAGTCTGCGAGTCTGTGCCCGGTCCCCAGTGTGTGAGGCTATCGCTCACCGGTGGTGTAGGATCCCCATGGCCAGGCACCCTCCCCCTGCCATTTATCCTCCGATATCTGCCCGCGGAATCATGGCTCCCCCCCACTTTGTACCCCAAAACCAACCGCCTGAGATATTCTATTTGTAGAGATCCAGATCCATCTTCTTACATCTCAGGCTGATTTCGTGGGTGTTCAGAGTGGTCTGGTAGGTATTCAGCTCAATTCCAGGGACCGGTTTAAATAGGGTCCCCTACTTCTCTGCCATCTTTCCCCCCCCTCTTTTATTACTTTATTTATTAAACCTGTTATCATCTGGATGCTCTCATCCAGAACAAAGGGAAAATGATAGTTCCTGACACATTTTGAGTGCTCTTGATAAAAATCCATCCCATTAACAGTCCAAATGAGACCCTTCTCAGAATCATTTCCTACAACTTAGCAGGGAGGGTATAAGGTGATGTAAGGTGGAGAGAGGACAAAGATAAATTGTGTCTGAGGAGAGTGCTCAGCTGAATAAAAATTAGAATAATCAAATATGTTTAGGATTTACTTTTTTTATTTTCTTGTTTATATATATTTGACTGCTGTGTTCCTATGTAACTTAGGGAAAACCAGAGGGGTTAGAGAGGCAAGAGCAATGTCAACACTCATTTTTACTCTCCGTGGGAACTTGGGAAAGTCATTTGAGTTCTTTAGGTCTCAGATTCATCAAGGATTAATTCCACCCACCTTACAGTGTGGTTAATAAATAATGCATATGCATTTCTTAGTAGAGTGCTTGCCATTTATTAGGTACTAAATAAATATTAGCAGCCAGTCCCACCTAAGTTTAATTGAACTAGCTTCTTTTCTCTAAAAGCTAAACTCTATGTAACTTCAGTTTTCAAAATTTCCCAGTGAGGCAGAGAGGAACAAAGTATGATGGATTCTGGGGTGAATCTGTTCCAGCATGCCTCTGGCAGAGCTCACTAACTCCCAGCTCTGCTGGGATGTGGCATTAGCTACCACCAACTGGACTGAGCTGACAGTCTTGTCACACTGAATTAATGTGCTTGCCTTGGCATTTGCGTGGAGCTGAGGGTCAAAGACTTCTCAAATACAGAGCTCCATGACTGTCTCTGAGGGAGGTACTTACATGCACAACAGCACCACAGAATATTCTTTCCAAGGTACACTCTGCCATAGCCTCATTACCCAAGCTGTGACCGCCTCCCCACCAAGTCAGTCTCAACCTCAGCTGTGTCAGGATGGAGGTTGGGTTTGCCATGCTGCCTTTAATGTCCTCATGCTGAAGTCCCTGGGATATAATGAACATTAAGCTTGTGCAAACCTGAGGTGCAATATGGTTGCAGGTTCTAGGTTTTCTAGTCACAGTGTAGCCCTCCAGCTCCTGAGGTTTACAGAGATGCCTCAGGAGGAGAGCTGTAAACACATCCAAAATGCTGTGACCTTCTCAATGCGGGCTCCTAAGTGAGAGGGTTGGCAAACCCAGGAAGGACCAGTCATGGCCAAATCTTTCCCATTTGTTCCAAGAATGTCTAATAGGCCTGGAGGGAATTGTTCTGTTTTCTAATCCAGTTGGGGGAATCAGAGAATCAAAAAGATCATAGGGGTAAAAGTCAAACTTAGAGTTTTGGCATCCTTTCTATATTTTTAATGTGCAAATAGCATTTTACTCCATAGTTCCTATATTCAAGGAATTCATGCATGATAGTCAAAGAGTTATGTAAAATCCAAAAATAAAGTAGTAAAAATGTATTAGATACTACAAATTCAAAAATATTTACAGTAGTTGCAGAAATTGCTTTCTCTAATGAACATGTTCCTAAGTAAATTTATTATTAAAACAAGATTATAGGAGACATAGATTTAGCCCATCTAAAAGCATGACTTTTTTTTAACATCTCTTAAGTACATTGTGTAGGCATGTCTTATAACCAAGGAACTTTTTCATTCATTATTTCAGAACTTCCACTTAAAAATAAATTTTAGTATCATAAGAAGGTTTTAAAAACGTTTTCTTTTCATTGCCCCAAATATACTTCTTATTAGGGTAGAAACAGATTTTAGTATAACTTGATGGCATATGTGTGGGTATGGTAGCAACACACACACACACACACACACACACATGACACTGCTGCCCTTAGCTTCAGGACACAAGGCAAAATGACCATCTTTCAGGGCATGTTGGGGGCTCAGTCAGTTAAGCATCTGACTCTTGGTTTCAGCTCAGGTCATGATCTCAGGGTCGTGAGATCAAGCCCCACATCAGGCTGCATGCTCTGCATGGAGTCTGCTTGGGATTCTCTCTCCCTTTCCCTCTGCTCCTCCTCCTACTTGTGCATGTGCGCTCTCTCTCTCTCAAATTAATAAATAAATATTTTTTTGAAAAAAGAATGACCATCTTTCTGTGTATACTCATACAATATATAAACAGTCACTGGACTATTGACATTGGTATATATGTTCTAGACAACAAAGGATAGGAAAGAACAAAGGAAATATTGTCTTCCTCTTCTATGTTCTCTTCAGATGCTCCCCACCTAAAATTGTCTGACTGGGCGAAGTCAAGCCCTCTACATAAGGTACAACAGAAGCCTTCATTTACCTGCTTTAGAAGAGCCTCACAAGACAGCTAGGCTTGGTCTCTAATTCTACTGTACTGGACGTCGTTAACTGGGTGAAGATAAGCATTGCCCTTTCCCTGTTCCCCAAGCATCCAATGCAGTGCTTAGTTAGGTGGTTAATTTATCTCCCTTTGAAGATGGAATGGAAAATCCTCATTTTCAGAAATTGTTCCTTCAGACAATCTGAGATGCTCATATATGCCACCTGCTCTGCTAAGTACTCTTTGGAGACTTATTTAAGCCTTACAATAATACTATGAGGTAGATATTATGCCCATTTTCGGGATGAAGAAACTGAGCATAGAAATGCTAAGTAACATACACAAGTTTTCACGTCAGGAGAAGAATCTGGGATTTAAACTTAAGTCTATATGAATCTATGCTCTTATCTACTATTAAATGTGGCTGGCCAAAAGTGCAGGTAGAATTTCAGGGTAGATGTGTCCTCATGCATGCTTACGAGGCTCCTTGCAGTTTGTGAAGGTGGGGAGAGGGTGGGAGGGGAAAGGAGGCAAAATGCCTTCCCCATTCCCAAAGATGTCCATACCTTAATTCCTGGAACCTGAGACTATATTACATTAAGGTAGCAGATATAATTGAGGTTGTTAATCATTTGCTCTTAAAACAGGGATATTGGTTATTACCCTGGATTATTGTGGTAGGTCCAGTGGTATCACAGGGTCCTGCAGAGCAAAAAAAGGAAACAAAGGACAGAGATCAGAGAGAAGGCATTGTGAGTAGGCCTGGGGCCAATGCTGCTGACTTTAAGGCAGTCTCTAGAAGCTGGAATAGGCTTATAGTCGCCTGGAGCTTCCAGAAGGAATGCAGACTTGCTGACACCTTGATTTTAGCCCATGAGACCCATTTAAGATTTCTGACCTCCAGAACTGTGAGATAATAAATTTATGTTTTTTTAAGCCACTAATTTGTGGTAATTTGTTACAGCAGGATTAAGAGACTAATAATAAGTGTTTATTTATTTATTTATTTGAGAGAGAGACCGGGCAGGGGCAGAAGGAGAGGGAGAGAGAGAATCTTAAGCAGGCTCCAAGTCCAGCGTGGAGCCCAACACGGGGCTCGATCTCACAACCCTGAGATCATGACCTGAGCCAAAATCAAGAGTCGGAGACTTAACCAACTGAGCCATCCAGGCACCCCCTAATAAGTGTTTTAGATACCTTAGAATGTATATTTAATAATGGGGTGATTAAAGCCACACCTTCTTTTTTCACATTTTTTTAAGATTTTTTTTTTTTATTATTATTCATTTGAGAGAGAGAGAGAGCACAAGCAGGGGGAGAGGCAGAGGGAGAGGGAGAAGCAGACTCCCCACTGAGCTGGGAGCCCAACATGGGGCTAGATCCCAGGACCTGGAGATCATGACCTGAGCTGAAGGCAGATGCTCAACCATCTGAGCCACCCAGGGGCCCCTCTTTTTTCACATTTATACAGAGGCGTTCATCATTGTGTTACCTACGGGGTGGTCTTACTCCAACAACCAACTCCCTGGGCACCACCAGTACTGTAGTCCACTCCGCCGTGGGCTCAGTATAGAAGCTATTTGTGGTGGAAAGAAATTGTGTTTTTAGGTATGAAAAATGATTAAAGATAAATTGATTAGTCATTTCTGCCTGAACTCCTCCCTAAAATTTTAGACAAATTAGTCAATGCCAAAGGGTCACAATTTCATTAGGGGGGAGGTTGGAGAGCACATGTTTTTGCTCGGGATTTTAACTATTGCACATTTGCAGTCATGTTCCAAGTGTGGAAGCTGGGCCTAATTCTTTCACTTCCCTATTACACAACATATAAATATATGTGAGGCAGGTGTACAGAAGGAGTGTACGTGTATATATGGAGGCGGGGGCAGGAATTTGATGTTGATTTTGATAGGGTCTCAATTTAAAAAGCAGAATGTATTTTTTTATTTTTTTATTTCAATTTTTTATTTAAATTCTAGTTAACATATATGGTAAAATTGGTTTCAGGTGTAGAATTTAGTGATTCATCACTTACATATACCATCCAATGCTCATCCCAACAAGTGCCCTCCTTAATAGCTTTTCTAAAAAGCAAAATTTAAATACAAACGAATTACCAGTACCAAAAAATTAAGATTCCAGAAATGGTGTCTTCTGCCATTAATTATATCTCCATTAGATGGCAGTATGGTGTAAGCAAAAAGAATGCTTTCCTTAGCCTTGGGCTTCTCCAGCTGCTAGTAAAGGATGCTTTATTGCTCTTTCAGAAGAGGAAAGTCGGCCAGATTAACAATCACTTTAGAAGGGTAGGGCTGATCTAGACTGATCCTAGGGCAGTGAAGTCCTAGAAAGAGCATGGATTCTGTGGCTCTCAGCGCCTTTGATTCCTAGCTATGGGATCCTGGCAGGTTACTTAATGTCTCAGGGCCTCAGTTTTCACATTTGTGTAATGGGTGTGAATATTACTGTCTTCCTTAGAGGGCTGTTATGAAGATAAAATGAAGTAATGTAGTTAAAGATCTTAGGACATAATAGGCAGTCGGTTACTAACAGTCCTTTCTCTCCCCTGCCTAAGGGGAAAAATAAATGCACAGAATGTAAGTGGTGGACCCTAACATCATATAATCTCCAGTTATAGCTGTGATGAAATGAAGAGTCTTGAAAAGTGAGGGGAGATGATTTATTCTTTACTGTGCTTCAGTCTGACTAAGACTTTCCTAAAAGCAGTGCCATGACCTTCTCTTCGTGCTCTCAAATGTGGTTGCTGTCTGTCCCATCTCTCTGTCAAAATTGAAGTTCATCTCCTGTGAGGAGGCTTGTCAACTTTCCCTGAGGTCTGCAGCGCTGGGCTAACATCCCCGGCCTCCTGTGTCTGTGGCAGGTTGGCCTTCAGTCTGTGGGCGCACAAGAATGCTGCCCAAACAGTGTAGTGAGTGGAATGGTGATTCCCAAAAGACAAGTCTCCCAGAACCTGTGACTGTCACCTAGTTTAGAGACAGGGTCTTTGCAGATGTAATTAAGCTAGGGATGGATCATCCTGGACTATCCAGGTGGACCCTAAATCCAATGATAAGTGTCCTTAAAAAGGCCAAGAGAGGGCGCCTGGGTGGCTCAGTCGTTAGGCGTCTGCCTTTGGCTCAGGTCATGATCCCAGGGTCCTGGGATCGAGCCCCGCATCGGGCTCCCTGCTCTGCAGGAAGCCTGCTTCTCCCTCTCCCACTCCCCCTGCTTGTGTTCTTGCTCTCGCTATGTCTCTCTCTGTCAAAAAAATAAATAAAATCTTTAAAAAAAAAAAAAAAAAAGGCCAAGAGAGGCTGAGGCAGAGAAGAGAAGGCCCTGGGAGATGCGGGCAGATGGGAGAGAGGCAGCACCACAGAAGGGGAGGAACCCCTGCAGCCACCAGGGGCTGGAAGGGGCAGAAAATGGTCCTCCCCTAGAGTCCTCAGGGAGCATGGCTCTGCTGACACTTTGATTTCAGACCCCAGGTGTCCACGCTGTGGAAAAATAAATTTCTGTTGTTGTAAGCCGCCAAGTTTGTGGTTATTTGTTACAGCAACCCTAGGAAACTAATACAGATTTATATCAAGAAAAGCCCTGTCCCCAGATATATTTTTGCTGTTGCTAGAAATTCCCTCATTAGGAAATTTATTTCTTTGGTTTAAATTGCAGCCTCTTTTAAAATAAAACACATAAGCTCCCTTAGGAAAGGTAACATATTTTGGAGAATGCATTTTTCACATTATGTACTCTGTGAATGGATGGCTTGGACCTGCAGAAAAGCACTGGGTACTTGGAAGGGAGTGATTCTGAAAAGGTGAAGGGCATTGGCTCTGAAAGACCAGCTTGACTTGCAAAGCAACTTGTCTGGCATTTGACCCAGTGATTCATTATGTCAATGGTTCTCAATGAGAGAAGCCAAGATTTGGAAAAATCTCAAGCAATATTGCCATCTAAATAGATCCCTCTCCGGACTAATTTCAGTATGCCCCTTGCCATAAGATAAGGCTCCTTGAGGCCAATGGAACATGGCCTTAGAACTAGCACCTTCCCCTCCCAGACCATGATGCAGGTACCCCAGAATCCCCGAATTCCTTGCCCAAATGGCCCCCAAACCATTTTCATGGTTCACACAGCTTGCGTCTCTAAGTCTACCCTCCCTAGGATGGATCACACCACCGGCATGCACACTCCTAGGCCCAGGGTGGGGAATATGAGGAGACTTTTCAGTACACAGTTGAACTAGAAGTGGAGAGAAGAGGTTTACTGGAGCCCAGGACCTGTCTCTTCTGAAACTTGATAATTCTAAACTCAAACATGGCTTTCTTGGTCTTTATAAAGGTATATTTGTCAAGCATTGAACATATTTTATTAACAGTTTGTTAACTTAGTCTATAAATGTGGGCCTGCATTCATACCTCTCGCAAAAGCTAAAGGTGGTCCTCGCTCTGAGATATGCAATTCTTTAAAAACACTCTGGGAAGGTGGTGTAGTGAGCCAACAGCAGTCCATAAAAGGCAGGAAGTAAAAACAGAATCACAGTGCTGGAAGTGCCATGAGGAAAAAAAAAAAAAAAAAAAACCACAACTTGGAAAGGAACTGGTAGTAAAATCTAAAAGTCACACCAAGCGTGCAAATGACTACATGGTAAAAAGCAGATACAGGCTCCATCATCTTTCAGTTATGTGATTTTTTTAAAAAAGACACTTAACGTCTTTGAACTGCTGTTTCTTCAAATGTAAAATTGGGGTGATTAAACCTATGCCAAAGAGTTACTATGAGAACTCAGGAGTAAATTAAAGTCCCTGCTTTAAGTGAGAGCACATACTGCGTGCCCAATAAATTGTAACTCTCCTTGTTATTACTGTGGGCAAGTCCTCTCGTGGTATCAGTGGGGCTTGGTAGGAAGAGGCTCACACGGGCTACAGCACTGCAGTGGGCACTTCGCCCTGAGCATCAGCGGTCTCAAGAAATGAGACAAGCCCCGCTTTCCAAACCTGATTTTTGCTTGGCCATTCACCTATATATGGTGAAAATAAGCAGCCTCAGATAACATTGCTAATCTGGTCTGCTCATGTGAAGCCCCAGAGTCAAAAATGTGAATCTGAAAGACCATCTGGGTGGCTCAGTCATTAAGCGTCCGCCTTCGGTTCAGATCATGATCCCGGGGTCCTGGGATCGAGCCCCGCATCGGGCTCCCTGCTCAGCGGGAAGCCTGCTTCTCCCTCTCCCACTCCCCCTGCTTGTGTTCCTTCTCTCACTGTGTCTGTCTCTGTCAAATAAATAAATAAAAATTAAAAAAAAAATGTGACTCTTAAATGTGATTTTTAGTTTGGGTTAGCTCAGACCAGATAGCTCTCTGACATGATACAGAGAGCTGTTATTAATTTTTAATAATTGGGTACTTGATGAGAAAATAGATGGGCTGCTTTGAAATGAAAACTATATGTAGTATATTGAAAAGTAATTTGAGAATAATTGCATGTATTAAAGTAAAAGTTATAAATGGCTCACTCTTAAATTTCATTCTGTCTCTGCTACCATCTGGTGAATCCTAGGTCAGCTGGGACAGTTTGGGAATGGCTTTTGTTTTGGTTTAGCTCTGAGTTTCTTACTTCTTTCTGCCGCAGAATTTGTTAATTTCCTTTGTGGGCTACATCCCTCTGGGTCTTTCTCTAGGGCTGGGATGATTGCTTCTTTGTATCACAATCTCTGTTGTAATTGCAGAGATTTTTTTTTTTTCTTTCTATAACTACAACCACTAAAAGATTTTAAGTAACAAAGTCTTTACCAGGTGTTTCCAAGAAGGGCTCTTCCTCCCCATGGTCTGCAAAAAGCCAGCCTGCTAGCTGTGGGTTATATGATGGCCAGGAATGAATGACGACTCTGCTTTCTTGGATCAGTATCCTTGGACTGTCTTGACCTCATGTATTTATCCTGTGTTCTGCCCAGTTGACTCCATGTTGTTCATAAAGCTATGGCAGTGGGTAGGCTTTTTTTTTTTTAAGATTTTATTTATTTGAGAGAAAAAGAACACATGCGAGGACACAAAAGAGAGACAGAGACAGAGACAGAGAGGGAGAAGCAGAGTCCCCACTAAGCAGGGAGTCCAACTCGGGACTCAGTCCCAGAATCCTGAGATCATAACCTGAGTCAAAGGCAGATGCCTAATGGACTGAGCCACCAAATGAACATTTGTTTCTTTCTTTTTTTTTTTTTTTAAGATTTTATTTATTTGACAGAGAGACACAGCGAGAGAGGGAACACAAGCAGGGGGAGTGGGAGAGGGAAAGCAGGCTTCCCGCGGAGCAGGGAGCCCGATGTGGAGCTCGATCCCAGGACCCTGGGATCATGACCTGAGCCAAAGGCAGACACTTAATGACTGAGCCACCCAGGCGCCCACATTTATTTCTTTTGATATGCCAAGAGGAACATTCCAATTAGACCATAGCTTAATATTGATTCTCTATTAAGCAGGCATGTGAATACCCTTTTATTTCCTGTGTAACAGCATTAAACATCCTCCCTCAAAATTTTATGATTTTCACTGTTTTGTACCTAGTGGTCATTTAGCTGCTAAAGCACCCAGGACACTGCAGGTGAGAAAAAGGGAAGAGGATGGCCAATGTTCTATTATGACAGAAGAATGCTATAGCTTAGTGGTGACCGACAATTTCAATTCTAATTTTTAGGCAACATGCAGTACGATCTTCCTTGGGAGTCTATCAATCACTTGAATAAAAATACTGACGAATGTAGAAAGCTGAAAGCTAATACACAAAAAATTCAGAATCAGGAGACAAAAAGATCTTTATAGTAGAATGATGAGTGGAAACCAACAATGTCAAATGCAGGATAGATCAATGTAAATTCCTCTACTGAAGTTGGAAAACCTGTCATTTCAGGTGCAGGTGGGGAGATACCTCTTAACGGCTGGGCATTTACCAGGGGCTCAGTCTTCACATCAGCATTAGAAGCCGGTGTGGCCTTCAAAGCACTTCACGCTCCGGCCTTTACCTTCCTGTCCAGCCTCATATCTAATGACATTTTCTACCAACCCACTGTCTTCACGCAGGTAACGGGGAGGTAGATTGTAGCTCCATGTAAGGAAGAATTTTTTAACAGAGCTGCCCAAAAATAGAATGAACTTTCTCCAGAAGCAGCCAGTCCCCCAGCAATAACAGGGGTTCCAGCTGAGGCTTAATAACCATGTGCAAGGTAATTGGAAAGAGGACTGAAACAGTGTAACTAAGGAAATAGACTCTGGAATGAAAAAAGTTCAGACTTTAAATAGATGTATTATTTGGGGGCAGAGTGGTGGTTTCTGGGGCTTGTCTGCCTGGTGTTCAAGCCCATTCTGCCACTTACTAGCCATCTGACCTTGGCATGTCATTAAAGCTCTTCCGGCCTCAATGAGCTCATCTGTAAAATGTGAACTGTAGTGCTTTCTTCACAAAGTACTATTCTCAGCATCGTCTGAGGATGGAGCAAGTTAACACACCTAACACTCTTAGAACACTGTCTGGCATATAATAAGCATTTGATAAATGTTAATAATAATTATCTAACGACTTAAACCTAAGTTTTCTCCTTATTAAAAGATAGATTTTTTTTTGAAAAAGAACTGAAGTATGATTGGTATAATGCTTAACATACTAAACTATGGTTATTGGCTTAATGAAATATTTTGCAATATGTAATATCTAACATTTCTTATAACCCTGAGATTTGTGATGAAATGACTCACCAATGCCCAGATGCCAGAGGAATTTTTCCAGCATATTCTGTGGAGGCAGATACCTATAACTTGTATACAGAAACAAAACAATCCATCATCCCATCAACTTAATATATTAATGATGGGGTGGGGGGGATAAGGGTAAGGGAGAAAAAAAGGAAGAAAATGAAAATTTGAATTCTCACTCCCAAATTCTCTTTCCCAATAGTCCATGAAACAACCTACAGACAACTAGGTACCAAAAGAGGGATTAAAAAAAAAAGAAAAAAAAAAAAAAAAGACTGCACAGAATAATCATTCTGATGTGCAATATGTTTGTTATTCCTCATTATCATATTATTCTTACTGGGTTTGAAAAATATGCATTTTTCAGGTTGAAGGATGGAAATTGATTTCAAAATCCCTACATAATTTTTCAACTGTATTCTAAAAGCTAAGAGATTCCTTCTCGGTCTAATCACCCACACACAGCTGTCAGGATCCTGACACATGTCAATTGCGCTTCTCTGTGAGTAATATTTTTAGGATATATTTTTTGACATTGTGGATTTAAAGAAAGTTCTAATACACATCTTTTAACTTCTGTCTTCTATTCTGGTATTAGCATAGCAGGACAGAGACACCTATGCTCATGGTTTCCAGCTCTTGTGAATGGGAATTGAGCTGTCCCTCCAACTGGTTTTATTTTGGTTTTCTAATTGGACGTTTCATGTATACTTCTGTGTAGTAAGTACAAGCGGATGTGCACACACAGGTTTGCATCAAAGGGAGCATAGGATTTCATGCCAGGTTTCTAGATTAATATACTCTGGTTGGGGTGGAAGAAGGAGGACAAAGTAAGAAGTGTGACTATAAGATAGTTACATAACAGCACAGGTAGTTGGCTGTTTACAAGGTCGATACTATCAGTACTTTGGGGTTTGGAGATATCTCTGGACAGATGTGGGGAGCAGATATCCTTTTTTTTAAAGATTTATTTTTGAGAGAGAGAGAGTGAGAGAGTGGGGCAGAGGCAGGGGCAGAGGGAGAGAAAGAGAGAGTCTCAAGGAGACTCTTTGCTGAGCACGGAGCCCGACATGGGGCTCAGTCTCATCACCCTGAGATCATGACCTGAGCAGAAATCAAGAGTTCGTGGCTTAACCAACTGAGCCGCCCAGGTGCCCTGGGAACAGCTATTCTTAAGAGGTGCTGCTACGGGGCAAGAGCAAACACTCTCTGACCACGGGCGGGATCACCTCACAGAACCTCTGTTTTGTCATGTACGGGATGACCATACCCATTGATGCTTGCCTCTGGGTGGTCATAAGAACTAAAGACAAGGTATGAACAACGCCTGGCATATGAAAATAGCCAATAACTATGACCTTGTTATCTTTATCCTTGACCTGAATTGGCTGAGGTTCAGAAGGATAAGTAGAATTCAGAGACCCATACAAAGATTTGAGGGGAAGCAAGAGGAGTAGAAGGCCTATGCTGACAGTGGGGGAAGGAGGGGTTGGGAAAATGTGGAAAAAATATGAGAAGCCCAGAAGAAAGGGCACTGAGTCTCAAACGAATTGCATTTTTTTAAATATAATATAAGCAGGAGTAGATCCATTTTTTTTTTTAGCTTGAAGCTTATATGATTGGGTACCCTCATAAGAATTTTTAAACAAAATGAGGTACCAAGTGAATGGTGATTTCAAATGAGGATATAACTTAACAACATGTTATAAATTTTTAAAGGCTGACAGAGTCCAAAAACACCACAAAATTTAGGAAAAGAGCATAATTATGATTGTGAACCAAAAAGGTTACATGCCACTAAATTGGGTTGAAATATATTCTCAACTAAAATTCCTGTTATAAAATCCGGTGTATTCCTTCTGCTCCATCACCTCCTGACAAAGAGGGGTTTATCAGCAAGCAGAGAGACATGGTGGTTTATTTGGGTGAAAATATCTTACTTTTGCTATTTTTACAACAGCACATGATCACATGAACATGATACTGGATCTCCTGACAGTGAGTAGCCCTCAACATTAAGCCTCATTAAATTTGTGGCAAATCACTTCTGCATAAGGACAACAGGAAGACTGTAGGAGTGAGTCATCAGAATTTATTGCTTTAGGAAGATAAATCTAGTGTGGTCATAGCTAGAAAAGCAAGTGAATATGGAGAGAGCAACATTTAGAATTCAAAAAAGTGAGAGACATCAGAGAATCAACACTTATTAGATGACTGACAAGATAATGGACAATGACAGAGAGGAGGGGCCCAAAGTGGCAAGGATGTTGAGCTCATGTGACTGAGGGAATTTACACTAGAGACTTTGACAAGTCTCTAGTGCTGCTGTCTGTATGGAAGTCTGTCCACTTCACGCTGGCCATGGGCTTCAGGAAGCCAGCACATCCAGTGGCTGGGGAGGAAGGAAAATGCCCCCTTTCCAGTCTGAGTGACCATATCAAACACAGAAATAGAATGAATAGTTATTTCAGTACTTATGATGGTTAGAAATCAGAAAGAGATTGAGGTTCTCCTATGGCAAAACTATCATGAGAGTCTAGCGATACCCAACTTAACCTAGATCCAGTTTTCAGGAGACCCCAAAGAAAAACATACTCACAGCAAGTAGAAAGGAAATTATTCTTGTTTACTGTGGGGCCCCTCAGCAAGTCCTTGGAAGGGAACTGTAGTAATCTGGGATCCACAGTGTGCAGAATGCCTTTTGCAGAAGGTTAGAAAACTTCTCCTGAAATCTCATCCAGAATCCCAATCCCAACCATGATAAGGGCATGGAAGCAGATAGACAGCAAGTGAGAGGTGGTTTGCCCGCCGCGCCTCTGCTGAGCTGGTCCGTACAGGAGTCTGGGCAACAGCCCCACGTGACTTCCCGGTGAGATGAAGAGCAAGCATCCAAATTAAGAGTGGGTAGCTGGCCAAACACAGGTAAAATGAGTACTCCAGCCATGGAAAGGGGAAGCAAGAAGGGGACCGCATACCTAGTCTGTCTTCAGTAAGCAACTGGACTCAATCTACCATCCTCTTTAACACGGACTAACCTAGAGAATGATTCCAACTACTTGGCAGCAAATTTACTTTCTCCTCACATCAGGCAAGCATTATTTTACTTCACAGATGAGCTGATAAGCTCCAAATTCAACCACTTTATCCAAGACTATACAGGCAGCATCAAGCTAGTATTAACGATAGGTAACATAGTAGTTTAACTTGTTCCACTATGTTAGCTCACTTAATCATCACCACAACCCTGTAAAGTAGTGCTGTTATTACTAGCCCCATTTCACAGGTGAGACAACTGAGGTATAGTGAAGTCAGGTAGCTTGTCTGAGGTCACACAGCTTATAAGAGGCCAGGGTCTGAATGAGGGCAGTTAGATTCTGGAATGTGATATTCACATGTTCTGCCTCTCCAAGATTTCAAAGTGTGCCTGCTGATTTCACAGACATCGTTTTCACCACTCCACCACTCTGACCTACGTTCAAGGCCAGATGCCCTCACAGACAGAGAGCATAAGTCTGTCCCAAGTGCCAATAAGGAGAAGTAGGAAGAGGAAGGAGCAATTTCCCGGGAAGGTACCTTTTTTAGAAATACAAAATGGAGATTTGGAAGTGTCCCTGAAGAAAAGGAACCCTTAGGGATTTATTTGTCCTAGAAATGTAGATTTGAGAGTTAGCAGCAGGAGGGAATAGTCAGAGTTATGAAGTAGGATCTGCTCCTGTATAATTATGTAATTAAGATAATGATACGTTAGTCATTTACTACTTTATAATTTTCAAAACACTTTTACATATATTATTACATCTAATCACCTGTAATATTTTAAAATATCAGTGATACTAAATCTGCTGCATAATACAAAAAAAAGTTTGAATGTATTTCCATTCCAGAGATAAAAGAACAAGATGACACAGGAAGGCAAGGAAATGTTGAACTCATGCGGTGTGCCAAGAAATACACATGACGTTTATGTCATTATTTTACTCAATCCAACAACAAATATATGAGAGCAAAATCACACCCTTACTTTACAGGTAAGGAAACAAGGGCTCAGAGAGTTGATGTAACTTGCCCAAGGTCACACAACTAGTGGGTGTTCAGGCCAGGTTCTCCTAGGTCTAACTACAGAGGTGGTCATTCACTGATGCAACAAGACAGCATGCTTCCATTGCAGTCTTTTGGAGGGTGCTAGTCCCTTCTGTGTCATCCAGCACATGACACTGCCCAAATATCTATTTCTAGTTTTGGTGCTTCATGGTATTCATTTTTTAAATTCTGTCTGGTCTAGATACATACCACTTGCACATTCATACAAAATGAGTAGACTGAAGATCTGGAAGTCTGTGTCAGCACATCCCCCATCACCACGGGATCCACTCGTGCCTTAAGCTCAGTTCATCTGGTTGTGATTACCTTCCACGTGAACAACCTTTGCTCTAGAATCAAGCTTCATCCCCATCAGTGTTGCTATTTCTCATTTACTAAGACTTGCTGAATTAACAGATTTTATCTGCCTCCTCCATCTCCCCTGTATTCTTTTTTTTTTGTTTTTTTTTTAAGATTTTATTTATTTATTTGACAGAGAGGGACACAAGCAGGGGGAGTGGGAGAGGGAGAAGCAGGCTTCCCACTGAGCAGAGAACCTGATGCAGGGCTCAAACCCAGGACCCTGGGATCATGACCTGAGCCGAAGGCAGACGCTTAACGACTGAGCCACCCAGATGCCCCAATCCCCTGTATTCTTTAATATTGTCTCCCAGGACTTTGTTGACCTTTAGAACTCATCCATTTCAACCCCGACACCTGCTGTGTCTCCTCTAAACTCAGTCCCCAGCTGACTGAGCCTGATTGTGGACCACTTTTGCTAAGAGATTTAAGGGTCAGAAAGGCCATTTAAACAAGCATGACGTCATATTAGATACAGACCAAAAAACCCATCATGCCAAATTGAATGAATATGTTTGTTGTTCCAAAGTTTGCTGCATCTTAGAATCACCTTGGGGAGCTTTGCAAAATTCTGTTGCCCATCCCATCCCGGTTCAATCAGAATGTCTGGGAGTGGGAAGTAATCGGCCAGTTTTCATCCCCAGGTGATTTCAATGTGCAATGAAGTTTGGAATCAGCTGACACAGAGAGAGTGGCTATCAGTTCTTCAACTTCTATTTCAAGGACCAGGGTCTCTCCACACTCACCAGCCCCGCCCCCCGGTCCCAGGGAGGGCAGTGACCCCAGCCCCCCCTTCTGGTCCACCTTCCTTCCCTTGGTACATGTTCCCCATCATTGGAAATTGTGCTGAGCCCTTCTTCAAGAAAATGGCAAAGGCTGAAGGAGGTAGGATATTAAGGAGCAGGCAGGTGGGGAGACTGTGGAGCCTACACATTCAGCAAAATAGAGGATGAGGGATGTAAGCCTTTGGGGGCTGCAAGATGATAGGAGCAGTTATTGAAATCCTGGTCAGTCTCTCTCTAGGGCCAGAGTCCTTTCAATCCTTTCAGGGTAATTTCACTCCCACGTTTGCTCCTCCTAATGGGCTAAGGTAGAATTCTTCCCAGAAAAAAAGGCTGAGTTTTCAACTAAAGCTTACAAACAAGGCCCCTTCTCAAAGGAATTAATGAATAGGGGTGATTAAAGGTGTAGAGAGGGTATTCTTGTGGAAACTGTCAAAGATGAACTGTCTCTGTGGAGACTGTGAAAGCCGGACACTAGCTAAAAGGGTAAGGACAGATTCTAATCAGTAATATCCTATTGCAATAGGGAAAAGAGTCCAATGTGAACTGAACTCACCTTTGATTTGTGCAGAGGTGAGTGGGTATTTTAAAGGGAGGGTGAGGGAGTAGGGAGGGGGCAAGCTGGGGTTCAGTAGAATCAGGGAGTGAAAAATAACAAAAAGCAGGAAGGGGTTAGCCCATGTGAACCTCATCTGGGTTTGCTAACTTGTACTTATTTAAAATTAGGCTCTGGGGGCACCTGGGTGGCTCAGTTGGTTAGGCGGCCGACTCGATGTCAACTCAGGTCATGATCTCATGGGTCCTGAGATCACCCTGACACAGGAGTCGCTTGAGATTCTCTCTCTCCCTCTGCCCCTTCCCCCACTCATGTTCTGAATGAATGAATGAATGAATGAATGAATGAATGAATTCTTTTAAAAAAATTTAGGCTCCCACCCTCTCACTGAGACTGAGAAAGACGGTCCCTGTCTTCAGGCGTTGGCTGGAAGAAAGAGTAAATTCTTTTACCAGCCGTGAGTTTTCTCAGACAGGAACTTTAAGAGAACCTGCGGATATCATAGGGATGCATTTTAAGCTGTTGGAAACTATGTTGGTGTTTTTTTCAAGTCTTTATAGTGTTTTGTACAAGACAGAGGCCTGGTGGAGAAGAGGACTCAGAGGAACGTGGCTAGAGTTTGGTCAAGTGGAGTCGTTGAGGCAGAGGGTTGATGAGCGTCATTTACGATCTTTCTCTCCCTTACGTCGGCAGGTGCCTTTCTGCCATCCTGCAGGATTCAAGTTCGGCAGCTACGTGGTGTGTGCCCGGTGGTGCAGGGCAAAGCAGGCAGCACAAGCCTGACTCACAACGAAAGACATCCTGGTACTTGATATCAGGACCTCCTCTGGTTAGCACTGACTCGGACGCCTTGTTCTTCTCCCATCGTCTCTCTTCTCCTGTGTATCAAACCTGTGGTTCCACTTGGCCTCTCTACTGCTTTGGGGAGAATATGCCAGAAGGAAAATGTCCGCTAGTTAAAGAACCTCCCCAGAAGTGGTCGTCCTGGCCTTCAAGACCTCAGCCCACTTATCAAGCTCCAGCAGCCCTCGGGGGTGGGAAGCTACGGTGTTCCCATGGCAACACGGCTACGCTGGCCCTCTCTGGACTCCAATTCCACAGAAGTTTCTTGGGTTTTGTTTCTTGGTTTTATTTTTTTTAGGATTCTGCAGAAGCGGAAGAACCCCGAGCCAGGTTATGCCACAAACCACTGCTTTATCGTAAGATGGGCAATACTATCATTTAGCCATTTCTTAGTAGGCTACAGCCTGGTCAGTGGAGGGCCCACTCTCCGGAAACTGTGGCAGGGTGCTGGAGGGTGTCTGTGCTTGCACTGGCCTCACTCAGCTCTGCTTCTTACTAGCCGAGTGACACTGGGCATTGCTTCCCTGCGTCAGCTTCCAATCTGTACAGTGGGATCAACTTGTGATGGTTATCTGATTAATATGTATAGAGTACTTAAAACAGTTCCTGACATATAAAAGCACTTGCCATTATTATCCCAAAGTTTTCTATAACCTTCCACTTGTCTTTCCCTTTGGCAGCAGTTTATACTGTGGATTACAGTTTTTTCTTGAAATGTCTTATTTTCTGTGACTCAGACCCACTTCTGTCTTCTGATTTCTGCCTTTATCCTTGTTCTTATCTCTTCCAATTTTCCACTCACCAGCCAAAATAAGCTATTCCAACATTTTGTCTATGGACATCCTTCTCTTGATGTCTCTATGTTCCCTTTAAACAAGTTCCATTTCTTCCTGTAGCTCCTTCTCTCATGACAAGCTGGGTGATTCAAAGCCTCTGCCTTGCCCTTCAGTGGGGCTTGAAGCCTCACTTTTTGGTTGGACTTGTATGTTAATTCAGCGGTTGATCAGCTTTGGCATCAGAAAGACTTTGGGCGTTGCTAGATGAATGGTATAATTAGCAAATTACTGAATTTCTCCAAGAACTTTTCTCCCAATAAAATACGGGTAATAACAATAAGTTTCTACTTCATAGAATAATTGTAGGCATTAAATGGATATTTCATATCAAATGCTTGGCAGGGTGCCTGGGGCAGAGCATGTGTTCTAGCTATTGTATTCAACTTCTCAAATCCAGTGTGTCTAAAATCCAGATTACTGTCCACGTCCTGCAAAAACCAGCTCGTCTTCTAAATTTCTTATTACTGGTAATGGTATTATCATGTTCTTAGTCACCTGTTTTCATGAGTTGAGTCATCCTTGACTCTTCCCTCATTCATTCCACGCCTGATGGGTCAGCAAGCTCTGTTGACTTTTATTCGGGATCTTGCTAATATCTATTTTTCCTTGCCTCCCCCCTCCCCATCTGTAGTCACTGCTCTATATCTTGTTTGGTCTGATACAGTAATCTGCTGAATAATCTCTTTGATTTTAGAGCCTCATTACCTTTATTGGGAACATCAATTGCTACTGGCAAAATCAGGGTCACAGACAATGTTAGAGGCCTGAACAGGATGGATGTGTGTGTGTGTTTGTGTGCTTGTGTGTGTGTGTGTGTATGTGTTTAAAATTTTAACATTGAATGTTCTCAGTCTTTGCAGTGTATCACAAGCCCTACCATTTACTTTGCTTTTTATTCTGTTTGGTGCCTCAAGAGTTTTGGATTTGTAACATCTATTAACCCTGTTAATGTAAATCCTTTGATGTTCACTTTGATTGTTCAAAAGTGACCCTGGCAGTTAGCTGGGACTTGGAACATCTATCAAGACTCAATTTCCCAAGTGGTCTCCTCCTCCCACAGAGGACACCACAACAACCCATGGGTTCCAAGGTCTCCAACCTCTTACAACCTGCCTTCCCCAGACACTACCTATAAATAGTTGGCACCTGCAATTCAGACTCCATGTAACAAAGTAAACTGTGCATTCACCCATTATGATCATTAATTTTATGTGTCAACTAGACTAGGCCAAGAGATGCTTATTTCTGGGTGTGTCTGTGTGGGTGTTTCTGGATGAGGTTAGCATTTGAATCTGTGGGCTCAAATCTCATAAAGTAGATTGCCCTCCCCAGTGGTCATGGGCATCACCCATTTTGCCAAGGGCCTGAATTAGCAAAAAGGCAGAGAAGTAAGGAATCCATCCTTTTTGCTTCCTGCTTGTCTGCTCAAACCAGGGTCTTCTCCTGCCCTTGCACTGGTATTTACATCTCCAGCTCCTCTGGTTCTCACTACTGGCTTCCCGGGTCTCTAACTAACAGACAGCAGATCATGAGACTTCTCAGCCTTCACAATCACATGAGTCAATTCCTCATTATATAGATATTCCCGGAGAACCCTGACTAATACATCCACGGGTGGGTTAATTTCCCAGACTTATCCCATAACGAGGGAAAGTGAACTCTCAACTGCTGCTTGGATGCTTGTCAAGTTCAGCACCACCTTGAACCCAACACACTTTTCTGTGGGATGAAAGGAGAATCAGGGCTCTCATGACCACTTTTTTCTTCCTTCGGCTTCCCTAATAAAGCCCGTTTTTAATGCATACCATGGGAAGTTGGAACTTTGTCCTAAACCCTAGAGTACTACTGGTGGGAACCCAGAAGTGATCTACCTTGCCAAAACAACCTGCTAGCCTGTCAGGTAAAGCTTTTGACCAACTTGTCTCTCTAGTTTCTTCTTCCACTAGTCCTTTCAGTTAATCTCTTATGTCCACTAAGATACTTGGCCTTTTAAGTCACTACCTTGTGGTTCACTATCTCTGTGCTCAGTAAGCCCTTACCCACTCCTCTCTCTTCCTGGGGGAATCCTGCCCACCTTCCACCATCAGTTTTAAGGCCATCTAGAAAAGCTTCCCTTCAAGACCAATTCAGTTAAGGTCTCTTCCCTAGATGTTCTTTTTCAAACCATCCTTATGGCACCTAACACACAGTGCCTTGGGCTGTGAACATTTGGATACACTTTTTTTTTTTTTTTTTGATCCCTTTCTCCTTGAGAAATAAGACTGCTGTTACTCATCATTGTATGTCCTATGGTCAGCACATACTGCTCTGCTTGAAGTCTTCCATAAATGTGTAGTGAAATAGGACTTCTGTGTCATAGCATATGTGAAGAAAATGCGGTCCATTGAAATGTCAGGGGCTCTCGAAACTAACACAAAGGTTTTCTTGGATTTTAAAGACAGTACAAGTCAATGATTTACTGAATACAAACTACAAATGCAGCCTTTCTCTGCCATTCTGACTCATTGGAGATTATCCTCCTGGATTGACTATCTGGCAAGTATTCTGAAATGAGTTTTTTTGTTGTTATGATTATTGTTTTTCTAAGATACACACAATGAATAGCCCTGATATTTTTATTTAATTGTGTTTGGCCCTTCAATTACTCTTAAATTAAGCAGTTTGTTTAGGCAGTGGGACCTCATTTCCTAGCCAGCCTGCTTATCAACAAAGCAGCTGTTTTCTGTATGTGGGCCACCACACCTATTTTACTGTTTTACCCTTTTATAATTAAAATATATTTCAAATATGAGTGAATACTTGAAAAGAAGTCTGCATGAAAAATGTCTCTCATCTTATGTAAAATAGGGCTGTATCAACAGGGTGTAAAATATCTGGATTTAATGTCAAAACAATCTCAGTATTTGACTTAAGCCATACATCTGCCAAGTATTTGCCTTTTTCTCCGACAAGATGTTTGGTATCCTTTAGAATAAATTTTTAGATTTATGATATTTGGACTGATTTGTTCTGGCCTAAAATAGGGATAAATGGAAAGCAAAGCTGTCTATATCCATATTCTGACTAACAGCTCATTTTTTTGACCAACTTCAATTGGACATAAAGTGACTAAAAATTCTACCTCCATTCAAGAGTAAGAGGGACTGGCTTTACCTTCTGTATGCACTGGATGTTTATATACCCCCCGCCCCCCCCCGCCAAAGTCCTATGGCCCCACCCCTTAATATGATGCTAGTAGGAGGTAGGACCTTTGGGAGGCCATTAGGTTCAGATGAGGTTGTGAGATTTAGAGCCTCCGTGATGGGATTAGTGTACTTATAAGAAAAGGAAGAATGCCCAGCACTGTCTGTCTGTCCACCATGTGAGGACATAGCAAGAAGGCAGCAGCCATCTACAAGCCAGCAAGAATATCCTCATCAAGAACCTAATCCACTAGCACCTTGATCTTGAACTTCCCATCCAGAACTGTGAGAAATAATTATCATTTGTTTAAGCCACCCACTCTATGGTATTATTTTTATGGCAGCCTGAGTTGATTAAGATACCTTCCTGTCTTTTTTTTTTTTTTACATTATGGCATATTTTTAAGGTATTTTATTTTTTTTTAATTTTTATTTATTTATTTATTTTTTAAATTTTATTATGTTATGTTAGTCACCATACAATACATCATTAGTTTTTGATGTGGTGATCCACGATCCATTGTTTTCGTATAACACCCAGTGCTCCATGCACTACGTACCCTCCTTAATACCCATCACCAGGCTAACCCATCCGCCCTCCCTCCTCCCCTCTAAAACCCTCAGTTTGTTTCTCAGAGTCCATAGTCTCTCATGGTTCATCTCTCCCTCCAATCCCCGCCCCCCATTTTTCCCTTCCTTCTCCTAGTGTCCTCCATGCTATTCCTTATGTTCCACCAATAAGTGAAACCATATGATAATTGACTTTCTCTGCTTGACTTATTTCACTTAGCATAATCTCCTCCAGTCCCATCCATGTTGATGTAAAAGTTGGGTATTCATCCTTTCTGATGGCTGAGTAATATTCCATTGTATATGTGGACCACATCTTCTTTATCCATTCGTCTGTTGAAGGGCATCTCGGCTCTTTCCACAGTTTGGCTATTGTGGACATTGCTGCTATGAACATTAGGGTGCATATGGCCCTTCTTTTCACTACATCTGTGTCTTTGGGGTAAATACCCAGGAGTGCAATTGCTGGGTCATAGGGTAGCTCTATTTTTAAATTTTTGAGGAACCTCCACACTGTTTTCCAAAGTGGCTGTACCAACTTGCATTCCCACCAACAGTGTAAGAGGGTTCCCCTTTCTCCGCAACCTCTCCAACATTTGTTGTTTCTTTCCCTGTCCATTTTTGCCATTCTAACTGGTGTAAGGTGGTATCTCAGTGTGGTTTTGATTTGGATTTCCCTGATGGCTAATGATGATGAACATTTTTTCATGTGTCTGTTAGCCATTTGTACGTCTTCTTCAGAGAAGTGTCTTTTCATATCTTCTGCCCACTTTTTGACTTGATTATTTGTTTTTCGGGTGTTGAGTTTGAGAAGTTATTTATAGATCTTGGATACCAGCCGTTTATCTGTAGTGTCATTTGCAAATATCTTCTCCCATTCTGTGGGTTGCCTCTTTGTTTTGTTGACTGTTTCCTTTGCTGTGCAGAAGCTTTTTATCTTGATGAACTCCCAAAAGTTCATTTTTGCTTTTGTTTCACTAGCTTTTGGAGATGTATCTTGAAAGAAGTTGCTGTGGGCGATGTCAAAGAGGTTACTGCCTATGTTCTCCTCTAGGATTTTGATGGATTCCTGTCTCACATTGAGGTTTTTCATCCACTTTGAGTTTATCTTTGTGAATGGTGTTAGAGAATGGTCGAGTTTCATTCTTCTGCATGTGGCTGTCCAATTTTCGCAGCACCATTCATTGAAGAGACTGTCTTTTTTCCATTGCATGTTTTTTCCTGCTTTGTCAAAGATTATTTGACCATAGAGTTGAGGGTCCATATCTGGATTCTCTCTTCTGTTCCATTGGTCTGTATGTCTGTTTTTGTGCCAGTACCATGATGTCTTGGTGATCACAGCTTTGTAATATAGCTTGAAATCGGGCAACGTGATGCCCCCAGCTTTGTTTTTCTTTTTCAACATTTCCTTGGCGATTCGGGGTCTTTTCTGATTCCATACAAATTTTAGGACTGTTTGTTCCAGCACTTTGAAAAATGTCATTGGAATTTTGATCGGAATGGCATTGAAGGTATAGATTGCTCTGGGTAGCATAGACATTTTAACAATGTTTATTCTTCTGATCCATGAGCATGGAATATTTTTCCATCTTTTTCTGTCTTCTTCAATTTCTTTCATGAGTGTTTTGTAGTTCCTAAAGTATAGATCCTTTACCTCTTTGGTTAGGTTTATTCCGAGGTATCTTATGGTTTTTGGTGCTATTGTAAATGGAATCGTTTCTCTAATTTCTCTTTCTACAGTTGCATTGTTAGTGTATAAGAAAGCAACTGATTTCTGTGCATTGATTTTGTATCCTGCCACATTACTGAATTGCTGGATGAGTTCTAGTAATTTGGGGGTGGAGTCTTTTGGGTTTTCCACATAAAGTATTATGTTGTCTGCAAAAAGAGAGAGTTTGACTTCTTCTTTCCCAATTTGAATATGTTTATTTCTTTTTGTTGTCTGATTGCTGTTGCTAGGACTTCTAGTACTATGTTGAACAATAGTGGCGAGAGTGGGCATCCTTGACGTGTTCCTGATCTTAAGGGAAAGGCTCTCAGCTTTTCCCCATTGAAGATGATATTCGCTGTGGGTTTTTCATAGATAGATTTTATGAACTTGAGGAATGTTCCCTCTATCCCTATACTCTGAAGAGTTTTAATCAGGAAAGGATGTTGTATTTTGTCAAATGCTTTTTCTGCATCAATTGAGAGGACCATATCATTCTTCTCCCTCCTCTTATTAATGTGTTCTATCACATTGATTGATTTGCGAATGTTGAACCACCCTTGCATCCCGGGGATAAATCCCACTTGGTCGTGGTGGTTGATCCTTTTAATGTATTGTTGGATCCTATTAGCTAGGATTTTGTTGAGGATTTTGGAATCCATATTCATCAGGGATATCGGTCTGAAATTCTCCTTTTTGATGGGGTCTTTGTCTGGTTTGGGGATTAAGGTAATGCTGGCCTCATAGAATGAGTTTGGAAGTTTTCCTTCTGTTTCTATTTTTTGAAACAGCTTCAGTAGAATAGGTATTATTTCTTCTTTGAATGGTTGGTAGAATTCCCCAGGGAATCCATCAGGCCCTAGACTCTTGTTTTTTGGGAGGTTTTTGATCACTGCTTCTATCTCGTTACTGGTTATTGGCCTATTCAGGTTGTCAATTTCTTCCTGTTTCAGTCTTGGTAGCTTATAGGTTTCCAGGAAGGCCTCCATTTCATCCAGATTGCTCAGTTTATTGGCATATAGTTCTTGATAATAATATCTATAATTGTTTCTATTTCCTTGGTGTTAGTTGTGATCTCTCCCCTTTCATTCATAATTAATTTGGGTCCTTTCTCTTTTCTTTTGGATAAGTCTGTCCAGTGGTTTATCGATCTTATTAATTCTTTCAAAGTACCAACTTCTAGTTTCGTTGATCTGATCTACTGTGTTTCTGGTTTCTAATTCATTGATTTCTGCTCTAATTTTAATTATTTCTCTTCTAATGCATGACTTAGGCGTCGTTTGTTGCTTTTTCTCTAGTTCTTTAAGGTGTAGAGTTAGTTGGTGAATTCGGGATTTCTCTATTTTTTTGAGTGAGGCTTAGATGGCTATGTATTTCCCCCTTAGGATGGCCTTTGCAGTATCCCATAGGTTTTGGACCGATGTGTTTTCGTTCTCATTGATTTCCATGAATTGTTTAAGTTCTTCTTTGATTTCCTGGTTGACCCAAACATTCTTGAGCAGAGTAGTCTTTAGCTTCCAAGTGTTTGAATTTCTTCCAAATTTTTTCTTGTGATTGAGTTCCAGTTTTAGAGCATTGTGGTCTGAGAATATGCAGGGAATAATCTCATTCTTTTGGTATCAGTTGAGACCTGATTTGTGACCCAGTAAGTGGTCTCTTCTGGAGAAAGTTCCATGTGCACTCAAGAAGAATGAGTATTCTGTTGTTTTAGGGTGGAATGTTCTATAAATATCTATGAGGTCCATCTGATCCAATGTATCATTCAAAGCTCTTGTTTCTTTGTTGATTTTCTGCTTAGATGATCTGTCCATTGCTGAGAGTGGAGTATTGAGGTCTCCTACAATTAACATATTGTTATCAATATGATTCTTTATTTTGGTTAACAGTTGGCTTATGTAGATGGCTGCTCCCATGTTGGGGGCGTAGATATTTACAATTGTTAGATCTTCTTGTTGGATAGACCCTTTAAGAATGATATAGTGTCCTTCTGTGTCTCTAATTACAGACTTTAGTTTAAACTCTAATTTGTCTGATATAAGAATTGCTACCCCAGCTTTCTTTTGAGGTCCACTGGCATGGAAGATGGATCTCCATCCCTTCACTTTCAGTCTGGATGTATCTTTAGGTTCAAAATGAGGCTCTGGTAGGCAGCATATGAATGGGTCCTGTCTTTTTATCCAATCTGCAACCCTGTGCTGTTTTATGGGAGCATTTAGGCCATTCACGTTGAGAGTGATTATTGAAAGATATGAGTTAATTGTCATCATGTTGCCTGTGAAGACGTTGTTTTTATAGATTGTCCCTGTAAATTTCTGTTGTAGATCACTCTTGGGGTCTTTCTCCTTTTATAGAACCCCCCCTTAATATTTCTTGCAGGGCCAGCTTAGTGGTCACATATTCTTTCAGTTTCTGCAGGTCTTGGAAGCTCTGCATCTCTCCATCCATTCTAAATGACAGCCTTGCCGGATAAAGTATTCTTGGCTGCATGTTCTTCTCATTTAGTACCCTGAATATGTCTTGCCAGGCCTTTCTGGCTTGCCAGGTCTCTGTGGATAGGTCTGACGTTACTCTGATGTTCCTCCCTCTGTACGTAAGGAATCTCTTCCCCCTAACTGCCCTTAAGATGGTTTCCTTGGGGGCGCCTGGGTGGCTCAGTTGGTTAAGTGACTGCCTTCGGCTCAGGTCATGATCCTGGAGTCCCGGGATCGAGTCCCGCATCGGGGTCCCTGCTCAGCAGGGAGTCTGCTTCTCCCTCTGACCCTCCCCCCTCTCATGTGCTCTCTCTCTCAAATAAATAAATAAAATCTTAAAAAAAAAAAAAAAAAAAAAAAAGATGGTTTCCTCAGTTCTAAGATTTGCAAGTTTTACTATTACATGCCGGGGTGTTGGCCTGTTTTCCTTGATCTTGGGAGGGGTCCTCTCTGCCTCTAGGACGCGAATGTTTGTTTCATTCCCCAGATTAGTGAAGTTCTCAGCTACAATTTGCTCAAATACATCTTCTAGTCCTCTCTCTCTCTCCACTCCCTCCGGGATTCCAATTATTCTGACATTGGAACGCTTCATGGTGTCACTTATTTCTCTGATTCTATTTTCATGGATTCTGAGTTGTTTTTCGCTGGCCTCCTCTTTTCCCTTTTTATATTATATTGTCTTCCAGGTCGCTTATTCGTTCTTCTGCCTCAGTTACCCTAGCTGTTAGATTATCTAGATTGGATTGGATCTCATTGATAGCATTTTTAAGTTCTGCCAATTCACCTTTCATTTCTGCCCTTAGAGACTCTGTTGCCATTAATTGATTTCTCCATTCTGGCCATTTTCTTCACAATTGCTAGCCTGAATTCCATCTCTGACATCTTGGTTATATCCCATCCATTTGTAAATCTGCAGCATAAGTCATAGTCTCTGAGTCTTTTCTATTTTGGGGGTTCCTCCTCCTAGTCATTCTGTTGATGGATGTTTGAGGGAATGTATAGAGTCCAAATTATTGACCAGAACCCAAGCAAGGTGCACCTGTTTTTTTAGGACATCAGGGTTGCTGGCCTCTTGTTTTCCCAGCCTGTCTTCTGAGGGAGGGGCCTGCTGTGCTGTTACTCAGGCAACCCTGTTTGGGCGGAGTTGCCCTGCCCCCCTGTGGCGGGGGATGGGCTCAGCGGGAATCAGTTTTGGGGGCTTTTGTTCTCTGGCGGCTTTCCGTGGCAGCTTTCTGCATCTCTTCCATAAGTCAGAACAGAAGAGACTATTTCCAACCCTCTGCCTCAGAGCAGAGAGATCGCAGTCTGTTCTTTAGTGAGCTCTCCAGGACACACCGTCTCCATTTCTGTCTGTGCTGCTATAAACTGCAGCGGCCCGGGTTGTGCGCCTCTCCGCAGTGCCCCCAGTCCTGCCTCCAGGTCAGGGCACGTCTCTGCCCTTTGTGCTTCTAAAACCGCCAGCCGCTCCCAGTTCGCCCATGCGACCCCGCCGCTCCGGGCCCGGGGGGCTGCCCTAAAGTCCTTTCCCTGCCACTACCGGTCTGCAAGCCTATGCCCCGTCCCCAGCGCCGGAGGCTGTCGCTCACCGGTGGTGTAGTATCCCCATGGACAGGCTCCCTCCCGCTGCTGTTTATCCTCTGATATCTGCCTGTGGAATCAGGGCTCCCCGTTTCGTACCTCAAAACCAACCGCCTGTGATATTCTGTTTGTAGAGATCCAGATCTTCTTACATCTCAGGCTGGTTTCATGGGTGCTCAGAGTGGTCTGGTAGATATCCAGCTCAATTCCTGGGACCAGTTGAAATAGGGTCCCCTACTCCTCTGCCATCTTTCCCCCCTCCCGATACCTTCCTTTCTTAACCAATTAAAAAATAAGACAAAACACACAAAGCAAGTTTTCAGATTGAACAACAGAATGTGCATAACAATGATCCTTGAGAGAAGGTACAAACATGATGAACTCTTATGAACGTTCCAGCCTACTGACTAAAGAAAATTTTCAGCCCACGATGTAAGGGAAGGAACCATAAATGGAGTCTGATAGTCTTTCTGTGTTGAGGAAAACACATTTGGATTTCAGAGAGACCAAAGAAGCTAAAATCTGTGGGGCAGAATACCAGAGGCAAGATAGCTTCATAAAGAGTTCAAAGATCTTCAGAGATTTTTCCTTGGGCCTTTACCTGAGTATTGATCAGTGCACATTAACAAACAACGAATACCTAACCAAGAACCATCAAAAAGAAATAGGAAGAATAATATTTGGAGTTCACACAGGGTCAGGAGCTGTTCCACCTGCCAAAACGGAAATATCTCCTAATTTATGTGCATCAAGTGGAGTCTTCAAAAGGGTATTACCTTAGATGTAGGATAAATTAGGCCCCAAATAAAGGCTGTTCTATCCCCAATCAGTGGATTTTAAAAGTAAGCCTCAAAAGGATAAAACAAGTGGTTTAACTGCATCCCAGAACAAAGCTCCAAAATATTTAAGGATATACCCCCCCCGACACACACACACACAGCATCCACCAACATAAAATTCACAACCTCTGGCATACACTGATAATGTCACATATACCTAATTCATTGGGGAAGGAAAAAACATACTGTTTCTTGACTGAATGAAGAGAATGACTTATAAGCTGTCATTTTCTAACCTTTTATTTGGTGGGAGGATACAGTGAGAGAAGACTAAACTAGGTTTATCCCCCTCTACTGTCTATGTCTTATAGTCTGTGGGCTCCAATGCACAGCATCTATTGTTTTAGCCTTGATTTGACATTGAAGAACACTAATATTTACTTCTTTGTCACTATCTCTGAATACTTAATGGAGAGGAAAAATATATATCACTGGTTGGATTTCAATTAAAGGTAGGAAAACATTTGCCCCTCCATTTATGCCACCAATAAAATGTGTTTAAAAAATTTCCTATAAATAGGATATTTCTGAATTTGTAAATAGCAAATAAATAAGATCTATCTCTTATATTATTCTCTTATTTTAAAAACAATAAAATACAACAACTCACCATGTTACAGCATTGAGTCTAAACCATTGAAAGTCATTTAGCATGCTGTGAAGGAACTAGCAAATGATTTGGAGCCAGACACATCCAGAGTTCATTCTACTATTTATTAGTCCTATGACTTGGGCAATTTATTTAAACTCCCTGAGTTCCAATATATACCTTTATAAAATGGAAATAGTGACACCTCAGAGGGTTATTGTACAGATTAAATGAGGTCATGAAAATAAAGAATTGCTCTCACTCAGCTCTTGGCACTCAGTAGGTGATCAACAAATGTTATTCCTCTTTTCTTCCTATATCATTCTTGCCTTAATATCTTAGTATAACTTAAAACTGTAATACAGTAATGAGCAGATTCATAGCTTTACTCAATATCTGGAAAAATAAATTTGGTTGCTTCCTGATCAAGATGACAGACTGAGACACATGCATGCCAAAATATCATTAAAATTAGAGTACAAAAGTACAAAATGGAATAACTCCTTAATAGAATGGGAAGAACGCCTCAACAAATCAGACAGTTGGGGAAAGTGAATGGGACTACATTGACAAATAAGCCAGAATACAAGAAAAAGCCCAAAGAAGGCAACTTTAGGAATATGAACTGTGTTTCCTGGTAGAGCCTTGGCTCTACTTCAGGCTAAGAATAATCAGGCAGGGAAAGCAGGAAGAGAAGAGCGGTAGGGTAATAATCTGAATAATTTATTTTGAAACTGTCTATTAAAAAGGTAAGTCAATTGACTTCTTTCAACTCAAATACACCTACATTCACCAAGAATCAGAAAGCAGTGCACTTTGCCTCCCTAGCTAAACGTGGAAATGATTTTCCAAAAATTTTGAACAATCTATCCATATAAGATTAGGTTTCCTGACACAGGTATGTGTGCCTAAGAATAAAGCACTCCTCTTCCAGTAGAGGGAAAGGGCAGTTTGCCTACCTAACCCCCACCTGTGCACCCTAAAAGGACACCTGAAAGCAGCTTGCCCTGCTCAGATGCCCAGAACTTGTAGACTTGTGGTCAGCCCTTCGATTCAAGGAGGTTTTTTTGTTTGTATGTTTTTGGTTTGGTAGTCAGATTGTCAGAAGAAGCTTAGCTCAACTACCCAATCATCTATAGTCATCCACTTCATTGATTACTTCTAAGTATGATAGAAAGTCAAAGACAACTAGACATTTCAGTAAAAGAAATGGCCTGATATAGGACTACCAAAATGAATATACAGAATGATTGAACCAGAGGAAAAGTTGAAGTAACTTTTTTTTTAATTCCAATTTTTATTTTAAAGGAAATTGAGAAGACAATTAGCATCATTATAAGAGAACCACTAGGGAAAAAAGAGCATTGAGAGAACACGAAAGTACCTGAACTAAAAAGAACTGACAAAAAGGTGAGGAATGAAGAAATCACACAGAATCTATAGCCAGTAGGCTCTTACCTTATGATTTGGAGAATTTATTTATACAACAACTTATTTAATTTCCAGTTAAGTTGAGAGTTAAAACTATGGGAGGAAAAATAAAGATATGAAGTTAGAAGATCTGTATTTAATAAGAATCCTGTACTATGATTTAAAAGCTGGACGATTTCAGCACAGACTGAAAAGTTAATTAAGGAGGAAGAAGGACAATTAATTAAGGTGTAAATTACTTAATGAAGAGAGAAGAAAATTTAATGGAACTAGAGAAAAATAGAAGAGTTTAATTGAAGTATGAATGAGACAGAGTTGAAATCTAGACACATGCTTATGAAATTTCACACCACCAAAGATAGAAGATCCTAAATGTTCCTGAGAGAATGAGATAAAACATCTCAATAGTAAATAAACTACAATTAAATTGGTATCAAAGCTTTTATCAAAAGCACTAGATGCTAGACTAGTAATTAAAAATTATGGAGAAATAAAATCCCAACCACACACATTAAGCCTGCATCAGTCAGAGTGGGCTATGTAATGCTGAAGTAACAAATGACTCCACATGCTTCATTTGCATGATCTGGGCCTCTTTCTGGTTATAACTGTTCCAGGGACAGGGGAAAAGAGTGTATCCAGAAGAATGACTGAAAGAAGATAGTGGCCTTATTCATCAAATATTATGACTTAAAAACTGGAAGATTTCAGTTACATAATAAAGAAATCATGGTTTCTTCTGCTCAAGAGAATAGAGATATGAGTAGAAGCTATCAGATAACAAAAAGCTGCACGAGAAGGTCATGCTTGAAGTATAAAGCAAAGCAAAATGGGGCATGCTTTGAACAACTAATGAAAATTTTAAAAGATAATTATTCTGAGTGATGCAGGGCATATTCTCTTTTCATCAGCATATTCTATATGATATCAAATTTTATTTCTTTCTGGGGGTTCAAGTGTACTACTTGGTTCTAAAAAGAGTAGCATTTGGATATGAAAATATTGATACTACTTGTTGGCATTCAGATTTTAGAATCTCAAACTACTGAGATATCTAAATTAATTATGGTTTTATACTATAAAGTAAATTTCATAAGTTGATAAGTTTCCTAAACTGATAAATCAGGCATTGGACTCATATCTATATTATTAAAATACTGTTGACCAACAGAAATCTAAAAACATGAATAGTTAAAAGTGATTACCTGTGAAATAATTGGAACTGGCAATGGCATAATAATATTTTTCATTGCATTTAATACCATTATGTGCACACATTATGTTTATAATAAAAATTTGACCAAATTAGAGCAATTATGACCAAATTTAGACAACTTTAAAATAGAAAGTGCCAATAAGCCATCATAATATTTACTTGGCAAAGTTATTTGAAGAATAAATAAGATAAATTCAGAAATGATTAGCACTAGGAGATTCACCTCCACAGAATTCTGTTGTCTATAGTTTATTCATAATTTATTAATGTCTCATTCTACATAGAGCCCAGTTTTATTCCTTTACTACAATAAGATTTATCTCCTCCCAGGCCCTAGAAGAAACCATACTCCTTTTGACTACCATGTCTTTGTTCTATTTTTAATTTTTTTTAATTTTTAAAAAAATATTCACTTATTTATTTGAGGGAGAGAGCGAGAGCGAGAGAGAGCACAAGCAGGGGGTGAGGGGTAGAGAGAGAAGCAGACTCCCCGCAGAGCAGGGAGCCTGATGTGGGACTCAATCCCAGGACTATGGGATCATGACTTGAGCCAAAGGCAGATGCTTCACCAACTGAGCCACCCAGGCGCCCATTGTTCTATTATTTAAAACAATTAACAAGTTGATGTCCCACATAACTAGAATGTTCTTATCAAATATTCCTTTTCATCTAACCTTGTGATAATTTTTGGAGAACCCATTATGTGCCAGGCATCATTCTGGGGGTTAGTGATGGTGCCCATTCCTATAGCTATGTTGCCTTCAAGGAGCCTACAGACCATCAGGAAGAGGGCAATTTCAGGACATTGTGGTATCTTCTAGGACCAAGGTAAGTGAAAATATTTTCATAACACAAAAAAGAGCTCCTTAATTCAGCCACGTGAGGTCGGAGAGATGTCCCAGAGTAAGTGATGTTTGGGTTGTTCTTGAATGGCTCAAAACTGGTCATCAAAATAGGGTGTAGAATTGGATATAGCTTTCTAGGCAGAGGGAGTAGCAAGCACAAGTCATGGAGGCATCAGACCAGATGAGGTTTGGGGTAACATTAAATGGTCTCTGAGCCTGGTCTAGAAATTTCATGTGAAAGAATGGATGAGGATTAAGCCAGAGGTGGAAATAGCTCAATCGTGGCAGGTTTATTTTGGAATATTATTCTGGAGCTGCTGCTTCTTGAAATAGTAACTGGATCATACTGATCAGAGTAATCACTCCCTCCTCAAACCTTTCTATGCCACATATTCACAGTCTTTATCAGTTTGCCTTCCACTCATCAAATATGTCATATGTTTCACTTCTCCTCAGCAAGAGTCTACATTTCAGGAGGCAGAGACTGATTCATTTGTATCTGCAATAAATGTTGATATTGTTCTTGGCATACAGTGGTATTAAATATATAATCATTGCATTAAAATGTTTAGGGGCATATTTATTAAATACAATGTGATAGATGTGTGATAATCTACTTCTTAGGATATCAACTAAATGGATAAACATAGTGTCATTGTAGATATATTTATTTCTTTCACATGAATTTTTATACATCTGATTTTAGAGTACTTCTCTTTTGGTGGGTTGCTGAAATTGAATGAGAAATACAGGTGAAATCCTACACTACTTTCTCAATTTAGTTTTACATTCAAGACTTTCCCTAAATTTAAAATGGATATGATTTCATCAGCATATGCTTACATATTCAAGAATAACATCACCGTAAGACGAGTGTTAAAAATAGCTTTTTGTTCTCTTGTCAGTCCAAACTGCCAAAGTATTGTGGCATTTTGAGCAAAGTCTAGATCCTCATTTTCAAATGAGAGCTTGATTTGTCTTCTAAATTCTGGGCTATGTATCAGCCAGACACCTCATTAAAGCCTAGGTTTATTAAAATAGAGGAAGCAGCAACTCCTAGCATTGCTTTTATATATATATTATATGTTATGATATAATATATATAATATATATTATATATATTATATATTATATTTTATTATATTATATTTTAATATTATGATGGCTTATTGGCACTTTCTATAACAAGCCCAACAAATAGAACTTGAATGGCTGTAGAGTAAGGGAATAACTAATTAGTGAGATGCATTATAATGAAATAAAAGGAGTTAGAAACTACAACCCAAGTAATATAAGGCCAGAATATTTTATATAAGGTCACAAGGGAACGCTAGGAAAATATCATATTAGTCCCAAATAATGTAAAGCATTCAGTTCCTCATGGCTGAGCATATAACAAATGATTTTATCACTTTTACTTTTGATTTAATTATTTGTTAATGTTATAGTAAATGAAATTCTGGCTTACTTATTATGCAAAATAATCTTCCTCTATGTCCCCATCCCACTATCCAGACCATGTGTCTGGACATAAGTGCTCAATAAACATTGGTTGGATAGAATTGGACTTCTAGATCCATCATCATTTCCTGAAACAAAAGACAGAAGAACCAAGTCAGAATAAATCCTTTCATATGTTTGTTTTGTTTTGTTTTTTTACTTTAGCTCCCTGCTGTCAACCTTACCCTTTTCAGGGCTGTTTTGCAGCCACATCTGTTACCTTGTCCAAGTGACACATCATGTTCCTGTCGTTTCCTAAGTTAAATTACAGTATGCCTCTGACTATCCCCACTACAAAACTTTTCCTTTTCAATATTCTCTGAAGGAATCACCTAACTAGTTATTTATTGTAGTTATAAATTTGTGGTCACCCACCTTCACCAGACTGTCACTTCTACTGTGTTTCTCTATTCTACTCTGTCCCACTTTCTTTAATCCTGGTGTGCTGATGCCATGTCAGAACTCACATTCTTTTGATTATCTTCTTTCTTTTTAGTACCTTTAACTTCTCCGTCCCTGCCAGCTTCACATGCTAGATTTTCATTATGCTCCACGCTTCCCTGTTTAAGACAAATAAACACACTTACCCTATTTTCACTGCTAGCTGCTACACACTGTGCTCCCCTTCATAACCAACTCTTCTTGAAAGAGTTTTCTACACTGTCTTCAGTTATTTAACCTTTGCTTATGCTTCAACCCATGGCAAACTAGCTCACCATGCCCTGTGCAGAGACTGCTTTGCAGTATCACCAGTAACTTCCTTGTCACGTGATTTCATCAGACTCTGCAGTTCTCTCTAGCTTTAACCCTTGTCAAGGGCATCTTACTCCTTGACACTGCTCCTTGACACTGCAGGAAAGAGTTAACAAAGCAGGTCTGACTGCTTATCCTTCGGTCTCCTTAACAGGTTGGCCCAGTGATAAATCACTAAATTCTATACCTGAAACTAATATTGCCCTAGCTGGAATTTGAATAAAAACGTGGAAAAACAAACAAAACAAGGTTGGCCCTGAAGAGGCAGGCATCTGGGCACTTGGATTTCAGGAGGGTTTCTCCCATTCCCAGAACTGGCAAGAGTGGCTCTCAATACCTAAACTGCTTGCGCGAACAGTGGGGTTTATTCTGAACACCTGCTTTCCTTCAGCAAGTCTGGAATTTGGATGTGTGTCAGGCAGAGTGTGCCTATGTGACTAGCCTCCCAGGAAAACTCTGGCCAATGAGTCTAATGAGCTTCCCTGGCAATGTTTTACTTACGTTGTTAGAACTTGATTTCAGGGGTATTAAGTATGTCCTGTGTGAGTTCCCCCCAGGAAAGGACACTTAGAAGCTTTGGCCTGCTTTCCTCTGAACTTTGCTCATGTGCCTTTTCCCTTTGCTGACTTAACTTTGTACCCTTTCACTGCATTAAATCATTCAGGAGTGCAATTATCTGCTGTGAGACCTCCTAGAGAATTTTTGAACCTGGCGGTAGTCTTAGGGACTCCAATGCAGACACCCATTCCTTTAAAAAAAAAAAAAAAACTCTCTGAACCTCAGGCAACACACTTCCCTGGTTTTCTACCTTTGTGTATCTTTCTTATTTTTTTAGATTCCTTTTATTCTCCCCATCTATTTTATGTTAACATACAGTGGGCTTTTTCTCTTGGTGATATTTCAGGCATTATAGCATTATCAGTAACAGTTTTCATGCTAATAATTCCCAAATTTGTATCTTCTCTCCAAGTCTCCCTTCTTAGTTTCAGATTCTTGTATCTAATTGTCAATATGTCCACTTTAGTGGCTCACAGATTTCTCAAATCTAATAGTTCTAGCACCATACTCTTGCTTCTTTCCTTCAAATCTTTCCTCCCCAAGATTTCTTACCTCTGTAGTGGCACCACAACCAAACCATCCACTAACTCTAATGTTCCTACCGCTGGACATGTCTTGAGTTCATCTACTTTTCTCTAACATACTAGCATTATTTGCTGTAATGCACAATCTTGATCCTAGCATACTTTGTGTCTTTCCGTTTCTGTTCTTGATCTATAATCTTGTTGTGGACTGAACTGTGTCCCCTCATATCCATATGTTGAAGTCCTAACCACTGATGTTAACTGTATTTGGGGATGGGGCAATTAAGGAGGTTAATTAAGGTTAAATGAGGTCATAAGGGTAGAGCCCTCATCCGATAAGACTAGTGTCCTTACAAGAGATACCAAAAGAGATACCAAATCTCAATCTCTGCATTTGCACAGAGAGAAGGTAGCCATGTGCAAGTGAGGAAGAAAACCCTGACCAGAACCCAACCCCGCTGACACCTTGATCTTGGACTTCCAGCCTCTAGAACTGTCAGAAAGTAGATGTGTGTTATTTAAGCCACCAGATTATATGGTATCTTGTTATGGCAACCCAAGCTGATATTAGAAATCTATTCTCCATACAGCAATTAGAATAAAATTTAAAAACCTAAAGCATAGGGCACCTGAGTGCCTCAGTCATGGCTCGGGTCATGATCCCGGGGTCCTGGGATCGAGTCCCTCATCAGGCTCCCTGCTCTGTGGGGAGCCGCTTCTCCCTCTGCCTCTCTCTATCTCTCTCTCTCTCACTCTCTCTCTCTGACTCTCATGAACAAATAAATCTTAAAAAAAACCTAAAGCATAAAGATAATATAGCATGTCATTTTACTTTCTGTTTCTTTTTGCTATTCAAATGAAATACAAACTCATTATTGTTGCCTACCAAGCCATGTACGGTAAATCTTCAACTTCACCTTGAATCACTCTGCCCTTTCTTTTATATTACAGTGACAGTGGCTCTTTTTCATCTCCTCAGATGTCTCAAGATATGTTTATCCTCTGACCTTTACTTACACTGCTCCTTTGCCTAGAATCTTCATCCCATTCTTTACATGGCTGTCTCCTTAACCTTCCATTATCAGCATAAATTACACTTCCTCAGAGATATCTCTCTTATCTAGTGGGTTAACTCCTATTATCCTCTATCACTGTAAAGGAGTTATTTTCCTCGATGTAGTAATAATAAGCTGTATCATATATTTGTTTATTACCCATTCCTCCCTCTTCTGTATAAGTTTCACAAAGACAGGAACTATGTCTTTTCTTTAATACAATGCTAATTCCTGCTACAATGCCTGCCACATAATAGACAATAAGTATTTGTTAAATAAACAGGTAGATATATGTATGGATGGAAGGGTGGATGGTTGGATAACTGAAAGAATCTTCCTTATTTATTTATTTAATTTTTTTTTTTTTTTGCATTTGTGCTTCATTCTTTTTTTTTTATTATGTTATGTTAGTCACCATATAATACAGCACTAGTTTTTGATGTAGTGTTCCATGATTCATTGTTTGCGTATAACACCCAGTGCTCCATGCAGAACATGCCCTCCTTAATACCCATCACTGGGCTAACCCATCCCCCCACCCCCTCCCCTCTAGAACCCTCAGTTTGTTTCTCAGAGTCCATAGTCTCTCATGGTTCATCTCCCTCTCCGATTTCCCCCCCCTTCATTCTTTATTTAAATTTAAATTCCTTAAAATAATTTATAAGATTTTCTGTGATCTTCACTCCTGATGATTAGTTAATGGGAAGTTGATCAAGAAAAAAAAAAAAAAAACCTTGGTGTTGGAATTTGACTCTCCTAATTTAGAGAACACTGATCTGATCCTAGAGATGTTAACTGATCCAATGTTTTTTGGGTAACTACTTATACTAGCTACTATGTTATCTCTAGCTCAGTCTGTCCCTAGTCTCCCCTCACCCCACCACTGTGTACAAACTATAATGAGCACATTGTACTTCCACCAAGGGTCATTGTTCCCTTTCTCTTGCCTTATGCTTTACACACACTGTTCTTGCTGCCAAAAAGACTCTCTATAGCCACTTCCATTTGGATAATCCCATTCGTCACTATGGTCTTGGCTTAAACACCAATTTTGAAAGGAAGGACTTCTATGCCTCTCAATCAGGCCCTCCAGCGGCAACTTCCCCTAGGTCCCCAAATTTCTCACACCGCTCTCTCCTCACAATATCATTATTACTTCTCTTGACTCTTCTTTCCCATTAGACTAACAGCTCTATGACATTGGGGACTATGACACACTTGTACACCATTGTATCTCTAGAAACAGAGTTGCTAGCAACAAACACCTATAGGATTAGATTGATATTATGTAAGTTAGCAAGGTCAGATTCCAACTCCAGGGCTTTCTGGCTCAACCATCTACCAACTGGTGATTGTTAGTATGAAGATTCTATTTACCAAATTAACTTCAGAACTAAAGGTTTTTAAATTGTGCCTTTAAAAAATGTGTCACAATGTTTTGACAGGAACAGTCTTCATAGCAAGGTACTTGACTTTCTAATCTTCATGCAGTTCCTCCTTTAGTCAATGGTTCTACTTCAGAAGAAATAATTATCCAGACCCAAGAATTTTTATGAATGTTTAAATGAGTAAAAAATAGAAGAATTCCCATTTTGCTGAGTGTCTTTAATTTCTTGGCTCCTTAAAGAGGACTTAATTAAGCCCCGTGCTTTCCTGAAAAAGCGGGCTTCTATATGCTCTGGATTTCTCCAAATGATTGCAGTATTAAATAAGACTAGTTGTTACCCCTGTCATAGGACTAGCATTATGCTAGTAAACCAAGGTTGCACTGAGGCTGGCTGATGGAAAACAAGAGTATACACTCAAGAGGCAGAGAGACCTTAGTTACTGGGTAGTTGTGGACTAGGACAACCTGCAAGACATTCATTGATTTACTGGGTGCCTTGTGTAAACTGACCAAGTTGTGTACATTAGACTGTTTATTGACCTGAATTATATTCTTGAGTCTGATGATGACACATATTTCTCATGCTTTATTCCAGCTTTCCTTTCCTCTACCCTTTTTATGTCCACCTGTCCTGTGTGCTTTTCAGGGTCCCTTCTTGGACATAGAACCTTGAGTACACTCTAGCAACTCTGCCTTCTTTATCTCCTAAAGTCATGCTTCTAATTCCTTTTTTTGAGCCTCATAATCTAATGTGGGATTGAGTCATTTTTATATTGTGACTGGAAGATGATTTATCAGTTCACCTTATTTATCCTTGTAATTGGTTAAATGTTGCAAGGGAGAATAACATAACTCAAAGCAGCTGAAACAAACTAACAAACTGGGAGCATTTATTGGATCAGAAAGCTAGAAAGGATACCTGGATTTGAGGAAGAGCTATACAAACCAATATGTTATCTCATGGACTTAACATCAGGATTCAAATCCCATTTCTGTTTTTTTTTTTTTTTTTAATCCTTGTCTTAATAATATATTTCCTCTAAATTTATAGAAGACACTTTCCAACAGTTCCAGATTCACACCACCAGTTTATTAACCCCAATGGAAAAATGGCTTCATTCTCTCAGTATCTGCATATTAAAAAAATCAAGAGCTAAATGTCAGCAAACAACAAAAAGTAATGTCTACCTCTTGGACTAGTCACTGGTTCAATAAGAAGGGATATAGCAATTGGCCATACTTGGGGCATGTGCCCATTCCTATATTCTGAAGAAAGTAGATTAAGAAAGGATGGTGGCCTGGAGGGAGTGGGGAAGACCAACACTGGTTATCAGCCGATATGCTGTAAGAATACTGAGATAACAAAGAGTTCATGTGCTGACTTACCCCAAACCTAGCTGAATGGTTCACCCTCCCTTTTTCCCAGCGCTCTCTTTTTCCTTCATACCCACAGGACTAATTATATCAACTATAATGACATAACTAGCCAAACTATTTGAAAACTTCTAGAATGCTATACATAATTAGGGTGTTGCCCTCTTCCAAGTTTTGTTTGTTGACGTTTAGCTTTTTTTAAATTGAAATATAGGTGACACAAAATGTTACATTAATTTCAGGTGTACAAATAGTGATTCAACAACTCTATATGTTATGCTATGCTCACCACAAGTGTAGCTACCATCCGTCATTGTACAATGCTATTACTATATCATTAATTATATTCCTTATGCTGTACTTTTCATCCACATAACTTATTCACTCCATAACTGGAAGCCTGTGCCTCCCAGTCCCCTTAACCCATTTTTGTCCTGCCCTACCCCCTTCCTTCTGGCAACCACCACTTTGTTCTCTGTATTTACAGGTCTGTTTCTTTTTTCTTTTTTCTTTGTTTGTTTTGTTTTTTAGATTCCACATATAAGTAAAGTTATATGGTACTTATCTTTGTCCGACTTATTTCACTTAGCATAATACCCTCTAGGTCATTCATGTTCTCACAAATGGAAGATCTCATTCTTTTTAATGAAGGCATAATATTTCATTATATGTATATATATATACTCTACCTTCTTTATCCATCATCTATCCACAGACACTTAGGTTGCTTCCATGTCTTGGCTACTGTAAATAATGTTGTAATAAACATAGGGGGGTATATATCCTTTTGAATTTGCCTTCTTGTTTTCTCTGGGTAAATATCCAGTAGTGGAATTCCTGGATTATATGGTATTTCTATTTTTAATTTTTGAAGAACCTCCATACTGTTTTCTACAGTGGCTGTACTGGCTTACATTCCCACCAACTGTGCATGAGTGTTCCTTTTGCTCCACATCTTTGTAAAGACTTGTTATCTCTTGTCTTTTTATACTAGCCATTCTGACAGGTGTAAGGTAATATTTCTTTGTGGTTTAAATATCCTTTTCCCTGATGATTAGTGATGTTGAGCATCTTTTCATATGTCTGTGGGTCATCTGCATGTCTTCTTTGGAAAAAATGTCTATTTAGGTTCTCTGCCCATTTTTAATCAGAGTATTTGTCGTTTTGGTGTTGAGTTGTATAAATTTATGATATATTTTGGATATTAATCCTTTATCAGATATATCTTTGCAAATATATTCTCCCATTCAATAGGTTGCAGTTTTCAGTAGGTTGATGGTTTCCCTCATTGCGCAAAAGCTGTTTATTTTAGTGTTGTCCCAGTAGTTACTTCTGCTTTTGTTTCCCATGCCTAAGGAAACATATCCATAAAAAGGTTATTAAGACCAATATCTAAGAGATTACTGCCTATGTTTTCTTTCAGGGGTTTTATGGTTTCAGGTTCACATTTAGGTCTTCAATTCATTTTGAGTTTATTTGTGCGTATGCCATGAGAAATTGGTCCAGTTTCATTCTTTTGAATGCGGATGTCTAGTTTTCCCAGCACCATTTATTAAAGAGACTGTCTTTTCCCCATTGTACATTCTTGGCTCCTCTGTCATAGATTAATTTACTATAAAGAGTGGGTTTATCTCTGAAGTCTCTATTCTGTTCCATTGATCTATGTGTCTATTTTTGTGCCAATACCATACTGTTTTGATTACTAGAACTTTGTGGTATATCTTGAAATCTGGTATCGTGCTACCTCCAGCTTTGATTTTCTTTCTCAAAATTGCTTTGGCTGTTTGGCATTTTTTGAAATTCCATGCAAATTTTGGTATTATGGGTTCTAGTTCTGTGAAAAATACTATTGGTATTTTGGTAGAGATTATATTGAATCTGTAGATTGTTTTGGGTGGTATGGGCATTTTAACTATATTAACTCTTCAAATCCATGAGCATGTCTATTTCCACTTATTTGTGTCATCTTCAATTTTTCTATCAGTGTTTTTTTAGTTTTCAGAGTCTTTCACCCTCTTGATTAAGTTTATTCCTAGGTATTTTATTCTTTTTGGTGCAGTTGGAATTGCTGTCTTAATTTCTCTTTCTACTTCATTATGGGTGTATAGAAACACAACAGATTTCTGTATATTAATTTTGTATCCTGCAGCATTACTGAACTCATTGATTACTTCTAATAGTTTTTGGTGATGTCTTCAGGGTTTTCTCTATCCAGTATTATGTAATGTGCAGATAGTGACAGTTTTACTTCTTCCTTAACGAATTTTGATGCCTTTTATTTCTTTTTTTGTCTGATTGCTGTGGCTAGAACTTCCAGTACTATATTGAATAAAAGTGGTGAAAGTGGACATCCTTATTTCCTGACCTTAAAGGAAAAACTTTTAGCTTTTCACCATTGAGTATGATGTTATCTGTGGGTTTTTCATATATGGTCTTCATTACATTGAAGTATATTCCCTCTAAAGCTAGTTTGTTGAGAGTTTTTATCATGAACAGATGTTGAATTTTGTCAAATGCTTTTTCTGCATCTATTGAGATGATAATATGATTATTCCTTATTTTGTTGATGTGGAGTATCATGTTGATTACACTGTGGATATTAAACCATACTTGCATCTCTGGAATAAATCCTACTTGATTGTGGTAAATAATCATTTTCATGCATTGTTGAATGTGGTTTGCTAATATTTTGTTGAGGATTTTTAGTATACGTTCATTAGGCATATTGGCCTGTATTTTTATTTTTCTCTCTTCCTTCCTTCTTTCTTTCCTTCCTTCCTTCCTCCCTTCCTTCCTTCTTTCCTTCCTTCCTCCCTTCCTTCTTTCCTTCCTTCCTCCCTTCCTTCCTTCTTTCCTTCCTTCCTCCCTCCCTTCCTTCCTTCCTTCCTTTGTTTATTTGTTGTATCTTTGGTTTTAGTATCAGTGTATGCTGGACTCATAGAATGTATTGGAAAGCTTTCCTTCCTCTTCTATTTTCTGAAATAGTTTGAGGAGAATATGTATTAACTGTTCTTTAAATGTTTGGTAAAATTCACCTGTGAATCCATCTAGTCCTGGACTTTCATTTTTTGTTATTAGTTCAATTTTGTTTCTAGTAATTGGTCTATTCAGGTTTTTTTTATTTCTTCCTGATTCACTTTTGGAAGATTGCATATTTTTAGCAATTTCTTTCTTTCTCCTAGGTTGTCCAGCTGGTTGGCATATAATTTTTCATAGTATTCTCTTATAGCCTTTGTATATGTTTTGTGTCAATAGTTACTTCTCAACTTTCATTTTTTATTTTATTTATTTGGGTCCTTTTTTTTTCTTGATGAGTTTGGCTAAAGTTTTATCAATTTTGTTTATCTCTTCAAAAAACCAACTCTTGGTTTCATTGATTTTTTTTCTATAGTTTTTCTAGTCTCTATATTATTTATTTCTGCTGTGGTCTTTATCATTTCCTTCATTCTACTCACCTTGGGCATTGTTTGCTCTTCTTTTTCTACTTCCTTTTCGTTTATGGCTAGATTTATTTCAATTTTTTTTTTTTTTTTTTTTTGTGGTAGGCTTATATTGCTGTATATGTCCCTCTTAAAATTGCTTTCACTGTGTCCCAAAGATTTTGGATCTTTGTATTTGCATTTTCATTTTCCTGCATGTGTTTTTTATTTCTTCTTTGACTCCATTGTTCACTCATTGGTTGTTTAGTATCATCTTGTTTAGCTTCCACATGTTTGTGTTTTTTCCAGTTTTTTTTTTTTTTTTTCCTTGTGACTGATTCCTAGTTTCATACCATTCTGGTAGAAAAACTGCATAGTATGACTTTAATCTTTTAAAAAAAAACTATTGAGGCTATGAAACGTAGGGTGGCAAAGAACTCTAGTGTTTCATAAAGATAAATTTTTTGGGCTTCCAGTATTTCCAAGACCAGGATTGTGGTAGGTTATTATGGAAAACTAGAGAAATGTCTCAGAATTTTTCAGGAGTCACACATTAGCAGATGTATTGTCTTCTCTCTGCACCTAGGAATTCATTTCTACAAGGATGAAATTGATACTCTTTGGCCACCAGACAAAAGAGCAACCCTACGGGGTGAAATTTTGCCCAAGACATTTTAGAAGCTGCCTTTCTTTCAAACATTAATCCATGACCTAATGAGTTAAGATTAAGGGAAAATGTTTGCTATTATTCAACACACAGGCCCCAATATTTATGCAACTTCTTTCTCACAGAAGTAGCTGAGCTTATGGCAGGAATATGAGGGTTTATTGTCCAGGGAACATCATTTTCTTAATTTAGAAATCCAGTCCTAATTTACAAAGGGAATAGGCCCAAGAATTTATACGTGCAAATCACTCATTCATTCACTCATTTAATATCACTTAAACATACCAGATACTGTTACGCTCCAGGAATTGAAAGGTTAGTAAGCAAATATCCCTAGATCAGGAGGGGCTTACAATCTATTGGAACAGACGTATTTGTAAATTTTCATTATAATTTAATACAAGTGCTGTAAGGGATGTATGAATAAAATGTTGTCAAAATACAGAAGGAATGAATTAAAGTTCCTGGTGATATCTACAGTAACTAGAATATTCTAGTTATCTGTCTCCTGGAAGATTGCAGTAAGAGGAAGTGAAGGGCTATTTAGAACTATTGACTCAAAGTAAATCTTGAAATAAAGGAAGTAAGATTTTCTGTAATTTAGATGAGTCCAACAATGATATATCATGATATATGTAAATTGATAAACCTTTAAAAAGCAAAGGAAACTCTTTTCAAAATTACCTATGGGCACCAAGCATGTCTTGGTGTCTTCCTGTAGATTTAGACTTGGAGACAAGAATTTGAAAGCCATTTATTTGGGAAATTACTCCAGGAAGCTGCAGTGGGAGAGTGAGGAACTAAGAGAAGGACAGGAGGGAAACCAATAGTAGATACACATCAAGCCAGTTACCACTGTGGTCAGCTGGAGCTCAATCCTGCTGAGAAACTGAAAATCAATCTAGAACATACCTCAGAGTTATCTCCCAAGGAGACAGAAACTGGGATGTTTATTCTTCAGCTTCCAACTTGCATTGTCCGGCCCCACTCCTAGAGAAATAAATTACTACACACTTCTGGCCTTTCTTTCGAGCCAAGAGAAAGTCCTTATAGAGACAGTCCCAAGTGCTTGCACTGGTAAAATTTGGGCATGGACTTGAATGTGACGCCAACGTTTTATAGGTGGAAGCAATAGCATCTGCTATAATATGTTAACTAAGACTGTCCCAGGCAAACTGGGACATATGATCTCCCTGCTAATGGCCCCATATATTAGGAATACATATTTGTCCATCTCTCCTTGGGTTGAATATGAATCTGAAGAATTCAAAACAATTAAATTTTAGGGAGGCAAAAAAAAACCTTCCATTATTAGATTTCTACTAAGATCCTCTCCTAATATCTTGCTCAAACAATTCCACAACTATATAAAAGCTCACTGGATTGCTATGTACCCTCATTCAATTACATTTTCTCCATCTGCACTTGCTTGTGAAAACTCCCTAATTACCAAGCACACATTTAATTAAGCACCTTTTTAGTCACTTAGCATGAAGTTGTGAAAGTTGTAAGACTGAGAATCAGTCATATGAGACAAATAGCAAAAAGTGTAATAGACCCACGTGTTCAAAATCTGTGGAATAAAATAAATATCTAGAGCATTAAATATTCCGAGGAGCAACTTCCACTTTAATGTTTTGCAAAATGGCTTTTGATTCATCATTAATACTCTCAGTAATTAATGAACACCAGATGGAATGTGCAATAGACAGGGCCACATCTATCAGGAGGCGTTTTATCAGAGTTAAATGAGGCAATGAGCTTGGAAAGTTTTCACCTCCCTTAGTCTTGGTTCAAAGAAGACCCTTAGATCCATCTTTACATACTTTGGAGGAAACCTGGATGCATGAGTTGACCTCTCTGATACCCAAATGTGAAATATAGCACTCTTCTCCCATCCATCTATAGGCATACCTCAGAGATATTGCAGATTGTTTCCAGGCCACTGCAATAAAGTGAATATTGCAACACAGTGAGTCAAATGATTTTTTTTTAGTTCTGCAGTGCATATAAAAGTTACGTTTTTGCTATACTGTAGTCTATTAAGTGTACAATTAGCATTATCTCTAAAAAAATAATGTGCATGCCTTAATTAAAAATACTTTATTGCTATAAAATGCTAATCATCATCTGAGCTTTTAGCAAGTTGCAATCTTTTTGTTGGTGGAGGATCTTGTCTCAATGTTGATGGCTGCTGGCAGATCAGGATGGTGGATGCTGAAGGTTGGAGTGGCTATGGCAATTTCTTAAAATAAGACAAAATGAATTTTGCCACAACAATTGACTCCTCCTTTCACCAGTGACTTTTATGTAGCATGCAATGCTGTTTGATAGCATTTTATCCACAGTAGAACTCTTCCTATTTCCTCCACTGAAGTCTTGAACCCCTCAAAGTCATCTATGAGGGTTGGAGTCAACTTCTTCCAAACTTCTATTCATGTTGATATTTTGACCACTTACCACGAACCAGGAGTGTTTTTTATGTATCTAGATTGGAGAATCATTTCCAGGAGTTTTTCAATTGACTTTGCTCAGATCCATCAGAACAATCACTATCTATGGTAGTATAACCTTATGAAGTGTATTTCTTAAATAATAAGACTTGAAAGTCAAAATGACTCCTTGATCCATGGGCTGCAGAATGGATGTTGTGTAAGCAGTCATGAAAACAACATTAATCACGTTATTCATCTCCATCTGATCTCTTAGGGGAAAAGGTGCATTGTCAATGAGCAGTCATATTTTGAAGGAATCTTTTTTTCTGAGCAGTAGGGCTTTAGTGGGCTTAAAATATTCAGTAAACCATATTGTGAACAGTTGTGCTGTCATCCAGGCTTTGTTCTCACATTTTCAGAACACAGACAGGATAGATTTAGCATAAGTCTTAAAGATCCTAGGATTTTCAGAATGGTAAGTGAGCATTAGCTTCAACTTCAAGTCACCAACTGCATTAGGCCCTAACAAGAGTCAGCCTGTCCCCCGAAGCTTTGAAGCCAGGCATTGACTTCTCCTCTTCAGCTATGAAAGTCCTAAATAGCATTTTTCCAATATAAGGCTATTTCATCTACATTGAAAAATTGTAGCCACCTTCATTAGTTACCTTAGGTAGATTTTCTGGATAAGTTGCTGCAGCTTCTACATCAGTACTTGCTACTTCACCTTGCACTTCTATGTTATGGAGATAGCTCCTTTCCTAGAACCTCACAAACAAACCTATGCCAGCTTCAAACTCTTATTCAGTTTCCTCACCTCTCTCAGCTTCAAAGAATTGAAGAGAGCTAGGGGCTTGCCCTGGATTAGGCTTTGGTTAAGGAAACGTTGTGTCTGGTTTGATCTTCTATCCAGACCACTAAAACTTTTTCCATATCATTCATGTGTTTCACTAGAGTAGCCCCTTTATTTTTTTTTTTAAAGATTTATTTATTTATTTGAGAGAGAGAGAGAAACAGCACACACGAGTAAGACGAGGGGCAGAGGGAGAGAGACTCTCAAGTAGACTCCCCACTGAGCATGGAGTCTGACACACAGCTTATCTCATGACCCCAAGATCATGACCTGAGCCAAACTCAAGAGTTAAAGGCTTAACCAGCTGAGCCACCTAGGTACCCCTGCACCTTTAATTTCTTTCAAGAAGTTTTCCTTTGCATTCACAACTTGGCTAACTATTTGGTGAAAGGGGCCTAGGTTTTGGCCTATTTCAACCAAGAGGGAAAGAAGCAGGGGAATGGCTGATCAGTGGAGCAGTCAGAACACACACATTTGTTGATCAAGTTCATCCTCTTATATGGATACAGTTTATGGTGCCCCCAAATAATTACAATAGTAATGTCAAAGATCACTGATCACAGATCACCATAACAAATATGGTAACAATGAAAAAGTTTGAAATATATTGAGAATTACCAAAATGTGACACAGATACATGAAATGAGCAAATGCTGTTAAAAAAAATAGCACCAATAGACTTGCTCAAAGCAGGTCTTCAATTTGTTTAAAAAAAAAAAAAAAACACAATATCTATAAAACACAATAATGAGATGCATAATAAAATGTGGTATGCCTGTATTTCTAATACAAAATTCTACAATCTGACCCAAATGTCTTCAAGCAAGCTTCTTTCTTCCTTGTTAAGTAGAAAGAACAATTTTGAGAATCTAAAAAATGGGAGGAAAGAGGAAGAAAGTAATCCCTATCGTTCCACATGACAAAATCATGGAAATAAATGAGTCCACAGTTACTCCATGGGTCCTTGCTTGGGAGGCAAGGTATATATTCACAGCTGAAGCATATCATTAGTAATTAGTACTTCCAAACAGTAATAGAAACAGAAATTCTAAGGTTCTCTAAGGTTCTGAAGGACAGGGAATCCAGAACAGGGCCCAGGGAATTTCAACATGCAGAGAAATGATTAAAGATGAGGTATTGTGGGATAGGTAGTAGGTCAGAAGGCAATGAGTATGTTCTGCAATACAAAAATGGAAAGATTATTCTTTAGACCTTTCTATAACTTTCCTTGTATCTGAAACTCTAGGAAGTCTCAAAGGGAATGGAATCAACTCGTTCATTCCAGCAATGAAAATTTAATTGGTAGAATAGTTTCTGTGGAAAGGACTCGATCAGAGATGAAGCACAGGAGGATGGGCTGTAATACAGGAAAGCTCTCCTAAGAAGTAAATAACACACAAATGTATATGGATCACTGATTTTACTCTAAGTCTTAAGTTTGATTTTTAGCCAAACTGATCAGAAAATTGGAAATCCAGCTTAGGCAAGTTAGAAATCAACAAATTTCTGCCATTTGAAACTAATATATTGAGGCATTTCCTTACTTTACCTTTACCATGCTCACTCTCAAATCTGGGCTTCTGATCATGTAGCCACCACTAATTGACTTACTATTAACCATTTCTTTGCCTTCCATCCATCTACGTGATGAATCCACCTACTTTAAAGGCCCAACCCAAATCTAACCTCTCTAGAAAGTCTTACTCTCTTCAAACCACCCTCTTCTGAGATATTTTGACATTATGATCTGCTCCATCCAATTCCTGACTAGAATACGGTCTGTTCCATAATGCTTACTATTATTTTACATGCACAGCCTTATAGCTCCAATTAAATGATAGGTTCCTCCAGTCATGACAGTGACTTCTACCTCTGTGTACCCATAGCACTGATCATAGAGTAACATGGATTCATGGACTTGTTTGAATTGAAACAGAGATTTAATTTAAAATCCCAGATTTAAGGATGAGGCAATGGAAACTCAGAAAAGGAAAATAACTTTTCTAATGACTTTTAAAGAGTTAGCTACAGTGTCAAAACTGGCATATAAAATTTCTGACCCAAATCTAATGCTTTTCTATTATACTAGCTAGCTTCCAAAATCTGATATGTAATGGGGCAAATTTGTTTTAAAATCCTGGAAATTCTTACAGGCATTTTCCAAAACACAAGGATCAGAATCTACCACTTTTGGCAGAAGGAAGGGAGGCTTTTTAAAAATTGGCAAACTGAAGAGTTTCCCTCAAAAGAACGTTTAGCCTGTTTGGTTGAAGCAGGGACTTTGGGTTTTTCTCACCACTGTCCTTGCTCCTTGATTCTATCTAAGAATCAGCAAGAAGGAGGGTTAATATCATTTAAAGTAAATCATACTACCTGACTATGAGACCATCTTTCTGTCCTCTCTGGTAGTTAGGAAGTCTATAAATTTGGTGCCAGTGCCAAGTGGAAAAGGTCTAACTACAACTTGAGACTTCATCAAAAACCTGCCTGTCCCTTCCAGCTATAGATCACTCAGCATTTTTTGAGCAGCATATGAACTTTCTTCCAAAGAAAAAGTAACAAGCACATAGTAAGTGAAGAAGGGGAAAGGGCAGATAAAAGGCACAAAGTGATAGGAAACCACAGAAGAGTCTCTCTTTTGCAAGGCTTATACTATCTGACCCCCACCTGACCCCCAAACCTCACCCGCAGGTAAGTGTGTGAGAGCTGCCAGTCTGCAGACACAGGTGTGAGCCACTGAAAATATACACCTGGATTTCTTTTATTTTTTTAAGTTTTTATTTAAATTCCAGTTAGTTAACATACAATGTAGTATTAGTTTCACGTGTACAATTTAGTGACCCCACCCCCAACCTTTCCATACAACACCCAGCTCATCACAAGTGCCCTCCTCAACCCCCATCACCTATTTCACCATCTCACCACCCACCGCCCTCTGGTAACCATCAATGTGTTCTCTGTGATTATGAGAATCCCTGGATTTCTTAAAATGTGACAGCAAAGATTAGACAGAATGAGTCTTGTAGGGACAGTGCACACTGACCGTAGGTACAGAAGCAACAATGGGGACTTAATGAGTGCTCTGTGAAATTAGCAATCACAATACATTTTCCTTGAATCCTGAACAAATAGCAAAGCCTTAATCTTAGGGGAAAAGATTGGCCAACTAATAAGTCCAAGGCTTGGAAACTTGAAGTGCTTCTACTAAACTTCTTGATTTTTAAATCTGTCTTAAACTCATATTATTTTCTCTTAGGAAGTTACCAGAGCTGACTTACGCTTTCATGCTTCTTGCTGTTTTTGAAAGTGTTCACAAAGTTGGATTTCTGAAATGTGCTGACTTTTAAAAATTAATTCACATTTAGGAGATAAAACACTAGGTATCGTTCATGTTTTGAATAGCTCAGAAAAAAAAAATTGAGACTTTACTTGACAACTAAAGGGAGTTAGAAAAACAATTATGCTTATGCTTCTTTGGAAACCACTCCTTCAACATATCCATGATTTTCTTCCTGTTGTGCTGAACCAAAGTGATTCCTGGAACCAAAGATAATAAAGGCATGTCCTACTTGGTGCTGATTAATTATAAAACAAGTTGCTACTGAAATATATTTATAAGTGTGTTTGTGTGTGGTGCATGTAAATTCTAACCTTGGCTTGAAAAACAATTCACTACAAGTTAAAGCGGATTTGCATTCCAAGCTTTGAATGCTACTATACATGTATAGTTAATGTGACATAGTGTTGCAATTCAGAGCCAGGACTAAGATGGAGTGAGTGAGTGGGTGTTTCTCCCTGGAAACAAAATTTAGGGGACCTTCACTCTCAGGACTGACGTGGCACTTGCATGGCGCTCTGAGTCAGTGCCTTCTTAAATTTGCACCCTGGGAGCTTCATGGCCTCACTTTGGTTCCAACCCTAGTTGCAAATTGTGCCCTACACTCTTCACCAATCGATGATCTGCCATACTATCTTGACCTGAGTATTGTAGTGTTGTCCACCCTGATACAGCCTCTCACCAGCTCTTTCTGTTCTAGTACATAGGTTAGACCTAAAAGTGTCTGATTAAATGTAAGGGATAGCAACAGATCAAAGACACAAAAGAGGGTATCACCTTAGAAGCTAAAATGCCAACTACATAGTGACTGAAAGAACTGGAAGAAGCTGTGGTGAAATACCATGTTCTGACTTCAGGGGATTCAAAGTCAACAGGAGAAAAAATGCCAGTTTATGGATCTGTCAACCATCTCCTCAGAGACTAAGCTGTAAAAACTCAACATAACTGTGATTCAGCTATTTCTAGAGCTCATCATTTTGTGAGCTTCTACCTCATTCTAGATAGGTTGCCAGGTACACATCACATATTATCTTCAATTCTCACAGCAACCTGTTTTACAGATGAAGTGACAGTATCAGTGATTATGGTGATTGCTTGCACCCATGAAGCTAGCAATTGTCAGAACCTGGACTTTAATCCATGTTCATCTAGATCCAAAGCCTTCAGCATAGATCCTTGCTTACATCACAAGACTGTAAGGTGTAAAAACGAAGTAATTACTGTAATTAAGGAAGCCAGGATGATGTTATAATCCATCAGAATATACTGTGATTAGCCTTATGACTTGGGCAATACTTAAACATCTCACCCTGAAACCAGATTACTAGACTATATTCTCAGTGGGTTTCCCAGTAAAAACGCTGCACTATACTACTCTACACACACCCTTTAACACAGATTGAAACAGAAACACGTTCTTCTCATATCAATATGCAGAATTAAAGATCAGCCAGTTTCCCCAGTGCTTGCTAGGCTCACATAAGCTGGCAAATAATTTTCTTTAAACTTTTAGGAAAGGCAAATATCTCAGTTCAAGTAGTGATTACAGCAATGTTGCATGGATTCAAGAAGATTAAAGTGCCTCATATTTTATTATTATAATCTTTACTTATCAATAAGAGGTTTTTCATTTGCATTTGCTTCTCTTGGATTTGGAGAGGAGCTGCTATATCTTGTGTTTACAGAAAGTTAAAAACAGTGCTCTTTTATAAAGAAAACAAACCTGAATTCATAGTTATTAAGTTTTTTTTTTTTCTAAGTTGTTTCTTTTTGGGTTGGGGGATAACTTTGAATGAATCCATCCATCCTCACGCATATATCACTGTGTTAAGACAGGGAATGTGTATGTGTGCGGTGCTTTTGGGATTTGTGTGTATGTGGGAGAGTGGGACAGATATTTGCTAAACTTCTTAAATGTGTCAGACTCTCTGTTTAGCTCTTTCCATAGTTTTTCATTTCAAACTCACAAAATTTGATGATGCTCTATATTTTTCAGAACACTTCTGGTTACAGTTGGTAGAAATCCAAGTCAAAATGGCTTAAGTCAAAAAGTGGTTTATGAAACAGGCACATATAGTCACAAATGCAGGGGTGGGCTGACTGCAGGTGCAGACAAGATCATTAGGACACAGTATTCCTCTCCAGCTCTGAGGTCTACAGTGTCATCCTGGCTCAGTTCTCCAGTAGGCTCTCAAATCATGTTAGCAAACCAGCTGTCAGCAGCTCCAGGCTTATATCTGCATCTCATCAGCCCCGAGAGAAAATAAAATTTTTCTTTCAGTTGTTTTATTGAGTCCCAGAATTGAGTCCAACTGGACCCTGTATATCACATGCCCAGCTCTGAGCAAGAAACAGTAACAAGGAGAATTTGGTGCCTGAATGGCCAAACCTGCATTCTTTTTTTTTAATTATTATTATGTTCAGTTAGCCACTGTATAGTACATCATTAGTTTTTGATGTAGTGTTTAATGATTCATTAGTTACATATAATATCCTGTGCTCATCACAGCACGTGCCCTCCTTAATACCCATCACCTTGTCACCCCCTGCATTCAATTGTCTGTTTAGTACTGAAGCGATAGTAACTCTACCTGAAACACGTGGATTTAAATTGGGAGGCGGGGTGATTCCTCAGAAGAACATCAGGAATTATCAGAGAATAGGGGAATGGAATAAGCTTAGAGTTGCTGGATAAAATATAAATAATCACTTGAATTTGTATTTCAGACAAATAATGAATAATTTTTTATTATAAGTATGTCCCAAATATTGCATAACTTTTAATAAGTTCCAGCAATATTTGGGACATACTCGCACTAAGATGTGATCATTTGAAATTCAAAGTTAAATGGCTGTTCTTTATTTTTATTTGCTAAATCTGGTAACCCTAAATAAGCAGAAACAACAAAGGCCCCCTACAGATGTCCTGTTATTTACATTCTTTACATGAGAACTTTATAGCCCAGAGAATTTTTCATAAGAAGCTCCAAATCATACACCTATTACATATCTTGACAGGATATAAACCCATGGCTATCTGATTATAAAGCCCCCATTATTCTACTCCTATCCTTCCCTACCCCACACCCCTTAAAGAGTCCCATGTGCTCACTGGACCTAAGGAACTAATCCTGGCTTTCAACTTGGTGGTGCTCAGCTGGGATCAACACTAACTTCAGCAGGATCAGCAAACATTTGCAGCTTCATGTTATTCTAAGAATTTAAGTTAGCCAATATTCTTTAAAGGGCACCTTTTCGGGATGCCCGGGTTGCTCAGTCAGTAAGCATCCGATTCTTGCTTTTGACTCAGGTCAGGATCTCAGGGTTGTGGGATCAGGCCTGTGTCAGGCTCTGTGCTAGGCGTGGAGCCTGCTTGGGATTCTCTCTCTCCCTCTCTTCCTGCCTTTCCCTCCTCTCTCTCTCTCCCTCAAAGGAAGAAAGAGAAAAAGAGAGAAAGAAAGAAAGAAAGAAAGAGAGAGAGAGAAAAGAAAGAAGATGCACCTTTTCTCACCAGGTTCCTTCTCGATTACCTGGCACAATGGGAGTATTCCAAGGCAGAAGGAGAGACTATCTGGGAAAAGACACAGGGCAATTTACACAGAAAGTGACCTCCATCACACATAACTTACCAATAAAACATTAAAGGAGCTTCGTAGTGCCCAGAGCCAGAAGTTTCAGGGTGACAGAAAACACTGACTACTTGGGCTCTGTGGAAGAACAGGAGGAAGTTAAAAACCTAACAGGAAGAATTTAAAGAGAACAAAAATCTTGTTTCATTGGCCTTAAGTCCATAAAGTGAAGACCAATTCTAGACTTAATTTTATCGCACCAGTGTTACCTGTTCGGTCATTTCAGAAAAAAAATAATGCAAGGGTCCCATTTCATCTTCTGCTACAGTATATCAATGTTTTTAATCATCTTATAATGGTATATTAAGGTTACATAAGCCTTCTAATTATGAACCTTCTCACTGTGCTTACAAACTTCCCTCTGAAGACAAAGTACAAAGAATTGAGAATGTAGATGAGGATGGAGCCAAGAGAATACCTGCTTAAACTGATTTATCAGCTCAGTAGGATGGATTAACCCCTATTATTTATGGACACTTGGTCTAGATGAAACCAAAACAAGTGGTCAAGTCAGATAAAATAGTAAGACACAGTAATAAAATCAGTAACTGGATTCAGTTAATGGGTCATTTTATTCAGTCCATTCATGTTTCTACAATGATCCAGCACCAGCACGTTGACATAAGAATCATAACCAGGACAACAGCAACACTTAACACTTCCACTGATTTAGGTTCCGTGCTAAATTCTTGTACCGGTTTATTTAAAATTTGCAACAATTACATGAGATAGGTTTTATTTCCACATTTTACATATTAGGAGACTGTAGTTCCAAGATTTGTAGTGGAATTTGCTCAGTGACAGACATGGGGTTTTAGCACCAATCTGTTCAGTTATAAAGATCCATTCCATTAACCACTGCACCATACTGACTCTTTAGGCTGCAAAATGGGTATAAAAGCAAGGTCAAAAAATCTTTAAAAACTTTTGAAAGCATATTCAGTTGCACATCAGCTACTCATCAAAGTAATTTAAGTAGATGACCTCTAAGACTCCTTTCAGGAAAACAACCTGGGGCCTAACCCTCTCAGGGAATCTCACGATGATGGAATGCAGAGCTCTTACCTGCACTCCGATGCCTAGGGCTTCTGTCTCAGGGCCTGACCAAGGACGTCCTTCCTGGGCTGGCACCTGAAGGTCCCAGCAGAAGTTCCCCACCTGGAATGGGCACTGCAGCTCTCCTGTGGAGAGTCTTGTGTGACTCCTTGCAGCTAACACCCCAAATATAATGAGGTGAGATGCCTTCGAACACCACATCCTGGTTTGTGGACATTCAGCCTTCCTGCTCCTCTCTCAAGTATCCCTTTTTATTTCCAGTCCATAATGATCCAGCAACAGTCAATTTAAAAAAAAAAACAAAACAAAACTATTTTTCAGGATACAATTAAGGAACTATCTGGACATATATTTTGGAGGTAAAACCTATATATATGGGTTGTTATTAATTTTTCTTGATGTCCCACAATTCCCAACCTGACCTCCCAAACCTCCCCTTCTTCTCAATAAATACCACCACTTACTCAGCTGTTTCAGCTGATGGATTGGCCAGGTAACCAATTATCTATAGCTGTGGGGTCACAGGTGGTAGGATTGAAGTGAAAAGAAATGAACCATAGCCACCTGGCTGAGGGCTCATGCCCTGTTTAATTCTGTGACTAGTTTTGTGCATGGTGCTACCTTCAGATTAGCTGTGAGCATCTTAACAAGGACAATAAGGAGCCTTCCTCTTAACCCAGAGGAATGAATGTAATATTTGGAATCCCCAGTCCCAAGTAATGAGTACAGAACATTATATAAGGAGAAATACACTTTTCCATACCTCATATCATATTTTCTTATGTTGCTGCCATTTTATTGTAAATACAAAACCATCCTTGGCCACAGGATGGAGGAGAGCACCTGTACTGGGAATTAAATCCAAGGACCTCTGTTAGAGTATTGGCTGCCATTTTAAAGACAGGATTTGGGGGAAGGGGGAAAGCCATTTAATTCCCTTAAGACTGCTTACTAAATTACAGATGCTCTCTAGAACTTTGTCCTGATTGTGATGCTTTTATGATTCTATACAATCTAGTAAAAGATGAATCTCTTTACCTAGAAGGATCTGAGCACTAGCCTTCGTTCCAGCTGCAACTGTTACAGAATGCCACGGTCCCATCTGCTGAGACCCTCTTCCTGGTTTGCAGAAGGCAGTCTTCTCCCTATGACCTCACAGAGATAGGGGGGTCTAGTGTCTCTTCTGTTTATAAAGGCATAATTCCCATCATGAGGGCCCCACTCTCAAGACCTAATATAATCCTAATCACCTCCCAAAGTCCTCATTTACAAATACCTTCACGTTGGTATTAGGGCTTCAATGTGGGAATTTGGAGAGGCACACAAACATTCAGTCCATAACAGTATTTCCTGTCCAAACATCACTGTTATTACACTCATTTAAAGTATTTAAGGATCTGCTAATGTTTCTGTGCCAAAAAGAATTTCACAGACAGGGAACTTTCCTGGGTAATTCTTCCCCCACCCCCACCCCCCGGGTAATTCTTAAGCAGATAGTGCTTACTGAGCACTTACGATAGTCTAAAAAGTGTGCTAACACATATTCTATTCTCTAAAACAACTCTTCAAGTAAGCATTATTCCTTCCTTCTTTGCAAGTGAGAAAAACTGAAGCTCAGTGAAAAACTAGTTGGTAGAGGCAACAGGATTTAATTCCAAAGAACCAGATCCTGCTTCTCTTTATAGGGATGAATGGAAAACTAGCATTCTTTCTGAATTGCTTGCTGCTGAGTGGAGTAAACTGGACAGAGAACACAAGGAATGAAGGAATACTATGGCATTCCCCTGCCCAGGGAAATAGAATCGTCCTTAAGGGATTGATTGCTCTGTAGCTAGACCTGAGATCAAATTCTGTCGGTCTTTTCAGCTTTGTGACCTCAGGTATTAACATGTGTTTCTGATATTTTGATATCTAGGGGCCCTGGAAAGACTGCCTCTCCCAGGTTGAGCCATTTCCTAGAGTTAGTAAAGGACTCAGCTGGCAAGGCTCCTTTTATCTGCAAAGCAGCCAACCTGGAGTCTGTATTCCCAACAGCCTCCTTTATGGGGCTTTTTTGCTCCAGACCACTATTCCCCCAGGCCTAATCACCAAAGGCCAGGTACCGGACAACTAGGGGAAGCCCATCCACCTTAGAGCCAATGGAAACTGTTCCAACTAGCCAATCCTAAACCTGCTTACCTTACTTATTCCCGCCCACAGAAAACACAATAAAGGATCTTGCCCCCTTTTACCTCCCACTCTCTCTGCCTCCTAGTCAATCCTGGTGCGTCCCTGTGCGCTGTCCTTGGCCTGCCGCCTCCTTCTCTTGGGAACTGTGAGTAACAAACTGTCTTTTCAATTACGGTTGTCTTCTGAATCGTTGGCTCCCCCAGACCCGAATCATAGTAAAATCCACGTTATGAAACCCTTCGGGAAGTTCATTTAACTCTCCAGTCTCAATTTATTGTCTATAAAGTGGTTAACCGCAAGTTTCTGTATGAGAATGTGCATGAAAGGCTCAACGCAGGGCCAAGCCTGTGGTATGAATTCAACAACTAGTAGTACTGTTGATGTTATCCTTGCTCAGATTATTATGGTTACACAGTTGGAAAGCACAGACCAAATCTGGTTCGTCTTTGTATGTCGACTGGCGGGCAGAGAATAGGCACTAAAAATGTTTGTTGAATTTTAAATAAGTTCAAGCTTTTTTCTTCTCAGAGGCCCATTTGACTGACATTAAAGACCTAATTGGGCCAACCTGCCTTTCTGATCAGAGTGCTATCAATTATCAGTACCTTTGCAAAATGACTGAGCAAAACCACTAGTTCTCCAGTGCGTGTACGTTTTAACCTGTTTATATTCTGGGTAAGTACCTCAATCTATCAACCACACAGAAAAAATAAAATGACAGGAAAATTCTTTCATGTGCTCTTTTTTCCATCTTGCTCTCTACACTATTAAGAGTTTGGAGTTTGGGATCTATCTTTTGAGGAAAATAAAACCTTACACATTCTTTTTAAAATGAGATAAATAATACATGTTCTCACCTCACAACATGGTGTCTGCCGGGTATGAATGATTGCCACATTATGTGGAAACAGTGTGCATCCTTTTTAAACAGGGCTCTTCTAGAATTGTTCGATCTGACTTTCTTATTCTAATTGTGAATTCCAGAGGCATAGCCTAGCTCAAAGACCTGGTGAGTGAAGTGGAGCCACTCTCAGGAAGGCTTTGGACTCCAATGACAATTAGCGAGGAATGAGAGGATCTGAACTTCTGTCCCATATGCGCAGGCTCTGATCTGCCTCAGATGTGGATTTCTTTGCCTGGGATGGGGAAATGTTACCCGGGGCGCCAAACAGAAAACATTGGTATTAAGAGCAGATCCTGTCGTGTCTGCAGAATAATTTCTTGGAACCTAAAATTCTGGAATAATTTCAAAATGTGTGGTACCTATGGGAGAACAGGATGTAAAGAGAATAAATGGGGTGCTGTAGAAAACTGCTAAACACCATTACTGCCGATTCTCGGACTGAGAAAGTGATTACAAGGTAATGGCCACAAAACTGCCCCAGGATCTTCTCTGCTCCTTACTCTTGCGTCTCTCCAGGTACCATCTCTGTGGGCTGATGCAGTGTGGTTTAGGGAAAGACCTCCCTTCTCCTCTTCCAGGTCATGGAGTCTCCCTTTTTTTCTTGGTGGTTTGTCTTTCATCTGTGTTGCAAAACTTACCCCTTATTTCACCTGTAAACTGGGGCAATAGCAGAATTTGAACCAATATCAGTAACACATACCTTCTTGATAACGTAACGATTTGTTCCTGATATTTTAAACACATGGATGTTACATGGCTAAAATTGCTTCTGTTTTTCTGACCTGGCTATTAGGATTGGCCTGAAAAAATAAAGATAATATTTCATCACTTACTGTGTCCCTACTGTATGCTGGGCATTGTGCTAAGTTTATTGCATGCATTGTCTCTTACCCTTACAAAAATTCTCCAGGTTGGACATCCTCCCTTTATAAAGGAGGAAATGAAGACCCAGGGAAGTTAAATTGGGCAGCAAAAGTCTCCCAGATAGAAGTAGGAGCTTAGGAAACTTAAAGCCCATATAGTCTACTACTACTCATCTTGTGTTTCAGATTACTGTCATTTTCAGTGAATTCCCAGAGGTTTAAAAAAAACATTTGGTTATTGAACATAGAAATTCACATTATTTCTGTCCTTGAATGTATTAAGGATATAGATATTAAGAATCTAGGAAACAAGGGTAGATTTTCTGGTTGATTCTGATTTGTCTAATTCCATAGCATTTCTGAGGAAAGTTGATCTTTTAGGACTTGTCCAGCCTCCAAACTGAATATGTAACTCTATGCTTTTTCCTTCCCCGTGGAAACATTTTTATTCAACTATAAAGAGTCCCAGGCACGCACCAGGCCCCATCCTGATGTCACAGTCCTCAAAGCTGAGCTGGGATGGCAGATGTTACATGATTTTGTGAAGGCCTGGGATTAGGTGGGCCTTTTGATGAGGCATTTAATTTGGAGTTTAGCACTCTTTCATGCAGTAAGCACTGCTGGGCTATTGATAATGCCTGGGACCTAGGCCTTTAATCACTGGATGTTTGTTCTGCCTTCCTAAGGTGATTTCTTCAGCTTAGCATATAAAACAATGAGAATTATCAAACAGAAAGCTGCTTGAATGTCAGCAAACAAGCACTGGGATATAAACTATGTCTAAAGTTTATTAAAAGCCACCCACAAAACCTCAACCTGGGAATAAACAGTGAAATGGCGGGGAGATCCAAGAGCCACCCCCTATCACCCACTCCCTAGAACCCAGGGAATCACAGGGCAGCCAGCCTCCTCGTATGCTCCTTTTATCAGCACCCCATAGGAACAAATGGGACATTGTGGATCTACTTTTTCCCCCTCCCTCTTTTCTCCTAGGTTTTCATTTCTCAAGTGTTTGACTTAAGGCAGAGAGTGATGGAGGGACGGGTTAACCTGGTGATGGGTATTAAAGAGGGCACATATTGAATGGAGCACTGGATGTTATACACAAGCAATGAATCATGGAACACTACAGCAAAAACTAATGATGTAATGTATGGTGATTAACATAACATAATATATTTTTTTTTTTTATAAAGTACTTTATTTATTTATTTTTTTTTAAGATTTTATTTATTTATTCATGAGAGACAGAGAGAGAGAGAGACAGAGGCAGAGGGAGAAGCAGGCTCCCCGCGGAGCAGGGAGCCCGATGCGGGACTCGATCCCAGGACCCTGGGATCACGACCTGAGCCGAAGGCAGACGCTTAACCGACTGAGCCACCCAGGCGTCCCAACATAACATAATATTTAAAAAACAAAACAACACAAAAAAGGCAGAGTTATTTTTGCATGTTTTTCTTTTTTTCTTTTTTCCCACCTGCCTTATCACAAAATGTTAATGCTAAGAAATTTGAAATCTCTCAGAACTAATGCTTGTCTATAGCCTTAACTTTTTAGTGGTGACAACAGGATCTGCCATGCTGACCTTACAGACTTAACGTGAGGATTTTACTTGTTCAGGACTCTGCTCCCATTGTCCCCTAAATACTTTGGTTGTTATTGGGAAATATTTTTTTTAAAGGCAGATTGGTATGGGAAAGAAAAAATGTAAGTATAGCAGACTGAAGATCAGGAGGGGCAGTTCTTGCAATGCAGCTTTGTTGGGGTAGAATAAGAGGAAGCAAAAGACCCCGCGCCTACATCTCGTTGGGTAGGCGTGGTCAACACACTGGGTCAAAGGGTTTTCTTAGCCCTTTTAGGCTCTGACAAAATGTGGTCAGGAGTAGAGATGACGCTGAGAAATCTAGAGGAAAATGAGTAAGTGTGAGGAATATCTCTCAGCTCACACCTAGATCTCATCTGTCCCAGGTGGAGTTGGTTACATAGTTACTCAAATACTTTTATTTTTTTTAATTTAAAAACACACTGGAAAAATAGAAAATAGGATAATTCATATTTCCTAGTCCAAACTAACCACTGTTACATCTTGGCATATTTGCTTTGAGCCAGTTGTTTCCCCCTTTAAAGGAAACCTTTATTAATTGTTTTTATAAAAGGAAAAAAGGCTCCTATAGAATTTAAACAATGAAATCAGAAAAGACATGAGGAAATGTTCCACATGTCATCAGGAAAATGCAAATTAAAATGAGATTCCACTATATATCTACTAAGTGACCAAAATCTGGAACACTGACACCACCAAATGCTGGTGAGGATGTGGAGCAGCAGGGACTCTTCATTCATTGCTGGTAGGAATGCAAAATTTTGATACAGCCAGTTTGGAAGACAGTTTGGCAGTTTCTTAGAAAAGTAAACATGCTCTTAGAAAAGTATAAAGCAATCATACTCTTTGGTATTTGTCCAAAGGAACTGAAAACTCATGTCTGCACAAAAGCCTGTACATGGATTTTTCATAAATTATGCATAATTGCCAAAACTTGGAAGCAACTGAGATGTCCTTTGGTAGGCAAATGGATAAATGGTACATTCAGACAGTAGGATGTTATTCAATACTTTTTATCATTTTTATAATTTGTTTTTAAAAGTGATGTATCAATCTATGAAAAAAAAAGGAAGCTTACATGCATATTAAGTGAAATAAGCCAATCTGAAAAAGCTACATATTGTATGATTCCAACTCTATGAAATTTGGGAAAAGGCATAATACAGAGAGTAAAGTGATCAGTGGTTGCCAGAATTTGAGGGAAGGGAGGAGTGAATAGGGGGAGCACAGGATTTTTAGAGCAGTGAAGCTGTTCTATAGGATACTATAATGGTGGATACATGTCATTGTATATGTCAAAACTCATCAAGTATACAATTCCATAAACTCTACTAAACTATGGGCTTCAGGTGATAGTGATGACAGTGATGGGTCAATGAAGATTCACTGATCATAGCAAATGTACCACTCTGGTGTGGGATGGCGATAGTGGGGAAGGGTGTGTGTTTGTATGTGGAAGGGAGGGATGGGTATAGGAGAACTCTCTTGCCACTTAATTACCATTCAATTTTGCAATGAATCTAGAAATGCTCTAAACTTAAACACACAAAGGTGAAGTGTTTTTTTAAAAGATGTAACTCTCACTATACATTATTGAACTAGTTGGGTATTTTCTAGACATCCAGATAAATGACTTATAAAAAGATGAAGATGACATGAGTAAAATGGATTTATAAAGTACATTCTATTTTAATACAAGATGTTGACTATTCTGGGTCTTTTGCTTCTCCACATAAACTTTAGAATCCATTTATAGGTAGCCATAAAATAACTTGCTGTTATTTGATTGAAATTGCATTGAATCTATAGATCAAATATGGGAAGAACTGCCTTCTTATCAATATTGAGTCTTCCTATCTATGAACCTGGAATAGCTATTTAGTTCTTCTATGCATTAGAGTTTTGTAGTTTTCCTACTATAGATGTTGTACATATTTTGTTAAATTTGTACCTAAGTATTTCATTTTGTGGGGTGCTAATGTAAATGGTTTTTTTAAATTTCAAATTCTAGTTGTTCATTGTTGGTATTCAGGAAAGCAACTGACTTTTATGCATTAACTTTGTATCCAATATCTTTGGTATAATTGCTTATTAGTTCCATTGGTCAATTATTTCAGACTTCCAGCCTAAATGATCATGACATTCATAAATACAGTTTTAGTACTTCCTAATCTGTACATCTCTTATTTCCCTTTCTTTTCTTACTGCATTGGCTATGACTTCCAGTATGATGTTGGAAAGGAGTGGTGAGAGGAGACATCCTTTTCTTGTTCCTGATCTTAGGTGGGGAAACACTTAGTTTCTCACTACTAACCTATAGGTTTTTTGAATATGTTCTTTATCAAATTGAGGAAATTCCCATCTATTTCAAGTTTGCTGAAAGTTTTTATCATGAATGAGTGTTGAATTTTGTCAAATGCTTTTTCTGCATCTATAGATAAGATCCAGAGATGTTATTATTGACTTCCATATATTGTATGTTTTGGAATTGATATTTTCACAGTTAATTTGTCTCTGACTGATTTAATTCCCCCAGACACACACACCAGAGAAGATTGACTTTTAATCCTATCATGTGGCTAGACTAGGGCGAATAACTCAATCCAATCAGGAATTGGGCTAATTTGAAGTCGGTTTTGTATCTGTGAAAGCTCGCGGTTTCCAATTTACATTTATTTCTAGTATGTGATTTTGCTAGAGCCTCCTGGTGTGTGGTCCTTTTGAGTTGATTGTAAATGGAAATCTGGAATACTTAACAGGGCTCTTTCTCCCTGATGATTATGCACTCTAATTTTTATTGTTCATTCATATGAAATAGCCCAAATCCCTGTTCAGATTCTCGGTTCTTCTACTTTCTGCTTAGATTCTCCAACTCTGTGCTGCAACTTTGAATTCACAAAGTCTAAAATGGAAAAGTAGCACAAATACAGGCGTCAATGCTGAGATTCCCTTCACTTCATGGTTTTGACCCTGAACTCACTTTTTCCTTTATTTCCAGTGGATTTAAATAGAATATTTACTTAATAATGTGTATGTTTTTCTTATTACTAAAGGAGAGTTGGTGTGGGTTGTTTGTCCACCAATGCCAGTAGGATATTTTTTTGTCATTTTTGTTCCTGAAAGATAGTTCACCAGAGTAAAATGTTTTTGACTCTTTTTTTTTTTCTCAGAACTTTGAAGTCACTGCCATTGTTTCTGACATTTAACAATGCTGGGAGAAATCTCCATCTCCTTTTGGCAATAATTTGAATCTTCTGCCTGGATATCTTTAAAGAATGTTTATCTCTAACATTTTACAGATTAACTAGGATATATCTTTGTTAAAAAGCTTTTAGGATAAAGTTTCCTTAAACATGAAATGTTCTTTAGAAAGGCAAATTATTTTGTTCTGTATATAGAAGTAGAAATTTTCCTGTATTATATTTTGAATGTCTTTCCTATTTGTAGTGTTCTCTACCAATTAACATTATAGTGCGTGGTTGTCTGTAGATTACCATTAACTTGCTTGTACTGTCTTTGTGTCTGTCTGTATTTACTGTGTTTATATCATGTTTTTAATCTGCCAATAATTTGAATGCTAGCAATGTTTGTTGTTATTTTCTGTTCCTAATTCAACTCATGATGTTTTTGGCTTTGTAGGCAAGTTCATAGTTTTTGTGTATCACTTTACTGTTTTAATGTTTTTAAGTTCTTGTTGCACTAACATTTCATAGTATGAAACAATTGAGAAACTGTCTAATCCTTTTAATTATATTTTTATATATTTTTAATCTATCATTGGCTGGTTTTCTGCTTTTTATATGAACAATGCATGTTAACATAATGCTAGTTGCAATAACAGAAAAAATCTATAATGGTTCACATGCAATAGAAATTTATCTCTTGTATGAATGCTCCTGAGCGTGGAAAGCTCTCTGCCAAGATTTTTTTTAATAGAAGTATAATTGACATCCAATATTAGTTTCAGATAAACAACATAGTAATTGATATTTATCAACATCACCATACAAGGTTTTCACAATATTATTGACTATATTCTCTATATACATTATATCCCATGTCCTATTTATTTTATAACTGGATGATTGTATCTCTCATTCCCCTTTACCTATTTGTCCCTCCTCTCATTCTCCTCTTTGGCAACCATCAGTTTGTTCTATCAATGAGTTTGTTTCTGTTTTGGCTTGTTTTTTAGATTCAACATATAAGTGAAATCCTACAGTTTTTGTCTTTTTGTCTGACTTATTTCACTTAGCATAACACCTTCTAGGTTGATCCATGTTGTTGCAAATGGCAAGATTTCATCTTTTGTTATGGCTAATACGTGTGTGTGTGTGTGTGTGTGTGTGGTGTCTTTATCTGTTCTTTATCTGTTCATCTATGGATGAACATGTAGGTTGCTTCCATATCTTGGTTATTGTAAATAATGCTGCAGTAAGCAGTGTGTCTTTTTTAATTAGTGCTTTCATTTTCTTTCAGATAAATACCCAGATGTGGAATTGCTGAATCATATGGTAGTTATTTTTAATTCTTTGAGGACCTTTCATACTGTTTTCCACAGTGGTTGCACCAATTTACATTCCCACCAAAAATGCGCAAGTGTTCCCTTTTCTACACATCCTTGCCAACATTTATTTCATGTCTTTGTGATAATAGCCTTTGTGGCAGGTGTGAGGTGATATCTCATTGTGGTTTTGATTTGCATTTCCCTGATGAGTGATGTTGAGTATGTTTATATACCTGTTGCCTACCTGTATGTCTTCTTTGGGAAAATGTCTATTTGGGTCCTCTGCTCATTTTTAATTTTTTTTAATATTGAGTTGCATGAGTTCTTTATATATTTTGGATGTTAATCCCTTATTAAACATGATTTGTAAAAATATTCTCCCATTCAATAGGCTGCCTTTTCATTTTGTTGACGGTTTCCTTTACTGTGAAAAAGCTTTTTAGTTTGGTATAGGCCTATTTGTTTTTGCTTCGGTTATCCTTGCCTGAAAAGACCGTTCAAATAAATATTGCTGAGACCAGTGTCCCAAGAGCTTGCTGCTTATGTTTTCTTCTAGGAATTTTATGGCTTCAGGTATTACATTTAAGTCTTAAATCAATTTTGAGTTTTTTGGTTTATGGTGGAGGAAAGTCCTACACTTTTACTCTTTTGCATGTAGTTTTCCCAGCACAATCTATTGAAGACATGGTCTTTTTTTCCATTTATATTGTTGCCTCACTTATCGTAGGTTAATTGACCATATAAGTGTCGATTTATTTCTGGGCTCTCTATTCTGTTCCATTAATTTACATGTCTGTTTTGTGCCAGCACCATCCTGTTTTGATTACTGCCATTTTATAGCATAGTCTAAAATTCAGGAGTGTGATACACTTGGTTTGTTCTTCATTCTCAAGATTGTTTTGGCTATTCTGTGGCTTTTGTAGTTCCATACAAACTTTAGTATTTTTTTGTTCTGGTTTTGTGAAAAATGTCTTTGGCACTTTGATAGGAATTGCATTAAATCTGCTTTGGGTAGTATGGACATCTTAACAAAAGTTCAATAGCGGGTGTTATACACAAACAATGAATCATGGAACACTACATCAAAAACTAATCATGTAATGTATGGTGATTAACATAACATAATAAAAAAAAAGGAAAAAAAATTTCAGTCCAGGAATACAGAATATCTTTCTATTGTTTGTCATTGTCAATTTCATCAATGTACAGTTTTCAGAGTACCTGTCTTTCACCTCCTTGGCTAAATTTATTCTTAGTATTTTTTTTGTTAAAATTATAAATGAGAATTGTTAATTTCTCTGATAGTTTATTAGAGTATAGAAACACAAGATATTTTTTCTATAAAAGTTATATTCCACAATTTTACTGAATTTCTTCTAAGGGATGTGTGTGTGCGTGCGCGCGCATGCGTGCACTCTCTTTAGGATTTTCTATATAGGTATCATGTCATCTGCAAATAATGAGTTTTACTATTTTCTTTCCTATTGAATGACTTAAATCTTTTTCTTCCCTAAAGGCTGTGGCTAGTACCTCCAATACTAGTACCTCCAATACATTGAATAAAAATGATATTGGCAATCCCTGCCTTATTCCTGATCTTAGAGGAAGAGCTTTCTGTTTCTCACTGTCAAATATGTTAGCTCTGAGTTTGTCATATTTCATTATGTTGAGATATGTTCCCTCTATACCAACTTTGTTGCTACCTTTTTTAAAGTTTTTAAACTCCAGTTAACATACACTGTAGTATTAGTTTCAGCTGTAGAATTCAGTGATTCATAACTTACATAATACACCCAGTGTTATCACAGCAAGTGTCCTCCCTAATCCTCATCCCCAATTTAACCCATCCTTCCCCAACCCCCCACCCACCTCCCCTCCAGTAACCCTCAATTTCTTCTCTATAGTTAAGAGTCTATTTTATGGTTTGCCTCTTTTGCCCCCACCCCCTGTTCATCTGATTTGTTTCTTAAATTCCACATATGAATAAAATCATATGGTATTTGTCTTTCTCTGCCTGATTTATTTTGCTTAGCATAATACTCTCTAGCTCTATCCATGTCAATGAAAATGGCAAGATTTCATTCTTTCTGATGGCTGAGTAATATTCCATTATATATACATACTGTATCTTTTTTTTTTTTTTTTTAAAGATTTTATTTATTTATTTGACAGAGACACAGCGAGAGAGGGAACGCAAGCAGGGGGAGTGGGAGAGGGAGAAGCAGGCTTCCCGCTGAGCAGGGAGCCCGATGTGGGGCTCGATCCCAGGACCCTAGGATCATGACCTGAGCCGAAGGCAGACGCTTAACAACTGAGCCACCCAGGCGCCCCCATACTGTATCTTTATCCATTCATCAGTTAATGAACATTTGGGCTCTTTCCATAATTAGACTGTTGTTGATAATGCTGCTGTAAACATGTGCTCCTTTGAGTCAGTATTTTTGTATCCTTTGGATAAATACCTAGTAGTGCAATTTCTGAATCCTAGGGTAGTTCTATTTTTAACTTTTTGAGGAACCTCCAAACTGTTTTCCAGAGTGGTTGTACCAGTTTTCATTCCCACCGATAGTGTAAGAGGGTTCCCCTTTCTCTGCATCCTTGCCAACATCTGTTGTTTCCTGTATTGTTAATTTTAGCCATTCTGACAGGTGCGAGGTGATAGCTCATTGTAGTTTTGATTTCATTTCCATGATGAGTGATGTTAAGCATCTTTTCATGTGTCTGTTGGCCATCCATGTGTCTTTGGAAAAATGTCTATTCATGTCTTCTGCCCATTTGTTAATTGGATTATTCATTTTTTTTGAGTGTTGAGTTTGTAAGTTCTTTATATATTTTGGATACTAAGGCTTTATCAGATTGTCATTTGCAAATATCTTCTCCCATTTTGAAGGTTGCCTTTTAGTTTTGATTGTTTCCTTTGCTGTGTAGAAGCTTTTTACCTTGAAGTCCCAATATTTTGTTTGCTTTTGTTGCCCTTGCCTCAGATGTATCTAGTAAGAACTTGCTTACAGTTGATGTCAAAGAGGTTACTGCCTGTGTTCTCTCTAGGATTTTGATGTTTCCCATCTCACATAGGTCTTTCATCCATTTTGAATTTATTTTTGTGTATGGTGTAAAAAAGTGGTCCAGTTTCATTCCTTTGCATGTTGCTGTCCAGTTTTACCAACACTGTTTGTTCAAGAGACTGTCTTTTTTCCACTGGATATTCTTTCCTGCTTTGTTGAAGATTAGTTGACCATATAGTTGTGGGTTCATTTCTGGGTTTTCTATTCTGTTCCATTGATCTATGTGTCTGTTTTTGTGCCAGTACCATACTGTCTTGATCACTACAGCTTTGTAATATAATATGAAGTCCAGCATGGTTATGCCTCCAGCTTTGCTTTTCTTTTTTCAAAATTGCTTTGGCTATTCAGGGTCTTTTGTGGTTTTATAAAAATTTTAGGATTGTTTGCTACTTTTTATTATAAATAAATGCTGAATTTTGGCAAGTGGTTTTTCTGTACTACTTAAATGATCACATATTTTTATCCTGTTTTATTTTGTGGTATATCCTGTTGACTTTTGAATGTTAAACCACTCTTGCTTCCTTGGTGTATAATCCTTTTAATGCATTGAATTCTGTTTGCTAATATTTTGTTGAATATTTTTACATCTGCATTGATCAGGAATATTGGCCTGTAATTCTCTTTTCTTTAGTGTCTTTGTCTGGTTTGGTATCAGGCTAATGCTGTCCTCATAAAATAACTTGGAAACATTTTATCCTCTTCAAGGATGGAATAATTGAAGGATAGGTATTAACTTTTTTTTTTTTTTTTTAAGATTTTATTTGTCAGAGAGAGAGACAGAGAGCTCAAGCAGGGGGAACGGCAGGCGGAGGGAGAAGCAGAGTCCCTGCTGAGTAGGGACCCCGATACGGAACTCGATTCCCAGGACCCTGGGATCATGACCTGAGCCAAAGGCAGACGTTTAACCAACTGAGCCACCTAGGCTCCCCAATATTAACTCTTCTTTAAAATTCACCTATAAAGCATCCTAGACTTTTGTTTGGGAGTTGATTATTGAGTCAGTATCATTATCAGTAATTCATCTTCAAATTTTCTTGTCATTATGCAGTCTTGGCAGATTGTAGGTTTCTAGAAACGTATCCATTTCTTCTATATTGTCCAATTTGTAGGTGTGTAATTGTTTATAGCAGATACTTAAGATGTTTTGTATTTCTGTGTTATTCACCACAACTTCTCTTGCAGTTCTGATTTTATTTGAGCCCTCGTTTTTCTTACTGTGTCTGGCTAAAGGTTTCTCAATCTTTTTTCAAAGAACTAGCCATAGTTTCATGGATCATTTCTTTTTTTTTTTTATTTTATTTATTAGTCTCTTATTTCTGCTCCGATTTTTATTTCCTTCTAATTTGGGGCTTTGTTTTACTTTTCTAGTTCTTTTAAGCATAAAATTAGATGGTTTGAGATTTTGTTGTTGTTTTCTTGATGTAAGCCTCTATCACTATGAACTTGTGCTTTTCTACATCTCAAAGATTTTTGGAATGTCCTATTTCCATTTAATTTGTCTCAAGCTATTGATTTCCTCTTTAATTTTTTGTTGAACCATTGGTTGTGCAGATTTCTGCTTGCCTATTGTTGCAGAGCAATGGCTGTGGGACTATTGTGTGTGGGTTTTCCCCCTATATCAGCTGGCTGGGGCTCCAGCAGTATTTGGGGCTCTCCCCTTGGCCTGACTGGTTGGGGTGCCCCACCTATCCACTGTGGCTATGGTAGTGGATGGGGCTGTACCCAGGCCTGGCTGGCTAAAAGCGGTGTTTGCTGCTCCCGCTGTGGTAGTGGATGGGGCCTTCTCTCCCAGCCAAGTTTGCCGAGGTGCCTCAGTAGCTGCCTTAGCTGTGGGGGTTGGCAAGATTCTCAGCAGGGCATGCCCACAAACATTAGCAGGTTAGAGCATTCAATGATGGCACCCACTGGGGTCAGCAATTCCAAAATAGAATGCAATTGCAAAAATGATGCTCAAATGGTCTCCTTTCCTAGAGGGTATCTCAGCAGTTTTCTGCCTCTGACAGATGTCTCAAGACTGGTAAGTCTCTATCACCTATGTTCTAGGCACTTTGGCAACTGGTGTTTTATCACTGGGTCCTGGGGCAAATGAGACTGGGTGTGAGAACTTTAATATTGGGCTATCCTTTCCCTATACCTCTATGTATCTTCTGGACATAATCTCTATTAGTTTTCAAAGTCTGGCTTTGGGGCTTTGTCTCTCCTGTGTAGGATCTAAGGGTTGTAGTACCTGATGTGGAGCTCCAACCCACTGCTCCTCAGGGAAAAGGTTTGTGGTTTTTTTCTTTTTTTAATATAGTTGACACACAATGTTACATTAGTTTTGGGTGTACAACTTAGTGATTTGACAAGTTCATACACTATGCTATGTTCATCACAAGTGTAGCAACCATCTTTCTTGTTACATTACTATTACAATATTATTGACTGAATTCCTTAGGCTGTGCCTTTTATTCTGTGACTTATTCATTCCATAACTGGAAGCCTGGATCTCCTCCTTCCCTTCAACCATTTTTCCCAACCCTCTCTCCTCTGGCAACTATCATTTCTCTCTATCAGTTAGATTCTGCTTTTTGTTTATTCATTTGCTTTTGTTGTTGTTTTGTAGATTCCACTTATAAGTAGAATCCTATGGTATGTCTTTCCCAGCCTGACTTACTTCACTTAGCATAATAACCTTCTGGGTCCATCCATGTTGTCTCAAATGGCATGATCCTGTCATTTTTATGGCTGCATAATATTTCATTGTGTATATATACCACATTTTCCTTATGCATTTATCTATTGATAGACACTTAGGGTACTTCCATATCTTGGATATTGTAAATAATGCTTCCATAAACATAAGGGTGCACATATCCTTTTTGAATCAGTGTTTTCATTTTCTTTGTGTAGATACCCAATAGTGAAGTTTTTGTATCATATGGTATTTCTATTTTCCATACTGTTTTTCATAGTGGCTGTACCAATTTATATTCTTACCAACAGTGCACAAAAGTTCCTTTTTCTTCACATCCTCACCAACACTAGCTATTTCTTGTCAATTTTAGTCATTCTATTTGGTGTAGGTGATAGTGCATTGTGATTTTGATTTGCATTTCTTGGATGATTAGTGATGTTGGGCATCTTTTCATGTCTGTTGGCCACCTGTAGGTCTTTTTTGGCAAAATGTCTGTTCAGGTCCTCTGTTTTTTAATGAGTTGGTTTGTTTTGTTTTGGAGGTTGAATTGTGTAAGTTGGGATATTAATCCCTTATCAGATATATCGTTTGCAAATGTCTTTTTCCACTCAATAAATTGTCCTTTTGTTTGGTTGATGGTTTCTTTCACTGTACAGAAGCTTTTTACTCTGATCTAGTTTCAGTGGTTTATTTTGGCTTTTGTTTCCCAGGCTTTAGGAGACCTATGTAGAAAAATATTGCTACAGCTGATGTTAGAGAAATTACTGTCTATGTTCTCTTCTAGGATTTCTAGGATTTTATGGTTTCAGGTCTCACATTGAGGTCTTCAATTCATTTTTATTTTATTTTTATGTATGGTGTTAGAAAGTGGTCCAGTTTTATTCTTTTGCATGTAGATGTCCATTTTTCCCAACACCAATTATTGAAGAGATTGTCTTTTGTATATTCTTACCTCCTTTGTCATAGAGTAATTGACTATATAATGATGAGTTTAACTCTGGGGTGTCTATTCTGTTACATTGATTTCTGTGTCTATTTTTGTGTGCCAGTACTGTACTATTTTGATTACTATGGCTTTGTAGTGTATCTTGGAATCTGATATTATAATAACTCCAGCTTGGTTCTTTTTTTTTTCTCAAGATTGCTTTGGCTATTTGGGGGTCTTCTGTGATTCCATAAAAATTTTAGTATTCTTTTGTAAAAAATACTGTTGGTATTTTGATAGGGATTGCATTAAATATGTAGGTTTGCTTTGGGTACTATGGGCATTTTAACAATATTATTCTAGTCTTTGAGCATCTTTCCATTTGAGTCATCTTCAACTTCTTTCATCAGTGTTGTATAATTTTCAGAGTACAAGTCTTTCACCTCTTTAATTTTACTCCTAGGTATTTTATTTTTTGTCAATTGTAAATGGTTTTTAAAATTTCTTCTATTTCATCTCTAGTATATAGAAACACTACCTATTACTATGTATTAATCTTGTATCCTGCAACTTCATTGAATTTGTTTATTCTAGTAGTTTTCTAGTGGAGTCTTGAGAAGTTTCTATGTATAGTATTATGTCATCTACAAATAATTACTATTTAATTTCTTTACCAATATGGATGCCTCATTTGTTTTTCTTGTCCTATTGCTGTGGCTAGGTCTTCCAGTGCTCTGTTGAACAAAAGTGGCAAGAGTAGACCTCCCCATCTTGTTCCTGACTTTAGAAGGAAAGCTCTCAGATTGTTACCATTGAGTAAGATGTTAGCTGTGGGTTTTTTATAAATGGCCTTTAATGTGTTGAGGTATGTTTCCCCCTAACTCTACTTTGTTGAGAGTTTTTATCTTGAATAGATGTTTCATCTTGTCAAATGCTTTTTCTGTATCTATTGAGATGATCATGATTTTTATTCTTTCTTTTGTTGATGTGATCTATGACATTGATTTGAATATTAAACTCATCCTTACATCTTGGAATAAATCACACCTGATTGTGGTGAGATGATCTTAAATGTATTGTTATGTGTGGTTAGCTAGTATTTTGTTGAGGATTTTTGCATCTTCATCAGGGATATTGGCCTACAGTTTTCTTTTTGTGGTGCTTTTGGTTTTGGTATCAGGGTAATGCTGGCCTTGTCAAATGTATTGGGAAGTTTTCCTTCCTCTTCTAGTTTTTGGAATAGTTTGAGGAGAATAGGTATTATCTCTTTAAATATCTGGTAGAATTCACCTATGAATCCATGTGGTCCTGGACTATTATTTTTTGATGCTTTTTTTCTATTACTGTTTCAATTTTGTTACTTGTAATTGGTCTGTTCAGATTTTTCTATTCTTAGTTGACTTTTGTAGGATTGTATGTTTTTAGGAATTTGTCCATTTCTTCTAGGTTGTCCAGTTTGTTGGCATATAATTTTTTATAGTATTCTCTCATAATCCTTTGTATTTCTGTGGTGTCAGTTGTTACTTCTTCTCATTTCTGATTTGATTTACTTGGGTCCTTTCTTGATGAGTCTAGCTAAGAGTTGGTCAATTTTATTTTTCTTTTCAAAGAACCAGCTCTTGATTTCATTGATTTCCACCCCCCTTAAGTGTTTTGTTTTTTTTTCCCCCTGCTCTGGCCTTCTATTTCTTTTTGTCTACTCACCTTAGACTTTGTTCTTTTTCTAGTTCCTTTTTAGGTATAAGGTTTATTTCAGCTTTTTCTTGTTTCTTGAAGTAGGTCTGTATTACTATATATTTCCCTCTTAGAAGTGTTTTTGCTGTGTCCCAAAGTTTTTTGATGGACCTTTGTGTTTTTATTTTCATGTGTCTCCATGTATTTTATTTCTTCTTTGATTGCTTGGCTGACCCATGGAGTGTTTAGTGTCATGTTGTTAAATCTCCATATATTTGTGTTTTCTTTCTAGTTTATTTTTCTTGTACTTATTTCTAGTTTCATACCATGTGATAAAGATGCATGGTATGATTTCAGTCTTAAATTTATTGAGACCTGTTTTATGACCTAATATGTGACTTCTTCTGGAAAATGTTCCATATGTACTTGAAAAGAATGTGTGTTTTATATTTTGGATAGAACATTCTATGTATATCTGTTATGTCGATGGTTCAACATGTCCTTCAAAGATACTGTTTCCTTACTGATTTTTTCTTTCTGAGTGATCTTTTTATTGATATAAGTAGGGTGTTAATTTCTCCTACTATTATTGTATTACTATCAATTACTCCCTTTATGTCTGTTAATACTTGATTTATGTATTTAGGTGCTCCAGTGTTGGGTGTGTAGATATTTACAGTTGTTACATTCTCCTGTTGGATTTTATATATATATATATATATATAAAATGCCCTTCTTTGTCTTTTTACAGTCTTTGTTTTAAAGTCTATTTTATCTGATATAAATATTGCTATTCTGCCTTTTTTTCCACTTTGATTTGCATAGTGAATATTTTTCCACCCTTTCATTTTCAGTCTATGTGTCTTTAGGTCTGAGGTGAGTCTCTTATAGGCGGCATATAGATGGGACTTGTTTTTTGTTGTGGTAGTTGTTTTTATTCATTCTGCCACCCTATGTCTTTTGATTGGAGCATTTAGACCAGCCCTCCTCTTTTTATTTCCAAGAACCCAGGTTCGTTCTTGTTGCTCCACCATTTTTAATACATAACTTTGAACTCAACATATTTGTAGGAAGATGACAAAGGCAAAGAACCATATTGTATCTCATGTGGAATTTTTTGATGGGCCAGTTCTTTCTTCCTTTATCTTCTTCCCTCCCTTCCCTTCCTTTTTTCCTATTTTCATGCATCCTTTTTATTCCCCTTAGGTTGGCCTAGTTGCCAAGATTGCTTTATTTTCTATTTTGCTCTTTTTTTTTTTTTTCTTTGAAGCCTCTATCTACATATGCTATTTACTCTGATATATTGTGGTTAACTTTTAGACTTTCTCCAGAAGTCTTTTTTCTTTTTTTCACCATGAGCTATAGTGAGAGCAGAATACTTTGTATTATTTCCATTTTTGTACAGCCTGAGGAAATGGCAAAGAAATGGATAAAACTCAGCTGAGGTGATGTGTATTCCAGTTGGAATAGCTCAAATTGGTTTCCCCTCCTGAGACATTTGTAATGGGAATCAGGAAGTAATAACATTTATTCTTCCTAGCTCTGGCTATGGTAAGTTGGTTACAACATTCCAATGGGAACAGACCAGAGAGATTGGTTTTCCAAGATTCATTGCACTTAATCAAGTTGTGTGAGGGTGGGAGACATTACTCCCTTGGCAACCCACCTTCAACTCTAGATCATATTTTGTCTTCATTATATAGCCCTCAAGCCCTTCTGTCTTTCCAAGATCAGTTCCCCACTTTATTTTTTTTTTTCAATTTCCTATCATAGGGGCTCTCAGTATTTCCAGTATTTTACCATCCAGAATTTCCAAAGTGTTCTCAAGCATTAAAGTTTTTCAGTTCCTCTAGAACCACAGAAGCTGGGGTAAACATCCATTGTCATATGTCACATGAAGCAAAATAGGTCAGTGATGTTCCTAGACTATAAATAGGGCACCAATAATAGGTTCCTGGTAGATAAAAAAGCCACCTTACTTTAAGAATGGATGTCCCTCCTACTTCCCTAATACAGAAAAAGTGATTCCTAAATCACATGCCTTCTAGTTGGGATTTTTAATTACCTTGTTTGTGCAAAGCCACACAGAACACTATTACTTCTCTAATCAAAGATTACCTTAGACAAATTAGATTGAGCCCCATGTTAAATGAGTATTTCTATCTTAAAAGTCTCCCTTTAGCAAGATGAATAATATGTAAGGATAAGATATTTATAGGCAAATTAGAGTTATTAATGAAAAATGGAAATAGCTTTAATATTCCCAAATAATTATGTGGACAGTGGTAGTTCTCAATCATGGGAAATCATGAAACTTAAAAAAATATTTAAATATTTGTAAATGACAGTAAAAACTGATAAAATGTTGTAACTAAGCTGTCAGCTCTACAAGGTCAAATACAATGTCTATGCTGTTCACCATTTTATCCCCATGCCTTATAGCATCTGACAGTATAAGGGGACTAAAACAGCAAATAAAATGAAGAATGAATCTGACTACTTTCCTGCAAGAAGGGGGAGGCGGGTGATAGATGCTATAGTGTAATCAATTCTAAGATGCCACAAATAGACTCACATCTAAAGGATAAACACACCTGATACTACAGATTTTTTTTTTCTCCCAATGGAACTTGAAGTTTTTGAGTCTTCTAAGGAATTCCGGCCATTTAAAAATCTCAAATCTACATCACATTGAAATCTTACCAAGTTCTAAGCAGCCACATTTTTCTTACCTCCTAATTAATATGAAATTTTGACAAGTATTTCACACATTCAAGATTTTGTGCTCTATTTTTCAGATCCTTTAATCATCTCACCACGTCAACATGTCAGTGCAGAACCAGGAAGCGATACCATAGTCAATAAGGGGTGGAACAGCCCAGTGCTTCCTCCTTTCAAGCCTGGAGTAACAGACAAGATACAAAATAAAACTTAGCCACAAAGCCAGGGTATCTTTTTCAAAGACCAACTGAAATTTAATGAAAGGGGAAAGTTTTAATTAAGCTGAAGAATCAGAAAACAAAGTTTGAGACCTTTTACTTTTTAGAGGAGTCAGGAAATAGAAATTGAAATCAAAGAATATTTAGGGTTTTATAATACATGGTCGTATCCTTAAAGTACCTACTCTGCAGAGATTCATGTAAGATTGCAAAGAGGGAGAACAATATGACACTTCTCATTTTTCAGCACTTCAAAGTTTATTCATCTGATCCTCGGTTTTGTGAACTATTCGACTTACTCTCAATGAGGTAATAATTCCTAAGAGATGGTCCATTCATTTATTCACTCATTCAACAAACTAGTGTGGAGTCACTTTGCTAGGCACAGGATAAAATATAGAACCTGACCATGTTGTGAACAGGCAGACAAATAAATAATAAATAACAATAAAATTCTGGCTATCAGGAAAAAAATTCATAGTTCAATCCCAACCTCATTCTCTATGGTAAAATAAATCATACCAAAAATATTCATGAGGCATTGCTTGAAATACATACAAAAAGGTTCAACTTAAATGTTTTGAATGATGGGAGCAGATAAAAAATGAGTAGAAAACATGCTATTTCACATAAAGATGTCAAATTTTTTCACCTTTTCCAGTGGTAGGCCAGTGGAGGGGAGAGTAAAGAGTATGAACTCTGGGACTTGTGTTTGTATCCCAGCCCTGCTTCTTTCCAACTGTGCAAACTTGCCAAATTATTTAACTCCAGATACTTAATTTCATTGTCCTGATATGTGAATAGTAATAGCACTTTTCTTGTGTGTTTTGGGTGGATTACATCAAGTTAAGATATAAAGGACTTAGAATGTCACCTGGCTCATAAAAATGTGGTTTATAAGTGAAAGCTATTATTTAAGCTATGTCATTTCATAAATGAAATGGCAAACACAACACAGTCTGAGCATAATATAAAAACTGTATATTTTCACATATATATGTACATGCACATATAAAACTATTTTGGAAGCCTATATATTCAACTATTAATAATAGTTAACCTTTGAGTGAAGACTAGAGGTCTGGGGTAATTTTTTTTTTTTTAAATGAGGGATTTTCCAGTTGTCAAAGCATCATGTATTGAAAAGACTGTTATTTCCCCCATTCTATTAAATGATTTTGGCATGTATGTGAAAATCAATTGACCACATACACATGGGTTTGTGGACTCTCAATTCTATTCCTTTGATCTATAGATACTTCTGCCAGTACTACCCTGTCTTGATTACTCTAGCTTTGCAGTAAGTTTTGAAATTAGGAAGAGTGAGTCTTCCTACTTTTTTTTTTTTTTCTTTTTTAAGATTGTTTTGGCTACTCTGGATCCTTCAGAATTCCATGTGAATATTAAAAGCAGCTTGACAATTCAAGAAATCAACTAGGAGTCTGATAGAGATTGCCTTGAATCTCTAAATCGATTTGAGGAATATTCCCATCTTAATATATTGTATTCTAATCCATGAACATTGTTTCCTTTTATTCAGATCTTTGATTTTTATCGAATATTTTGTAATATTCAGCATATATAGTGCACTTTTCTTAAATTTATACCTAAGTATTCTTTGTGATAATGTAAATGGAATTTTATTTTGGATTGTTCATTGCAAGTATATAGAAATGCAATTGATTTTTTTTTTTATATATATTCTTGTGTCCTATAATCTTGTGGAACTTATTTGTTAGCTCTAACAGTTTTTAAGTGAATTCCTTAAGCTCATCTGTATACATGATTATGACCCCTGCAAATAGATACAGTTTTACTTCTTCCTTTCCAATCTGGATGCCATTTATTTCTTAATTGCCCTGGTTAGAACCTCCATTGCAATGTTTAATAGAAGTGGTTAAGAGTGAACATTTTGTAGTTCTTGATCTTAGGGGAAAGAAGCTAATCTTTAACCATTCAGAATAATGTTAGCTATACACTTTTCAGAGATGCAGCTGATCAGATTAAGTTCACTTACATCTCTACTTTTCTGTGTGTTTTTATCATGAAAGGAGGTTAGACTTTGTCAGGTTCTTATGTATTGCGATTGTCATGTAGTTTATGCTTTATTGATAATGGTGTATAACATTATTTTTCAGATGTTAAATCAACTTTGCATTCCTGGGACAAATACCACTTAATCATGTTATATAATTCTTTATATGTTGCAATTTAGTTTGTTAATGTTTTGTTGAGGATTTTGGTGTCCATATAAATGAGAAATTGGTTTGTAATATTCTGGTGATATTTTTATCTGTTAGCAAGGTAATACTGGCCACATAGAGTTGGAGAGAGTTTTCTTTTCTTTGGTAGACCTTGTGGCAAAAATGTTTTTTTTGTTTGTTTGTTTTTTGTGGGGGGGGGGTTGTAAGGCTGGAAAAATTCAGCCATGAAGCCATCTGCTCCTGGGCTTTTCTTTGTTGGCAGTTTTTTTAGTCCTAATTAAATCTGTTTGCTTACTATAGATTTACTTAGGTTATTTCTTTTCTTGCATTAGTTTTAAGAGTGACTTTTTAGGAGATGTGTCCATTTCATTTCAGTTATTTAATATATTAGCATGCAATACTTCAGTATTCCTTTATAATCATTTGTGTTAAATCAGTCCTAATGTTCCCTTTCATTTCTAATTCTAGTAATTGGAGTCACTTTTTTTTCTTGGTCAATCCAGATAGACGTTTGTGAATTTTGCTGATTTTCAAAGAAAACTGCTATTTGTTTCATCAATTTTCTATATTTTGCTATTTTCTACTTCACTAATATCTGTTCTAATCTTATTTTCTGCTGTTTGGTTTAGGTTGATTTCTCTTCTTGTCAGTTGCTAAAATTGGGAGGATTAAGTTTTTAACATTATTTAAAGATGAGTTCCCTCTAAGGACTGCTTTAGCTTTGTCCTGTAAGGTTGATATGTCTTGTCTTCATTATTGTCAAAGTAGTTTTCCAACATCTTTGTATTCATATGACCCACTGGTTATTTAGGAGTGTGTTTTAAATTTCCACATATTTTTGATTTCCCCAAATTGCTTTTGTTGTTTCTAAACTTGTTATGCACACTTTACCACAAAAAAAGCCAAAGGAAAAGAAAAATACTATGTTAACTGTAAGAAGACAATAGCAATCAAATAGTAACATGATAGACTTAAACCCAATCATAGCAATAATTGCATTAAATAGAAATGGGCAAAACACTTTAAAAGACAGAGATCATCACACTGTATAAAAAAAGCAAGATATGACTCCTATCTATAAAGGAGGCAGATAAATATAAAGACACTCTAATATTAGGTTACTTTAAATATATTTTTTATCCTTTATTTTTAATGTTTTTATATTATGCAAATATCAAATGAGACAGTATGACTGTATTAATATCAAACTAGAGTTGAAGACAAGGAATAAATCATAGAAAAAGAGAAGGCCTTGTCATAATTACAAAAAGGAAAGAAAACCTGTCTAAAACATACATGTACTTAGTAAGGTAATTTGAAAATATATCAAGCAAAAAAAAATAAGAGGGACTAAAAGGAAAATAGGCCATTCCATAAGCCTTTTTGGATATTTTTTATAATTGATTTTTTTTGAAAGCCAATAAATGATTAAGTACACAGAAAATATGAGTAATACTTGGGTTGTTCTAAGGTTAGGTTTCCTGAGAAACACTCAGAAACTGATATTTGCACACAGAAATTTAATGAATACTTTTGTAAACAACTTTAAAGTTCAAAAAAGAAGCAAAATTGAACAGAACTGAATTGCTACAGAATAAAATTAAAGAAATTAAGTGTGGTCTTGGTATAAGGATAAACATTAGAGTCCAAAAATGACCAATATATATACAGTCAATAGATGACAAGATGCCAAGATAATAAGGAAAGGACTCTTTACAACAAATGTGATTTGACAAACTGATAATTCATGCAGGGAAAAAAAAGAACACATATAAAAATAAAATAAATACATATGACATATGTTCATATGACAAAGGACTTTTGTCCAGCATATATAAACAACTAATATGAATCAATTAAAGTTGATCCATTTTAAAGTGAGAAGTCTAGAACACTTTGCAAAATAAGATACAAGAATAGCTAATAAGCATATGATAGGATTTTCAACCTCATTAGTCATCAAGAAAATGCGCACTGAAATCCTGACACACCATTTTGCACACACTATAAAGGGTAAAATTAGATTTACAATGTCAAACATTGAAGAGGGTATGAAGCAACTGGATCTCTCAAACACTGACTTGAGTGTAACATTGTCCCATTACTTGGGAAAACAGGTTAGTAATTTCTAAAATACCAACATAAAGACCCATAGGTTTCACTCCTGTTTACCAAAAAGAAATGAAAATGTCCACAAAAAATTGTAAAAGAATGTTTATTTCAGCCATATTCGTTATAGCCTCAAACTGGAAAATATTCAGCTATACGTCAACTGGTAAATGGAAAAAAACCTTTTGGGAAAATTTACACAATCGTTCTCAGCAATAATAACAAGGAATGAATCACTGATACATTCAACAATACAGATGGATTTCAAAGAAATGATATTGAACAAAAGCCAAGCACAAAAGAATATATACTGTAGAATTTTTTTGAGTGAGGGAGATCGAGAGAGAGCAGCAGACTGAGCAGAGAGCCCTACAGGGGCTTCATCCCAGGACGCTGAGATCATGATCTGAGCTGAAGGCAGACACTTACCCAACTGAACCACCCAGGCACCCCTACTGTACAAATTCTAAAATGAAGGTATAGGAAAGACAAAAGTAAGCTATGGTGATAGGGTAACAAATCCTACCAGTGGCTGTTTCTGTGTCAAGAGTGGGGAGTAACAGAGGAGGTCATGGTTTGGAAAAAGCAGAAGGGAACTTTCTGGGGTAATGGAAATATTCTATATCTTGATTGCAGTGGTAGTTACATTGGTAGATTAATTTCTTCAAACTTATTGAAATATACACTTAAAATCTGTGTATTTTATTATTTATAAATGAGGTGTAAAGTACCTCATTTTAAGCCAAAATTTAATACATTTCCCCTTGAAAAACAAAACTACTTAAAAGTGAACCTCATAAATCAGAAATTAAAACTAAGACACCAGTGATTGAAGAAGTCATGGTTTAAAAAGCATTGAATCTATTTAAATGTAGGATTAAATGATTGTAGAAATTATGATATAGAATATAAATTTTAAAAATTTGATCATGAAATATTAACATACATGATGGGGTCAGGAGTAGGGAGAGGAATCTTAGGCACATTAATTTCATCAGCTTGTATCATGTAAATTGTTCTAATTATAAACTTTTACTCCAGATTTCAACTGCATGCTTGTACATGTAAAGCCTCTTTTGGTCAAAATTTTTGATGTAACGTCTATACATATATAAAAGCACTGTAAATGTGTAAGGGGGTGAGAGGGTCCAAGGATACATTTACATTGAAATATCATGTTTAATCATGTATTAGGCTCAACCATTAAAGGTGTGCCTTAGAGTTGATAAAGATCTTTCATGGACACAAAAACTGAAGATTTAAATAGTAAAACTGGGGGAAAAGTCCCCAGAAAGCAGAGATACTAACAGGAAGGTTACAAAGAATACCATATATTTGAGGTAAGCCTGGGACTGGGAAAACTAAAGCATTTTTGCCAAACTCAACAACATGAGTGTATATGAATATTCTAAAAGGTTTGCTATCAACAGTATGATTTAATTCCAAACTACCAATCTTTGTATGCTTCTGTTAAAGTACATCTTCTCTCTAAGAAGACTCTAATGGGCCCATCTTGGATCAGGATCTAAAGTGGATTCATTTTCTATGGCCAAGAAGGGGGAGGGTAATGTTAAATGGACCTGAGCAGGTGGCACCCACTCCAGTGTAATTCCCATAGCAGAGAAAATAGTTGTGAGCTGGGAAGACACACCAAAATGTGCCTGCTGCATCAGATGTTTAGTTTTCTTTTATTCTTCATATTTTATTCCCTATTTACATTTGTTGTTTCTTTTGTTGAAATTATGTTCTTCCATGTATCTCGGAGAAAGTCTGCCTGGATTTATCTAGTTTCTTGCAAGTTCTTTTGCTCCAGTTCTAATAGTGGTAACATTTCTTTTTTAAGCATCTATTAGAAGAATCCTCTAGATCAATTAAACAAAAAAACTAAAGATGAAGTTCACATAGTCTATTAGTCTTTCATCATTAAACTAATAAACAGTTCTAGGCTTATCTTGAGCAAACCCAGTTCAGCCCCCAAATAATTATTAAATAGGCCATGTGAAATTAAACTTTTTAAAAGTTAAATTGTAAGGCAATTGATTAATTTTTATCACAGTCACCTGGGTTTTTCTAAAGAAATTCCTCAGCTTAATTATTTACCATATGCTTTCAACAAATTTATAGCATTAAACTAATGGTCAACAACTTTAAAGATACACAGATTAGGAGTAAAAGTGGTCTTTAAAATTCATTGATTTCTCATTAATATTTCATTGTACATATTTCTGGCTTCATGAGGAAATTTGATTTGATAATCTATGTAGTTTTCTCATGCTATTATGTATGATAATGGTGTAGTGGAAGAATCAGGTTTTAGGACTTAGACAAACTGAATTCAAATCTTAGTTCTGTTCTTTTAGCAGGTATATAATTGTCTTCAATTTCCTTAACCACTTTGAATCTCATTTGAGTCCTATAATAGAAACAAGAGGCATAACGATTTGTAACTATAAAATGTATTGATAATGAAAACATTAAGTCAAAACCTCACACATGGTGATTGCTTCATAAAGGGTTACACTTCTTATAAGTTTTTCCTATAACATATAAAAGGATGAAGAAAGAAATGCTAACACGTGGCTGAACATAATGGATATTGAATGAATCATTGCTTAAGAAGGGAGAAAAGGAATGAGAATAGAGAGAATTTTATGACTCCTAGTAGCAGATACCAACAAAGGCATGGAATAGACCATCTTAAGAGTAAATGAAAAAGCAGGAAAGCTAATAGCTTTCTATTTCCAGAAGTTGTAATCTTTGTACAGAATTTGTGGTGCTTTAGAATTAAAGTGCTCTTTGTTAATTTTATCTTTCTGTGGTCGTAACCTTTTCCATTGCCCCTATGTCAGACATCTCAGACTAAATTCTGCCTCAGTACCAACCCCCTAAATCTCAGTGACTTCAGAAATTTGGTAAGTTGAGCCAAAACCTATCTGTCACAGATTAAGCAACTCATTGTCTTCATTCTGAAACACAGGATGAAGGAACAATTCCTATTCGGGACATTTTCAATGTTAAGGCAGAGGAAAAAGAGAACAATTTAAGAAGGACATGACATTATATGTCCAGTATACCTTAAACAAGAACTCCCTCAAATGTCTGGCTGATGTATCAAGATATATAAAGGCTGGAGTATTGGCCTTCATTATGCTATGAAAATATTATCTTTAGCTGACATGAATTGTTACACTACCAAAAGTTATGGATAACTATTGAAACCTAATTCTAAAGAGAATTTCTCAAGTCTAAAGTATGAATTAGGAAAAAAATTGACTTTAGAAGGAAAGAGAAAATTAGCCTTGTCAGCTTAGTAAGATAACCATAGACATCTGCTGGATAGAAAATTAAGCAAACAATTTAGTCACCTTGTGAGAACTATTGTTCTGATTGGGCATGTGTTAAACTGAAACATTTCCAGAACCGGCTATTAATTTCCTTTTGGCCATCCAATTATACTTGGAAGTCATTCTTTTATGGCATTATTTGAATGGCTATGAAACTATTTCACAGTAATTTCTTGAAACATGTGACCAATCCCTCTGTCCATATATATTAAACATCCCCATGTGCTGGTTGTTGTGCTATGCATAGGAAATAATATTCAGCAGCTTCTAATATTAAGGTTATTAATTGTACCAGAAACAATATTAGCTGCTTATGTATAATGTTACACATTATCAAGAATGCTGAAGGCTTGGAGATTTTACTCTTCTTGCACACTAACAGGTTAGCCTGCCATAGTTCCATTGGTGCAGGTAGACTACATGAGAACTCTGGTTCAGAAAATGACTTTATCACTCATATTGGTAGCTAGAGTAGTTGCCTTTATGTTTGCACTGTGTTTCCAAGTCCCAATTTCTACATGGCTATGTGCAGAGAAACAGCACTTGCCCCTGCTATGGGTTGTGTTAGAGGAGAAGAACTTTGTGATTAGGTTCCTAATATTTCAAAATATGCCTGTCCTTTGATCCAGAGGGAAATGTTATATTTGAGAATAAGCATGTTTGCTCTTAGCTTTGGGTGGAAACCCTGTCTCTGTTTTCCAAGTCTGTTCTCCATATAAACATCCTTACAAAGATAGCTCAGAATAGAGAGTAGTAACTGCCTTCTTTATGAGACCTGCCAAAACATGAAAGAGCCGGAGACTCCTCTTCCAACAATATCTGCCCCTCATTTATAGTCTCAGCTAATGAATTTCTTCAGGTGTACACCATTCTGTTGCCCACCCTTATTAATCTGAACAATATAGGCTGGAACCAAGTTCATGAATTTGTTTCATATATTAAAGACTGCCATCAACAGGACTCAGAGTAGCAGGAAGAGGCCGATCTGCAGTAACAATCATTCCCCCAGCTGGACTTAGCTAGCCGAATAAATTCTATAAACTACCAGGGTCTACCATAGAATCCCAGGTAGTTTTCTTCTTAAATTTCTGAATTAATCTTTTTGGTCTAAAAACTTTAATCCAGGTACAATAAAGTGTAACCTTGATCACACAGACTTAATCTTAACCCACAAGGGGGAATGTTTAGTGCAATTTGGTCATGTATCAAAATCCGGCCATTGAGTTATTGGTTATCTGAATGCATCCCAGAGCTAAGATAATATTAGTGATCATGTCAGCTAAGTTAGGGATAAATTTTTTTCCTCTTTTTTTTTAATTTAAATTCAATTAGCCAACATATAGTACATTATTAGTTTCAGAGGTAGAATTTAGTGATTCATCAGTTGCATATAACACCCAGTGCTCTTCACATCACATGCCCTCCTTAATGCCCATCACACAATTACCCCATCCCCTTACCCACCTCCCCTCTGGAAACCCTCAGTTTGTTTCCTATAAAGAGTCTCTCATGGTTTTGCTCTCCGACTTCCCATTCCGTTTTCCTCCCTTCCCCTATGATCCTCTGCACTGTTCGTTATATTCCACTTATGAGTGAAACCATATGATAATTGTCTTTCTCTGACTTATTTCACTCAGCATAATACCCTTCAGTTCCATCCATGTCGATGTAAATGGTAAGTACTCATCCTTTCAGATGGTTGAGTAATATTCCATTATGTGTGTGTGTGTATATAATGGAATATTACTTAACCATCAAAAAGGATGAATACTTACCGTGTGTGTATGTATATGTATATATATATGTGTGTATATATTTTCTTATACATGTGTATAAGATATATATATCTTATATATGTGTGTATGCATCTTCTTTATCCATTCATCTGTCGATGGACATCTCAGCTCTTTTCCACAGTTTGGCTATTTTGGACATTGCTGCTATGAACTTTGGGGTGCATGTGGCCCTTCAGGTCATTACATTTGTATCTTTGGGGTAAATACCCAGTAGTACAATTGCTGAGTCATAGGGTAAGCTCTATTTTTAACTTCTTGAGGAACTTCCCTACTGTTTTCCAGAGTGACTGTACCAGCTGCCCTTCCCACCCACAGTGTAAGAGGATTCCCCTTTCACCACATCCTCGCCAACATTTATTTCCTGACTTGCTAATTTTAGCCATTTTGACTGGTGTGAGGTCATATCTCATTGTGGTTTTAATTTGTATTTCCCTGATGCTGAGTGATGTGGAGCATTTTTTTCATGTGTCTGTTGGCCATTTATATGTCTTCTATGGAGAAATGTCTGTCCATGTCTTCTGCCCATTTTTTGATTATTTGTTTTTTGGGTGTTGAGTTTGATAAGTTCTTTATAGACCTTGGATACCAGCCCTTTATTTGATATGACATTCGCAAATATCTTCTCCTATTCTGTAGGTTGCCTCTTAGTTTTGTTGATTGTTTCCTTTGCTGTGCAGAAGTCTTTTATCTTGATGAAGTCCCAATAGTTCATGTTTGCTTCTGTTTCTCTTGAATTTGGAGACATGTTTAGCAAGATTTTGCCGCCGCTGAGGTCGAAGAGGTTGCTGCCTGTGTTCTCCTCTAGGATTTTGAAGGATTCCTGTCTCACATTTAGGTCTTTCATCATTTTGAGTCTATTTTTGTTATGGTATAAGGAAAAATGATCCAGTTTCATTCTTCTACACGTGGCTGTCCATTTTCCCCAGTCACATTTGTTGAAGAGATTTTTGTCTTTCCATTGGATATTCTTTCCTGCTTTGTTGGAGATCAGTTGACCATAGAGTTGAGGGTCCATTTCTGTGCTCTCTATTCTGTTCCATTGATCTATGTGTCTGTTTCTGTGCCATTTCCGTACTGTCTTGATGATTATAACTTTGTAATAGAGGTTGAAGTCCTGCTTTGGTGTTCTTTTTCAATATTCCTCGGGCTATTCGGGGTCTTTTCTGGTTCCATACAAATTTTAGGATTATTTGTTCCAGTTCTGTGAAAAATGTCAATGGTATTTTGATAGGGATTGCATTGAATGTGTAGATTGCTCTGGGTAGCATTGACATTTTAACAATGTTTATTCTTCCAATCCTTGAGCATGGGATGTTTTTCCATTTCTTTGTGTCTTCCTGAATTTCTTTCATAAGTGTTCTGTAGTTTTTAGAGTACAGTTCCTTTACCTCTTTGGTGAAGTTTATTCCTAGGTATCTTATGGTTTGGGGTGCAATTGTGAATGGGATCAACTCTTTAATTTCTCCTTTTCCGGTCTCATTGTTAGTGTATAGAAATGCAACTGATTTCTGTGCATTTTTTTGTATCCTGCCATGTTACTGAATTGCTGTATGAGTTCTAGCAATTTTGGGGTGGAGTTTTTGGGTTTTCCACATAAAGTATGTCATCTGTGAAGAGTGAGTTTGACTTCTTCTTTGCCAATTTGAATACCTTTTATTTTTGTTGTCTGATTGCTGAGGTTAGGACTTCCAGTACTGTGTTGAACAACAGTGGTGAGAATGGGGCATCCCTGCCATGTTCCTGACCTTAGGGGTAAAGCTCTGTTTTTCCGCATTGAGAATGATAGTCACTGTGGGCTTTTCATAGATGGCTTTTATGACAATGAGGTATGTTCCTTCTGTCCCTACACTGTGAAGAGTTTTAAACAGGAAAGGATGCTGTATTTTGTCAAATGTTTCTTCTGTATCAATTGAGAGGATCAGATGGTTCTTGTCCTTTCTTTTATTAATATGATGTATCACGTTGATTTGTAGGTGTTGAACCACACTTGCAACCCAGGAATAAATCCCACTTGGTGGTGGGGAATAATCCTTTTAATGTACTGTTGGATCCTATTGGCTAGTATCTTGGTGAGAATTTTAGCATCCATATTCATCAGGGACCCTGGTCTGTAATTCTTTCTGGTGGGGTTTTTGGTTTTAGGATCAAGGTAATGCTGGACTCCTAGAATGAGTTTGGAGGTTTTCCTTCCCTTCTTATTTTTTGAAACAGCCTCAGAAGAATAGGTATAAATTCTTTAAATATTTGGTAGAACTCCCCTGGGAAGCCATCTGGCCCTAGACTCTTGTTTTTTGGGGAGATTTGTCATTACTGCTTCAATTTCCTTGCTGGTTATGGGTCTCTTCAGGTTTTCTATTTCTTTCAATTTTGGTAGTTGATAAGTTTCCAGGAATGCATCCATTTCTTCCAGATTGCCTAATTTGTTGACATATAGGTGCTCATAATGCGTTCTTAAAATTGTTTGTATTTCCTTGGTGTTGGTTGTGATCTCTCCTCTTTCATTCATGATTTTATTTATTTGGGCCCTTTCTCTTTTCCTTTGGATAAGTCTGGCTAGGGGTTTATTGATCTTATTCTTTCAAAGAACCAGCTCCTAGTTTCGTTGATCTGTTCTACTCTTCTTTTGGTTTCTATTTCATTGATTTCTACTCTAAACTTTATTATTTCTCTTCTCCGGCTTGGTTTAGGCTTTATTTTATGTTCTTTTTCCAGCTCCTTTAGGTGCAAGGTTAGCTTGTATATTTGAGACTTTTCTAATTTTTTTGAGGAAGTCTTGTATTGCTATGTAATTCCCTCTTAGGACCACCTTTACTGTATCCCAAAGGTTTTGGACAATTGTGTTTTCATTTTCACTCATTTCCATGATTATTTATACTTCTTAATTTCCTTGTTGACCCATTCATTCTTTAGTAGGATGCTCTTTAACCTCCAAGTATTTGAGTTCTTTCCAAATTTTGAGTTTCAAAGCATTGTGGTCTGAAAATACGCAGGCAATAATCTCAAATGTTTTGATATTGGTTGAGACCTGATTTGTGACCCAGTATGTGATCTATTCTGGAAATGTTCCATGTGCACTTGAGATGAATGTGTATTCTGTTGCTTTATGATGGAATGTTCTGTATATATCTGTGAAGTCCATCTGGTCCAGTGTGTCATTCAAAGTCCTTGTTTCTTTGTTGATCTGCTGCTTAGATGATCTGTCCACTGCTGTGGGTAGGGTGTTGAAGTCCCCTGCTATTATTGTATTATCAATGTGTTTCTTTAATTTTGTTATTAATTGGTTTATGTAATTGGCTGCTCGCAAGTTAGGAGCATAAGTATTAATAATTGATAGATCTTCTTGTTGGATAGACCCTTTAAGTATATTATAGTGTCCCTCTACATCCCTTACTACAGTCTTTGGTTTAGTACCTTGAATATATCATGCCAGCCCTTTCTGGCCTGCCAGGTCTGTGTGGATAAGTCTGCTGCCAGTCTAATGTTTCTACCCTTGTACAATAAAGACCTCTTGTCTCTTTCAAGATTTTTTTTGTATCGCTGAGATTTGCAAGCTTCACTATTACATGTCAGGGTATTGTTCTATTTTTATTGATTTTTGAGGGGGGTTCTCTGTTCCTCCTGGACTTGGATGCCTATTTCCTTCCCCAGATTAGGGAAGTTCTTAGCTACGATTTGCTCAAATATACCTTCTGTTTCTCTTCTTCCTCTGGAACCCCAATAATTCTAATATTGTTTCACTTTATGGTATCGCTGATTTCTCAAACCTCCCCTCATGATCCATTAGCTGTTTCTTTTTTCCTCAGCTTCCTTTCCATCATTTTGTCTTCTATGTCACTGACTCTTCTGCCTCATTTACCCTAGCCATTAGAGCATCCATTTTAGACTGCATCTCAGTTTAAGCATTTTTAATTTTGGCTTGATCAGATTTTAGTTCTTTTATTTCTACACTAATGGATTCTCTAGTGTCTTTTATGCTTTTTTCAAGCCCAGCTAGTGTCTTTATAATCATTTTTTCTGAGTTCTAACACCAACACTTAAATCCATATCAATTAAATCTGTGACAGAGTATTACCTCTTTCTTTCTTTTGCTGTGAATTTCTCCTTCTAGTCATTTTGTCCAGAGAAGAATAGATGAATGAGAGAACAAAATTAAAAATATCAACCATGACTCCAGTGAAATACACACTAGACAAATCTGTAGAGATCCAAAACCAAAAAAGGATAAAAGAATATAATCTCACAGGTGGACAAAACAGTGTGATACACTTGGTCCTGGGTGTATTTTGGTCTGTTTGTTAGAAGACACTAAATCCCAAAATTGTAAAGAATGCAAAACTAGAATACAGTAAAAGGAAGCAAAAAATGAAGAATATTCTATAAAATGTAAAGGTAAAAATGAAAATTAAAAACTCAAAAACAAAGAGTTGATAAAATAAGAAACTAGTTGAAAAGGGAAAAAAAAATTTCAATTGAAAGACTAAAGACTCATGAGAAAAAAGCCCTCGAATTTGATATACTATTTTCCCATAGCACAAGAGTTTTTCAGGTCTGTGTGATCCATAAACTTGGTATTAGTCTGATATTCCTACTGGTCTTCTGGTGGGGAAGGGCTTGTTGCACTGATTCTCAGGTATCATTGCCTGGGCCAAGTAGCACTGGCCCTTGCCAGGGGGCTAGACTCAGTGTAAGCTGTTTCTGGTTGATCTATTTGGCTTTTGTTCCTTGAAGGCTTCTTGTGCTATTTGCAAAAAGTGGTTACTTTTCTATTTGTAGAATTGTAGCAATTCTTTTCTTGGATCTTAGGTTCAATTCACAGGTGTTTTGAATGATTGGATAGCTATCTAGGTGAATTCAAGGGACCAGATGAAACTAGGGCCCCCTACTCTTCTGCCATCTTCCCAGAAATGAGGGATAAATTTCATGCCACCTTTTCAAATTAGATAACTCCCATTGTAGGAATAATTGCCCATAAGATATGCATAAATAATGAGACCTTTATCTCTTTAAGAATCTCCTCTGAGTAACGGTGACCAAATTTTGGAGAGGTTTCCACAGTGGTATGAGGGCTACATGACCTACTGGGAGTAGTCTCTTAAATACTTGAATGTTTTCTAAGGTCAAGTCACCAAGTTTTCAGGAAGAAGTCAAATTAATGCCTGGCTTACACATAAGCAAATGTGCATGGTACCCTTAGAATAAAGTGTTGTTTGTAATTGTTGGTGCCTCCAAAGTAGCCCCTGCATTGGTCAGGGCTACAGGTTGACTGGATTTCTAACTGGTCTCCTATCTGACTGGTAGATTTTAGGGACCCCAGTTAATTTAGTCAAGTCCTTATTTTAGAGGAATTCCTAGAGGGAAGTCAGTCCAACCTGTCCTGTTTGTCTATGCTACAAGTTGGGTGGAATTAGTCTCCCTCATGGGAATGAGCAAGGGCTATAACAATGGGGGTGGGGAAAACATCCAGATGTGTTGGCAGATATTTTGCATGGAAGGTATAGGAGCTGCTTTTTTCCAATAGGTTTCTCAGTAAGGTTACGGGAGATGATGATCAAATCATGGTCACAGATTCCTGATGAGGGTTGATAAATCAAGTAGCCATTTAAATTTAAAGCTCTTATAACATTTTTGGAATGCAAAATCAGGGAACATTCCTTTGTGAAATAGGTTCCAGGGGGCGATTCTGAGAAACAAAGATTATTAATGTACCTCCCTTCTGGTGTCTGAGGTGTTCCTCCCCTTGATGCCAGCATGTTATTTTTCTACCACCACACAATCAATACGCCCCACTTGTATGCCCCATCAGTAACGTCACCTTTTTTTATAATCATGCCTACTCACACCTAGCCTTCTCATTTAGAAAGGTTACATAGGAAAGAAAAAAAAAAAGTGTATTTCTAAAACTTATAGAAACCTATTTCTTCCCATTTGTCCTGGGTGGGCCACTGCAGAGGGACTCAGTGTACAATAGAGTCAACCAGGAAATTATTATCCTATGATCTAGGACTATGTCAGTCCAACAAGAGAACGTAGGTGGCTGAACCAGAATTAAACTCATTTCCTTTATGCCCCCCTTTTAGCTGGGCTGCCATCCAAATAGTGTACCAGCCCAGTTGGCCTGGGTTTTCTATTAGGGGAAAGTGAAAAGCTTTGTGCCCAGGAATTGGAAGAATTCTGAATTTTCAAAATAGGTCTATATAACCTTCTACCCTTTGATCTTAATCATTACCCAAGAAGTAGCCACAAGGAGATGATCTCTTTTTGGGGGCAATTGCATTCGGTGACCAAACTGTCTTACTAGGATGTGTGGATCAGGAGAAAGTGAGAAAAGGTAGTGTCAATTGTTTGTCATTTCTTGAGGAGGCTGTTGCAATGTACAGTATCAGATATACGTGGGTGAAACGAAATACGGAAACTCCATCCAATACCTCAATAAGCAACTCATTAAGTGCTTTTTATCATGAGAACCAGCTATCATAATGCAAATGGTTTGGAAGGCCAAACACATGAGAAGGATTGTTTTTCAGGATCATAATTGTGGCCAAATATAGCTGAGCATACAGAAACATCATACAAGAAAAAGTGTAGAGTGATAAAAACCATTATTGCCTTCATAATGAGTCCGTTTTGCTCTAGTCAACTTACAGGTGTGGGTAAGAGCCCTGCACTGTCCAATATGGTCTCCCACACCACAAGATAAGTGGATGAACTTTTGGCATGGGTCATGAATCTAGCAAGGGGTAGAAACCTCTGTATCAGAAATAGTCCTTTATATTGTTCCAACCTTTGATGGTAAATGTATTGCCCTATTTGGTAATGAATCCAGACAGCAATGGTGGCAATCTGAATAGTGCAAACTCAAGCAATCTAGCTCATCAGAGAATGGACCCTAACCATGGCCATCTGCATGAGTCAAAGATGGTTCCATTATTAGCCTTGATTTGTTTCACTGTTTGTGGCTTCAGAGAGGGATTACTTTAAACTGCTGGTCTGCAGTGTAAAAGGTGGTAGACTAAGCAGATAGGCCATTGTCAAAACCCAAAAGCCAGTAGAAAATAGAAGGTTCACTAGGGGAAGTATTATGCACTGGCCAGAATTATCACATCCATTTTGGTTCTTCAGAGCTGGTGCTTATATGGAATAACGGCAGCAGCCCAGTGGGTACCACTGGGTTTCAGCTTAGGTGTCCCATCAGTGTAGTGAGAGTACAACTGAGCTAGCAGCTTTGTTTTAGATAGTGGAGAAGATAAAGATTTCCCCCAAAGTAATAGTTGTCAGGTTTAATGCAAAGCCAAGATGATGCCCCAGGTCAGGCTGGCTGTGTTCTTATGTACACTACTTTCATTTGACAAGTTAGGCTTCATAGGTCTTTCATGCCTTGTTAGCCACTGAGTCTAAATTGACCCATTCCAAAATAGGAATATCAGGCTGGAGAGTCCTTAAAGCCTCCACAGTTTCCATGTTCAGTAACAAGAACCCAATAGCAAGCTGATAGTTTCTATAGCAGTGTATCTGGTAGCCATATCAAGAAGGCAGCAAGTCCAAAATCCAAAGGGGTGCCTTCAAATGGAGGCTGCCTCTCTTTGCAAGGGGATACAACCAACAAAATCATTTGTCATAGATTTGTAGCTTAAAGGGTCGTTAGAGAAATCCAAGCAAGATACAATGAATTCAGTGAAGGCACAACATAGCCAATCTGCTCAAATCCAGGGATTAAAAATAAAGTCTTTAAAGCAATAAGAGAAAAAAGATGCATTATGTAAGGGGTAATAACAGTAAGAATAATGGTCCTCTTGTCAGAAATAATAAAGGTCAGAAGGAAATGGAATGACATCTTTAAATTGCTATCATTCAAAGAAGAAACTATCTTTCAAAGCAGAGGGCAAAATAAAAACATTTTTAGATGAAGCAAAGAGTAGAGAATTCATCTCAAGCACCTTGAATTTCAAGAAATGTTAGGAAAAAAATCACGCTGAAGGAAAATGATACCAGACAACTTGAATCTCTAGAAACAAAGGTCACTGGAAATGGTAAACAGAATATTGTAATTCTATTCTCAATTTTTTATGACCTATTAAAAGCAAAGTTTTAATGATCTATGATATGTATATAATGCATATAGATTATAAATGCCTGACAAAAGCACAAAAGGCAGGGTGTTAAATGAAAATATTCTACTTTTACAGAGTTCCTATATTTTACACAAAATAATATTCTATGATTATGATAATTTAATGATTCCTATTGTAATCTTTAGAGCAACCACTAAAGGAAATAATGCAGGAAAATACAGCAAAAAACCCAAATGAGGAATTAAAATAGAACATTAAAAATAAACTTGTTTAGGGGCGCCTGGGTGGCTCAGTCGTTAAGCGCCTGCCTTCGGCTCAGGACATGATCCCAGGGTCCTGGGATAGAGCCCCGCATCAGGCTCCCTGCTCCGCGGGAAGCCTGCTTCTCCCTCTCCCACTCGCCCTGCTTGTGTTCCCTCTCTCGCTGTGTCTCTGTCAAATAAATAAAATCTTTAAAAAATAAATAAATAAATAAAAATAAATAAATAAAATAAACTTGTTTAACCCAAAAGTAGAAAGGAAACATTAACAACAAAGTAGGTGTGTCAAATAGAAAACAAATATCAAATGGCAGATTTGTTAATACTAATATAAAAGTAGACTATAGGCTTGAATTAAAAGGCAGAAATGATCAGACTAGATAAAAACCAAGACTATTTATAGATAGTCTATAATCTATATAGATAGCAAATATTTATAGATAAAAAATATGGAGACTGAGCGAGTCAGACTAAAGTTTGTTACTGTTATCACAAGAATGCAGTCCTAAATCCTGAAGAGAGAGAAGTGAAATCTGAAAGGCGTTTAAAAAGAAAAAACTGGGATGGTGACAAATTGGATATAAAATGGGGAAAAAGGGTGAAAAATAACTTTGAACTTATTACAAAAGCATTTTGAAACTAACATTTTATTGAGCAACCCTTTTTTTGTGAATTCAATGATTTTTAGTGGTTGCCATAAAGGAAGCAAATATACTGTCGTGTATCCGATTTCCAACCCCTCCCTCCTTTGTCCTCAATTAGTGACAAATGGGTTCCAGAATGAGAAAGAGCCACCATCCAGAGCTTGAACTATGGGAAATGGCAGAACCCAAATAATTCATGAGAGAAATTGAGTTGCCCCAATTTTGTTCAGGAAGTTTGTTCTCTATTCCTCAGCTAAATTTCCCCTTCTGATGGTATCAAAATGCTCAACTGTCATTTTCTCTTTCCTAATCTTACTAATTCTTACATGTGATCCTATATGTAATGGAAAAGTTTATCTTGCTGAGGAAGTAAAACTCCAGATACATAACTTAGTTATAATACAAAGAATTCACAATGTGTTTGCCATCACCACTCAGTATGTAGAGATGTGCACAATACCATGTTGTGAGAATCCAGAGTAAATTCCACACACAAGTCACATTCAACCTCAGTATCTCTAACTTACAAATAAATGATACCTACAATTAAATCTGCTTTGGTTTTTCCATGAAATGAAAATGTTAATCTTAAAATCACTGTAGGAATCTCGCTGGAGCACTAGATTGATTCGAGAGCACATTGTGCTCCTTTTTTCTTTTTTTTTTTTGGCCAAATCTCATGGGGATGTTTTGCTGAGCAGATTTTCCTTTAATGTCAAAGGTGTCCCTATGTTTAGATTAGCTTTATAAGCTCCTATCAGAACAAGAAATAGCCTCATGGGGATAATATCCCTGTAAAGGAGACATTAATAATCCAAATAAATCCCAACTGTCCTGAGGAGATAAGATACAAAGAAATGAGTAGAAGGCTAAATGTAGATTGAAAAAGAGATGTCAAGTACACAAAAGGCTATTTTAGGAAGGAAACCACCTACTATTCTCCATTTGAATACACCGTTTTAGACATTGATGTAGTGATTTACTAAAGCAAACACTGCAAGGTTGATAAGAGTTACTGTGTTTCCTAAAAGCACATATCTTCCATCTCAGAACATACATTGCATTATAAAGTCAGTTGAGCAAGCATCATGTAAAGTAATTCTTCAGTTTTCTTCCCTTCCCAATCCTGCTGAGATGTCCTCAGCTAAAGCAAAGGGATTTCACATTCAGTGGTAAATATAAAATATTTTGTGAAATAAATTTATTTCTAGAGTTAAAGTACAGTCTTGGATAAAATCTATATTTTTGATATATTTACTGATTTGTTTCTTGGGCTATATTCTTCATTTGGGTAGCATGTACAAGGACAGAATTCATCCCCATTAGGACTGTATCCTATACACATAGCTGCTTACCTGGTTAGTCCACTCAGGGTTCCAGAATCTTGAGTCTAATTTTATAAGGTGGTCATAACAAAAAACAGAAGCTTCTTTAATTGGGAAATACTGTCTCTCTTTTGTACTCTCCTATAAGAACTATATAAATTTCATCTACATACATATAATGAACTGTAAAGTAATTCAGTGGCTCTTGGTCTATTTGCAGCTCTAATTACCATGGAGCTGATGATAATCTCTAAGCATGTGGTAAGGGACTAGTTCTGCTCTTCTGAGTTCTTTTTTCACCATGCTCTGATGTCTGCTTCTTTCTTTGGGTCCTAATGACTCATTTCTCCTTTTGCTCATAGGACAGCCATTGGCAATTGATTTCTATAGAAGCTGTATTTTAGTCCCACAGGTTCTGTGCATTGCTAGCTTCCTAGTTTTCATATTATCAAAAATAGATGTGGGCTCTTGCAAGACTCTACTCTTTACCTCAGGGAGAGTGGCTGTGCTCTGTGTCACCCGTGTTCTCTGAGATCAGTATTATCTTGGGTGCTATTGAGATGCAAGGGCATTTAAAACCTCTTCAGTGGAAAAAGTCATTTTCTGCCCAGAGACTTTATAGAAGTTGTGCTGCAATCTAGTGTAAGCCAATGTAGGGTTATTCACAATTATGAGGTTCTTTCTTGGTTGATAACAGGAAGTCTCCAGTAGCTTAGAGGTGGCTGGGAGCTGTAGTCTTACTACCACAAGTAGCAGGTTACAATGGAAAAATTCTGCCATACGGGATCAAGATTTATTAACAAGCATGCACAAAACTCATGGAATGTGTTCAGTAATACTGATGCAGTCCCAGGTCTCTGACCATTTCATTGTTCCAACATAACCATGCATAATTATTAGGATGGATGTGACATAATTTTAGAGCAGCACTGGCTTAATGTGTTGGTTGGGACAGATGTCAAAATTCTTAGGTGGTTGTGATGGTTAATTTTATGTATTAACTTGACTGGGCTTTGGGGTGCCCAGATACTTGTTCCTACATTATCCTGAGTGTTTCTGTGAGGGTGTTTTTGGATGAGTTTAACTTTTTTTTTTTTTTTTAAAGATTTTATTTATTTATTTGACCGCGCGAGTAGGCAGCGCATCAGGCAGAGGGAGAGGGAGAAGCAGGCTCTCTGCTGAGCAGGGAGCCGGATGTGAAGCTCGATCCCAGGACCCCAGGATCATGACCTGAGCTGAAGGCAGCTGCTTAACTGAGCCAGCCAGGCACTGCGAGTTTAACATTTAAATGGATAGACTAAAGCAGATTGCTCTTCCTAATGTGGGTGGGCCTCATGCCATCAGTTGAAGGTCTGAATAAAGCAAACAGGCTGACCTGTCTCCAGATAATAGGGAATTCCTTCTGCCTGTCTCTGCCTGTCTCTGAGGAGAGACACTGGTTTTATCTTGACTTCAGACTCAAACTGAAACATCAGCTCTTCCTGGGTTTTGGGCCAGGCAGCCTTCAGACTAGAACTTCTATCATTGGCTCTCCTGAATCTCCAGCTTGTCTGCTACAGATTTTGGATCTTGTCGGCCTCTGTAATAGCTTTAGCCAATTCTTCATAATAATTATATATTTAATATCCTATTGGTTCTATTTCTCTGGAGAATGCTAATACAGTGGTAAAATATAAATTTAATTTCAGAATCCTAAATCTAAGATTATATCCTGTAGGACTGAGCCAATTGGGTGTGCTGATTCTTATTCTCTGTTCTTACAAAGGTGTTGGAGTAAAACATGTCACCATGAACAATAACTCCACACCCATCTTAAATGCCACTTAGTTCGCTCATGAAAACATTTTATCATCTAATAGGTTAGCTTTTAAGGGCCCTGATGTTGACTGGGGATAAAAACACAAAGCTTCTTGACTAGAAACTCAAATGGTTACAGGCTGGTATAGTCCAGTCAAGGAATTTGAAATGTTCCCACGAAAAGAAACTCGTGCTTCACTGAAGAAAAATATCTAAACATCGAAAAACTTAAACATTAAAATTGATCAGGGACCACGAAAAGAAACTCGTGCTTCACCGAAGAAAAATATCTAAACATTGAAATGTTCACCCGGTACTCCTAAGTTATAGATTAAAAACAACACACACATATTGTCTGTGCTGAGGTATTTTAAAATCAAGTACGGATAATATAACATAACCAGCTCCTCACCACTAGTACATGGGCAGCAAAACCATTCCTATATAACCCACTAACTTCCTTTCAGGGGCAGTAACTTGAGGCCCTCCTTTCTCATTATTCCATGTCCCATATTATGAGACTATCCAAGAACTATCACATTTCATATTTTGTATAAGACCAAATATTCAGATCACACTCTATCAACACTTTTAAAAGCATTTATAGACAGGTGTCTTAATGTGACACAATCTTAGACATTTATTCACATCTCAGCTCACAAGCTTTTCTGAAGATAAACAGTTTCGTTGCCCAAGTATAATGTATCTGGCAAAATCTCATGGAAGCAAATTTCATGGTTTCTGGGTTCCTTTGAATATATGAATTTACAGACACAAAACTGACATTCACTCCATATTATTCTAGCCTCAGTTGGTTAGCTCTTTCTTTAAAATGATTCCAATTCCTTTTTTTATTTTTTATTTTTTTTAGAGAGCATGTGAGGGGTTGCCATCTGAAATAGAAGCATCAGGCATCTGGTCCCCAAGTTTAGTCAACTAATGTGCAAAATAGTTTTCATAATTCCTTAAACAGGCAAATTAGCTAGAAGAGGCCAAGCAGTTATTTGAGTGAGTTCCTGTTATCTGATTAAATTTAGCAGCCTGTTTAATTAGCTATTTCCAGGTTATTTTAAATGGGTTCCTTTCTAGTAGGTCAGAATTTACTAATAATCTCTATGGCCTAGTTGGATAGACTGCTCTAACATTTTCTACATTTGATGACCCAAAATGTAGGAGAGGAAACAGAGATGTTATGATTAATTTCACTCTTGCATCCTCTTCTTCCTCTCCAGAAGGATTTTGGAAGCCCCTGCCAAATCCAGAGAGGCCACTGCAGGCTATGAAGGCCAGATAGTTTTGTTTTAGCAAGTTTAATATTACTTCATAAGCCTGGATACCTGGAGGGTAAAGGAGAGTACAGGGCTGCAGGGTCACGGCCTTCAGGGTCTGGGTCAGAAAAAGCACACTGAATCAAAATTTCTAGGTAAGAAGAGAACATAGTTAAAGCCTCTGTGGTAGCAGGGAAGAAGTTAGAGGCAGAAGACAAAGAGCACAATGGCATAGGGAAACTTGGCATCACCCCATCACCCAAAAAAGTAGGGCTGAACTGGTTGGTAGAGATTAGAGCGCCTGCATGGGCAGAAGGAGCTGATGAAGTGCCTGTTTAATAATCGGGCCAGTAGCTGCCTGTGCATTGCGATAAGGAAATGCAAATGCCATGAGGTTAAAGGGGGAAAGTAATGCTGAGCCTTCAACTGACAAATTCTAATTGTCCTGTAGGACTGGCAAAGGATCAGCCTCCTAAGGAATACCCTTAAAAAAAAACAAGTGGAAACCTCAGGGCTTTCAGGCTGCTTTGAAATCTATGTACTCTTTCAGTGTGTCTTGTTTAAAGGATCACTCAGCCCGGCAGTGTTTGCTGGTGTTAAAATGACTGAGGGGGAGATGCTGAACAAATGGGCATGTAACAGGCTGAATTTCAAGGTTCAATTTGGGAAGCCATATTTAAGGCTGGTTTGTTTCTTTCTTAAAGCAGTATTCGTAAATGTTCAGACGTGTGCTCTGGAATCATGTAGATTCACATTCTAGCTCCACTACCCACTGTGTGACCTTAACAATTTCTCTGCCTTGGTTTACTTAACCCATAAAATGAGGAAACCAATGTTGAGAGGATAAAAGGGATGAAGAGTATGGAAGGCTTGGACCAATGCCTGGAGCCAACTGATAACAGATTTTCGTTGGGATTTCTCATGACTCCCACATGCTACCCAGGCTGAAAGAAAAGCCTTTAGAATTCTATGTTTTCTCTTGACAATGAGAATGAGCACGATCGGATGGCCCCTTTCTGTGTGCCTTTTTAGGTGGGGGATTTGGGTGGAGATAATAGGAAGTTGCAATGAGACCTCCTGGGAATGGTGACACCCACAGAAGTCTACTTAGAAGAGAGTGACAGGCTCCAGCACAGATGGGATTAAGAGTTTACTGCTGTTTTGTCCTCTTTTCATATTTGACTGAGGCAAAAAAGCCTCCTGATGTCCACTGTTGGCATTTTCATCACACTGCCAGTTCCAGATGTCACAACGGAATAACTTGGAGGTGTTAAGCTATTTCCAGAAATCTGATGGAAAATGGTTTTCGAATGAAAGAGGCCAAACACCTTACACAGCTAAACTATTACACGTATTGTGAAGGGTCAAAATCTTTTGCTAAGTTAATGAAGTAATAGTCTTCCACCTACAGCTTACATCACCTTTTCAGTTCAATTTACTTTCTTGCCCACTTTCTCTTCAGAATGCAAGGCTGTTGGAGCCAAACTTCATTTCTTTCTGTTGAGGCACCTATTCTATATTCATTTAGTTACTGTGTGGCATTTTTATGTTCTGAAAACCACAGTTGCTGTCATGAAATGACCCTAAGGTAATAAACCATGAATTATCTTTAAAACCTGGTAAAGGATTTTGAAGCTATAAACAAGTAAAATAATTTGCAATCACTGTTATCAGATTTACCTAAAGAGACGATTTTGTGGCAAGATCGATTTATGACACAAATCATTGTAAAGATGGTGAATGGAGGGGCGCCTGGGTGGCTCAATCGTTAAGCGTCTGCCTTTGGCTCAGGTCATGATCCCAGGGTCCTGGGATCGAGTCCCACATCGGGCTCCCTGCTCAGCGGGAAGCCTGCTTCTCCCTCTCCCACTCCCCCTGCTTGTGTTCCTGTTCTCGCTGTCTCTCTCTGTCAAATAAATAAATAAAATCTTTAAAAAAAAAAAAAAAAGATGGTGAATGGATATTCCAATTTTTATGTACTTTGCTTTCAAATTGGGCGAGAACTGGAGGTAGAAATTGTGGGGGAAAGCTCCAAAATCAAGTTCATTAAAGAATTAGAGAAATAATTTTAAAGTGAGCAAGCACCTTTAAAACTAACATCATGTTCAGTATAAGAAATGGGGAAGTTGCTTTAAATCTGCTATGGAATAAAATTTTTTAAGTGCGTGTAGTACATGCATTCACACTGACATTTTATACCAACAAGTACTATGTTATGTTCTGAAAATCACTGGGATCAAGAAGTACCAAGAGAACTTTATTTTTCTTTTTTGCAGTGATGTGTTACCATTTTGTAACAAAGCTCTCTCTAAAGAACACCAACCAGTATATATAATGTGTATATATACATGTATATATGTTAATACATGAATTATGGGTGTGTGTGTATAGCCAGTCCACTGACAGTATTAGTCATTATATGTGCCTGCTAAAATGACTTTTTAATATTTCCCATAGTTTCAGTAGCTTAAACATTTGGAATGGTGGGAGAAAGAATAAAATAACTGATTTTTCAGAATTGCAATATATATTTAAAAATGCATAAAAAGGGGGGGAAAAAGGACAAAATAGAGGTAAAGACAAGCTAAGAGATAAAAGCAAAGGAGAAGAGTAGTGTTAAGAAGGAAAGTAATGGGGTATTGAAGAAAAAGAATCAGAAATTAGGGAAAGGAACTAAAAAAGAATTTGGAGACAGTCTCTCAATTATCTATGAGTGAGAGGCTCAGAAGTAGTTCCTTGAGGGAAGACCTCTTTGTTAAAGGAGAGGTGAAAGAGGCGAGAGTGCTACAAGCTTCTCTTAGGATTGAAGACCTCATGGGAAGATGAAATCTTGCCAATCAACTAAAAGTACAGAAAAGCAGACTTGAAAATAGTCCTTAAAAATGATCATTTCTTATACTCCACCTCCTAAAATACACATAATTTGCTTCCTTTTTATTTATTTTTCCCTGTAGCCGTTTAACTGTTGGAGATTGAATTTGCCCACGGTGTCCTATAACTTACACTGGGGATTTGTAGTCCACTCACCCAGTAAGTCTGAAGGCAGGTATTTGCGGGCATTGCACCCACTGCTAGAAGGTATCCGAGTCCAGGTTTCTGTGACTTTTCTTGGCTTTTCATTAATGGTCTTAAGCTGGCTGCTCCAGCATCAGCTCTCGTACTCTCACCAGGCAGAAGGAAAGGAGATGGTAAAGGGTAAAACAGCAAGAATGTGCTGACTCTACTCACTTTAAAGGAGATTTTCAGGAAGATCTGTCAGCTACTTGTACTTACATTTACTTGGCCAAACTTGCATTACTTGGCCTTTGCTGTTTGAGAGAAGGGCAAGGTAATGCAGGTTTGTAAAAATGAGCCCTTTGGTTGCTGCCCACACAATTGGGATGTCAGTAACAAAAGGAAGAAGACCTCTCCTTTTGAATTAAGTAAATTAAATTTACTGAAACTAAAATAATATGACTGGCTTTACCATTTTAAAGTATTACATTTTTAGTGAATACCTATGTCTTATAAAAAAAAATCATCCTAAAGCATAACTCAATGTTTGATAATGACTACATTTTCTTTTCTTATAATATATTCCCAATAATCACTGGGAAAAAATTGAAAACCTAAATACAAATGAAGGGGTGCCTGGGTGGCTCAGACAGTTAAGCATCTGCCTTTGGCTCAGGTTGTGATCTCAGGGTCCTGGGATTGAGCCCCTCATCAGGCTCCCTGCTCAGCGGGGAGTCTGCTTCTCCCTCTCCTACTGTCCCTCTCCCCTGCTCGTGTGCTCTCTCTCTCTCAAATATAGTCTTTAAAAAGAAATAAAAATAAATGCAAATAAACTACTTACATGAATAAAATCAACATGAATAAAAAAAGATGAAAATACTTCTTGCATCAGTGGTATCGATGTCCACAGTCTCTGGAAGCACTAGGAATTTTCAGCAAAACTCCTTATTAAAAATAATAGTAATGTTTGGCAGCTTATAAAGAGATATTATGACTAGTAGTTGGAATAGTTTGCATGAAAGAGAAAGTCTGAAATAATGAGATTAAAAACACATAAGTAGTAGGTAGGTCAGTCTAACTAGATGGTTTGTTGAATTACTCAGCCACCTAACTTCTAGGTTTCGGCTCAAGTATCTTCATTCACTACAGGGCTCCTATCTGCAAGGTTGCTTTCTTGACAAAGATGAATTCTAGGGTTCAAGCCATCTTATGTTCAGTAAAGATCATAAGAAAAGTGGAAAGAAGGACAGCCTGGGGAGCTGAGTCAGCAGCCGCCGCCCCCCCCCCCCATCTGCAACGTTGCAGGAATCTCCGTCCCACGTTCCTGCATATGTCTTATGGCAGGGACATAGTCACATGCCCGTACCTTGTTGAAAGCTGGAAAAGGAAGGGGAAAATTGATTACATTGTCACTCTAAATAAAAATTTAGAGTTTGGTTTTTATGGAAGAAATGGAAAATGGGTGGCAATTAGTGGCATCTGCCAGAGCAAGTTAAACTTCTACTTGCAGCAATTTGCACGGCTCTTGACCCACAATAACTAGAGCAGTGGCCACCCAGCCAAATTTATGATTAGAAAGAGCAGCTTCACCATATGATCCAGCAATTGCACTACTGGGTATTTACCCCAAAGATACAAAAGTAGGGACCCGAAAGGCTACGTGCACCCCGATGTTTATAGCAGCAATGTCCACAATAGCCAAACTGTGGAAAGAGCCAAGATGTCCATCAACAGATGAATGGATAAAGAAGAGGTGGTATATATATATACAATGGAATATTATGCAGCCACCAAAAGGAATGAGATCTTGCCATTTGCAACGACGTGGATGGAACTGGAGGGTATTATGCTGAGCGAAATAAGTCAAACAGAAAGACATGTATCATATGACCTCACTGATATGAGGAATTCTTAATCTCAGGAAACAAACTGAGGGTTGCTGGAGTGAGGGGTGGGGTGGGAGGGATGGGGTGACTGGGTGATGGACACTGGGGAGGGTATGTGCTCTGGTAAGCGCTGTGAATTGTGCAAGACTGTTGAATCTCAGATCTGTACCTCAAACAAATAATGCAATATATGTTAAGAAAGAAAAGAAGAAGAATGTAGCAGGAGGGGAAGAAGGAAGGGGGGGAAATCGGAGGGGGAGAAGAACCATGAGAGACGATGGACTCTGAAAAACAAACTGAGGGTTCTAGAGGGGAGGGGGGTGGGAGGATGGGTTAGCCTGGTGATGGGTATTGAGGAGGGCACGTTCTGCATGGAGCACTGGGTGTTATGCACAAACAATGAATCATGGAACACTATATCTAAAACTAATGATGTAATGTATGGGGATTAACATAACAATAAAAAAATTTAAAAAATTAAAAAAAAAAATTCTGCTAAAAAAAAAAAAGAGCAGCTTCACGGCATAAGTAACACAGGAACAATAAAGAAAAAGGTTTGGGTTGCATACTGTAGCACATGTACCTTTGCAGCTCTGCCCTTGTCTTCTCCTGTTCAGACGAGGTATAGCATTGGGTAATCTCTCCTGCAAATCCCACATACTCAACGTTGGAAGATTGGCTGAATAATAAAGATGTCCGGGAAGGTGTGTACAGGGAAAGAGATGATCCCTTTGCACATAATGTGGGAAATGTCCTTGTATGCCACATCAGACCACTTGGTCTTCCTTCATGGGTTTTCTCCCTTTGGGATCCATAACTCCACCCTCTTTTCCAACCCTTGCTTCTTCAGAAGCTCCTCCTGCCTTCTGTTTGGGCCAAATTCTTATTCAAATTCTCAGAACTTTCATATCTTATCCATGTCAACAGCAACAACAAACCCAGAATTCCCCCCCCCCCCCCCGCCCACCATATGAAGACCACGCAGTGTCTCTTAATATCACATATTGAATAATTATTAAATTTTTATTATTAGATATAGCAGGGTTCTGAATTCTTAGCAAAGTACAAATGTATATAAATTGGTATCTTGTGGCTCTAGGACTTTGAGCCCCAGTGTAATGTAGAATGTAAATTCCATGAGGACTAAGGCTCTTCTACTTGGCTACCAGTGAGAGCTATGAGCATCAGTGAGGAAAATCATGGGCAAGTGTTGACTTCATTTCTCATGGGACCCAACATACCTTCTCTGTAGCTACGTGTTCTCTCCTTGGTGGCTGCTTTCAACAAATGTTGTTCCAGAGTCTTTTCTGCTTATATCTTTCCAGCTCCTTCTGTAATGAACATTAGAAAAATAAATTTGATTTTTTTCTTTCAATAGTACCAGAAAGTGTGTGCTCCCCATAGGGCTAATAGAAATAGCTACCATTGGGGCACCCAGGTGGCTCAGTGGGTTAAGCACCTGACTCTTGATTTCAGCTCAGGTCATGATCTCAGGGTTGTGAGATTGAGCCCTACACAGGGCTCCGCACTCAGTGGGAACTCTGCTTGAGATTCTTTCCCTCTGCTCACACTCACTTGTGTGTATGCACTCTCTCAAATCTTAAAAAAAAAAAAAAAAAGAAAAGAAATAGCTACCACTTATTATACTTTGTGTGCCAAGCATAGTGATAGGTGCCTTATAGGTATTATTTCATCCTTTATATGAGGCTTTAAGCTAGTTATCTTTTAATTTAATTTTTAAAATTTAAGTATAGTTGACATACAATATTATATTGGTTTCAGATGTACAACATAGTGATTTGACATATATATTACAAAATGATCAACATGAAAAGTTAGTCACCATCTGTCACTATACATAGTTATTCAATATTATAGACATTTTCTATGTTGTACTCTATATCCCTGTGACTTATTTTATCTGGAAGTTTGTACCTCTCAATCTCATTCACCTATTTAACCCATCTCCCCCACTTCCTCCCCTCCAGCAAACAGTATTTATGAGTCTGTTTCAGTTTTGTTTTATTGGTTTATTTGTTTGGATTTTTAAATTCCACATGTAAATGAAATCATATATAGTATTTGTCTTTCTCTGACTTATTTAACCTAACATAATACCCTCTAGGTCCATCCATGTTATAGCAAATAAGATTTTATTCTCTTTTATATCTGAGTAATACTCCATTGTATATCCCTATGTATGTATATACCATATCTTCTTTATCCATTCATCTCCCAGTGGACACTTAAGTTGTTTCCATATCTTGGCTATTGTAAATAATGCTACAATAAATGTCTTTTTGAATTAGTGTTTACATTTTCTTCAGGTAAATACCCAGAAGTGGAATTTCTGGATTTTGGTATTTCTGTATTTAATTTTTTTTTAAGATTTTATTTATTTGAGAGAGAAGGAGAACACAGAGTGAGAGGGAGAAGCAGACTCCCCGCTTGAGCAGAAAATCCAATGTGGAACTCAGTCCCAGGACTCTGGGATCATGATCTGAGCCGAAGATAAGCACTTAACCAACTAAGCCACCCAGGTGCCCTCTATATTTAATTTTTTGAGGAACCTCCATAATGTTTCCCACAGTGGCTACACCAATTCGCAGTCCACTAACAGTGTATGAGGGTTAGCTTTTCTCCACATCCTTGCTGACATTTGTTATTTCTTGTCTCTTTGAGGCTAGCCATTCTGACAGGTATGAGGTGATATCTCATTGTGGTTTTGATTTGCATTTCCCCAATGACAAGTGATGTTGAACATCTTTTTTATGTCTGTGACCACCTATATGTTTTCTTTGGGGGAAAAAAAAGGTTATTTAGGTCCTGTGCCAATTTTTTAATGGGATATTTTTTTAGTGTGTAGTTGTAGAAGTTCCTTGTATATTTTTGTTATTAACTCCTTATCAGATATCTCATTTGCAAATATATTCTCCCGTTCAGAGGGTTCCTTTATTTGATATATTAATGGTTTCCTTTGCTGCGCAAAAGTTTAGTTTGATGTAGTCCCTATTTTTTGTTTTTGATGTTGTTGTCCTTCCCTGAGTAGACAGATCCAAAAAATATTGCTAAAGCCAATGACAAAGAGCTTATTTTTTTTTGCTATTAATATGCAACATTTATTGAACACTTAGTACATGCAAGCACTATTCCCATTAATTCTAGGAAAAGTAGGCATTATTTTCCCCATTTGCACCTTGGGAAATTGGCACAGAGAGCTTTATAACTTGACCAGAGTCATAGAAGTGAAATAGACAGCCAGGATCATATCCAAGTATTTTAGTACCATAGTCTGCAGTTAAATTTTAAATCAACTCACTTCAATTTGAATTAAAATTCTTGAACATATTTAATTTGAAAAGTTCTTAGTAACTATAACATCTATTTATATGGATTCACCTGAGTAATGTGTTAGTTTTGAAACTGAATATACAATTTGTTACTATCTACTGACCTATAACAACTTAATCTTTTTATCTAGACCAATATTCAAGACTATGTATTTATTTGATTTCTTCTTTAGAACTTATTTGGTAATGTTTTCAGGTAACTAATTGAAGACAACAAATACTGATTATGATTACCCTGGGTAACTGGCTTTCAGTTTCAGTTAAAGCACTTGACAGTTGAAGTGCATTTTGTAGTTCAGTAGTTACATACAAGAAAGCTAAGTATATCACGGTGACATTTGAGAAGGCATTTATAAAGGTTTCTAGAGGGCAAAAAAACATTCTCTAGCATGTTTAAAGCTGATTGCTCGGTTTTATTTTTTATGACCTTTCTTTGTGCTTTTTTCCCCCTAAAAAATAGGTTTGCTTCTTTTATTTTGTTTAAAACAATATAGGCATATAAATTATAGCTTTGACTACTGTAGAAAGACTGATTTGATATTAGTCATGATGGGGCAAGACGATTTAAACCAGGTGCTATTCTGGCTCCTTTCAGAGGTTTTATTTCACATAAAGCTATCCTGAAAGGAAAAAAATAAATAACAAATAGAAAAGTGTAATATATTTGATGCTTTCACATTATTTCATTTTTCAATAAAGTTAAATGCCAGATATGCTTCATCCTTCTGTTGATTGGTTAGCATTGGAAAGTCAATTTCAAATGGTTAGAGAGAATCTACCAGGTCATCATCAGTCCATTCTTCCTCTTCATGCTTGGGTTTCTTTGAGACCTAATCATCATCTTCATAGCCTCTCCTCTTCTTCTTAATTATGTTAAGGGCAAGCTTAGCAGAGTGACATCTCTCCAGCTTCTGTTTCAGAACAGCAACTTCTTCAGATCTGGGTAGCTCATATTTTTTACCAAGTTTCTCATACTTTTCATTATATCTAGTAACTGTGACAAGCAAGTTCTGTTCTCTTTCAGCATCAGACTTTCTGACAAATAACTTTCCATAGTAATTCCTGCTCTAGATGTACTAGATAAAATGGCAGTCAGGACAATCTGGGAAGGTGTGTATAAAAGGTAAGCATCCCTCAATGCAATTCTATTAAGAAAGTCATCAGCTGTTTTCCTCAACATCTCTGGATTCTCCATCATGGGATAGTGAGTCTTTAAATCAATGAGAAAGCCCTCAAACCGTCTATAAGCATTGTGGACAATAAGGTGGAAATTAAGTTGCTGTATAAGAAGTAGTTCATATGCCAAAATCTGTTCAAGTGCCTCTTCTTGCCCAAGAGGACTCTCCCGCAGATTTCCAATAAACTGTGGACTAGATACATTGAATTCATCTACTTTGCAGGCCAAAATTCGCAAGTTAGCATTATTATCCGGGGGTGATAGTCCATTACTGAATCATGAAGATAAAAACGCTTGAAATACATACAAGCTGTACCCACAACAGACCTTGGCATTGCTGGCTTAAACAGAGAACAGAATTCTAATAATCTCTTCTCATAGTATTTGCAAAGCATCATTTCTTCATGAGGCTCAAGGAAGACTGGATCATTTGGAAGAAACTTCCCATTGGCCAGCACTTTGCATTTGAATTTGCAGTTGGTGTTGGCCCACGGTCGTGCCAGCTGCCCCTCACTGGCGGAAGTCCAGTGCTGCTTCTGGCCACTGTGTCGGTACATCGCAAAATCCCAAAGCAGGCCCAGGAGTCTGGACCAAAAGACCCCAAACACCACAACCCCGTGGGGATAATAAGCACCTAAGGCATCATCGCAAGCCTGTGGAAACCAAGGGCGTCAGTTCAGTCCAGGCAGGCATGTTTATGTTAAGATCATAGAGCTTACTTTTTTTTTTTTAAGATTTTATTTGATTGAAAGAGAGAGTGCGAGCTCTAGATGGGGGAGGGTCCGAGGGAGAAGCAGACTCCCCACTGAGCAGGGAGCCCCATGCCAGACTCCATTCCAGGATTCCAGGTTCATGACCTGAGCTGAAGGCAGACACTTAGGAGCCCCCCAGGTGCCCCTTACAAAGAGTTTATTGATGCACCTTCTGGGTGTTTTATGTGTTTGGATCTCAGATTTAGGTCTTTAATCCATCTTAAATTTATTTTGTATATGGAGTACAAAAGTAGTCTAGTTTCATTCATTTGTATGTAGCTGTCCAGTTTTGCCAACACCATTTAACAAAGAGACTGTCCTTTCCCCCTTTGTATATTCTTGCCTCTATTGCCATATGTTAATTGGCCATATGCGTTTATTTCTAGGCTCTCTATTCTGTTCCATTGATCTCTGTGTTTTTGTAACCATACTCTTTTGATTCCTATAGATTTATAATATAGTTTGAAATCTGGATTGTGATAACTCCAACTTTGTTCTTAAGATTGCTTTCATGATTTAGGGCCATTTGTGGTTCCATACAAATTTTAGGGTTCTTGTTCTAGTTCTGTGAAAAATGCCATTGGTATCTGATGGGAATTGCTCGAATCTGTAGATTGTCTTGGGTAATATAGACAATTTAATAATATTCTTCCAATCCATGAACATGACATATCTTTCTGTTTGTGTCATCTTCATCAATGTTTTGTATTTTTTTCATCATTTTTGAAACATATTTGTGTTTCTTTCATCAGTGTCTTACACAACCATATTCTTATATTCAGAGCACCAGTCTTTCACCTTGTTGGCTAAATTTATCCTAGGTATTTTATTCTTCTTGATGCAATCATACTGTTTTCTAAATTTCTACTTTTCGTAGTTCATTAGTAGTGAATAGAAATGCAACAAATTTCTGTATATTCTGTATTCTGCAACTTTACTGAGTTTATTAGTACAAAGAGTTTTTTGGTGGTCTTTTGGGTTTTCTGTGTGTAGTATCCTGTCATCTGCAAATAGTGATGGTTTTGATTCTTCCTTTCCAATTTTGATGCCTTTTATTTCATTTTCTTTTCTGATTGCTATAGCCAGGACTTCCAGTACTATGTTCCATAAAAGTGGCAAGAGTGGGAATTCTTGTCTTGTCCCGGATCTCAGAAAAAAAGCTTTCAGGTTTCCACCATTTTTTATGTTAGCAGTGTGTTCGTTAAATATGGCTTATGTTATGTTGAGGTATGTTCCTTTTATAGGAGGATGTTGAATATTGTCAAATAATTTTCTGCACCTATTGAGATGATCTTATGATTTTTGTCTTACATTAATGTGGTTTATCACATTGATTGATTTGGAGATAATGAACCATCTTGTATCCCTGTACTAAATCCCACTTGAGTGTGGTGTATTTCCTTTTAATGTATTGTTGAATTTTGTTTGCTAATATTTTATTGAATATTCTTGAATTTATGTTTATCAAGGATACTGGCCTATAATTTTAATTTTTAATTTTTTATTTTTTTGGAGTGTCCTTGTCTGATTTACTCAGGTTAATGCTGGCCTGGTAGAATAAATTTGGAAGCATCCCTTCCTCTTCAATTTTTTGGAATAGTTTGAGAAGGATATGTATTACCTCTTCTTTAAATGTTTAGTAAATTCACCTGTGAAGCCATCTGCTCCTGTACTTTTATTTCCTGAGACTTTTTGATTACTAAAAATAAAGTTAAATCAGTAATCAATCTGTTCAGACTTTCTAGTTTTTCCTGATTCAGAAAAATTACATATTTCTAGGAATTTATCCATTTCTTCTGGGTTTCCCAATTGGTTCACATGTAATTGTTTATAAAAGTTTCATAATCTTTTGTATTTTTGTGGTGTCAGTTGTAACTTCTATTCCATTTTTCATTTTATTTATTTGAATACTCTTTTACGTGATGAGTCCGGCTAAAGTTTTATCAATTTTGTTTATATTTTCAAAGAACCAGCTCTTAGTTTCATTGATCTTTTCTATTCTTTTCTCTTGTCTCTATTTTCACTCTAATCTTTATTCTTTCCTTCCTTCTCCTAACTTTGGGCTTTTTTTGTTCTCCTTTTACTAGTTCCTTTAGGTGTAAAGTTAGGTTTTTTGTTTTGTTTTGTTTTTGAGATTTTTCTTATTTGTTGAGGGAGCCCTGTATTGATATCAACTTCCCTCTTAGCACTGTTTTTCCTTAGTCTCCTAGATTTGGCGATGTTGTGTTTTCATTTTCATTTGTCTCCAGGTATTTTTTTTATTTCTTTGATTTCTTTGTTGGCCCTTTGGTTGTTAAGTAGCATGTTGTTAAGCCTCTATGTGGTTTTTTTTTTTTCCATTTTTTTTCTTGTAATTGATTTCTAGTTTAATACCATTAAGGTTGGAAAAGATGCTTGATATGATTTAAATCTTAAATTTATTGAGATTTGTTGTGGCCTAACTTGTGATCTATCCTGGAGAATATTCCACATGTACTTGAAAATAATATGTATTCTGTTTTTGGTTGGAAATTTCTGTATATATCTGTTAAGTATATCTGGTCTAATGTGTTATTCAAAGCCAATGTTTCCTTTCCAAAGCCAATTTTCTGTCTGGATTATCTATCCATTGATCTAAGTGGTGGTATTAAAGTCCCCTACTATTACTATATTACTGTCATTTTATCCCTTTACATCTGTTAATGCTTGCTTCATATATTTGGGTGCTTTCGTATTGGGTATATAGATATTTATAACTGTCATATCCTCTTGTTGGATTGATCTCTTTATCATTATGTAATACTCTTTGTCTCTTGTTAGTCTTTGATTTTAAGTTTATTTTGTCTGATATAACTATTGTTAACCTAGCTTTCTTGTTTCCATTTGCATAGAATTAACTTTTCTATCCTTTCAGTTTCAGTCTATATGTGTCCTTAAGTATGAAATGAGTCTCTTATAGATGGTCTTTTTTATCCATTCAGTCATACTATATCCTGGAGCATTTATTCCATTTACATTTAAAGTAATTATTGATGGGTATTTACTTATTGCCATTTGTTAATGGTTCCTGCTTATTTTTGTAATTGTTCTCAGCTCTTTTCGTCTATTTCTCTCCTGCCATGTGATTTGATGATTTTCTTTAGTGTTATGTTTGGATTCCTTTCATGTTATTTTTTTGTGTATCTGTTATAGAGTTTTGGTTTGTGATTACCATGAGGTTTATATATAACATCCAGCGTATGAAGCAGTCTATTTTAAGTTGATGGTCACTTACGTTTGAACAAATTCTTAAAGCCTTACATTTTCGCTGCCCCCTCCTTTTATGTATTTGATGTCCTATTTTACATCTTTCTGTATATCCCTTAACTAAATACTACAGGTACAGTTGATTTTACTACTTTTGTCTTTTAGCCTTCATAGTAGTTTTGTAAATAGTTAATCCACTACCTTTACTATGTGTTTGCTTTTATACATAATTTTTTTTCTTTCATAATTTTCTTATTTATAGTTATGGTCTTTTCTTTTCCACTTAAGTCCCTTTGACATTTCTTAAATCTGGCTTAGTGATGAACTCCTTTAACTTTTGTCTGGGAAACTCTTTCAAATCTGAATGATAATTTTACTGGGTAGAATATTCTTGGTTGTTGGCTTTTTTCTTTTCAGCCCTTTGAATATATAATGTCCCTGCAAAGTTTCTGCTAAAAAATCAGCTCATAGCCTTATGAGGTTTCTCTTGTATGTAACTATTGCCTTTTCTCTTGCTGCTTTCAAAATTCCTTATCTTTTCCTTTTGCCATTTTAATTATTACTGTATATTGGTGTGGCCTTCCTTGGGTTTATCTTATTTGGGGCTTTTTGTGCATCCTGGAACTGGATGTCTGTTTTCTTCCCAAGGTTAGGGACATTTTTAGATATTATTTCTTCAAATATGTTTTCTTCCCCTTTCTCTCTCTCTTTTCTCTTTCTGAGACCCCTATAATGTGAATTTTAGTATGCTTGATGTTGTCCTTTATCTTAATTTTTAAAAGAAAATATATTTTTGCTCTCTGGTTGGATGATTTCCACTACCTTGTCTTCCAGATTGTTCCATTCTTGTGCAACCTCTAATCTGTTGATTTTCTCTACTGTCTTTTTCCCTTCGGTTGTATTCTTCATCTATGATTGGTTCTTTTTTTTATTATTTCCATCTCTTTGTTGAAGCTCTCTGTTTATTCTTCTCTCAAGGTCAGGGATTACCTTTATTACCATTACTTTGAACTCTTTATCAGGTAGGTGGTTTATCTCCATTTCCTTTAGTCTTTTTTCTGAGTTTTTTTTCTGTGTGGAAAAAAAACCTTGGACCTTATCTTCTGTGTCATTATTTTGTTATTTTGCCTGGTTCGCTGTGTTTGTTTCTATGTAGTAGGTAGTATCAGCTATGTCTCCTGGTCTTAAAGTAATTGCCTTATAGAAAGCATCCTGTAGGGCCTAAAAATGCAATCGTGGTCACCAGAATCAGGTGCTCTAGGAGTGTCTCATATTTGGTGTTGTATATTTTCTCTTATTGTGGGTAGGTTGCTGCAGATGCACTGGCTGGTGGGGCTGACCCCCTGCCCAGCTGGTTTTGATCCCCAGCTGTGACTCCTATAGACTCACTGCTGGATGGGGCTGTTCACCCCCTACCCGTTCCTGCATGACTGGCTGAGTGTCTCAGCTGCAGTTGCTGTAGATGCACTGCTAGGCAGGGCTGCCACCCCTCTCCAGAGGTCAGCCTCTTTGGAGGGGCACCAGTCTCAGCTGATATCACCTGCTGGGTGTGGTGGGGTGGGAACCACTTGGGGGGTGCCAGTAATGCCCAGTTTGCCTACTGTGTGGCAGGGTGCTGTCTACTTTGTAGGGCACCTGCCAAGACAGGTGGATTGGGTGGGGGTGGGTCTGCTGAGGAATATTGGGTTGAGTGAGCATTGCTAGCAAAGCAATGGAAAATATCAGAACTGGTGCCACCAGTGTCATGCCAGCTTGGCAGAAGGTGGGCAAGAAAAATGGCACTCACTAGTGCTTCTGTTCCCAGAGAAATTTCCCACAAATCCCTGCCCCTCTTGTATACACCCTAAAATTAGTCAATCTTTTTCACATATGGCTCAGGTGCTTTTCAAACTGCTACTTCTGTGCTAGTTATTGGAGCAAGTGAAATTGCATGTGGGTCCTTTAAGAGCAGTCTGTTTCCTATAGCCCTCTGGCTCTCCCAAGATTAAACCCCACAGAGATTCAAAACTCTTGCCATTAAGCCCACTGATTGTCAAAGCTAGATGTTATGGGGGCTCATCTTCCCTAGTGTGGGGCTTGAACCCCTTGCTCCTTGGTGAGGACCTCTGTACCTCTGATGTTTCATTATTTACATAGAGTTCTTTCTCTACTTGTGACAATTTTATCATAGTTTTGATAGTTAAAACATTTCCTATCCAGTAATCCCTATCTTCCCTCTAGGAGCTTAAGAGTAAGGTACTTGCCTCTGTTCTCTCCCTGGGACCTCTATACCTTATTTAAGATAATTAACAAGTCTGTGATTTATAGATGAAGAAGAAATGTAGACCTTAAGTAACGTCCCCAAGGTTATGTAACTAGTAGCAGGACAGGAATTTAAACTGAACTATCAACCGTAAATTTCATTCTCCTAATTATTATTAGATTCAGTCCTTTAGAGTCTTAGTATTAGAGGAGTCCCTCCCATAAACAAAGAATAAAACCTTGAAAGGGCCAAAGCTCAAATGACCATATTACTCATTAAAAAGAGTGTGCTGGTATGTGCTCTCTTGCTCTCTCTCTCTCACTGTCAAATAAATAAATAAAATCTTTAAAAAATAAACATGTGCTGGTAAATGTTTAATGACTGGCTATCCAAAATCCAATCATTTTTAGCATTTGCTGATTTCCGTGATATAAATACTCCCGCCATGGCTGATTTCAAGCAATCAATCTGACCGTACTGAAAGGAGTTGAGAAAAGACAAGCAGAAAAGTCTGTCATCATCCGTGTGAGCCAGCACATCAGTGACTCCATGAAAATTAAAAACAATATCTATGCTTTGCTTTAACAATTAGATCCTTAATCTGTGAACTAAAGGTATATGTGGTGTGGAAAAGAGAATTTTCAGCAAGGTCAATCAAAATTGAATCCTGGCCATACTACTAAATAGCTAATAGCTAATATACATGTGTATATATCTACACACATAGCACACACGTTTTCTTTATTCATCCATCGGCAGGAATTTAGGTTGTAGCCAACCTAAATCTTAGATTTTTTTAAGTAATGCTGCAGTGAACATGGGGATACTGATACCTTTTTGAGTTAGTGTTTATTTCCTTCCAACAAATACCTAGCAGTGGAATTACTAGATCATATGGTAATTCTATTTTTAATTTTTTGAGGAGCCTCCATACTGTTTTCCATAGTGACTTAACCAATTTACATTCCTACCAAAAGCATAAAAAGGTTGCCCTTTTTTCACATCCTGTCCAATACTTGTTATTTGCCTTTTTTGATAATAGCCATTCTAACAAGTATGAGGTAATATCTCATTGTGGTTTTGATTTGCAGTTCCCTGATTAGTGATGATGGGCACTTTTTCATATACCTATTGGCCATCTGCGTATCGTTTTCAGAGAAATATTCAGATCCCCTGCTCATATTTTAATTGAATTGGTTTTTATTTGTTTTTTTGTGTTTATTTTTTGCTCTTGAGTTGTATGAGCTTTTTAATACATTTTGGGTATTAACCCCAATCAGATTTATGATTTGCAAATGTGTTCTCCCATTTGTTAGGTTGCCTTTTCATTTTGATGGTTTCCCTTGCTGTGCAGAAGCTTTTTAGTTTAATGTAGTCCCACTTGTTCATTTTTGCTTTTGTTGCCTTTGCTTTTGGTGTCAAATCCAAAAAACTATCACCAGGACCAACATCAAGGAGCTTATGGCCTCTGGTTGTTTTGTTGTTTTTTTTTCCCTAGGGGTTTGATGGTTTCAGAGCTTACATTCAAGTCTTTAATCCATTTTGAATTGATGTTTGTGTATTGTGTAAGATAGTGGTTTCATGCTGATTTTTTAAATATCTTCCTTTAAAAGACTGTAAAACCAGTGCGGGATTAGGCCAGGTCTGCCAGATCTGCTAAGAATTTTCAGCTTCTAAATTAGTGAATGAGGAGGGCTTGGGTAGCAAAAACGTAGAGAGAGGAGCCTGAATAAGAAGACATAAAGACAGGAATAATGAAGAGAGGGGCATTTGGGGCATTCTTCAGTCTGCTTCTGCTGAAGAGAAGCACTCTTGCAGTAGACAAGATTGGATCAGTTATCATTGGGAGAAATTGAGCATGGTCTAGAATTCCAAGAAATATGATTTTTCCTTTGTAGAAAATGAAGAATTTTTATTGAAGAAAGTGATATAATTTGGTAGTTGTAGATGAATTTGAGAATGGGAAAGCAGTACATGTATTTTGTTTTGTTTTTAAGAGCCTCATCCTTGGGGTGCTTGCGTGGTACAGTCAGTTAAGCTTTTGACTCTTGGTTTCAGCTCAGGTCGTGATCTCAGAGTCCTGAAATCAAGCCCTGTGTTGGGCTCCTCACTCCGTGCAGAGTCTGCTTAACACTCCCTCTCTTTCCCTCTGCCCCTCCCCCCTGCACACACACACTCTCTCTCTCTCTCTCTCTCTCAAATAAATCTTAAAAAAAAAAAAAAAAAAGTCCTCATCTTTGGTGCCAGGCTGCCTGGGTTTGCATCTGGCTCACCACTTTATAATGCTGTTACCGTGAAAAAGACATTTTATCTTTCTGGGTCTCATGATAATACGATTATTGTGAAGATTAAATGAATTACTGATTATGAAGTATTTAGGTAGTGCCTAGCACATAGGAAGCATTCAAAACAATGTTAATTGTTATTATCAGTATTCAGATAAAGGAAATGAGCAGCAGAAACATTTGTTAAGAAGTCACTAGAAAATGCAGGTACAAATTGTTAAATGAAAGAATCAAAGGTATTTGATGGCTTTAAAAAGAAAGTGTAAAAGTAAAGACTGAGGTCTTTTCTTTTTTAACTTGATTAATAAGAAAAATGTCCCACCTTGAAAAAATAAGGAATTCTAAATGAAGAATCTTGTGATGGCGGAAGATGAGTTCAACTTCACATGTGAGTAGAATTTGAGATAAAATATAAAAATCTGTTAGATAATAGGACAAGAAGTAGATTGCAATTGAAATACGACACATTTACTGACCAGTGAATGATGTGCAGCATTTTATGTTCAGTGCTTTTGAAAAAAACAGATATGCAAATCAAAATCTGTCTTTAATCAAACAATACACAGTTTATTTAACACAGAAAATTAGACAAGGAAAATTAAACAAGGATGACCGTTCCACAAGGTAAGCACTAAAGAAATGGTGGCAACAGTGCTCTGGGTGTTCACAGAAGAGAAGGATAATGTTGGAGATGGAGGAGCATTGGAAACTTTGAAAAAGGTTACCTACAGGATGTGCGGTGATGTAGTACAGAGTTGGAGGGGAGAAAGTAAGCTTGAGAAAACACATACTGTGGAATGTATAGGGCACATTGGGGATCCAGGCTCAAGTTAGTTTGGCTGAAATGTGGAGTTTCTTTGGGTGTACACTTTGTTAATGCAGGAAAAATGGTTAGGAACATATTATAGAAGGTCTTGATGTCAGGATGATGACTTTGTTTTAATGCATTAGGTGAAGAGTTGGCACTGAGCATTTTGGCAGTGCAGTGATACAAAGAATCTCTGCTTTTGAAAGAATGCCATTTTCAAATAGGACTGACTAGATGGGGAAGGCAGATAATTACATGAGATACAATCTGCATGATTTAGCACAGACTATGTGAAGGTGGTGAGCTTGAAGGAGATGAGATGTGCATTTAAAGAAAGCAGCACAGTTGGGCAAAGCAGCTGGTGCCCAGGAAAACATCTGCAACTCAGAAAAGAGACTGAGCTTTAAATTGCAAATTTAATAATCACCTAGAAATCATTATTGAAACCATAAGGTGAATGGGATTGTTATAGGAGCAAATTCAGAAGAAAAAGGGATTCAGTGTTAGAGCCTTGGGTGATGCATAGACAGAAAGAATGGGAGGGAGAAGAAAACTTAGTGAAAAGGACAGAAAAAAAGTGTTCAATGTAAAGGAGGAGCCAAGATAGATCACTGTCATGGATAACAAAGACACAAGAGTGCCAGGCAGCGGAGAGCCAAAATCATAATTGGGGATGAGTTCCTGGGCTGCCTCCAGTTTTTTCCTTCAAAGAACAGAGTGTCTCCTGGGAAACAGCACTGAGCTCCATCCAACAAGGGGGAAGGCCCTACACTGGGGGACAGAATAGGAACAACCAGAAAGAAATCAGAAGTCCAAAATATTCCCAATTACAACTAAAAATTCAATTGGATTCTTGGAAATTCATCTACATGACATATACCTATATAAATTATTTGGATTTTAGAAGTTGTTTACTTTTAATGGAAATGCCAGGTTCTATGTAGACATACCTTGATAATGTAACTCCATTACACTAAGGAACCATTCTGTAGTTCCAGATTTATCAACCTTGGCACTAATGACATTTTGGGCTGGATCTTTTGTTGTTTAGGACTGTTCTGTGATTACAGGACGTTCAGTGGTATCCCTAGCTTCTGCCCACTAGATGCCAGTAGCATCCCTCAGCAGTTGTGACAACCCAAAATTTCTTCAGTTACCAAATGTCCTTTGAAGGGCAAAATTGCCTCCTTCCCTCCTGCATTGGAAACCACTGCTATAGTTTAATAGTAGCCAGAGTAGGTTTTTTTTTTTTTTTCTTATTTTCCTTCCACAAGGGGAAAGAAAGCATACCTAGGCAACGAAGTTCTTGGAGAATAAAATCATAGTTACAAGATTTGTGACATAAAGATGTCATATACAGAAACATAAACATATACATAAACATATACATATATTGGCAGAAAGAAAAAGTTATGGTTCTAAGTATCTAACGAGTGGAAGAGGCTGAAGTTATAAAACCACAAAATAAATTAACCATTATATCTAAACAGATATGCCAGAGGGTACTATTTCCATTTAGTGGCAAATACAATTAAGCAGACATTCAGTTTGAAGCAAATAAAATCCTCCATATATCTGGTGGCATCTTTACCCTGATATAAATTGCAGTGAGAAGCAATTTGTATAAATCACTATTATTCCACAGAGAGATATATAGACCAAGCAAATCTAATGTGACAGATGTTATAAATGTCATTATGGTTTTTCATTTCAATTCAAACAGTTCATAGACTTCCTCCACTGATTGTATTAAATAGGGGATTGCATCTTCTCTCGTCAAAGAAGACAACAGCCTTGTCACATAGTAAATTAGTTCACTCAGGTTGAGCCATTTACCTTCCTGCGGATAAAATGGGCTCCATCATACAGTATTCAAAACAAATACCTTGGATCAAAATAGTCTGAGAATCTATCTGAAATCACAGATCAAGACAAAACAAAGAAAAAGATCTAGTCCGTATGTAAGTAATTTTAGATAAGTCTATGCAAAATAATGATTTTATATTTTTTCATATCAATAAATTTCAAAATGTACAATACAAGGCCATATCAGTGGTTTATAAAGGTCTCAGTTCCCATATGCAGACACTGTAAGAGCGGTCTTGTGGCAGAAGTTGGTAATTTCTTTTCATTCCCTCAAATGCAGGGGATGATGTAGAGCAGCATTTATCTGTCTGCATATGTAGGTCTGTAAAGCTATTTCATGAGAAATATTATTTCCCCCTAAGATCTTTCTTAAAACAATAATATACTGCTATCTATTGGGGTGACTTGACTATGTAATTTTAGCCCCGAAATGCAGACTTTATTTTAAGATCCTTCTCAGAATAATAAGTTTGATACTTAAAATATTTATTTACATATTTCTGTATATAACATTTATGAATGTGATTTATTATATATATAAAATCAAAATATAGCAACATTAAGGATTACTCTTTTGAATGAGCAGCTACCTATGAAACCAGCATATCCTAGGGTTTGTTAGATGTTAAGGGCTGAGTTGTGTCCCCCTAACAATTCATATATTGAAGCCCTTACCCCCACTGTGACTGTATTTGGAGATAGGGCCTATAAGAAGGTAATTAAGGTTAAATGAGGTCTTAAGATTGAGGGCCTAATCCAATGTGACTGTTGTCTTTAGAAGAGCGAGAGACACTAGGGAGGCACATGCTCAGAGAAGAGGCCATCTGAAAGCCAAGGAGAGAGGCCTCAGGAGAAACCTAATCTGCTGAACCCTTAATCTTGGACTCAGCCTCTAGAACTGTGAGAAAATAAATTTCTGTTGCTTAAGGCACTCAGTTTGTGATTGTCATATTCTGTTATGGCAGCCCTAGCAGATGAACACACCAGAGACGGTAATGTTGGCCTAAATGTCCCAAAACTTCTATGCTCACTGCTACCACCTCTTAGATGTATAAGAACATAAAGAATTTGAAAGATTCTGCCTCTGCAAATATCCCCCAAATGCCTTATGAATTCATATGCTTCTATGCAAAATGAGAATTGAGTAAAATTCTGTCCTTTCTCAGTGGAATAGTAAGGAATGTAGCCTTGTCAAGACAGGACTCTAAACCACTGGTTTTAAGGTTAGTTGTCCAAGAAAGTTCTGGCTACTGTCATCTCAGTACCCTACAATGATGGTAGTTGAAAATCTGACACAGCTGCTACTGTCTTAAAGGACTAGCTTGGAAAATGCATTGCATCATATTCTAGATGTCACAACTAGATGCCACATGTGTGGCCATTGTTGAATACAGATCTAAAAGCAAGGGCAAAACACCTAGCCACATAGAGCTTATAATCTAATGAGAGAAGTAGCATTCGGTAAATTATCTTGTGTTTAAATAAGAGCATTTTCATATAACTGGAGTATCTAATGTAATCTTGGAGGCTGAAAAGGTTTCTCTGAAGAAAGCTGCGGCCAGAGTAATGACTAAGTCAACCACTTGGATAGTTAACCAATGAATCACATCAGTGAAGACATAAGGAAGCACAGAGCCGGGGGAACCCAGGCAATAGAATGTCTATATGCTAGACCGCATTACATATGCACAAAGGGGCTGGACAGGCAGTGGGAGAAAAGGCTGGTGAGAATACATGCTAGAGTAGGACAGGAGCGGAGCCCATGCAACGTGATCCTTGCAAACCACTTTTTGCATCTGGCAAAAACATAAAATCTACTTTGTGATGCTTCCAGGTGATTAATTCTGCTATGCCAAATAATTTTGAAACAAATTACCTTGAAGTGATAATTTAATGTGTACATTGTCAATAATTGAGTGGTCAAATGAGATTAATTCAATTGAGTATGTGAGAGTATTTCTTTGGAGCAGTTGCAGAAATTGCCTGTGTTTGAGCTGTTGCTTGAAATGTATGCTGGTGGATATTTGGAACGGAGCTAGAGAGTATGTTCAAAATATGCAAAACTCTTTGACTCCTGATAATTGTCTTCACTTGCCCACAAGGGAATGGGTTGTTTCCTAGTTGGTTATAGCCTCAGATGTCAGCTGCCTGAAGAATTACAGCTTCTGAGACTAATTCTTTGCCAAACTAGAGTTGCCCAGAGTTTGGGAGTTGAGACTTCTAAGACCAGAACACCACCCACTTGCCATATGCTGTGCTCCCAGCAGAAAGGCAAAAGCATGTGATTCTCTCTGCTGTTTTAAACACCCTACTTAGTCTTAGATATAAGAACTGTATCGTCAATGGTATGTCAACAAAACTAGTAAGTATATCCTCAGTACATGGTATTACTAAAGATTCCTGCTTACTTCTGAAATAATTTCCAAGTCAGAGTAGCTTCTGAAAGTCTTAAGCAGCCAGTGCCTCAGCCCCAGTCGATTATAACTCAGCCTGATAATTTCAGCAAATGAGTCTTAAATGCAAATGACTCAACAATGCTTTTAGCCTATAATTTATTTCCAAGACACTTATTATTGTCTACCCTAGAGCTGTTGAAATTGTTAAAGCTAGAAAAATAGTGATGCCTTTAAAAATGAAAACTAAGTCATTAGGGATGGTCCTCAAAATACCCCCCAGGTAATCATGGGCTTCATAAAGCAAAGATAATTGGTGAAATAAGACTTTAAGTCTTTACCATTGTTGAGCTACTTGGTAGTCTCCTCAGTAAAGATTAAAACATAGGTAAAAATTACTGGTTGGCCCAAATCTTATTCTCACACATTTCCCATTCAACCCTGCACTAACAACCAAAAAAACAAACAAACAATAAATTTCTCCCAGGCTACATCCATAGCAAAACCTTCAGTAACTTATATACAGTCAATGCTCAGTAATAAGACATGTGTTATGGGCTGCCGGGCTATGATGCATAAGAGAACTAATTTCCCTCCAAGGGCAATACCATTTAATGGAAGAGAAAGATATCTTTGTGAACATAATACCAACTATGAACTTACAGGTGCTAAAAGTGAAGGATAAGAAGTGCCATTAGACCAAGGTTTGGTGCCAGCTGATCATGAAATAAGAAAAATAAAAATAAAAAGATTTTTCATAAAGTTAAATATATTTAGTTGAAAGAACTCAACTTAAGGGTGCCTGGGTGGCTCAGTCAAGCCTCTGATTCTTAATTTTTATCTCAGGTTATAATCTTAGGGTCATGAGATCCAGCCCTGCTCTAGGCTCATGCACTGGTTGTGGAGCTTGCTTGTTTCTCTCTCTTACTCTCCCTCTGCCCTTCCCCTTCCCTACATGTGCATGCATGCATGCACACCCTCTCTCTCAAAAACCAAACAAAAAAAACTCAATTTTAAGATAAAGGTCCTTCCTGATTTTTTTTTTTTTAGGAGGTGAACATAATTATTTTATTCAAAGATGGTGTTATAGATGGTAAGATGAAAAATCCAGTGATGTACTCAGAATCTCTTTACTGGACAAGTTCTTCTAAATGAAACAACGAGGAATAATTCAGTACCTGTGTTTAAGTATGTCTTCATAAAGGAGGTGGTTTTGAGATAGGTCTGCCTTGAATGGACTACTCAACATTTTGATTTTGTTCTCTGCTACCCACAATTAATAATTAAAATATTATTGATAGGAAAGTAGGTATTAAACAGACCACCCTAGTCAGATTAACATTTAACTAGTACTGGAATATTCCCTACAATCAAGGGATTTAATTCCTACATATTGTGAAGTCTCTTTTGTTGAAAGAAATAGAAATCAAGGAAAAATGTAAACACTGAATATGAGAACCCATGAGTGTCCACTAAAACTCAAAGGCAGAAAACAACTAGAGCTGGATTTCAACCAAAAAAAAAAGAAAGAAAGCTCAAAGGTACCGTCACATCACAACTCCCAATTTCACTTGTTCCAGTTTAAGTCCTCAATAGAGACTAACTTTCTCCATGTTAATTCCATATTCCTAGGAGATATCTGCTTGACTCAGCATGAAACAGGAGATTCCTTCCCATCAAATTAATTCTACCTGAGGTGAAGAAGGGGCAATGTGTAAAATAATAGTCATATGTCAGGTACTATTTTAAAAGCAGTACTTGCATTACTATTGTATTATTTCATAGTATTATTATTGAATTAGTATTATATTTATTATTTAATCCACCAGCAATTCAAGGAGGAAGCATTATAACTATTGTCCTCAATTTGAATATGAGAAAACTAAGGTCCAATAAGGTTAAGATCCTTGCTTAAGGTTGTACAACACTTAAGTGGAAGAACTTTTATCTAAACTCACGTAACTTGACTATGGAACCCAAACTTATGTCACATGACTTCTGAGCTCTCATATCTGTGAATCAGAGAACAATTCCCTCAAAAAGGGGGATCATTGTGAGCTGGAGAGACTATAAAATAAAAGCTATTCTAACCACTGAAAGATTCAGTCATAGAAATGGTGAAAGAACTTTAGTTTTTCAAGACCACTACAAATGAAAATTGAGTTTTTAGAATGTGCAACTAGAATATGAATTCGATACAGCATATTATTAAACTTACTCTTATGTTGATGAAGTTATGCAAATATGTTCTACTTGACAGAAAAAACAATTAGTATCAAAATAGGAATAAGATAATTGTCATGCTGAATTCTTTCTCCTTGAAACTGCAATACTCTAACAAAATTAGAATAACAATTTACAGAGATTTTAGTATCTGCATTTTAATAAATACTGCTGTTTTGAACATAGGAATATATCTTGGCCATAGACTTTCATATACCAGTTATAAACATCAAGTTACTTTAAATACCAAAAGACAATTAGTGCAGACTATCATTGTGATAAAAGACAACACCCAAGATGAACTAGGGAAATACAAAAGTATTTTAAAAATATAAATTGGTATAAATAGATACTGGTAAACTCTCCTGATCTAAGAAAATAAGCTGACAAAGTTGAATTTGCTATAAAGAAACTGTGATGTCCCTCAGTGTTTTAAATATCCAAGGAAAAGTAATAAACTAAAAGTTGGAAGGAGTCAAATTTCCTTTATATGAACCTAAAAGCAGGTTAAAAAGTAGATTGAATATATATAAAATCATATCAAACAGCATTTTTTATTGTAAAATAATACATTTCCATTGAAATTAGTAGATACATGTTTCAATTATAAAAATTAAACTATTTTCATCATGAAAATAATCTTTTGATATATACATTAAGACTTGAGTAAACTTGAATAAAAAGCACACTTATTTTTAGTCAATCTAAAGTGAACACAGGTTTTCAACCCTGTTGGGGTTGGAAATAGAAAAATAGCTCGAGAGGTAGGTTCCCCTTTTTCACTGTTGCAGGTCTAGAGATCTTGGCCTGGTGATTCTAAGGGAACCTCCAGTTAGATGTGTCCCCAACTCTGCTCATCCTCTTGTTCCTCAAACCAGATCCACAGGTCTTCTCAGTTCATCTCCTTTTTGTTTCCATAGCCACCTTCCTTTTGCCTCTATTACCCTGCCCCCCTGTTCCATGCTACTAAAATACAAATCTGAATTGTGTTCTGCTTAAGCACATGAAATAGATCTCCATGCCTTTGGGTAATGTCCACACTGCTTATTAGGCCTTGGATAACTCTCTACAGTCCAGCTCTTCTCTCCCTCTCAAGAAGTCCGTTCCCTAGTTCCACTTATACCTATGCTTCTATCCTATGGTCTAATGATAGTTTCCAAATACATCAGGTATCTTATACCTCCATGATATTCTACCTCTGTTTCCTCTGCCCAGAATGCCATTCCCCAGTCTGTCTCAAAACTTATCTCCAAATCCTTTTCACAGACATCACCTAGTCACTCTAGGCAAGTTTAGCATTATATTTTGAACATGCTTTTATAATATTACCTAAACTTTTACTGTATCATAGCATTTATGAGTCTTCCTTCCCCATAATAGATTATAAATTCCTTGAGGGCAACATTCCTATCCCAACACCTAATGAACAACATTGCTAAGTAGATGTGGTTACATTACTACTATCCTACCAATTGTGACTGCACAAAGTCCTAGATAAACTAGAAAAGATAGAGACCCTTCAGATTGTAATGACAAATTGTAATTTTGTTATCCTCTTAAAGTCCAGACTCTATCATACAAATAAATGGAACTCTCATGGTCCTCTCAAAGGTGTATATTTTGTCATAGTTTATATCATGAATACTTGCCTCCTCCATTTTTATAATTTGTTTTATAGATTTTGGCCTTTTCCATATGTTAACAATCTCATTATTTTGAATAATGGCAATGCCTTTAGAATAATACTGAATTATAGCAATAATACTGGGTACCCTTGACATATTCCTGACAGGTCTCCATTAGCAATGATAACTCATGCAGATGACTTACAGTAGGCTAAGGAACTTTTCAGTTAGTATTAGTTTGCTAGCAGTTATTAATCATTAATAGGTATTGAATTTAATCAGATATTTTTCATGTATTTGAGATAATTGTTTTAATTTTTAAATGTAGCAAACTACATCTATAAATTTGCTTTTGAATGTTAAGCATCATTACATTCTTGAGAAAACCTGGTATGGTCATGATACAGTTTTTAAAACAAATGTTCGGTTTGGATACTAATATTTTTTTAAAGATATTTGCATCAATGGGCAGAGTTAGCTGTAATTTTCCATTTTACTTATTTTTGTTTTTTTATTCTTCTAAGTCTTCATCTTCTACTTATCTTTACACATCTGTTTATTCAGTATAACAAAAGCGAATCTGTTAAGGTTGTTATTTTTTTAAATTTAAATTTGTCTAATCCCCTTGTTCTCATCTTTCCACGCATGTCAGTCCTCACCTCCTACCCACGAATGTAGGCATTATTCAGATTTCTCCAGATCTCACAATAACATATAAAATTTATGAACATAAAATATATATATATATGTATTCAAACAGAAGTTTTGGGTGATTTTCTAATGAAAATTGAATATTCTACATCATTTTCCTACTTTTTAGCACCTCACTTTATTCACTTGATAGTTCATAGAAATATTTCCAAGTCAAATAGTAACTCTAATTCTTTCTAATGGCTGTATCATATTCCATGATGTGCAAATACCATTATTTGACAGTCTTCATTACCAGGAATTTGCCTCTTTTTTTCTTTTTCTATGAAAAATGTTGTCATTAACACCATTGTATTTATGTGGTTATACATTGATGCTTTAATTTCTATTATGGTTTCCTAAGAAATACATTTTTGGAAACTTGTAAATGTATATTTGATTCTTTTTCAGTAAATGTTTAAGAATATATCATGCATACCAAGTAATGCACAAACTATAAATGTACACCACCTAATTTAACATATACAGGATTAGCAGTCCTCCATTATTGAACTTCACATAGAATCATACAGTATACATTCCATTGTGTATGACTTCTTTTGCTTAATATGTGTGTGAAATTAATTCTTGTTTCACATAAAAATATTTGCATCATTCTCTTTGTATGGCACTCCATTGTATTAACTGACTACACTTTATCCAATCTTCCATTGAACATTTGGGTTGTTTCTAGTTTAGGGTTATAAGTAATGCAGTTATGTACACTCTTCTGTAGAAGAATGGTACACATAGGCCCATTTATACAAAGAAATGTAATCAATGGGTCATTGGATGTGCTTTTATTCCACTTTAGTGAAAACTGCTGCAAAGTTTAAGGTTACAGTACCAATTTACACTCCCTATGGTAGTATACAAAGGTTTCCATTATGCCACACTCTCACTGACTCTTGGTATTATCTTATTTTAAATTTATTTTTATTTTAGCCATTTTGCAAATGTGTAGCGATAGCTCATTGTGGTTTCAGCTTCAGTGTGTTGAGGACTAATGAAATTTAGCACTTTTTCACTTATTGGCCATTTGGATATTGTTTTATAAATTGGTCAGGTCTTTGATTTATTTTCCTATTCTGTTGTCTTCCTTTTATTGGTTCATGATAGTTCATATATTCTGGATTCATATATCTTCTTGTTTTACCTTTTCACTTTTTATAATGGTATCTTTTGATGAATAGATACTTTAAATTTTCATGTAGTTTGTCTATCAATCTTTTATTTCATGGTTCATGTTTTTTTATATCCAGCATAAGAAATCTTTACCAACTCAAAGCTTATTAAGATAGTCTAACATATTTGCTTCCGGAAGTTTTATTGCTTTATCTATGACCTTTAGATTTATAGTCCTTCTAGAACTGATTTTTGCATATGGTGTGAGGTACGTGTCAAGATTAAATATTTTTCTATACGGGTATCCAGTAGACTCAGCATCAATTACTGAAAAGACAATTCTTTCCATGCTATATTACAGAGTCATCTTTGATATAAATCAAAGATGTGTAGAGTCTTTTTTTAGATTATCTATTTTATTCATTTGATTTATTAGTCTGTATCAACACCACATGGCCTTAGTTAATGTTGCTTTATAATAAGTTTTGATATTTGGTAGTAACATTCCTCTAATTGTGTTCTTCTTTTACAGATTTGTCTATTCTTGGCCCATTGCATTCTCATATATATTTAAGAACCAACTTATGAATTTACACATATATTTTGGGATTTTCTTTAATTTACAGATAAATTTGGACATAACTGGCCTTTTTGCAGTTCTTAATACTGCGATTCATAAAGTTACATTTACTTGGGCAGGTCACCTTTAAATTCTCTCAAAAATGTCTTGTAATTTTTCTTTCTTACACAACTTTTAGTTTTACTCTTTGATTTTTTTTTTTTTTTAAGATTTTTTTTTAATTTATTTGACAGAGACTTAGTGAGAGAGGGAACACAAGCAGGGGAAGTGGGAGAGGGAGAAGCAGGCTTCCCGCAGAGTGGGGAGCCTGATGCAGGGCTCGATCCCAGGACCCTGGGATCATGACCTGAGCTGAAGGCAGACGCTAAATGACTGAGCCACCCAGGCACCTCTGATATTTGGTTCTTGATGCTAATGTAAATAGTATAATTTCAAGACATGAGTTTGTAATTGTATGTCATTGCATAGAAATATATATTTATATAAGGGACCTTGTACCTAGAGACCTTGTTAAATTCATTTTTAAATTCTATTTGTAATATATTGATTTTTATGTATACATAATTATGTGAGATGTGAATTATGACCATTCTGTTATCTTTTCCTAAACCCTATGCTTTGTTCTTCTTGCCATATTGTAGTAGAGAGGAATTTTCATAATGTACAGTGTTGGGTAGAAGTAGTAATAATGGACATCTTTATCTTGTTTTTTTATTTCACAAGGAAAATTCAAAAGTTCACTATTAAATAGAATGTTATATATATTTATATATATTATATATAATTATATATTTGTACATATATAATATATATTTATATATAATGTTATACATATATATAAATTTTTGTTTGTTTCAAGTTTTTATTTAAATTCTAGTTAGTTAACATATAGGGTAAATATTGGTTTCAGGAGTAGAATTTAGTGATTCATCACTTACATATAACACCCAGTGCTTTTCACAAGTTGGAGCTTACATACACAGTGAAGTGCACAAATATTAAGTATTCAACCTAACTAATGTTTACATGTGTGTATACTTTTGAAGCCACCACTGAATCAACCATCACGAATCCTGGTACATTGCAGGTATCTCAGGATGCTGAGATGTGGCCTCCTCCCATTTCTACCAATATGTCTTGCTTGGTGACTGAACCAAATTGGTGTTAAATGGGTAAGGGAGTTCACTGGTGAAATTTAAAAATTATTTTCTGGAGCACAGAATATGAGAAATGTGAAGTTTACATTAGCAGGACAAAGGTAAGATTCAGCCTTTTTTTCCTCCTCAGAATTCACTTTTCCCTTCTGTTAAAAACATCTGGCTCCAGAATTCACTTTTCCCTTCTGTTAAAAACATCTGGCTCCATGCAAAATCTCAACAGCTACCTTATCATCCTGAGATGATATCAATTCAATGAAACCTAAAACATTGCTCTTTGCTCTTCATATGTGACAGCAGGACATACATACATAAAATATGTATGTTAGAGTTCTGATCTCAATCAAAATAGAGTCACAGAAGAATTGAGCACACTAATATTAAGAAAAAACATAAAACTTTAAAAATCATTTACCTTTTAAAGTCATGAAAGAACTACCGGCACAAAGTCTAAATAAAATAATTTTTGAAAGATGATGGCCCTTCAGAGATGAGAAAGACAGCAACACTCTTTATTTCTTTTCTTTTTTCTTAAATTTTATTTATTTGAGAGAGAGAGAGTGAGAGGGAGAAGCGGACTCCCTACTGAGCCCAGAGCCCAACATGGGGCTCTATCCCAGGTCCCTGAGATCATGACCTGAGCTGAAGTCAGACGCTTAACTGAACTGAGCCACCCAGGTGCCCCAACACACTTTATTTCTTCATGCAGTTGTTGAGTCTACAGAAAAAAGAAAATGGGTGCGTAAGACAGACCAATATAGGCAGAGGAACGTTAAGGAGAAATCAGCTGAGATTTTTCCCACTGCAATTTGGCTGACATGGCTGCTAACCAGTTCTCCACATAAGACATCTAGGTAACTGAGCAGTGGTCCTAGAAAATTGGAGGCTGTTTGGAAAATGAAGAGAAATTGTTTAATTTCTCTTTGATTAAATTTCAAAGCCCTGCCAGAGGGCAGGACCTATCTCACTGTGAAAAACTAGAATACAAGTCACCTAACCTACTGATTAAATTGAAGATAAAAGTAACTAACTGCATTACAAAGGAGCAAGGCAAGTCCTTTCTGAAAGAATTTATTATCCACTTGAGTCTCTATTGCTCTTTTATACCTAAAGTACAGGACACACAAAAATAATTTAGAGGGATGCCTGGGTGGCTCAGTCGGTTAAGTGCCTGCCTTCACCTCAGGTCATGATCCCAGGGTCTTGGGATGGAGTCCCACATTGGGCTCCCCGCTCAGTGGGAAGTCTACTTCTCCCTCTCCCTCTGCTGCTCCCCCTGCTTGTGCATCCTCACTCTCTTTCTCTCTCTGACAGATAAATTAAAAAAAAAAAAAAAAAAAAAATAGAAGACTTGCAAAGTGGCAGATCAATGTGACCACAATGAAAAGTAAAAGAGTCCCAAGAAGCAGAACCATAGATGACACAAATGCAGGAATTAATAGAGTAAAAAATAAGAATTATAAATAAGTAATTTAGAGGAAAATGTGAATGAAATGGTATAAAGCTGAAGAGTTTAAGCAGAAAAAAAAACAATTTTAGAGCTAAAAATTATATTTGAGATGAATTCATTTGATTGGCTTAAAAGTAGATTGGATATAGAAGAAAAACAATTATTAATTTCAAAGGTCATTTGAAATTAAACAAAAGCACAGAGAAAAAGAAATATAAATTTAAAAATTGGGAATTAGAGCCTTTTAAGAGACTGTCGATGTTTCCATATATGCATAGTAATAAATAATTAGAAAATAAAATTGAAAAATATAATTTACAGTAGCAGCCAAAAAAACATAAAATACTTAATTTTAACCACATGTAGGAACTATACATTGAAAATTGGTGCAAGAAATTAAAAGCATAAATAAAAGTAGATATTATTGTCATAAATTGAAAGTCTGAATATTAAGATGTCATTTCTCCTGAAATTGATCTATAGAATCACATTTAATCCTTTCCAAATTCTAGTAAGTTTTTATTTTAGAGCTTAAAGTTGAAGGGCACCTAGGTGGCTCATTTGGTTAAGCATCTGCCTTCAGCTCGGTCATGATCCCAGGCTTCTGGGATCAAGTCCCACATCGGGTACCCTGCTTGGCAGGGAGTCTGCTTCTCTCTTTCCCTCTGCCTCTCCACCCTGTTTGTGTGCTCGAGTGCTCGCTTGCTTGCACGCTCTCTCTCTCAAATCTTTAAAAAGAAAAAAAACTTGATTGCTTATAAAAGAATTACAAACCTTATAATAGATACATAACTACATATTAATATATTTTAATAATCCTGTATGTTACATATTCTATAATTAGAATTAGAATTCTAAAACTTACATTACATACATAATTATAAGTATATATTTTATATACAAATTGGAAGAAGAGCCAAGGTAGTCTGGAAAAAGAGCAGGCTGATGTACCATATTTCAACATTTAGAATAAAACTACATTAATTGAACCAATGAAATATTAGCATACAAGTGAGCAAATAGAGTAGTGGAACAACAACAAAAAGTCTAGAAATAAACCCCTATATATAATCACTTGATTTTGATGGAGGCATCAATGCAGTTCAGTAACGGGAGGTTTATTCAATTAAAAAAAATTTATTAGGGTTCCCCAGAGAAACAGAACCAATTGAATATATACAGATATTGGTGTAGATAAAGGAAATTTATTATAGGAATTATCTCATGGAGTTATGGTGTCTAAGTTTCACAATATGCTTCCTCTGAAAGTTGGAGTACCAGGAAAGCCAGTGACATAATATAGTCTAAGGGTAGGTGTTTGTGTAAGTCCCAAAGTCTAAAGGCCCAAGAACCAGGAGCTCCACAGGTTAGAGGGCAGGAAAAGATGGATGTCTCAGCTCAAGATAAGAGAAAGAATTAACTCTTCCTTCACTTTTTTGTTCTATTCAGACCTTCAATATATTGGATGATGCCCACCCACATTGGTGAGGGTGGATGTCTTTTTTTTTTCTTTTTTTAGGGGAGGGGGAATGGTGGGGTGGGGGGAGAAAATTTTAAGTAGGCTCCACACCCATCATGGGCCTAATGTGGGGCCCCATCTCACAACACTGAAATCATGACCCAAGCTGCAATCAAGAGTCTGATGCTTAACCAACTGAGCCACCAAGGAGCTCCATGGGTGGATATCTTTAGCATTTTGATTCAGTAGACTGAATAATCTTTTATAAATACATCCTCACAGGTACACTCAGAAATAATGTTTTACCAGCTAGCTGGGCTTCCCCTTACCCAGTCAGGTTGACACATAAAATTAATCATCACAACAAATATTGCTGGAGAAATTAGATATCCAAATGGAAAAAAAAAATGTTTATAAAATTAGTTACCATTGACCCCCCACACCTTACCCCTTGTACCAAAATTAATACTAAGTAGATCATAAGCCTAAATGTCAAAGATAATATTTTAAGCTTCTAAAAGGAAACACAGATAAATATGGCATAGGCAAATATTTCTTAATTAGAACAAAAAAGGTGCTAAGGATAAAAACAATTTGACTTAAAATTAAAATCTCCTACACACCAAAAGATAAAGTTAAGGAAGTAAAAAGATAAATCACAGACTTGGAAAATATATTTACAAAATCTGTATCTGACAAAGGATTTATATCCAGAACATATTAAAGTCTACAAATCATTAAAGTGCTTTTTTTCCCCAAAAATAACCAAATTATTTGGGCAAACACTTCAAAAATGAGATATCCATATGGTCAATAAGCATATGAAAAGGTTCTCAATGCCATGACTATAATACAAATACCTTCACAATGAGACTTTAAAATTAATAACACCACCATACATGCAAACCAGCTAATGTTAAACTCCAAGGATTTGTAAGGATGTAGAGTAACTAGAACTCTTGTATCGAGAGTCTAATGTTGTAAAAACCACTTTGGAAAACTGTCTGCTAGTCTCTAATACCAAGTTTTGATGATATGAACCAGCAACTCTCTATGTCGATGCACATCTTGCACAAGAATCTTCATTAAAATTTAACTTACAGAAGTTTATAACTAGAAAGAACCTGAATTTTAAGCAGTAATATATTGGGTCAATAAATTGAGGGCTCTAAGACCTCCAAACATACTAATCCCCAGCTGCTATGAACAGGAATAAAAAATGTGTTAGGTGATTTGGTGAAATCTAAGAGTAATTAATCCTGTCCTGCAATGGACTGAACATTTATCTGCCCAAAATTCGTATGTTGAAACCTAATCCCCAAGGCAATGGTATTTGGAGATGGGGCCTTTGGGAGAGGTTAGGTCATGAGGGTAGAGCTCTCATAAATAGCATTAATGCCCCTATAAAAGAGGCCCTAGAGATCTCTCCCATCCATTCCTCTCATGTTGAGATCAAAGTGAAAATCTAGCTATCTAGGGGATGAAAGGTACAGCATAGGGAATATAGTCAATGGTATTATAATAGTGTTGTATGGTGATAGATGGGAGCTACACTTGGGGTGAGCAGAGAGTTGCATAGAGTTGTTGAATCACTGTTATACTCCTGAAACTAACGTAACATTGTCAGCTGTACTCAAAAAAAAAAGGGCAAGCTTACCAAGGAAGTGGGCTCTTACCAGACACAGAATTTGCTAGTGCCTTTATCTTGGACTTCCCAGAACTGTAAGTTCATACAGTTCCCAGAATTGTAAGAAATACCTGTTGTTTATAAGCCATGCAGTATATGTTATTGTGTTACAGTAGCCCAAACAGACTAAGACATACCCCAACACTTTATTTTACAACCCATTCATGGGGGAGACGATCGCTGGTGGACAATTTAAACGGGCTCCTTTTGACCTTGAAGAAATCTCCCAAATGTTGTCATCCATTAGTAATTCCACCTTCAACTGAGTCAGCTTCTTATGGGATATAGGATCATGTGGTGAGACTTCTGAATTTAATGAGCCTATTGTGACATTTCATGTGTGTGAAATGAGTTCTCTAGTCCCAGGTGATAATGTGTGGAATACCTTACAAATGCTAATAATTCTGTAAGTCCATTAGTAGAGGTACTGGAAAAGGTAATTGATAGTAAATCCTACCCCAGGGTATATCTCTATCTTTGTGTGATCAAATCCTTTTTCCCCTCTATAAACAATCAGCCTGGAGTCCAGGCCATCTGGGTGGATCAGTCGGTTAAGCCTTTGGCTCAGGTCATGATCCCAGGTCATGAGCTTCTCCTTCTCCACCCCACTTCTCTCTCTTGCTATCTCTGTCCCTATCTGTCTCTCTCAAATACATAAATAAGAATAAAATCTTTAAAAATATATAAACAATCAGCCATCTGGTGGCTAGCTGGTTTCTTTGAAACTGGTGACATTTTGGTCTCAATATTGGTCTCTGTTATTAGCAGGTTTTGCACTCAACAATAATGATACGGAGCTAAGCTTTTGCAAGAGAAAGTACTGGCTGTTGAGCTATGCATAGTCTCCAGCCCTGTTATCAGGGCCTCATTATATATGAGCTCATGGAGCAAACACCAGAGTGCCTGGGGAAAGAGAGGCTGACATCAGAGAATGGACCTTATGCATTAATTATTAGGAGTGTCTACTGTTGCAGATATTCTTGATAGGCATTTATGTAGAATATGAATATCTTTATATTCTGGGCCAAGATATTCATCAACTTACTTCACTCAGACCCTGTTGTCACCAGTTTTCCAATTTTAAGTCCCTGATTTACCAGCAGCCAGCATATAGTATCACCTATGAATTAGTGTCAGTCTTTACCACGGGTCATCTCTATCTTATGTAAGTGAACAACGAGCTCACTGGGAAGATACCCATCACCACTGTCTTTCTCTTTTCTCCATTTCCACCTAGTGAGAGAACGCTGCATTGATTTATTCATAATCCAGATCTTTCCTTTTTTTCCTTTTCATTAACTCATTTCACAGCACTTTCTATGGTGCCGTAACCAGGATGAAGAAGTGACAGTGAAGCAGCAGGGGTAGACACTGAAATCTCAACCACTTTGTGCATTTTAACCCATACATTCTGGATCTGCTAGTGCTGGATTGCATGCTATTTCCACTTTATAATACAATCACTGCTGAAAATGTTCCAGTCCTATGATTTGGTAAATTATATAACACCAAGTATATAACAAGTACATAGCAAGCGATTTAGATTGCGTAAATACTTAGTGCCCCGCAGTCATGTGTTCAGTTTCTCCTAGTGCCCAGTAGCAAACCAGGGGCTGCTTTTCAAATGGAGTATAGTTGTTAGTTGAAGAGTGCAAAGAGGACACAACTGAACTCCAGAGTTCTCAGGGTCTGCACTGCGGTTTTTCTATGGGGGCTTGCTAGATGTTTCATTAAGCATCTCTCTAGCACAGTTATTTCCAAAACAGTATGTCTATAGGTCACAAGTCCCAATGACAGTGCAGCTTGCCTGTACTGCAGGGCCCCACCCAAATCAGGAGTCTTCCATTTAACCCAGTAAACACCTTGAAACAGTGTGCCTTAATAAATGATAGCCCCAAATCCAGAGTATCACCCCAATTGGATCTCTTTTTTCATTGATGAGCAGGTCAAAGTATAGCAGTTTCTTTTTTACTTTATAGGAGATAGCCCAACATGCTACAGATCAGTGGGTCCAGAAATTTCAACATGGCTGGCCTCGGAGTGTTCATAGGTATTGCCTACTCTCTGGCACACACATATTCCTTCGTACTCTTTAAGTGCAATGAAGGAAGGTTATCAGTATAATGAACTAGCTTAATGTTTTGTGGGCTACCAGGAAAATCAAGCTCTCTTTGGAATATATAATGGATTGAGAACAGAAGGGTTAATATGGTCCAGTGACAAGATCATAATAGTATACCATTGCCAATATGTGAAGATAAACAGTTTCTAACTAACTTTGCTCATACCAATAAGGGAAAAACTTGCCAAGTTAATATCTGTGTACTGTGTGCCAAGGACTGTGTTGTTTTGCTCCAGAAAAAAAACCACATCCAGAAAGACAGCTGTAATTAATACCACTACCTAATTAAGTTTGTGCTGATGTATACTAGAAGACCTCTGGCTTTTGTACCATTCAAATAAGATAAAAGGGAATAAAGGTCTCTCATTCCATGTATCAGAAGATATCTTGAGAACCACTAAGTTAGAAAAACACCCAATTGTTTACCTGAACCATAGAACAAGGGATATTATGGTAGATAGGGTTCTCAAAGTATCCCCAGACTAGAAGCATCACTATCACTTACAAACTTAGATGTGCAGACTAGTGGGCTCCATCAGAGACCTAGAGGCAGTGACTTTGGTGGTGGCAGGGGGTGCCCTGCCATCTGTATTAGCTAATCTTCCAGGTGTATGGTAAGGTTTGAAAACCACTGTTCTCTTTTCTTATTAAACTAAGTCTTAATTCTTGACAGGGTAAATCCAACACAGGATGTGTACGGGCCTTCCCTGGACATGACATAATGGATTGGGGTCAGAAGTTTATCTATCACCTGACCTTCATGATGCCCCTCTTTGATTTGTGAAACGTAGTCATGTTTTCAGTACCTAGGGATTTGCATCAGTGAATAGCTAGTACCTAATTATGTCCCAAAGTCCAGAATTATGTAAGTGTGTTTCCACTTCTATAGTGCAAAAAGATGATGTAAAATGGCCACAGGTATCTCTGGGGAGGACTTGAGCTATGATTTCTAGTATATTGTGCTAGTTACATTATAGATCTCCTTTCCTATCAAGGGGCTCTAGGTCCCTAAATTAGCCTGTGTATTGTGTACGAGATCACAGTTCTCTAATATAGTTAACCAGATCTGTGCCAGGATCTAGAATTTGTCTTTCTATGTATGTAAAGCAGTGCCATAAAATCCTTCCAATCTATTTCTAGGGACCCTGTGGTCAATTAACAATCACCACAGATCCTTATGGATTAAAATATTCTGATTACCACTCTGTCCCTGTGAATTTTTGTGAAAATTGTTCCCAATTTCCATTGCTGATTTTTAAGTGCAGCAGCCTGAGCTTTCCTGTGTAGAATCTTATCATTCTCTTTAAAAGCAGGGAACCTAATTCCGTTGCAGTATTATTCACCATTATCTCTGGGCTACGGAAGTCAGCCACCACAGAACTTATTATGGAAACTAGAGCTCTCTCTTCAATGCATTTTTAAAAATTTTCTTTCAGTTTTATTGAGACATAATTGACATACAGAACTATATAAGTTTAAAGCATAATGACTTACATATATTGCAAAATGGTTACCACAGTAGGTTAATATCCAGCACCTCATATAGGTATGTTTTAAAAAGAAATTTTTTCCTTTTTCTATTGCTATTTGTCTAACTTCTCATTTTGTTCATGTGTTGTTTTCCTAATTCTGTTTAGTTGTCTGTGTGTGTTCTTAAAGTTCACTAAACTTTTTTAAGAGAATTATTCTGAATTCTCCATCTGACAGTTCATAGATCACCATTTCTTTAGGGTCAGTGATCGGAGCTTTATTAGTTTCCTTTGGCATCATATTTACCTCCTTTCGAATGATCCTTGATTCCTTATATTGGTATCTGTGCATTTGAGTAAGCAGTATCCTGTTCCAAGTGTTGGTTACTATAAGCCCCTCTCCCCTTCTCCATCAGAATTCAATTCCTAGTAGTCAAGGCCTGCAGATTCCTCCATGATCTCCATGAGGAGAGACCAGAGTGGGACTCCCAACAAGCAACCCACAATGGTGGGGGAGCTAGATGTCCACCCTGGGCTCCTTTTTACCACTGGAGGAACTGTAGGCTCAGGGGAGCCCTCTTCATTTGGTGAGAGGTGATGTGGTTAGTGTGTAGCCTCTCCACTTAACCTTGTAATGCATTCTTTCTCTGTCTCCATGGTACGGGAAGGGAAGGTTGCTTCAGCCTCACCCCTGTGCTTCCAGGATTTTCATAGGGCATCCATAAATAGTTGTTCTTGTGAGGGGGGGTGAAGTAAGGAATGAACTATGTTACCATTTCGGTGAAATTACTTTCCCAGTTTACCAGTGCATTTCTTAACGCCCTGGTAAAGGCAGTATGCTCTGAGACTTTCATAAAAGCAAAGTTAATGAGTGACTGAGCAGGTTCAAAGAAGTTCCATTCAAACTCTTCATCTCCTTGAGCTTTTGTCCTCTTCTTCTGGAGCACGTTTAATCTACCATTGACTCCAGGCTTAAATTAGCCAACCTAGATGTCTATTAATAGGATTCCTTAGATGTTCAATGTAACACATTAAACCATAAATTCTAGGTGACTGTATCCATGGTAATAAACTTGGGTTAATTAAGTCTCCTACTTTCCACTTTGGGTCAAACTATCACTAGAATCTACTCACATGAATGTTCCTGAGATTCCTACCTAAACAAATTTGGTGAATATTTTCATTTTTTTCACCAGTCTGTACTTCACACTGGTATCTAATTCTCTTATGAGTGTATAGGAAATAAGTAGTGATGGTAATGGATCCTGAGGTGAGTTGACATCTTCTGTGATAGAACTTTCAGAAGTTTTTAATGCATGGAGAAAATTCCCTTAAGGGGGAGTGGAGCTGCCTTTACTGGCAAAGGAATTCCAGGGTAATTTAAAGTTCCCAGGATTATTTGTCTATTCAAACGCCCTGTCTCATATCTAAGAATCACATTTCTTTCCAATCAATGGCCCTATTTAGTGTACTAAATAACACTCCCATTTATTTAAATTTACTCTTTTGCCTCTAACTAAATAATTATCCTACAGAAAGGTCTTACACATCCTTTGTTTACCCTGTCTTCCAGATCCCTGATCCATTCTTCAGCCTTCTCTTAGCTGCTATTTATTTTCTGTAGTGTATTTTTTTTATTTCAGTTATTGAATTCCTCATCTCTGGTGTTTGTATTTTCTCTTTGTTGAAAGTATTACTGAGATCCTCCACTCTTCAGTAAGTATGATCATTACTTTGAATTATTTATTAGGAATATTGCTTATCCCCATTTATTTGCTGTAATTTTGTCCTGTTCTTTCACTTGGCACATATTCCTCTATTTCCTCAATTTCTCTAGCCTCTGTGTTGTTTCTATGTATTAGGAAATGCAGCTATATAATAGCTGGAGTGCAATAGCTTCAGTTCACCAGAGCCAGGTGCTTCAGGGGTGTCTCCTATGTGGGTTGCATATGCTTTTCTGTTAAGGTTGAGCTGCATTTGCCTTCAGTCCAGTCAGTTGTGATTGCACACTTTGCCTGTTGTGGGCAAACTAGGTAAGGTTTTTGCCCCTGTGCTGTTATAGGGCCAGTCTAGGGACAGGACAGGCTTAGAGTTAGGTAGTGTCAGCAGTGAGACCAGATGCCTGCTCTCAGCCCATCTGCCAGGGCTGCAGTAGCACCAACCAGCAGGGCCTTCTCCCTGTGTTGTCCCTTGAGAGGCTTTCATTGGTGGCTGGAGCTTTCAGTCAGAAAATATGCCTGCTTCCAGTCCAGGACTGATTGGCAGGGGACTCTGCACTGCTAGCTATAAAGTTCAACTGCTGGGACTGCAGGTGCACTGGTGTGTGTGGTTATTTTCCCCTCTCCCCAAGGCAGAACACACTTTGGAGTGGTGCCAGTCTCTCCTGGGGTTGCTTGCAAGATGTGTTGGGCAGGAGCCACTTTGGAGTGAGGTTTGTCAAGGGGACACGTTGGATGGGACAGATCCTCAGGGGTGGGGCAACAGTGCCAAGAAGATAGGTGGAGAGTGTTTGCACTAGTTCCCTCAAGTGTTCTCCTATCTGGGATATAGGCAGTGGGGCAGAGAAGTGGTGCCCACTAGCATTTCTGTTCTTAGAGAAGTCTCCTAATAATCCCTGCCTCTCCAGAGCATGTTTTGAAATTAGTAAATCAATCTGCTTCAACCCTGGGCACTTTTCAAACAGCTGCTTTGATGCTATATCTCAGCTGGGTTATTTATTACCCTGTCTCTCTAAGGATGGGAATTTGGTTTCTTATTTTCTTCAGGCTCTCCCGGAGCTAAGCCTGCTGAGTTTATAAGTACCAGCAGTTAGGCCCCGCTGATTGTAAAAACTTCTGAAGTTAAGACCCGCTGGTTTTCAAAGCCAAATGATATGGGCACTGTCCTCTCAGTGCAGGTCCCCCATGCCTGCAGTACCTGGTATGGGGTCTAATCCTCTCACTTCTCATGCTTGTGGTGCCCCTGCTATTTGTGGGTAGTCTCCTTGGGGGTCTGATTTCCAACCATGTCTGTGGCACTCCTACTGTTTTTGATGTGGCCTCCTCTTTAGAATTAACTGTGGAAAGTCTGTTCTGCCAGTCTTCGGGTCCTTTTCAAGTTGCTTGCACTGATGTGGCTGTTATCTCAGTGTGTCCATGGGACAAGGTGATTTCAGGATCCTCCCATTTTACCATCTTCCCAGAACTCCCCATGACTTACTTATTTTATACTGGAGGTTGGTACTTTTTGAACCCCTTCACCCATGTTCCTACCACCCAACCCTTGCTTCGGGCAACTACCAATCTTTTCTCTATATTTGTGAGGTTTTTCAAATTAATATTTTACATGTAACTGAGATACAAGGTATTTTTCTTTCTCTGTCTGACTTATTTCACTTAGCATAATGTCCTTTAGGCCCATCCATGTTGCTGCAAATGGCAAGATTCCATTATTTTTATGGCTGAATAACACTCCATTGTATACATATACCACATTTCCTTTATCCATTTATCTATTCATTGGCACTTAGGTGATTTCCATACCTGCTTAGTGTAAATAATGCTACAGTAAACATCTTTTTTTTTTCTTGTTGTGTCTACCTAAGGTTTATCAATTTTATCTTTCCAATGACCAGCTCTTAATTTTATTGGTATTTTCTACTATATTTTATTTTATTTTTGCTCTGTCTTTATTATTTTCTCTTTTCTACTACTTTTGGCTTTGTTTGTTCTTCCTTTTCTACTTCTGCAAGGTATAAAGTTAGGCTGTTTAACGTATTTCTTGTTTCTCCAGGTAGGCATATATCACCATGAACTTCCCTCTTAAAACTGCTTTTGCTGCATCCCAAGAGTTGTGCTATGTTGTTTTCCATTATCATTTGTCTCAAGATATTTTTTTATATCTCTTTTGATGTCTTCTTTGACCCATTAGTTGTTCAGCAGCATGTTGTTTAAGCTCCACATACTTAGGAGTTTTACAGTTTTCTTCTTGTAATCTGATGTCTACTTTCATATCATTATGGTTGGAAAAAATGCTTGATAGGATTTCCGTTTTCTTAAGTTTATCAAGACTTGTTTTGTGACCTAAAATATGATCTATCCTGGAGAAGGCTTCATGTGCAATTGAGAAGAATGTGTATTTTGTTACTTGTGAATGGAATGATCTACATATGTTCAGTTCAGATTTATTATTTAAGGCCAATGTTTTCTTATTGATTTTCTGTCTGGATGATTTATTTATTGATATAAGTGGAGTATTAAAATCAACTAATATAGCATTGCTACTCTCTTTATATCTATTGATATTTACTTTATATATTTTGGTGCTACTAACATTATATTCCTGTTGGATAGCCCCTTTGTTATTATGAAATGACATTCTTTGTCTCTGATTAGTCTGTTCAAAATTTATTTTGGGGGCGCCTGGGTGGCTCAGTCGTTAAGCGTCTGCCTTCGGCTCAGGTCATGATCCCAGGGTCCTGGGACTGAGCCCCGCATCGGGCTCCCTGCTCTGCAGGAAGCCTGCTTCTCCCTCTCCCGCTCCCCCTGCTTGTGTTTCCTCTCTCGCTGTGTCTCTCTCTGTCAAATAAATAAAATCTTTAAAAAAATAAATAAAATTTATTTTGTCTGTGATCATTGCAGATACACCAGCCGTTTGTTTCCATTTACATGGAATATATGGTTCTCATCCCTTTACTTAGTTTATGTGTCCTTATATCTGAAGTGTATCTCTTATAAGCACTATATAATTAGTCCTGTTTTTCTATCCATTCAGCCACTCTTTACCTTTTAAATTAGAGAATTTAATTCATTGAAATTTAATTATTGATAAGTATGTACTTACTGCCATTTTGTTTATTGTTTTCTTGCTGATTTGTAGTTCCTCTTTTTTCCCTTCTTTTGTCTCTTCCTTTGTGGTTTGATGACTTTCTTTAATGGTGTACTTAGAGATCTTTCTCTTTCTCTTTTACATATTGGTTTTTGCTTTGGGTTTTGAGTAGATAACTATATAAGTTTGAACATATTCTAAAGCTATATGTTTACTCTTCTCTACATTTTATGTTTTTGAGGTCACATTTTATATCTTTTTTATATTGTGCATCCCTCATATTATTACTGTAAAGTTATTTTTACTTCTGTCTTTTAACTCCTTCTTACCAGCTTTTTAAATGATTAATACTCTACTTTTACTATATATTTACTTTTACCATGTGAGATTATACATTCATATGTTTTCCTGTTACTCATTAGCACACGTTCTTTTCAACTTAAGTTGCTTTAAAATTCCTTGTAAGGCCAGCTCAGTGTTGATGAACGCCTTCAGTTTTCACTTACCTGTAAAGTTCTTTATATCTCCTTGAATTATGAATGATAATATTGCTGTATGATGTATTCTTAGTTAGAATTTTTTTCTTTGAGCACTTTGAGTATATCTTGCTACTCTCTTCTGGTCTGCAAAATTTCTGCTGGAAAAATCTCCTAATGATATTTATGGAGCTTCCCTTGGATGTAATGAGCTGTTTTTCTTTTCCTCCTCCCCCTTTTTTTTTTTTTAAGATTCTCTTCTCTTAATCTTTTGATGTTTTAATTATAATGTGTCTTAGAATGGGTGTCTTTGGGTATCTCTTACTTGAAACCCCCTGGGATTTCTGGATCTAGATATTGGTGTTCTTCTCCAGGTTAGTGAAGTTTTCAGCCTTTATTTCTTCAAAAAAATTTTTGCCCTTTCTCTGTGTCTCCTCTTCTCAGTCGCTTATAATGTGAGTGCTAGCCCAATTGATGTCTTAGTCCTTTAAGCTGTCATTACCTTTTTTTTTTTTCCTGCTCTAATTGGGAGACTTCCACTGCCTTGTATTTGAGTTCACTAACACTTCTTCTGGTCTGCTGTCAGACCACTTTATTATATTTATCAGTTCCATTATTTTATTAACTCTGTAACTTCTATTTGGTACTCTATATGATTTTATTATGTCTCTTTGTTGAAGTTCTCATTGTGCTTATCTATTTTTCTTCCAAGCTCAGTGAGCATCTTTTAACCATGACTTTGAACTCTATATCAGGTAAGTTATTATTTTTATTTCATTAAAGTTTTTTTTTCCTGAGGTTTTATATTGTTTTTTCATTTGGAACATATTCTTTTTCTTCATTTTGCTTGACTCTGTGGTTTCTGTGCATTAAATGAAACAGGCAATTTTTCCAGTCTTGAAGAAGTGGTCTTGTGTCAAAAATAAAACTTGTTTTTTTAACCTTGCCCTAGTTCTTGGTTGTCATTAAAACCATTGTGTTTGTCCAAGTGGCCTGTTTATTTTTGTTTCTTCCAATAAATTATACAGTATTATACTAGTTTCAGTTGTAAAATGTGATTCAGATATTTTATGCATTACTCATTGCTCATCACAATAAACCTACTCTTAATCCCCTTCACCTATTTCACCCATCCTCCAACTGACCACACCTCTGATAACAACCAGTTGTCTATATTTATGAGTCTGTCTCTTTCTTTCTTCATTTTGTTTCTTAAATTCCACATATGAGTGAAATCATATACTATTTGTCTTTTTCTGACTTACTTCACTTAGCATTATACCTTCTCGATCCATCCATGTTGTTGCAAACAGCAAGATGTCATTCTTTTTTATGGCTGAGTTATAAATCATTGTATATATATATACCCCATCTTCTTATCCATTCATCTATCCATGGACACTTGGGTTGCTTCCATAATTTGGCTATTGTAAATAATGCTGCTAGAAACATAGGGATGCATGTATCTTTTCAAATTAGTGTTTTTGTATTCTTTGGGTAAATAGTAGTGGAATTACTGGATCATATGATAATTTTATTTTTAGTTTTTGAGGAATATCCATACTGTTTTCCAGTGACTGCAACAGGTTGCATTCCCACCAACAGTGCATGAGGGTTCCTTTTTTTTCTGCATTCCTGCCAACGATTGTTATTTTCTTGTGTTTTTAATTTTAACCATTCTGACAGGTGTGAGTTGATATCTCCTTGTGGTTTTGATTTGAATTTCCCTGATGATGAGTGATATTGAGCATCTTTTCATGTTTCTGTTGACCATCTGTATGTTTGTTCATGTTCTCTGCTGATTTTTTAATTGGATTATTTGGGGGGGTGTTGGTGCTTGGTTGTATAAGTTCTTTATATATTTTCCATACTAACTCCTTATCAGATACATTATTTGCAAATATTTTCTCCCATTCAGTAGGTTATCTTTTTGTTTTGTTGACTGTTTCCTTTGCTGTACAGAAGCTTTCATTTTGATGTAGTCCCAATAGTTTAATTTTGCTTTTTTCCCCTTGATTAGTAGACCTATCTAGAAAAATATTGTTTTGGCCAATGTCAGAGGAATTACTGTCTATGCTTTCTTCTAGGATTTTTTATGGTTTGATGTCTCACATTTAGGTCCATATTCCCTTTTGAGTATTTTTAGGTATAGCATGAGAAAGTGGTCTAGTTTCATTATTTTGCATGTGGCTGTCCAGTTTTCCCAGCACCATTTGTTGAAGAGACTGTCTTTCCCAATGGATATTCTTTACTCTTTTGTCAAAGATTAATTGACCATATAATTGTGAGTTTACTTCTGAGTTTTCTATTCTGTTCCACTGATTGTGTGTTTATTTTTGTGATAGTACCATACTATCTTAACTACTACAGCTTTGTAGTACAGCTTTGAAAACTGGGATTGTGATCCCTCCAGTTTTGGCCTTCTTTTTCAAGATTGCTTCTTTTTCAAGATTTCAAGATTGCTATTCAGGATCTTTTTTGATTCCATAAAAACTTAAGGGTTATTTATTCTAGTTTTATAAACATTGTTGTTGGTATTTTGATAGGGATTGCATTAAATTTGTGAATTGCTTTTGGTAGCATAAACGTTTTAACAGTATTTATTCTCCCAATTCATGGACATGGAATATCTTTCCATTTGTTTGTGTTATCTTCAGTTTCTTTCATCAGTATTTTATAGTTTTCAGAGTATATGTCTTTCACCTCCTTGGTTAAGTTTATTTCTACATATTTTATTCTTTTTGGTACAATTATAAATGGAATTGTTTTCTTAATTTCTCTTTCTGCTACTTCATTATTAGTGTATAGAAATGCAAAAAAATTTTGTGTATTGATTTTGTATCCTATGACCTTCCTGAATTTATCAGTTTTAGAAGATTTTTGGTTAATTTTTAGAGGTTTCTATATATAGTATCATGTCATCTGCAAATACTGAAGGTTTTACTTCCAACTAATTTGGGTCCCTTTTACTTCTTTTTGTGTGATTGCTGTGGCTAGGACTTCCAGTACTATGTTGAATAAAAGTGGTGAGAGTGGACTTCTTTGTGTTATTCCTGATCTTAGAGGAAAAACCTCTCAGTTTTTCACCATTGAGTATGATGTTACTTGAGGGTTTTTCATATATGGTCTTTAAAATGTTAAGGTATGATCCCTCTGAACCTACTTTGTTGAGAGTTTTTATCATGAATGGGTGTTGTACTTGGTCACATGCTCTTTCTGCATCTATTTAAATGATCATATGGTTTTATCCTTTCTCATTGATGAGATGTATTAGTCTTATTGATTTGCAAATGTTGAACCACGCTTGCATCCTAGGAATAAATTCCATTTGATCATGGTGAATGATTTTTTAAATATATTGTTGGATTCAGTTTGCTAATATTTTGTTGAGGATTTTTGCATCTGTGTTCATCAGAGATATTGGCCTATTGTTCTCTTTTATTGTAGTGTTTTTATCTGGTTTTGGTATCAGGGTATTACTGGTCTCACAGAATGAATTTGAAAGCTTTCATTCCCTTTTAATTTTTGATAATTTGATAATGATAGGTATTCACTCTTCTTTAAATGTTTGGTAGAACTTACCTGTGAAGTTGTCTGGTCCTGAACTTTTCATTGTTGGGAGTTTCTTGATTACTGATTCAACTTCATTGCTGATAGTTGGTCTGTTCAAATTTTCTATTTCTTCCTGTTTCTGTTTTGGGAGGTTACATGTTTCTTCTAGGTGTTATTTCTTGTTTTTCGTTTCTGATACTGAGTTCTTTCTTTTCTTTCTTTCATGTTGGACTAATTTTCTTGATCTTTTCTATGAACCAATGGTTTCATTGATATGTTTTATTAGTTTTGTTTTCTTCTATTTCATTTGTTCCTTCTCTAATCTTTATTATTTCTTTCCTTCTACTGGTTTGACATTTTGTTTGTTCTTCCTTTTCTAGCTCCTTCAGATGTAAGGTTAGGTTGTTCATTTGAGATTTTTCTTCTTGAAGTAGGCCTATTTTGCTATAAATCTCCCTCTTAGAACCACCTTTTCTGCATTCCAAAGATTTTGGACCATTGTATTTTCATTTGTCTCTATGTATTTTTTTTTAATTTCCTCTTTGATTTCTTGGTTGCCTTATTCACTGGTTAGTAGCATGGTATTTAACTTCCATGTATTTTGGGGGTTTGTTTTGTTTTGTTTAAAGATTTTGTTTATTTATTTGACAGAGAGACACAGTGAGAAAGGGAACACAAGCAAGGGCAGAGGGAGAGGGAGAAGCAGGCTTCCCATCAAGCAGGGAGCCCGATGTAGGGCTCGATCCCAGGACCCTGGGATCATGACCTGAGCCGAAGGCAGATGCTTAATGACTGAACTACCCAGGCACCCCTCCATGTATTTGTGTTTTTTCCAGATTTTTTCTTGTGGTTTATTTCTAGTTTCATAGCATTGTGGTCAAAAAAGTTGCATTGTATGACTTTGAACTTTTTGAATTTGTTGAGGCTTGTTTTGTGGGTTAATATGTGATCTATTCTGGCAAATATTCCATGTGTCCTTGAAAAGAATGTATTCTGCTGTTTCAGGATGGAATATTCTGAATATATTTGTTAGATCTATCTGGTAAAAGATGGTATTCAAAGCTACTGTCTCCTTTTTTGATTTTCTGTTTGGTATATCTATTCATTGATGTAAGTGGGGTGTTAAAGTTCCCTATTTATCACTATTAATTACTTTATGTTTGTTAATAGCTGCTTTATGTATTTGGGTGCTCCCATATTGGGTGGATAAATTTTTACAATTGCTATTATCTTTACATTGGAATGTTTCCTTTATGATTATATAGTTTCCTTCTTTGTCTCTTGATACAGTCTTTGTTTCAAAGTCTATTTTGCCCTATACAAGTATTGCTACCCTGGCTTCCTTTTCACTCCCATAGGCATGATAAATGCTTTACCATCCCTTCACTTTCAATCTTCATGTGTCTTTAGGTTTGAAATAAATCTTTTGTAGGCAGCATATAGATGGGTCTTGCTTTTTTTTTTTTTTTTTTTAATTTATCCCCTCCTCCTATGTCTTTTGATTGGAGTATTTAGTTCATTTACATTCAAATTAGTGATAGGAATGTACTTACTGCCATTTTGTTACTTGTTTTATGGTTGTTTTTGTAGTTCTTTCCTATTTCTTGCTCCCTCCTCTCATGGTTTCCTGGCTTTCATTAGTGACATACTTGGATTTCTTTCTGTATATTTTTTGCATATCTATGACCAGTTTTTAATTTGTGGTTGCCGTTAGGTTTATATATAACATCTTATGCATATAGCAGTCTATATCAAGTTGATGGTCATTTAAGTTTGGACCCATTCTAAAAGCACTGAATTTTTATTTCTCTCCCTCATCCCACATTTTAAGTATATTTAGTCATACTTTGTATCTTCTATTTTGTGAATCCCTTTACTGATTTTTTTAGATATACTTAATTTTACTCCTTTTATGCTTCCTGTTTTTCTTAGTCCTGCTTATGATCTTTCACTTATACTCAAAGAATCCCTTTGACGTATTTTATAAGGCTATTTTAGTGATGAAGAATTCCTTCAACATTTTTTTCTTTTTTTTTTTAAAGATTTTTTATTTATTTGACAGAGAGAGACACAGCGAGAGAGGGAACAGAAGCAGGGGGAGTGGGAGAGGGAGAAGCAGGCTTCCAGCTGAGCAGGGAGCCCGATGCGGGGCTCGATCCCAGGACCCTGGGATCATGACCTGAGCCGAAGGCATGCACTTAACGACTGAGCCACCCAGGCGCCCCCAACTTTTATATTTCTATGAAACTCTTTATCTCTCCTTCTAGTCTGGGTGATAATCTTGTTGAATAGAGTATTCTTGCCTTCAGGTTTTTCCCTTTCAGCACTTTGAATATATCCTGTCACTCTCTTCTGGCCTGCAAAGTTTCTGCTGAAAAAATCCACTGATAGTTTTATAGGGTTTCCCTTGTATGTAACTGTTTTCTCTTGCTGCTTTACAAATTCTCTTTATCACTAATATTTGCCATTTCAATTACTTTGTGTCTTAGAGGGGATATGGATATCTGTTTCTTCCTCAGATTCAGGACGTTTTCACCTATTTATTTCTTCCTCCTTTTCTCTTGTGGGATCCCTATAATGTGAATATTATTACTGAGTTTCCTTAAGTGTATTCTCATTTTTTAAATTTTTTTCTCTCCCATTCTGCTTGATTGCTTTTATTTACTCTTCTTCAGGTTGCTGATCTGTTTTTCTGTTTTCTCTAGTCTCCTTTTTATTCCATTTACAATTTTTCTATTAAAGATTTTATTTATTCATTTTAGAGAGAGAGTGCAAGCAGGGAGAGGCAGAAGGAGAAAAAGGACAAAGCAGATTCTGCACTGAGCTCAGAGCCTGACTCACAGCTCAGTCTCACAACTGCGAGATCACCGCCTGAGCCAAAACCAAGAATGGGATGCTTAATCGAATGAGCCACCCAGGTGCCCCTACAGTATTTTTAATTTCAGTTACTGAGTTCTTTATCATTAGTTCTTTTTTTTTTTGTTTTGGGTTTTTGGTTTTTTTTGTTTTGGTTTGGGGTTTTTTTGCATTTTCTCTCTTTTTTTAGGGTTACTTGGGTCCTCCACTCTTTTCTCCAGTTGAGTATCTTTTTGAACATTACTTTAAATTTTTTTCTCAGGCATATTATCACTGTTTTGTTTATCTCTCTTGCTGTGATTTTATCCTGTTCTTTCATTTGGGACACATTCCTCTGTCTTATTTTGTCAGGGGAGGATCTCAGCACCTAGATTCAGGCTGATGTAAGCCAGACCTGAAGTAGCAGGTTATAAAGTATGAAAATATATATAATCCTTTGGGTTTGCAAGCATAAGCCCCACTGGCCACCAGAGCCAAGTGTCCTGGAGTTGTCCCTGGTGAATCAGTTATGAAAATTGGGGCTTGAAGGAATTGCTCCTCAGGCTAAACCTCCTGAGTAAGAAAACTAGCGTATTTTACAAAAAGATTACATGGGTGTTTCATCCTGCTGTCTGTGCAGTGCCTTGATAATGGCATGTCAAGAACTATCTCTCCAATTACTTAGTCTCTAGGACCCAGGAATGCAATTCCCCTTGGCTTCTAAAGCCAGACAATCATTGGGTATCCCCTGAGCTGCAGCTACAAAAACCAGAGCACTAGACATAAAAACCAGGGTTACTCTGGGAGATAGTGGCACTATGGAGCATGGCAGAGGGAGAGTGCTCAGATGGCAACTGCTGGTGGGAGCAAGGCAGTGAGGAAGCATAAAGATGGCCCTCTGAGGTAAGGGTTAAGGGGAAAGCCTAGGGTTGGGGGGAAAAAAAGATGGTGTGCATAGATGGTGCCCACCAGCCTTCATCTCTGGAGATTTTCCCTGAACACCCGTAGATGCTCATTTAGATGCATGCCCATCAGGTGATGCTTAATGATTAGCAAATGAGCTGCTTTCACGAAGTGTGGGCATGATCAACTGCTTCTGAACTGGGCTCTGGGGTGAGAGACCCCAAGTGTGGGTGTCCTTTAACAGCCATTTCTCAGATCACTATGCCCTTCTGGGCATCATTGAAGTAAGCCCTATTTGTCTACAAAGCTAGATGCTTTGGGAGCTCTCTTAAAAATTGGGATGCCTGATGTGTAGGGTTCAGATACTTCACTCCATGGGAGAAGTTCTGGGTTTTTAATTCCCTCCTGTACTATAAGTGGGGGTTGGGGCACCTGGGTGGCTCAGTTGGTTAAGCCTCTGACTCTTGATTTTGGCTCAGGTCATGATCTCAGGGTCACAAGATTGAGCGCTGCATCAGGCTCTGCACTCAACATGGAGTCTGCTTAAGATTCTCTCCTTTTCCCTCAGCCTCCCCCCCCTTCTCTCTCTCTCTCTCAAAACAACAACAAAAAAGTAGGTGGGGTTTATGACGGGATTGTGTCACAGCTTCTTTGATGTGGTTTTTTTTTCCTAGTATGCTCAATGTGTAATTGTTAGCTAGTTTTTAGGTTTGTTTGTTTTTTTTTTTCCAGAGGAAATTATTCCACATGTAGCCATAGATTCAATGTGTCGGTGGAGGAGGAGGTGAATTCAGGATCTTCCTATGTTGGGATCTTGAACTGGCAACATCAGTGTTTTGCTTTCCTATCTGATTAACTTAGTAAATTCTCTTACTAGTTGTAATCATTTATAGATTTTTTTTTTAAAGATTTTTTATTTATTTATTTGACAGAGAGAGAGACAGAGAGAGAACACAAGCAGGGGGAATGGGGTAGGGAGAAGCATGCTCCCCACAGAGCAGGGAGTCTGATGTGGGGCTCGATCCCAGGACCCTGGGATCATGACCTGAGCCAAAGGCGGATGCCTAACGACTGAGCCAGCCAGGTGCCCCTATAGATTTTCTTTTCCATATCCATCAAGACAAATTTCTGTCTATAAATTTTTCTGATTTCATAATCTATAATTTTTTCTCCCATTTTTGCTTTTCACTACCTCTTTAATCAGGTCTTTATTCAAAATAAGCTGCCCAAAATTATTTGACCTTTATGGAATAAATTAAGTTTTTGCAGCATGCTTTTTTTCTGTGGTGGGTCTTTTCTGCTGGCATCTTTTCAGCGGCTGGGTTCTTGGCAGCTGCAACCTTTTTCCCCACCAAAGAGTTGTGCTTCTTAACACCAATAGCCTTCTTCCCTTTTTTCCCCTACTACTGGTTACTTGGCTAGAACCCCCTTCTCATCTGAATTGGCTTCTAGTGCTACTGCAGCTTTATCCACCTGGAGCTTGTGATTCTTGGCCTGGTGAAGAATGTTGTTCTAGTTTATGGTCTTTGAATATGAGTTTAGCTTCAACATCATTCTCAGGTTTTTCAGTAGATTCTTCTTTAGGACTCTATGATGAAACTTTTTGTGTTGTTCTAAGAGGATCTTCAGATCTCTGTGATTTTTGAGATTCTATTAAGGTCTGTATTGAAAATTGTGTGCATGGAAGATTGTATTTACTCTTGAGGGTAAGTCATCTATCTTAAAGCACTTTTATTCCAAATGTAGAAAACATTCCATGTGCCCACCAGGAGCAAGTTTCAAAATGTTGAGTTTGTTTACATGAAGCAGAGTAATTCCCAAGATGTTTCTGAAGACCTTGACAACTCTTGTCCTTTTTATTGATGATTCAGAGCCCCCCTGCTCTGTGTACAATGACCACTTCTCATTTTGCTTTTGCAGCTTTCGTTTGCTGAGAGGCATGGGACTTGATGATCTCATTCTACGCCCTAAGTTTCTTAAGAAGCAAAGTAGACTCCATAGTCATATCTTAGCTTTCAACTTCATTTTCAACCACCAAAGGAAGTTCAGGAACTTCCTCAATATCATGACCTTTAGATATGACCAGCACAGGTAAGGCTAAAGCAGCCAGAGCAGAGCAGAAGACATAATACATCTGTGTTATGTTCATTCTGTGTTGTGCCAGTGGTGTGAGGTTATGGCTGGTGCAAACAAAGGGTTTCACAACACTTATCTCCAAAAGCACCCTGGGCAGAACTGTGAGTCACACCATCTTGAATTCTGGGAATTTAAGCCACACTCTCTTCATACCCCAACACCCAGCCCTGGTTTGATGGCCTGCTAATTGGCAGCACAGTGCTGTCTTTGTTGCACAAGTTGAACAAAGTTCACAATATCTGGTTAAATGGAAGCCTTGAAAACAGCAGGCAGTTACATTTTTGCCAGATAACTCCCCTTTCTGGAGTAAACTGATATCAATGGTTGCTACACCATAGTGGGGAAAAGGGGGAAGACTACACTCCTCTCAACCCAATAATTCCCACAGGAAAAGCTGCCCCCCGCATCTTAATGGGCTAGATAGAACTTTCTTTTTTTAAGATTTTATTTAGTTATTTGAGAGAGAGCGAGCACGTGTGTAGCAGAGAGAGAGGGAGAAGCAGGCTCCCTGTTGAGCAGAGAGCCTGACATGGGGCTCTATCCCAGGACCTTAGGATCATGACCTGAGCCAAAGGCAGACACTTAAGCAACTGAGCCATCCAGGCGCCCCTGGCTAGAACTTCTTAAATATGTGTTAAAAACAAGTAATATCAGGATTCCTCATTTTATTTTTTATTTAAATTTAGCATTTTAGTATTTCATTATTGTATATGAAGAATACTGTAAGTTTTTATAAAAACATTTTATCAGGTATCTAATTTATCTATTGCTTCATAACAAGTTACTTTAAAAATTAGTTTCTCAATACTAGTGCCACCACCTTCTTCTGCCACTCCTGGTGCTGCTTGTGTGCTCCTTCGGTGCAGAGCTGGTACCTCTTTATGAAGCAGCAGTTGAGGACACTCTAGCACTTGCCATGGCCTATGAAAAGGCAAAGAAGGAGTCCAGACTGAGAATAGTGATCATAATTAATTTGATGGGGCAGGATGGTTCTGTGGTACAGTTTAAGATTAAGAGGCATACACTACTTAGTAAACTAATGAAAGCCTATTATGAATGACATGGTTTGTCAATGAGGCTGATCAGATTCTGATTTGATGGGCAGTCAATCAATGAAAGAGACACACCTGCACAGTTGGAAATGGAGGATGGAGATACAATTGATGTGTTCCTACAGCAGACAGGAGGTGTCTACTAAAAAGGGAACCTGCTACTTTACTCCAGAACCCCTTCCTCCAGACGAAGAAAACATTCTCAATTAGAAAACCACAATTTGGTTCCACCACATTCTGACTTACTGCAGTGTAGTTTTCTCTCTTCTTTCATTTTCCCCTTCCCCATTTCTTTATTGTACAAAAAGTAACTGTGTATGTGCACAAGCATATATTGCATTCTTTTAAAGTAAATGGCCAATGATATGTTTTGATCAACATCAGAAGGAGATGGGATGACCTAAAAATACTGGCTCTGTGAAAATACCCTCTTTCTCCATTGGTGGCATGCTCATTCAGCTCTTATCTTTATATTCCAGTAAGTTATTTTGCTCTCACTGTTTAACAACAAAAAAGAACAACATAAAAATCCTTGCCTACCTTATTCAACTGGAGAATTTTAATGTTTTTCATTTATCATTGTAAAACCAAGGACAATTTTATAACTTTTTTGTACATATCTATTACATGTAGGGCAATCTGTCTTTAAGGATAAATTATTCTAAAAGAAACGAATTCCAGATAGTTTTCACTTCAAGTCAAGCATCTTATTTAAATAAAATTCTTATTTAAAATGACAAAGAATCAACGTCTCAAAGCAACAATAAAGTATATTATCTCCTATTACTTATGGGTTATGAATCTTGGAGTACCTTAGGAGTATGATTCTGGTGTTGGGTCATCTCATGAAGATGTATTCAAAATGTCAGCCATGGGAATGGTCAAAATGTCAGTTAGGGCTCTAGTCACCTAGATTGGAGTTGGAGTATCAGCTTCCAAAATGGCCAACTCATATGGCTGGCAAGTTGGTTCTTGTTAGATGGCTACTTTAGATCCTTTCCACATGGACATCTCTATTAAGTTGCTTGGATGCCCTCACAACATAATGGCTGGCTTCCCTTAGAGTGAGCAATCCAAGAGACAGCAAGGCAGGAGTCAAAATCACATAATGTTATCTTATTGCAGACCAATACAATGTAAGAAGTAATTACATAAGTGCATGAATACCAGAAGGTAGGGATCAGGGGTGCCTGGGTGGCTCAGTCAGTTGAGCATCTGCCTTCGGCTCAGGTCATGATCCCGGGGTCCAGAGATCAAGCTCTATATCAGGCTCCCTGCTCAGCAGGAAGCCTGCTTCTCCCTCTCATTCTGCCTGCTGCTCCCCCTGCTTGTGCTGTCTCTCTCAAATAAACAAATAAATCTTAAAAAAAAAAAAAAAAAGGTAGGGATCATTGAGGACCATTTTAGGAGACTGCTATATCAAATTAGTATCTATCATCTATTAATAGTTTTGTCCTATTTTATCAAATTCTTTATCAGCATTTGAGGTGATCATGAGATTTTCTTTAATATGTAAATGCAATTAATTACTTTAGTTGATTAATAATCTATCTTATATTCTTAGATGTATCCCAAAATTGTATGATATAAAATACATATTTGAAACTACTTTTGGGTATTTGCTAGAACTAACTAGCAAAGGCATCTGGGCCAGTTATTTCTTTTATAGTTAAATATTACTATGTTTTTAATACTAAGAAATCTGTTCAGGTTTTCAATTTCTTTTTTCTTAAAATTTTAAGTTGTCCATTATATTCTCATAAAATTGATGATGTTTTTTCCCATTACTTTTCACTCTCTATACCATGCAATATATCTTTTATTTCATTCTAGATATTCTTTATGATTTTTTTCTCTTGATCAATCTTTCCAGAAGATAATCTGTTTTTCATTAGTTTCAAAAACACAACCTTTGACATGGTTGATCTTCTATTTCATTTTCCCTCCCAAATTTCCAGATCTATTTGACATTTGGTCTTCATAATTTACTTATAATTGTGGTCATATATGCTTTTCTATGCATGAAATAAGTATATATTCTTGTTGCCTGCAGTTTTCCATAATTTGTAATTCAGAGTTTCAAATTTATCTTTTATCTATTTAATTGACCATTTGCTGAAAGAGCTCTTCCACTATAATAGGGAATTATATCTCATTATATTTTATTTTTTTAAACATATTTGAAGCTATAGTAACATATTCTAATTAATGACCCTTACAGTTTTTGCAAAGTTAAAGTTTTCATTATTACATAAAAACCATTTAAGCCTAGATTCAATTCATAGGAAGGTGAAACGTGGTCTTTTCAGACATGAAAAGACAGAAAGTTTGCCTCTTAGCATCTCTTCTGAGGAAATTACTTGAGGTTCTTCATCAAAATAAAATAATCGAAGAGCAGGAAGTCCTGGGATCTAAAAATGTGGATCCACCCAAATAAACAAAGGGAAGTCCTAGAATGAGATCTCTATTAAAAAAAAAAAAAAACTTAAGAGAATGAACTCTGGGAGTTTGATACCTAGGGAAAAAGTATAGCACACAACCCACATCTATGAAGTTAAAGTTAGGCTATGATAAAGACATGTAATGCAAGAGGAGTGGAGCAACAGGGTTGCCTAAGGAGGGATGTGGGGAAACTGGATGAGAAGGAATTAGTCCAAATATGAAGTAAAACAAAAAAAGAGCATATTTTTAAGTAACTGATAAAATAAGTTCTCTATTGTACTAGAAGCCTACTGAAGAAAATATAATCCAGTATTCTACTTGGTCAACTAGAGCACAATTTTTATTTAGTCATTAAAAATGATTGGCATATGGATGAGGGGAGTTAGAAAAGTATTAATATTCTTACTGTAAAAAAAATAAGGAATCAAATATTACTGTTGAAGATACAGAGGTTTGTATACATTTTTACATTTAAAATAGGAGGATAGAATATCTAAAATGTAAATATGAAAAACTGAGAAGAAACTATAACTGTGAGCTCCATATTCATCTTTCATATTCTGATATCAATGACTATTTTCTACAGTTAATAAATCAATAAATAGTGATGTATTTTCTGGAATTATGGAAATACCCATTTACCTCTGGAAGGCTGATGAAATTAAGAGATTCCATGTGTTTGTAGTCAGTAGCAACATCTCACATTGAGGGTAAGAGCTCACTGTCCTGTAAATAAAAGGGTGGGTCACTTTGAAACTTTGTGGCATCTTTTATGTTGTCATTCTAAAGACAAACTTACCAAAAATGTCCCTCTTCAAAGTAAGATTTGAATGGACCCAACTAGATGCTGGTTGTGGAGGAATCTGCTAGGCCATGCTCTTCTGGAGGAGAGTGAGTTTCTTGGCAATTCTAAGCCAAAGTGCTTGCCAGCTATTGGGAGGAAAGTTACCAACACTAGAACCAAAACAATAAATGAAAAATTCCTCAAAGTTGGGGAACTGGACCAATGAGCAGACAAAAGACAAGTTGTAAGCTAAAGAGCATGTTCTGCAACGACTGCCTGAAGCCCAGAGGATTTTTGATGCCTTGCCTGTCCCCCGATGGGACAGTTGCTGCTTGTTATTAGTATTGGGCTGGCATGAAAGTATGGCAGCAACTGGGTTACTGGCTTTTGTAATCTGTAAGCCCATGGTTTGCTAGTGAGCAGAATGGTGATGGAGTCTGATAATTTTCAGCTCATGGTAGGGGGTGGGATTAATCCTTTATGATAATACAAACCCAACCATCTTGAGCTGAGTATACCTTTGAAGAAAATTCATCAGGTGAAGCAATTACAACATCTTGGTGATGTCCGAGAAGGAATTCACTGAAAAGCTAAGGAAACAGGCATTTATTTGGGCAATTAGAATTGCAGTTTGGGAGACACAGATTCAGGTAGAAAGTTGATTCATGTTCTAAGGAAGACAGAGATTGAGCAAAGTTATAAAGGCAAAACGTTCTAAGTGCAGTTCTCATTTAGGTCTTCTGTGCAAAACAAGAATTAAAACTAGGTTAACTGGGATTACTTCAGTTAATATGCAAATGGTGGAACAAAACTTGTTAAACTACACTGGCTTCTTTCAAAGTGAAGAATATGAATGATTCAGGTGTCATGGTGAGAAGAAAGTTAAGTTCAGGCTGAAGACTTAGGTCTGGCAAAAAGTAGATAATTCCCCCTTTCTTATGGCCTCCTGACCCTATTTTAAAAGAGACTCTCTTAGCTAGGCTTGATTGCTCAGTTTTGAAACCTCCGATACATTTCCCTTTTTTGATCAAGATCTTTCTTAACAAGAAAGCATCAATAATCAGTCCTTTGGTTTTGGTCACATTGCATTGTCATAGTGTTTAGCCCCTGCTCTGGCTATCATGTCCCTCAGAATGGAGACTCTCAATATTCTTATATATCTCTAAGCCGGTTGTGTGAGATTCCTAGGATCACATTTGAGAAAGAAGAAGGAGGCCTTTTAGGGAGAGGGACTTTAGGCTACGGTCAATTAAAGTTTAATTTTTTGTTGTCAAAGTGGAGGTTTGATTAATACTTTTTAAGTTCCAACCATTCTTTTGGCATTTTGAGTAGCAGAACTACTTGAGGAAATGCACATTACAAACAGCTTATGTAACAATTAAGATACAGGTTATGACCTGGGCTCTAATGGTTCTAGCAATGGATAAGACAGTTCTACTTACAGTTTGAGATTTCTCATATAACTTCTAGAGCACTGCCCCCACCCCCCCTACCCCCTGCCTATGTCTGCCCAGGAGAAAAGGATTTTGACAAGATAATTGCCTTTGACTCCAGAAAATACAGCTAGGAGGTCACAATATTAACTATGACTGTAAGAACCATCCTCATACTCTGAGGGAGCTTTGAATGTGTAATAGAATGCAGAAGGCCCTCTTTTCTGGGCTATGAGTACCTTGAGCTTGTTTTGTAACCAATTGCAGGACAGGAAAAAGGGCAGCATAAAAAGCAAGTAAGACCAAGTTCTCTCTAGTTGTCAAGGTATGTGTAGGCCCCAGGCTAATGATCATAGCCACAAACAAAAATATATCCTTTAGGGGCACCAGATTGGTTTTAGAAATTGAGGGATTGGTTAGTAGGTAGAAAAGTTGTAATATTACAAAGATGGTAAAGGTAGGATATAGTGTGTTAATCATTTAAAATGGTGATGATGGTAGAAGTATAACTACAGGCCTGGTCCTGAGTCTTGGGAAAGCAGTCTACTCAGATGTCATCTGCTTCTCTTCCTCATTAATTTGATTCAGAGGTATCCAGTGTCTGTAAAGGACCAGGTGTCAGGTGGAGCCTTCTCTAGCTGTGAGACGTGTACCCAAGGCTCAATACTTTTTTTTAGTTTTACAGCGTTGTTAGTGGTCTGGAGACTGGTAAAGTCCCTTCTAACAGGGCTTGAGGACTATCTTTCTCTGATGACATCTCTAGAATACCCAGTCACCAGGCTCCAGATTGTGACCAACAGGACCCTTTGAATTGGGATCCTGGAAGGCTTTTTTAACCTGTTGGTGATAGACTTAGCATAAGACATTAGAGACTTTCAGTAGCAGGTCATACTAGCATTAAGACAATAAGGGATCAGCAGAAGTTTATATTCTGATAGAATTCCAAGAAGTTTGCAAAGTTTCTGTTAAGGCTTGTATAATTTTCCCAGTGAAGTGGGTGCCTCAGTCATTGGAGGTTATGGAAGGTGTACCCCAAGGAGGAAACATCTTGATGGGGTTTTAGAATATAGGTGAGGTTCAGTGGGGTAGAGTCCAGAGCCAATGACTAAGAAAGAATTCTTGAAACGTCTTTGGTGTAAAATGGTGGTTTATTAAAGCACGGGGACAGGACCCATGGGCAGAAAGAGCTGCCCCACCGGGGTTGTGAGGCGTGGCTGATTATATACTATGGGATTGGGGGAAGTAAGGAAAAAGGGAGGTTTCCAAAGAACTTTCGTATGCTAAAGAGGACTCACAGGATACCAGAGGCCTCATCATTGTCAAGTTAAGGTTGTTTACCCCTCTAGTAAGGCATTAAGATAGTTGGGAACTTCCTGGAGGAACATTACACTCTGCCCACTTCAAGTATCTGTCCATGGGCTGCAGGTTATAAAGACATTTAATTGTATTTACATTCCCTTCTGGAAGCTATTGCTAAGGCTTTTGTAAGTAAACTGAGGGAGACTCCTGTCTCCTAGGATTGTGATCTCTATAAGTTAACTATTTGTTTTTCCTTTCCTTAGCTTTAGGGCAGCCAGGAGTGCCTGAGGAATGTCACATACATCCTATGGGGGGGAGGGGGTGTCAGCTTCTGCTTTGTCTTCAGCTTGCCTTCTGTTCCCTCATCAATTTTATAACAGTTTTTGTTCCATTGTGAGGCATCAGCCTTGCAACAGGGAAAAGTTACAACCCATCTGGAAAATATACAAATAAGAACATATTGGTAGCCCATACTAAGTGGTGGTTGAATGAAGTCCAGCTACGGGTGTTCAAAGGGTCTAAAAAGAGGTCTGAAGGCTCTGGGAGCAAAAACAGTTTTTCTGGGATTATAGAGCTAAGAGATTAGACATTCCTGGTGTTACAGAACCTGGACTGGATCACCCGACGGGAGAACCAAGAGGCACTCGGAAATCTTGGAGGATAGGAGGTTTATTTAACCCCGGTGGGCTCAGAGGAGAATGATCTCCAAAGGTCTGAGCCCCAAGCACAGACAGAGGGGGTAATTTATACACTTCTACTTCCCCATACTTGGCACTTTGGCGAATGCGGGAAGCCTTTTGGCATGCATGGGAAGCAGAGCAGGGAGAAGAACCCAGAAGAGCCCTGGGGCAGAGACTGGAACTTCCTTGCTGGCTCAGTCGGCCCTCTTAGAACACAGATTTTTCCCTATCACTGGTAGACTGTTTTTTTACAACTTTGTAGAAGTCTCTCTACCAATGTCTATATCCATAATTTGAATCCTTTTTAAATGCACTATGGTGGGTCAAGGAATGGAAAAACTGAGATGGGGTTAATTAGGAAGCCAGGAAGAACCAAGCAGCTATCTTGGGTTTCCCATAGCCCTGACTGTCATTTAATTTATTGTCATTGTTTATCCATCTTAATCTCTGATTTAGGAGTACACTATTGCCATGTTACAAGGACATCAGGATAGCAGAAGTCTGATAACGAGGGATCATATTTCGCAGAAGCAGAAAGGACTTTATGCATATGTGCCAATCTTATAAATACAATATAAAGAAGGCTCAGTGTTACTTCTTTGACAATGCTTCCCATGTAATTTACATATCAAATAAGCCTAATAGTTTAATAAATCCTTTGGAATATTCCAGAGCAGAAAGACTTCATTTAGATTTGGAGAAATTTGTCAAAAATATCTTTAAAAGATTTTATAGCACTTGTCTAAATAGGATCACAGATCATTATGAAACTTAATATGTAAAAGTTAAAGAAACTTTTATCATCTTATCAGAAGCAGACCAAAACTCCAAGAAAACTTTGTCCTTTTAATAGAAAACCAAATTCTAATTTTGTATCAGCTTATGACATTAAAACTCACTTTTAAATAACTTCTTTTAATTCTTAGCCAGCTTGATCACTAAAATTCCTTTTTAAAGATTACTTTTATGCAATCCTTCTACAACTTTTTTTTCCCCTGCATTCTGATTTTGTCCTGTTTTTTGTTGTTTGGTTTTTTGTTTTGTGTTTTTTCTTTAAACAACCAGCCTCACTTTAGGAAAACATTACTTTCAACAAAAACACATCTCAAAAAAAAAAAAAAAAAAAAAAACATACACACACGACATCTCCATTTCTCATACCTTCTCTTACTGAAAACACATCCTACTTTGCTGACATTTTGAGATTTCCTTTATTATTCCTAGTGGCTTTAATTACATATATTAGAATTCTTAACCCTTAGAAACAATCTGTAGTGGAAACTAAGGAATAAGCATTGTGAACTGGGCTAAAAACAAAGAGAATTCCACCAAATAAATTTGAAGATCTAATTGGCTTTATTAAATGGTTAATGATTTGTACAGCACCTCATTTAGCAAGTAGAGAGGCACTCCAAGTTGTATAAAATAGAAGGTTTTATAGGAAGGAGGGTAGGGCAAGGAGGTTATTAGCAAAAGGAAAAGACTGTTCCAGGCACAGTCATTCCCCTTTAGAGGAAAGGACAGGGGTCTTACCACGCAGATTATTTCCTCTTCCTTTGGGAGGGGGGTTGGTTGGAGAGTGCTCATGTGACTGATGACATCACTGGTGCAGACCAGAAAATTCCTAACTGACCAGGAAAGACTACATTTCTGGGGGAGGTTGAAACTGCGATTTGGATATTAGGCCCCAGTTTGGGAACTCTAAGTGACACAGTTTTCTTTTTTAACAACTCCCCCGTTTTGATCACACTCTCAGTTTAACTGAGAGATGTAATCAAATTTTAAGGCATTAGAACTACTTACAGATACCACTCTGCAGTTAATGTTTTGTTTGCTTTTTTACATTTTATTTTACATTTTTTACATTTTATTTCCAATATAGGTAACATACTGGATAGATTCAGGTGTTCAATATAGTGATTAAACGATTCTCTACATTACTCAGTGCTCATCATGGTAAGTGTATTCTTAATCTCCTTCTCTTTTTTCACCTGTCACTCCACCCACTTCTGGTGACAATCAGTTCTCTGTAGGTAAGAGTCTGTTTTGTTTTTGTTGTTTTTTTTTTTGGTTTGTCTCTTTTTTCTTTGTTTTGTTTTCTGTCTTAAATTCTACATATGAGTGAAATCATATGCTATTTGTCTTTCTCTGACTGGCTTATTTCACTTAGCATTATGCCTTCAAGATTTATCCATGCTGTTGCAAATGGAAAGATTTCATTTGTTTTATGGCTGAGTAATATTCCATTTTTTGTGTATGCTGTGTGTGTAAGTATACCATATACACACATTTTCTCTGTTGATCTGTCCAATGAAACTTGGGTTGCTTCCATAATTTGGCTATTGTAAACAATGCTGCTATAAACATAAGGGTGCATGTATCTTTCTGAATTAATGGGTTTTTGGGTTTTTTTGTTTTTTGCATCCTTTGGGTAAATAACAGGTAATGGAATTACTGGATCATATGGTAATTCTATTTTTAATTTTTTAAGGAACATCTATATTGTTTTTCAGTGCTTGCCCCAGTTTACAGTCCCATCAGCAGTATACGAGGGTCCTTTTTCTCCATATCTTCACCAACACTTGTTTTTGTTTTTGTTTTTTATTTTAGCCATTCTGATAGGTGTGAGGTGATGTTACATTGTGGTTTTGAATTGCATTTCTCTGATGATTAGTGATATTGAACACCTTTTCATGTGTGTGTGTCAATGATCTGTATGTCTTTGGAGAAATGTCTGTTCATGTTTTCAGACCATTTTTTAAATTGGATTATTTATTTTTGGAGTGTTGAGTTGTAGAAGTTCTTTGTATTTTTTGGATACTAACACTTTATTGGATAGATCATTTGCAAATATCTTCTCCCATTCAGTAGGTTGTCTTTTAGTTTTGTTGACTATTTTATTTGCTGTGCAGAAGCTTCTTATTTTGATATAATCCCAATAGTTTATTTTTGTTTTTATTCCCTTGTTTAAGGAGACATATCTAGAAAAATGTTGCCACAGCTGATGTCAGAGAAATTACTGCCTGTGCCCTCTTCTAGGATTTTTATGATTTCAGATCCTACTTCTAGATCTTTAATCCATTTTGAGTTTATTTTTGTGTATGGTATAAGAAAGTAGTCCAGTTTTATTCTTTTCCATGTAGCTGTCCAGTTTTCCCAATACCATTTGTTGAAGAGATGGCCTTTTTCCCATTGCATATTCTTGCCTCCTTTGTCAAAAATGGACCATATAATTGTGGTTTTATTTCTAGTCTCTCTAGTCTGCTCCATTGATTAATAGCTCTATTTTTGTGCCAGTACCATAGTGTTTTGATTAGTACAGCTTTGTAGTATATCTCAAAATCTGGGATTGTGATAATTCCAATTTCATTCTTCTTTTTCAAGATTGTTTTGATTATTCAGAGACTTTTGTGATTTCATATAAATTTTAGGATAATTTGTTCTAATTCTAGAAAAAATGCTGTTAGTATTGGGGCGGCTGGGAGGTTCAGTTGGTTAAGCACCTGCCTTCGCCTCAGGTCATGGTCCCAGGGTCCTGGGATCGAGTCCTGTGTCAGGCTCCCTCCTTCTCCCTTTGCCTCTTCCCTCTGCTTGTGCTTGCTCTCTCTCTCAAATAAATAAATGAAATCTTTAAAAATTTTTTTAAAAATGCTGTTAATATTTTGATAGGGTTTGCTTTAAATATATAGCTTGCTTTCAGTAGTATGCACATCTTAACAATATTCTCCCAATCCATGAGCATGAAATATCTTTCCATTCATTTGTGTTACCTTCAATTTCTTTCATCAGTATTTGATAGTTTTCAGAGTATAGGTCTTTTATCTCCATGGTTAAGTTTATTCCTAGGTATTTTATTCTTTTTGGTGCAATTGTAAAAGGGATTGGTTTCTTAATTTCTTTTTCTGCTGCTTCATTATTAGTGTATAGAAATGCAATGGATTTCTGTACATTTATTTTATATCCTGTGACCTTACTGAATTCATTGATCAGTTGTAGAAGTTTTTTGGTGGATTCTTTAGGGTTTTCAGTAAATAGTATCATGTCTTCTGCACATACTGAAAGTTTTACATCTTCCTTACCAATCTGAATGTCTTTTGTTTCTCTTCTCTGATTGCTGTGGCTAGGACTTCTAGTACTTGTTGATTAAAAGTGGTGAGAGTGAGCGTCCTTGTCTTGTTCCTGAACTTAGGGGAAAACTTCTTTCACCCTTGAGTATGATGTTCACTGTGGGTTTTTCATATGTGGCCTTTATTTAACGTTAATGTATATTCCCTCTAAACTAACGTTGTTGAGGATTTTTATCATGAATAGTTGTACTTTCTCACATGCTGCTTCTGCATCTACTGAAATGATCATATGGTTTTATCCTTTCTCTTACTGTTGAGATGTATGATATTGATTGATTTGCAAATGTTGAACCACCCTTGCATCCAGGAATAAATCCCTCTTGATTATGGTGAATGATTTTTAATGTATTGTTAAATTCGGTTTGCTAATATTTTGTTGAGGATTTTTGCATCTATCCTCATCAGAGATATTGGCCTGTAGTTTGTTGTTGTTGTTGTTGTTTTTGTAGTTCCTGTGGTTTTGGTATCAGGGTAATGCTTGTCTTAACAGAATGAATTTAGAAGCTTTCCCAACTATTCTGTGTTTCAGAATAGTTTGACTTTTCTTTAAATGTTTGGTTGAATTCACATGTGAATCTGTCTGGTCCTTGATCTTTGTTGGGAATGTTTTGGTTACTGATTCAACTTCATTGCTGGTAATTCACGTGTGAAACTGGTCCTTGACCTTTGTTGGGAATGTTTTGATTACTGATTCAATTTCATTGCTGGTAATCAGTGTGTTCAAATTTTCTATTTATTCCTGATTAAGTTTTGAGAGGTTATGTTTCTATGAATTTATCTATTTCTTCTAGGTTGTCCAATTTGTTGGCATATGATTTTTCATAATATTCTCTTATAACCTGGGGCGCCTGGGTGGCTCAGTTGTTAAACGTCTGCCTTCAGCTCAGGTCATGATCCCAGGGTTCTGGGATCGAGGCTCACATCGGGCTCCCTGCTCTGCGGGAATCCTGCTTCTCCCTCTCCCACTCCCCCTGCTTGTGTTCCCTCTCTCCCTGTGTCTCTCTCTGTCAAATAAATAAAATCTTTAAAAAAAAAAAAAACACCTTTATAAAAAAAATATTCTCTTATAACCATTTGTATTTCTGTGGTGTCGATAGTTCTTTCTCCTTTTTCATTTCTGATTTTGAGAACTTTCTCTCTTTTTCTCGTTCTCTTTCTGTTTTTGTTTTTTGATAAGTCTAGCTAAAGGTTTATCAATTTAGTTGATCTTTTCAAAAATCAGCTCTAGGTTTCATTGATTTTTTGTTTGCTTGTTTCTATTTTGTTTATTCCTGCTGTAATCTTTATTATTTCCTTCCTCCTACTGGTTTGGGGTTTTGTTTGTTCCTTTCTAGCTCCTTTAGGTGGAAGGTTGGGTTGCTTATTTGAAATTTTTATTCTTTAGGTAGGCCTGTATTGCTATACATTTCCCTCTAAGACCAGCTTTTGCTGCATCCCAAAGATTTTGGACCACTGTGTTTTCATTTTCATTTGTCACCATGTATTTTTTTATTTCTTCTTTGATTTCTTGGTTGATCCATTTATTGTTTAGTAGCAAGTTATTTAACATCCATGTATTTTTGTTATTTCTAGATTTTTTTCTT